>NC_084820.1:64919434-65609161 GCF_958449725.1 Rosa rugosa | reverse complement strand
AACACTAATGGCTGCTTGTGTATCATGAATTATAGGCAATATACTTTCAGTATGCTCATTTTCCACAATTTCTTCAAATTCTGAAGATAAATCCTCAAGACTTGTATTGTGAATTTTCTCGTCCAAGAATTTGACTTGATGTGTTTCAAAAATTCTTGGTGAGTGTTGAGCTGCATAAAGCTTATAACCCTTAGATTTTTCAGGGTAGCCTATAAAATAGCAGCTTACTGTTTTAGGATCAAGTTTGTTAATGTTTGGATTGTAGATTCTAGCTTCTGCAGGGCAGCCCCACACATGACAATGGTGGAGGCTAGGCTTTCTGCCACACCATAACTCAAAAGCAGTTTTCTCTATAGCTTTACTAGGTGTTCTATTGCAAACATAGTTTGCAGTCCTTAAAGCCTCACCCCATAAAAACCTAGGTAGGCCTGTGGTGCACATCATGCTCCTGACCATATTCAAAAGTGTCCTATTCTTTCTCTCAGCCACACCATTTTGCTGAGGATTATATGGTGTGGTATATTGAGCCTTAATGCCTTGTTCTTGCAGAAACAAGGCAAAAGGACCCTTTTGTTGTCCACTCTCTGTGTATTTTCCATAAAATTCACCACCTCTATCTGATCTAACAGTTTTGATTTTCTTTTCTAGTTGTTTTTCTACTTCAGCCTTAAAAATTTGAAAAGCTTTAAGTGCTTGAGATTTTTCTGAAAGTAGATAAACATAACAATATCTAGAAAAGTCATCGATGAAGGTTATGAAATACACATTTCCACAGATTGTTTGAGTTCTAAATGGACCACAAATGTCAGTATGTATGAGCTCTAAAAGTGCTTGGCTTCTATATGCAGTCTTTTTCCTTAAGTTAGTTATCTTTCCCTTAAAACATTCAACACAATCTTGTAAATCAGAAAAGTCAAGTTCATTCAAGATATTGTTTTTAACCAAAATTTTCAATCTCTCTTTTGATATGTGGCCAAGTCTTCTATGCCACAAATATGCAGACTTTTCATTGCATTTAGTTCTTTTGACACCAGTTAAGGTGTTACTCGATGTGTTATTATTTTCAACAAGAGAAATTTCTTGTTGACTGTGTGAACAATTTAACTGTAGGTAATCATTCAATATAACACCAGAACCAATTTGAACTGAATCTTTAGAAATAATAATTCCATTATTGTCAATAAGAAGTCTACATCCAGATTTAACCAAAAGAGAAACTGAAATTAAATTCCTTCTCATGGAAGGTACATAATAAACATTATCCAAAACTAACAACTTTCCTAAACCAAGATCTAATTTTAAGGTTTCAATAGCTTTGACTGCCACTCTCGTGCCATTGCCTACACACAGGTTCACTTCATCACTTCTTGGGACTCTCTTCCTTATGAATCCCTGCAGAGAATTAGTAATATGTAAGGGGCTTCCTAAATCAATCCACCAAGTTTTTGGTTCAACATTAACTAAATTAATTTCTAAGGAAAATAGTGAGTTAGAAAAATTACCCTTTTTGATCAACCAATTCTTAAAACCTGTGCAGTCTTTCTTCATGTGCCCTATTTTCTTACAGAAATAGCACTTGAACCTAAATGGTTTGTTGGCTTTAGCTGCTCCTGAGGTAGATCCTTGAAAGATGGTTTTGGTAGGCTTGAGCTTAGACTGGTTCTGGTATTTCTTCTTAGGCTTCTCAACAAGGTTCACTGAGGTACTCGGCTCTCTTTCCTTCCTAATTCTGTCCTCCTCATCTACACAAATGGCAATCAGCTCCTTGAGGCTCCATTTTTCCTTCTGAGCATTGTAGCTGGTCCTTAGTTGGCTAAAACAATTAGGCAAGGAATGCAGTGCAGTGTGCACTACATAATCATCAGTGACCCCCATGTTGAGGTCTCTTAACTGAGCATTAATCTCAATAAGCTTCATGATGTGCTCTCTCACTTTTCCAGTTCCAGTGTACTTAAGGTCATTAAACTCTTTTGCCAGCCTAGCTGCCTCGGCCTTGTCACTCTCCCTATACATGTCATGAATGGCATACAGAAAATCCATGGCAAGATCAGGTTCCTCTATGCTACCTCTAACTGTGTCTGACATGGTAGTCCTTATAACATTCTTGGCCATCTTATTAGCCTTATGCCACTCCTTATAATGTTTCTTCTCTTCATCAGTGCTCTCATTAGTAATCATCTCAGGTTCATCCTCTATTAAGCAAAGGTCCATGTTCTGGTTCATGGCTAGGTAAAAATCTACTTGGTTTCTCCACTTTTTGTAGTTATAGCCAGTTAGGAGCTGAATGGTGTTCAAGGTCACAGTAGGGATTCCTAAAGAGCAAAAACAAAATAAAGTTTTGTGAGTTTTCCATCTGTAAGGTTCTTAAAAAATTATGTTTTATGTTTTCTGTAACTTCAAGCAATATCAAAACCAAAACAATGCAACCAGAAAACAAAAACACAAGCAATACCATATTTCAACCAATAGCCCTTTTATCTAAAATTAATATCATGCCACACTTTTAAGCAGAAGACATAATATTCTGAAGGTTCCAAATCAATAAGCCATATCTGTTGAAAACAAGTTATCCAAAGAAAACAAATCACATCTTTAGACAGAAATTTGTATTCTAAGTATCCATATTTGAAAACAACAGTTATGCATATTGCTATTTGCATTCTAAAATCATACTGTACTACTTCTTTGGAAGCAAAATTATATGCATAATTTTAAAACACAAGATACAATTTTCAGGTTTGTTAACTCAAGGCCTTCTGCAAGAATTAATGAAGAGTGCTTTGTGCAATATGTTCATTCAAACCTACAGAAAACACAAACCAAAACGAGCTTGAAAACTTGTTTTCTATCCGGATCAATGATCTTTATAAGAAACTAAGCTCTTTGTACCTGTAAAATTTTAACAATGCCAAGGAATTTTGGGAGATTTCTGCATACATTGTTATACCAAAAATACAGATACAAAACTCAAGAATTTATCTGAAACATGCATATCAATCACAAACACAAACAACACAGATATGCAAGCACAATGTCGATTTCATAAGAACACAAAAACATCCAAGAAATTTAAATTTCATCCGGTCACCATTTACTCTAGCCTATGCGCACGCCGGGAATGCTTCTAGGGTTCTTGTGCTCATCAATTAACAAAACAAAATTGAATCGAAACTGAATTTTTCTGTAAAAACCTGATCTTTGCAATTTTCCCAATTTTGCTGCAAAAACTTTCGCGGAAGCATGAATTCAGTAACAGAAGGCAGCAAAAAATCCTTGTTGGCATCTTAATCGAGCAACACAGGGGTCTTGAATCCCTACAAGATGAATTCATCTCGCGCGTCTCCGATTCTGAATACCCAGAACCATCCCCTGCTTCATGTGACCGTTGTAATAACGGTCACTTTCTTTTAGTTTCTGAAGTAAGTTTTTGGGGTCGGGTCTGGGCCTCGGATCAGCACATGTTGCTTTTGAGCCAAAAGGGTTTTCTGAAGATGGCCAAAACGTGGCCGTTTTATTGCAAAGCAAATTTTTTTTTTTTTTTTTTTTTTTTTTTTTTTTGAAAACCTAAAACGTTTTTGTTTCAAAATATTTTGAAGAACAATGTGAGCCTAAGCTCTGATACCAATTGTAGAACTAGATTACAAACAAGCTCACACAATTACATGTTCTTTATTGACTTTAAACTTACCATTGACGTCATAAGTAGAAGCCATTGCTGCAGCTGCTAAGACAAGGATGAAGACGAGGTTGAAGTCTTCTGCTATTCACCAACTTTAGCTTCTGAATGGGCAGAACACAATGCTTGTAAACCGGTGGTGATAACAGGGACCCTAACCTCTTATTTATACAAGTACTAGTCCTAAGAATCCTCCCATAAAGGTTTTCCTTAAGGATCAAGTATTGTATCTAAGAATCCTAATGCATCACAGTTTAGGACTTTCTTGTAGTCCAAATAATGGATTCCTAATCCAATGATAAATACACTATCACATTAGATATCTAGGTTGATTCTTTTCCAAATCCATGTTGTATACGATTTAATGTATTTGATGGTTTCCTAGTTACTCTAGGATAACTTGTGATGAGTCCACTTTTGATCTTACATTGTAACCACGTAGTGGAAGTTGTATGAATTTATTCCCGTGTACAGCCCATCATCCTTCTTATAGACAACAGTTTTACAGTTATAAAGCACGTCGCGCTGATAATAAGAGTAAGGCACGTCGGAATATCCCTTGGTCGCCATCAGGCTCACAGATATAGAAGTGTTTGCCGGCACAGTGGCGGTGTACATAGTCTCCAATGTGTTTTCGGTTGTAATTGTTTCTCCCCATTCGTAGGATCCGTTATACTCCCCGGAATATGTAGTTTCAATACCACCGAGCCCGAATGGAATTGTTAAGCTGGCGGTGACACTCACGCCCACCATCCACGAGTGGCTGGAGCTCCATGTGCTGCTCTTACTCTCCGTGTACGCGAACTTGAATTCCACAGTGTTGTCTGCTGAGGTGTTGTTGCTGGCGTTTGCGGTGGCCATAGTGACCGGGGTCTCGCCGTAGATTATGGCATTGGCGAGGTCAAAATCGGCATTGTAGATTATCCTAGAGAGAACAAGCTCTTCCAGCGCCATGCGTGAGTGTACTGTAATACTGGTCAGCCTTGCGTTCAGACCATTTGTTACACCAAGGTCAGTGTATCGGGAGCAAAATCTGTCGTTGCTCAAGCTTTTGAGAGCGACCGTACTAGTGTCGACCTTGACTGGACAAAACAAGGTGGTCAGGTCGGTGGCGTTGCCGGCTGAGTCAGCCAAAATCCAGTTGCGGCCAGCGTCGTTCCTCAGGTACCTGTTGGTGTCGAACGACTTGATTTGCACCCTACCATGGCCATCGGTGGAGACCTCGAACCATGACTCAGGCATCCCTTTGTCAGTGGACGAGAAGGTCGGGTTCGACGTCGTCGTAGCTTCCGCCATAAGGTAATTGTCGTTGTCGCCTTTGAAAGCCACATGCTTTGGCAATATCACCAATGACTCCAAGTCGATGATATCGAAGATATTCTGACCATGCTGCTCTCCATATAATCTCAAGACCCTTACTGCTCCACCTATGTCCCATGCCGTTGCATATTGTTTTGATTGGACATGGAACAACCGGGCTCTGTCGGGGTTGCCATCTTCAGCTACTTGAGGCTCAAATAATGTACACGACCATTTGGATTGGTCCTCCTCTGATTCATCAGCCTCCGGAGTAAGGTGCACATCACTCTCAAATCTCCTTCGCAGGAACTTTCTGCTCTGAGAGCATCTGATATGTACTAGTCCCATCCCAGTATTGGCCGTCACCACTTCGAACTTTGCTAATGGGCTGAAGACATTCGATCCATTGACTCTGAGAAAGCCACGCGTCTCAGAATCAGAATCATTCCTGTAGTTCAAGTAGGGGTCGTCGAATCTGAAGAAGAAGACTGAGCTGAGCGCAATAGTGGGTGGTAATAGGAACGACATTTTTTTTTTTTTTTTTTTTTGACTTTGTCAAGGGGAACCCAAAGGCTTCCTAGGCCCAAGATAAACCCCTTCAGCGCATGTGAAATGCTCCAACTGTGCATTGCAGCACAGTGCCTAGCCACTTTGACAGCTTCGGGGTTCGAACCTAGGTTGGGGAGCACACCCAACTAGGCAAGAACCACTAGGCCACTTGCAGTGGTTAGGAACGACATTTTCTGAATGAAATATATATCTATATATATATCAATATATGTATGATAGATCCCTCTAGATCAGTGATTTTGTTTGTGTGGTAAGACTCTTGCTCCACATATGCTATTTATAACCAATACTCAACATGAAGAACAAAGGCATACAGTAAGAAGTAGCAGAGCAGCAAATCTTGACTTCTGCTCCAGCAAATCTTGTGTAGTTAATGCAGCCAAGACTTATTGTATTTATATTACATATATAGCTCTACTATTGATTTGCCTTTCACACTTAGGAATAGGTAATTTGTTCTTCTATATATATATACTAGTAATAGTCGCCCGCACTTTGCTGCGGGAATTAGAAACTGAAACTTAACTGAAAATGAAAGAGTAGAAAAGAAAGTGTAAATACATGTTTGAAAGAAGTACAGAGTGAATGTAAGAGGTTGGCAAGCTACCACTTAATATTCATACAGATATAGACAACTAATAGCAAATTCAAAGGGAAAAAATCATGAATAGTATCCGAAGTAAGGCCCACTACGAATTTCAGTACATAAATTTCCAAAACATAAACTTTGGTACATCAAATATGAAACCCGACCCAATATACGTACACGACGTCAATGACTCCGTCAGACGTCGTGCCATTACGCACATAATAAAGGGCAGAATTGGTTTTTTAGTTTGAAAACCCTTATCCCTTTGACTTGGTCAGCTGTCGTATATAAGGACATGTAGTCCACCACAGTCAACTCGTTTCTCTCTCTCTTTTATCCTCGACTTCCACACGAACAAGAAGGTCCTGGAGGATCTGCAAAAATCCCGTCGAAGCGCCTCCGCAACAAGATCGCCGGATTCTCGACCCATCTCATGAAGCGCATCCAGAAGGGCCCCGTCCGCGGCATCTCCCTCAAGCTCCAGGAGGAGGAGCGCGAGCGCCGCATGGACTTTGTCCCCGACGAGTCCGCCATGAAGACCGACGAGATCGCCGTCGACAAGGAGACCGTCGATCAAGAAGGTGGATCCCTCTGATCTCCAGACTGCGCCGATCGGGTACGGCCCCAGGAGGTACTAGGAAATGGTGGCCGGTTGCCGGTTTTTCGCCGCCGCAACGGTTTCGATGTTATAGTACATTGGGTTTTTTTTTGGATTAGGAACCATGTCTAATTTGCTATGCTTTTTTTTGAGTTTGTTGTGAACTAGTGCTTTGTCCTTTATTGGAATTTCTGTTCTGGATTAAGAATTTAAAGCATGTCTCTTTATTTAGATTAATTTGCTGCATAAGTTGTTTTGATATCGTGGTTAATTGGTTCAAATGTTGTTTCTGTGTTAATTTGGTTGATATTTTAGTTGATTGATGTTAGGGGTTTGTTTAAGAATGATTACAGTATGTATAATAGGTTAGCTGGTTTGGTTGCATCATTTTATACGAACCATTGCTATTCAACTATCTATTTCATCATTTCCTAGGCTGAACCAGTGAATGAGACATCATCAGCAAGTGCTGGAGGGTCAAGGAAGAGGTACAAGTTGCCTGCAAGGAGAATTAAGCCAAGAAAGTCACCCAGACTTGCTGCTGCATCTGTTCAACCTCAAAAACCGAAACTGCAGAGGGCTTTGTGGAAACCCTGAATTCTGTGTTTTAGGAACCAAGCTTGGTAGTTATGGCAAGAAACACCACCTATTAATGTGGCATTTGTTTTCTTTTGTTATAGGACAAATGCCATAAGCTTCTGTGTAACAGGTGGTTTTTGGAAAATCTGTAGTAGGGGGCAGTATGAACAATTGCTTTCCATTATTTGGAATTTCTATGTCATGCACAATTGAACCATTAACCAAGTAATTTCATTCCTATCATTGCCATTTTTTTTTTCATTTTCACCACTACTAATAGTCCATTTTTAAACAAGAGTATGGTTAGTTGCAGACTTTATCAGAATTATGGCGGGAAAAATATGTGTAAGGAGTGTAGGTTGTAGGTTGGAGGGAAAAGGCCGTACAGACCATTTTACCCCTTCAAATACAGCCATCTGGCACCAAACTAACGGCGTCATTGACGTCGTGTATGTTAACTGGTCAATTTTTAAACCTCATGTACCAAAGTTTATGTTTTGGAAATTTATGTACTGAAATTCATAGTGGTCCATAGTTCAGGTCCACTTACCAAATTTATGTACTTAATATTCATACAGATATAGACAACTAATAGCAAATTCAAATAATTGGAGGGGCTGGCTGAGCCACCGAGCATAAGCTTTGACCATGAAGGAATAATACTCTGCAATTCAGCAAAACACTGATGCGCACACAGCCTTCTGATAAGCTGAAGTCACATTTAACTGAAAATCTGTTCCAGTTTAAGATGAGGTTCTTTCACAAACACTACCACCTCGTCAAGCGCATACAAACAGCACTGCCAACTGAACTTCCTTGTAAACTTCTTGAATTCCTTCCGGAATATCTGCTTCTGCCAAGAAGTTAGATTGAGTATCAGAATGAAATCAGCCGAATAAGCTTTCTGATTTTCTTTTTGGAATTTTTGGTTTTGCCTCTCGAATGTCTGTAAATTGATTAGTAAAAAGAATTAGTACTATATATGTAAACTGTTAAAAAGGAAAAGAAAAAAAAAGTTCAAAAAAAATAAATTTGAAGCAAGTTTTTAGTTCATGACCTGCAGTAGCATACAGTGAGTTGTAATGCGGTTTGTTGGAAAAGACGGGCTGAAGTTCTGGAAAAGAGGACAAAAGGGTTGTGATAAGGTTTTTTTGATGTCAGAAAGTTTTATTGCAAAATAACATAATCTTACCTTTTGTGACATTGTAAAGTTGAGTATGGTTGTTGATGGCATCCAGGTGCTTGAACAAAATTGAAGTCCATTATACTGGTAATGCATGGCTTACATTTTTCTGTATAAAAATAGCAAAAATGAATGCCGGAAGGTAAAATCTTTCCTAAATCATAATATCTCACATGTTTCCTTAAAAAATAAAATAAAAAAAGTGTTGAAAACGTCAAACACAAAAGAGATCTGGATAATACGTCAAACACAAAAGAGATCTGGATAATTTCAGTCATAGATGATAGAAAAATATATATCACATTCATTTTCCATTGTTTATCTGCCATTCAATATTAATCATCAAGTTAAAACAATGTTCTCTGAACTGTGTATACAAAATGCTAACCTTTGAACTGAATCTTTAAATTCGCAAATCTCTACGTCTAACAGTTCATACTAAAAGGTTAATTTTCTACGAATCAATTATTGTAAATAATTATTTACCTTTAAGTACGTATTGTTAGGCTCCACTTTTTCACTCTAAACAATAACAAAGATGAGTAAGATTAAAAAACAAAAAACTATTTCTCTTCAACCTAATATTGTGCGGTTCATTTGGATCGGATGAATTTTAACTAACAATCCAAAGATGAATAACAATCAATATTGATCATTGTACTCAAACTGGACTTGGATGATTGATATTAGGCAATTCTTCAATTAAGTATAAATAGAGCAAAGTGAGTAACTGAATTTGAAATTGTTAAATTGGAGAACAATCCTAGTTGAGAAAATATATGGATTCTTGTATAAGAGATATATAGAGGAATCTTTAAAGCAAGAACACAAAAAAGCGAACAATAGTCGGATATACCTCTTTGCAAATGTCTCCTCCAGGGGAACTGTAAAGTCAAGCTTGTTCTGTGGCAGAGGACCAACTGTATATAGAACTTTCTCTTTATCATACACAAACTTGTTATCAGCAAGTTTAGAAGAATATGTTTGATAGAGCCTGTCAACCAGTTTTCTGCCAATTCCCTTGCTTTGAGCGGCCTTCTTGTTTTCAGAAGTAATATGAACCTGTGAGGAATAGTATGCCATTAAGAATTTTATACTGAACATAGTAAATTGCACAGCAAAAGAATGACATGAGGTAGACATACAGAATATTGGTAGAATACAGAATCTGGAGCTTTCACAGTGAGTTTGAAGTGGTTTGCAAGCAATTGTTTCCTACTCGTAATAGAATACTTGGGAGAAGTCAGGACTCCTGGCTTCACATTGGGTGGAATGGTTGGAGGAGGTGGTGGGATCAAATTTGGATCCTTACTTGCGTTCCCCGCACCAGCAGCAGCCACATCCACCATCCTTTATGATCTGCAAGCCATTAATGAAAGAAAAAAATGAAGATACTTTGGCAGAGAAATCATACAGAATCATAAGGACTTTTGCATATACTAAGATTGTGAAATGATCATGATTCATGCAGTTTACGTGCCACATTTCCTATTAACTTATTCAGTGATTCATCAATCGACAGGAGTATAGATGTTGTAAGACCATGTCGATATGAGAGAAGTATTCTTGATTGATTAGAAAATTTTCTCGCTTTTCGTAAATGTATAAAGCTAACGATGCAAACTGATGTAAATCGTTTTTCTTAAATGGAGTATAATCTCATTTTAAACATGTGATATCCATCTTAAGTGTAAAATATGAACAGAAGCACAATATCTACAAAATTTAAGCAGAGGAAACAGAATCTACCACAAATTTCCTAATAAATCATTAAGTGATTCACCAATAATAAGTTTTTATACCATTAGATTACAGATGTTGTAAGACCAGGTTGCTATCAGAGAAACACTCTTGATTGATGAGAAAATTTTCCAACTTCTTACAAATATATAAGACTAATCATGCAAAGCAATATAAATAGTCTTCTTAGATGGAGTAAAACCTGTGATTCAATAATCCTAGCACGAATTTTTGATAACAACCATGTTAGTACTATTTTAGTCACTGAGCAATCAAACTCAATACAACCATTTATCATTTGTGTGGTCCAAGTTCTATATAGAACTTCAACTCATCCTGTAAAAACATCTACATAATTATGTATGCAGTCTGACAAAAACATTTCATACCCAAGTTCAAAGCACTTTCAAATTCCGATTGCACACTGTTTACTGATATCTGCAAACCAAAACACAAAGAAACCATTTATTTCTACATATACCTATATTCAATCAGTGAAGACAATAGAACTGACTGAAGAACAAAAGCCAAAAAAAAAAAAAAAAAAAACCAAAACCAGAAACCGGAAACCCACCAAAATAATCACCAACATACCTAGACAATGACCAATCTCAATACAGACCAAGAAAAGCAGCAACTGAACAATACAAATAATCGTTTGCATAGAACCTGCACAACCAAAACAAAAAAAAACACATTATCACCAGTGGAACACAAAGAAACATCAATTGTTCTCAGTAGGATGATAATCATAGGAATTGTGATCAGAGCAATCACCAATAACTGTTTCTTGTTCTGTTGACCTTCTTATAAGACATTTTAATTGATATATATGAGGCCTGGTTCTATTAACTATTCTCACATTTAATCACTCATTTATATTTAAACAAATGCCACTGAATACTAAACAATGAAGGATGCAAACAAACATCTTTCCCATACAAAATGAACAGCCACTATTCACTATTCTATCATTTAAACACTCATTCACATTAAGTGATACACTTTGTTCCGCTACGGTAATTAATGCGATACACTTTGCATACAAAATGCAACTAAATATGCATACTATGCGTGAAGCAGGCATCCAACCAATATAAAAAAAGAACAGAATTAGTATAAATTATAAAGAATTTTTTACCAAAATCAGTCATTTAGACCAACATCGTAAAGGTGATAATAAATGCTCACGTTGTCTCCACCTTCTTGATCTAATTTGTCGATCTTTCTCCATATCAGAAATAGGACCAAAAGCTTGGCCTTCTCCATTCTGATGACGTAAATGTCTCCTTAGTTCTGTTTCTTCAGGTTTTGCTGCCATCACTGTATTAAAAAATTATGATATACCAATACACTTAAAACAAACACCAAGTCAAAACAAATTCCTAGCCATACCTGAATCCAATGCAGTTGGGAAATTGAATAACACACTGTTTCCAGAATCTGAATAATCAAACAGTAACAGTTAAAGAATTGAACATTACCACAACTATACACATTGTGAATTCAATACAAAAAACATCTAACTAAGCTTTAGCTGATTCACCTGAATAAAAACAATAGACCACAATACTACCAAAACAATAGACCACGATACTACCACAATACCACCAATACACAGAAAACGATTAATCAACTACTTTAGGTTTATGTAAAGAACGAAAACATTTTATTAGCTCAATATGCATTATTGAAAAAAAGCACATAATAGTTAACTTCATCAATGCACCAACCACAAACTGATTTGAAGTCATTGATTCAACATAGACGTGAGCAAATCAGTTGAATTCAAATCAGTCTACGCAAATCACAACATTATCAGTCATCAGTAGAAGAAAATATTCCACTCATGGAAACCAATGACAATTCACTAAATGATATCAAAGATGAGTCAGATTAAAAACCAAACCTGGTTTATTTCTTTTTAACCAAATCCTTTTCCTTCAGAATCTCCAAAAAAGATGGACCTTGGAATCGTTGAAAGGTTAAAACCCAGGCTACAAAAACAAACCAAATCTCATACATTAATAATTCAATCAAATAAGCTTTAATTAACAAAAGAGACATTAACTGAGACCAATCAAGACCAACTAATCTGATAAAAAATCACAGAATAAATCCATGAAATCAAGCAAGTCAGAGGGGAATTCAATTGAGATTACAGGGCCAAACTTTATCAGATCTGTCATTCAAGCAAAAAAAAAAAAAAACTCTCTTCGACCAAGTTCCCCTGCAGATCCTAGATTCTAGAAACCCAGTTACTATGAGATGTATGTTTATTACCTCGTTTTCGTCGTCAATCCTTCACGTCTCTCTTCCTGTTTGTCTTTGTTTTCGGGTTGTTGTTCTTTTGAGGATTGGTGAGTAGAGAAGAAGATAAAATCGATACAGCAACAGCCGACTTCACTGTCCTATGAACAGTAACCGAGCGAACAGTCAACAGGAAAAGAGGGCATAACCGTAAATTTACTGTTCGTGAACAGTACCGTCGTGAACAGTGAACTCATCGATACACAGCCGAAAAAATAACAAATAATAATAATATCAAAGGAGGGCAAAAACCGTCACTTCACTGTCTTATAAACAGCAGTCAACAGGAAAAAGAGGGCATAACCGTAAATTTACTGTTCATGAACCGTGAACAGTTAACTCATCTTTGGTATATAGTAAATACTAGATTATTCTCCCGCGCGATGCTGCGGGTTTTCTTTTGTCTCAAATTTGTATGTTATAGTTGAGTCTTTTGAATTTCATTGTATCACGTCAATATTTATACTTACATATCATACTTTCATTACTACTAAAAGAAAATAATGAGCAGACCACTTCACTGTTGTGATTGCACTTAATTTGTAGCTCAAAATAGTCTCCTACAAATCTGGAAGAAGAATGAATTGAAAAAAAAAAGATATTAAAAAAAAAAAAAAAACAGGAAGTAGAATGAATCAGAAGAAATTGAACATTAAAAAAAAAAATACTCATAAGATGGAATGCAAAATCAAACAGACCGTGCAACATATGTGATGCCATAGATAACCACAGAAATAAATGGGACAATGAATCGAAATTCAAATGTTCTACAGCCACTTCATTTACATAGTATTCATTTAAGAACATTAGAGCTCCACAATAACAAACTGAAAACAGTAACAAAAATACAGCTGACCTGCAATGACAGTATACTGATCAGCAAGCTTCCTGCACCAAAACCAAGAGCATAACATACAATCAGCTTTACTAATCAAACCTTAGCCTAATCTAATCCAAATAAGTATATATATGAGTAACTTAAATACTATAATGTATGAGTATAACTGGTATGGAAAAGTTAAAGTTACTGATACATATAACTGAATATTATAAAAAAAAAATATTAAAAAAAAATACCAAAGGTAATATTATAACTGAATATTATAAAAGTTAAGTTCTTAGCATGGTATGTCTTTCAAAATTACCTTTAAAAGGATTTCTCTTCCATCACGTATTGATGCACCTGAACATGTATCCAAAAGCATATTTTAGTAGTAGGAAGAAACACAGAATATTTTCCACATCGATTGCCCCAAGATCGATGCATGACCTATCAATTGAACATTTGTTTCACTGTGCTATCATTGGTACAGTTGAAACTGGGATATACGATTCGATACAACAATTATGAGCTACACATGATCAAACTTCAAATACAGATGATGCCAAAGCTGCATCAACAAAACAAATTTAGATGTTAATAAGTGAAGGCCAAAGTTGACTACAAAGTAATGTAAATGTTCTGTACACATTAGAAGTATCATCAATTCTTTTTTGGGTCTTTAAGTATCTGGGATTAAACACTTTAGCATCTGAATTATTGATATCACAGGAAACATAAGAAGACCCCAAGAGCAGGGCGCATCATCTGTTAGCTTGGGTATTTGTTTAGTATGTTGAGTATGTTCTAAAGAAAAAGAAGATTGAACAGAATGATAATATAAAAAAAAAAAAAAAAAAAAAAAAACATGGGAGGAACAAAATCAGTCAACAAATAATGAAAATATGCTCCCAACATTGCACACAACAGAGAAGTCAAGAAATTCATTGCTAACTGTCCCAGTGATCTGGCTTGCAGAGACTGTGAAGATCATTACACCCCATCTCAAAATTAAACACTCAAACACTCAAAACAGATAAAACCCAGATGATATTCCAAGCTCTAGAGTCCAAATTGGCTCTGAAATTAAGATCACAGCCACCAACACCTAGAACACAGACATTTAGATCAGAAAATCAATGATCCCAAAAACCATGCAAACACAGCAACCCCAAAAACTCGACGAAAAAAAAAATACAAATAGCCACAAACAGAGAGAGCTGTGATTCTGAAAAAAAAAAAAAAAAAACCGATTGTTCCCGTCCCCCTCTTCCTTTTCTCTGAGTTATCTACCTTCTTCAACTGTTAATTTCATATATTACCAATCAGATAACTTCAGCTCTTCCAATTGTGGGAAACAAATGGAATTGAATTACCAACCTTACCAATCAGTGAAGAATTTCAAGCTCCTATATTCTTGTTCTTCTTTCTTCTTCAAAACCCACAGAGCTTTCATCAAACAGAGAAAAAAAAAAAAGCAAATTCTGAAATTCAATTCTCACATATTCCCAGCATGAACTTGGTGTATCAAATTCTTCTTTCTCTTCCTATTTCCTGTTCTTCCTCTCCCTGGAATTAGCCTTCACTTCCTCTCTCTCTCTCTCTCGCAGAAGAGTGAGAAGACCCAAAAGACACAGAAAACCTCCGTCTCTCTCTCTCTCTCTCAATCTATCTCTATCACTTTCTGAAAAGTTCAGATGGAGATATGTCAAAACTGAAAATTGATGGAAGATTTTGGAGCAATTGAAGGCGCGAATTACCTGTTCGTCGACGATATTGATATGGGAGAGCTGAGAGTCGGATTCACGGCGGAGATCCAAATTGAGAGAGCAATCGTGGTTATACGGTTATACTGCTGTAGAAGAAAGAAGAAACCGACGGTAGCGTCTGGCAGAACGATGGCAGAGCCGTAAAACAATTTAGAATGAGGGCAAAACCGTCATTTCGATGTGAACAGTGATGAACAGTGCTTATGAACAGTGATGAACAGTGCTTAAGAACAGTGTAGGACGCTTAGTATATAGTAAATATATATATATATCCTCCAGTTTGGAGAAGAATACATGATACATGCACTGAGAATTATACCATAGATCTCTATAATTGACATACTGAAGCAAGCTCGATTTTCACATGGTGAGATGTGAAGAAGATCAAGATGACCACACATCATATCTATACACATTTTTCACGTGAAATGTATATGGATGAATTCACCGACCAACTGGAATCCATGGCTGCAAGCCTGCAAGGGTAAACGACAACATGCAAATTTAAAACATGCTTTCATGTGAAATTAAAATACTCAACAGTTAAAACCATTCATAAACAGTTAGGACCATTTCATCAACAGTTAAGACTATTCATCTGAGTTTGTAGTGCAAGTCCCATTTATAACGTGCTCATATATCTGTCGGCGACCTCGACCTCGACCGGGAGTCCGGGACCCTCGTCGTCGTCATACTCAGATTGAACCGGTACTTCTTTCTTTCTATTGTTGGGCTTTTTTCCAGCTGGCATTTCTAGAATGCAAGAGCAACAGCCGATTTGCATATTGAGCCTAGTAGAACCAGAAAAACATTGGGCTTTGTCACTTCTGTAGGATTGAGGTGTAGATCTTTTAGCAGGCCCAAACAACTAATTTCCAAGTCAATCCATGTTTGGGTCATGAGTAACTCTAAGCCTAGAAGTAGAATAGTACGGTACGGTAGTTGGATACTAAAGTAGTCCTTGTGGGCTATCGAAAATTTTGGGTATTTCTAAATGTACCCAGCAATCAGCAAGTTTTTTACACCCAACAAAATGATAAAATTTCTAATTACACCCTGCAATTTTTCCAATACTACCCTTGTTATTTATTAAACCCAGCAAAACTCACACCCGGCAAATCTCAAGCCCAAAACTCACACCCAGCAAGACCCCAATTATCTCCCTTAGTTGAGTTACTTATGATGCGTTCCGCATCAATGAGCATTGCGCCAAGTTTGTTCCCTAACTGAGGAACCAGTTCGGAGCTTCATTAAAGAGGACCGACTCGATGTGAGTTTTAGATAAAAGGAATTGAAAATAGTAAAAGAATTCGACAAGTAGTAACATTCGGTGGTTGTCTGCCAAAATTCTACCAATATTCGGTGTTTATGGCCTGAACAGAGCAGTAAAATTCGGTGGTGGTCGTCCAAATAGTATAACAATTTTCGGTGGTTGATTACCGAACGTACCTATTTCATTCGATGGTAAACTACCGAATATTCTAATAATTTTCGGTGTTTATTGACCGATCAAAGTGCGATAAACTGCAGTAAATTTTTTTTATTCCGGTTCTATGATAAACAAAATGAACAAACCTTATTTGACGCCTCCAAAATCATAATTGCAGTCACAACTTTGTCGATATCATGTGTATTAAACCCTTGAAGCAATTATAAAGGAAAATAAAATTTGGGTTTAAGGTTTTGCTGAAAGAAACAACATAACAACGTGAACACAGTGAACTGCTTGGTACAAATACAAAAAAGAGTTTCAGACTTTATGGTTTATTTTGTTATTATCTTTATTTACCGGCCGTGACCATTACTGTCATTTCATACGTGGATATAACTATCTTTTCATGCAAAAATTAATATGCTGGGTCTACATAGAAATTTGCTGGGTACATTTAGAAAGACCCAAAATTTTTCATTGTATTCGGATGTTAGTTACAAGAGATTTTTAAGGTGAGTTAGCGTTCAGTGATTACATACCCAATACTAATTTAAGTTGTTTTTATGGGTTTAGATAATGACCAAACATTATAGAGCTTGTTGCAATCGATCACTTAAAAAATATCAAAATGCTACATAATCTACAAGGTAATGTAAATTTATAAATATGAGTAATTTTTTTTTTTTTTGAGGGAAATGGAATATATTCCAGTGATCGAAAAGATCATAACGACCGTACAAGGTCAATCTAGGGGATCCGGAGATCACCCATTACAAATCAATGCTCAACTGACTACACAAGCAGTCAGGCTAAAACCCGAAAGGGAAAGTAAAAACTAAAAGCCAAGAAGGAAAATGCAAAACTAAAAACCAAAAGGAAAAAGCCAAAACTAACAACTAAATTTATTCTAACATAACCCTAGTTCTCCGCATCTGCCTTGATTAGCTTGGGGCCTAAGACCATCATGGTGTACCCTTCCACCCATCAATGCAGTGAACAGCCTTGATATAGGGTCATATTGAGCCTAGCCCGCAGCAAGCCTACCGAAAGGCCCGACCCAACTTCTGCCCAAATCAGAAAGAGGAGGGAAAGTGGGCTTAAGCCCACACCCAGCCCAACTCCCACTGCCCTCACTCTGAAATTTGGACCGGAGAGCACCGGAACCCTAGCTAGTAGGCTTGCCGGAGCCGCTGCTATCCCGACACAACTGGCCTCTGCCATTCCAGCACTTCCGGCGGTCGGCCTCACCCTTCAGCCATTGGAAGAATTAGACGGAGCCTGGTATGGGTGGTCACCAAACCTCACCGGCAATCAAGTCCGCCTCCAAGCCTCGACCCGACTTCGCTCCCAAATCCGCTGCACGGATTCAATAACCACCGCCGACCCTCGTTTATAAATATGAGTAATTAATTCTACGCCATATACAAAATTTGGCCATAAAAAGGTGTTCAATAACAAAATTTGTTTTTCATATAGTAAACTACTATTTGTTTTCTTTAATTATAATGAGCAAAATAAATTAAAGCCATATACATTAGTGACAATGAAAAAGAAAAAAAGGGAACTAAAAGTGTTTATACGAAAAGAATATAACAAGAAAGGCAAAATACATTGAGTAAACAGTGAATCGAACCACGGGTGGGATGCTTCCCAAAAAACAGCCACACGGTTCCCTTATCACTGAACTACATTAAAAAGTGGCATTACATTAGCGAAGAAATATATATAAACTATTGTTGAATTCTATACTTAAATGAAACAAAGAAACTGTCGAAGGCCCTCCGGAAGTCAGTGGCCTGAGACGGCCGCCTTAGGCAGCAGCTCTCAGGGCCGGCTCTGACTCCACCCTACTCTAATGATGTATTTTTGACATTCCTTTTTCTTTTTAGGCCATCATACTTAAAATATCAAAATAATGACGATATTAACTATTAAGTCATGAAATAAAGATGAGTATTATTAGCAGAACGTAATAAACTCCTACCTTGCTACAAAGAAACACACAAGCTCAAACACCATGTTGTTATGGGAAGCAACCTCGCAAGTCATTCGTACTTGCTTACCTTGGAAGCATGCTTGAAACCCACATGGTTTATACCTTCCTTAACCCATTGAACATTCTCTTGGATACATTGCAATCCTCAGTTACCTTGAAATTGGGTACGTGAGGATTGCAAGGCATGTTATAGGTGTTGTTTCCCACCATTTCTAACCAACACAACTAAACCTCCCCCCATTTGCTCCTCCTCTGCCAATTCCACCTACTCCTCTGCCTTCTGTCTCCTCCCCATCAATTTTGACTCGGTTTCACATAAATATATAATGTTGAAAAAGATCAGGAGAAGAGTCAAAACCTTAATCACCAAGAGTTTCAAGAAACCCAAATCCAAACCCTATAAACCTCCACCTCCACCTTCTCCAAACCCATCTCCATCACCACCATCTGAACCAGAAATTGAAGTGCCCACAACCATGTCACCTCCACATTCACATCACACACACAAGCAAACCCCTTTCCTCTTCCCCCAAATCCAATCCACAGTCCTCCCTGACCCTTCTCCTTTCTTTTCCCAAAACCTCCTCAAAACCCCACTCCCCACAAACTCCTTCTTCCAAAACTTGACCCTTAAAAATGGAGATCAACCCGAATACTTCCACCCCTACCTCATCAAATCTGCCTCCTCCTCTCTTTCTCTCTGTTACCCATCTCGATTCTCCAACTCTGCTTTCTTGTACCAAGTCTTCAACGCCGACCTCACCATCTCAAACACCCAAAACCCACAAGAAAGACATGTAATTTCTTCTTTCAATGATCTCAGCATCACTCTTGAGTTTCCCTCCTCCAATCTCAGATTCTTTCTCGTCCGGGGAAGCCCATTTCTCACCTGCTCTGTTTCGAACCGGACTTCCATTTCGATTTCAACGATCCACGCTATTCTATCATTCTCTTCAAATGAATCTCGCACCAAATACACGATCAAGCTCAACAACAATCAGACATGGCTTGTATACACCTCTTCTTCAATTGATCTTACTAATACCAGCGTATCTTTGATCACTTCAACTGGGTTTTCCGGCATTGTGAGGATTGCAGTTCTGCCGGAATCTGACCCACAATTCGAGTCGGTTCTTGATCGGTTCAGCTCTTGCTACCCGGTTTCCGGTGAGGCTGTGTTCACAAAGCCGTTTGCTTTGGAGTATAAATGGGAGAAGAAAGGGTGGGGAGACTTGCTTATGCTGGCTCATCCTCTACATTTAAAGCTCATCAATGGTGACGATTGTGATGTCACTGTTTTGGAGGATTTCAAGTACAAAAGCATTGATGGTGATCTTGTTGGTGTTGTGGGGGATTCATGGGTGTTGAAGCCTGACCCTGTTTCGGTTACTTGGCATTCGACTAAAGGTATCAAACAAGACTCATATTCTGAGATAATATCTGCACTTACTAAAGATGTTGAGGCTTTAAGTTCTACACCAATTGCAACTACTTCTTCGTATTTTTATGGGAAGTTGATTGCTAGAGCTGCTAGGTTGGCTTTGATTGCTGAGGAGGTGGGTTATCTTGATGTGATTCCAGCGATTAAGAAGTATTTGAGTGATACAATTGAGCCTTGGTTGGATGGGACTTTTAGTGGGAATGGTTTCTTGCATGATAGTAAATGGGGTGGCATTGTGACGAAACAAGGATCAGCGGATTCGGGAGCAGATTTCGGGTTTGGGATTTACAATGATCACCATTACCATTTAGGGTACTTTATTTATGCCGTTTCAGTGCTTGCCAAGATTGATCCAGCGTGGGGGAGGAAGTATAGGGCTCAAGCTTATTCACTCGCCGCGGATTTTATGAACTTAGGCAGGAGGGCAAACTCGAATTATCCACGTTTGAGATGCTTTGATTTGTATAAGTTGCATTCATGGGCAGGAGGGCTGACTGAATTTGGAGATGGTAGGAATCAAGAGAGCACAAGTGAGGCTGTGAATGCTTACTACTCAGCTGCATTGTTGGGGCTAGCCTATGGAGACACCCATCTTGTGGCCACTGGATCAATGCTTGCGGCATTGGAAATTAAGGCAGCTCAAATGTGGTGGCAAGTAAAAGAGGGAGATAACATTTATGAGCCAGATTTCACAAGGGAAAATAGGGTAGTTGGAGTGCTGTGGGCTAATAAGAGGGACAGTGGACTGTGGTTTGCTCCTCCGGAGTGGAAAGAGTGCCGGCTTGGAATCCAACTGCTTCCCATTTTACCTATCTCTGAGGTATTGTTCTCTGATGTTGCCTTTGTTAGGCAACTCGTGGAGTGGACAGAACCAGCTCTGAGTAGAGAGGGTGTTGGGGAAGGATGGAAAGGGTTTGTGTATACTTTGCAAGGGATTTACGATAAACAAGGCGCTTTGGAGAAGATTAGGAACTTGAAGGGCTATGATGATGGGAACTCGCTCACTAATCTGTTATGGTGGATCCATAGCAGAGGTGAGGAAGGAGATGGTTGTGGAATTGGAGAGAACATATGTTGGTTTAAGCACTATCACTGAGTTTGGCAACTGGTTCGGTTATGATTTGGGTGGAGTTGAATAAGATACGATATGATGGTAGTATGTGATTGTGAATTATTCTTTGTTACTACGTTAGTATGTTGTTATTTTCTGATACAAGAATTATCTTGTGATTTGCTGCAATATATATTGATCCACTTTCATACGTTGTTCCCCGTTCCAACTGAATTTTTAGCTTATTTTTTGTTTCATTAATGAACTCTGTATTTACTTGTCATTCATGAATCTGGTCGGTTTCAGATCATAGATGTAGAAAAATATACAACCACCACCCTAACCGGTTCTTTCCTCTTACATACTTTGATCACCTGAATCACTTTCATGCTTTGTTCAATTGCTTTCAATTCATTCACCTCCTAATTTGAGGTCCAGAATCAATGCTATCTTCAACACTTTCCTGATGGACCGCACTGTCCGGTATAAGTCATCTTCTCAATCTAGGAATCCAATTTTCATGTCCGCGGTTCCTGCCTGATAAAGATTATAGTGTCTATTCATCCATCTCACATATTCAAGAATTGATGGCAACTGTGACATGCATACCAGATGCCCTTCAGTCCATGTCATCCTATCTTATCGACATTTTCAGAGACATACACGTAATCCCTTGGCTTTATTGATTTCAAACATAAACCGTTTGATACAAATAGAGTTTACAATATGACTATATGAGATCAAACGTATATAGTTCCTACTCTTTCAAAACACGACATTGATCAGAAAAACAGAAACGGCTTCCTGGAAGGCTGGCTATGACTTGTAATAAGAGAGTACACCATATATGGTTTGTGTGATGGTGAGAAATACAAATTGACCAGATTGACGATGGATTATATAAATAATCACGTTTTATCGTTATTAGCCATCTCTGTAGCCAGTGATGCTTAGAATATGAATGCACTTCCCTGGTAAGTTTATCAAAAGACTCAGAGGTGGCTGTGGTGTAATTACTGCAAACACTGTTGAAGGGCATGCTATGTCCTCCTTGCTCAAATTTGTACTTATAATTCCGTTCTGCATGAGAAAGTCCACATCTTTGCTAGACTTAATGAGGTAATTAATGCAAGGCCTTGGCATAAGAGGTAAAGTCATATCCAATGCGCCCTTGTTTACACTGTTCAAGGGCGATGAGGTTTATGAAGAGAGATTGATTACTGTAAATACGTATTCTTGGAATCTCCATCCCGGAAAGATATGTCGATCACTTTGCAAGAAATGTCTCCGGTTTTAAATTTGACTCCAATTTGCTGCAGCTCTGTCACAGAAGGAAACAGATAACTATGAATAGAAAACACAGTAACCATTTTTGGTCCAACTATACTGATTCTTATGAAGTCAAATAAATGCCTGATTTCAGATGCTCCATCGATCAGCTGTAGACGAAGTCCTGTGGTGTAAATCTCAATGAATTTGAGAGTAAGATCAGTTAGAGAACTATACCTTCCAACTTGTTCATCATGAGTATTTTCCTTTGTGAGATATTGGAATATACAGTCAAGAACTAACCAAGGCAGCTGGTTTTCCAGTAGAAACAGGTCAGTTTCAACAGAGGACCGCATCCATGAATTTTGGAAGACAGGATCATTTGAAGGAAACCTGATGTCTGCCCTTTTGCGCATGAATTCAAGAATGAAGCAACCATCAACCACTGTCACTTGTACAAATTTATCACTGCTCATATCAACTCTTTCGTCATAGCAATCGCGACAAGCTTGCTCTATAGCTCTAATACTTTTGACCAAATGCTCTAAACTGGTGTCAGGAGTTGGTGTTCGATTGTGGAGGCAATGCGCGCAAGTACCACAGTTTAATTCTTTCCATGGCTTCTAGGTTCTTTTTGCCATGATGATATTGTCCGATTGAGACCAACTTTGGACATACAAAATCATGTTCTTTAGGACCCTGTAGTATCTTGGGAATTTTAAATATATATGCAAGGTAGTGATGGAGCTTGCTGTAAAAGATTTTCTCGAATTAAGGATGCTAAAATTTCGTCTTCATCGTTTCTATTGCTACTCAGGATTTGGTCATTCACATTAGTTGCTGGCTTGCTGCTATCACATTCCTTTCCTCTTCTATAGTTTCATTCATCATCAATCTAGTGCCTTCCTAAGTACCTACAAATTAGTCAAAATTGGTTTTTAAGACGGGGCAATGGATATTTCTCTAGTCAAATAAAAGTATAAAACTACACAAAAAAACTTTAACCGGAAACATTGGAAGTACAATCAAGTGAAGCTAAAAAATTTTGCAGAACAGTGAGGAGTATTAGTTGACGTACAATTTTGAAAGGTATAAATTGTAAGGACTTCATATACATGCATGGGTAGAAAGAGGGGTTTACATACTATTGATTCAAGCATCAGATGTATGTTAAGAGGCAATTCACAAAGAAAATATGTGCAGTTCGAAAAATCAACTTCTAAAATTTGTGATATACTGTTTCTGCTTCTTTCTAAACTACATAAATTTTTCTTTAACTTTTGTAGGAGAAACTTACAAGAATGGTCGATCGAGTTTTGATGTGGTATGTTTCTCTTTGCAAGTTCTTGCCTGGATCTACAGTATTGTTTCTTCTCAATGCAAACTGGTTTGAATAGGAAGAAGTTTAAGACCTTGGCCCTCTTATTGCCAACTACACATACATCTCCACCTGCAGTCAATATGCACATGCCCCGTTTACCAAGTGTATTTCAAGTCTTTTTTTTATTAGTATATATGATATCACTTCTGTAATACGTGATAGTGAAGGCAATTGAAAGCTGTACATGATCTGTTTACACAATTTTATATCATATACTTCGTTTGCTAGACTTGAGATTATAACTTCTTAATATGCTTAGTCTATAGAACCGCACTTGCACCACAGAGCTTTCATCATCTCAATTGAGACTTGAGAATAGTTAATTCTAGCTGTTCTGGATGATTTGGAACTGGACTGAACATTTTTTGGTTTAAGAACTATCACTGAGTTTGGTAACTGATTGCATTGTAATTTGGGTGGAGTTGATTGAATAGGAAACAATCCGAGGGTAGTACATGACTGTGAATTATTCTTTGTTGCTTGGTTAATAGATTGTCATTTCCTGATTAAATTATCGTGTGATTTACTTCCAGTATATATAATTACACTTTGATTCGTTCTGCAATATTGAATTTTGAGTTTATTGTCAGTTTCTCTAATGCACCCTGTATTTACTAGTCATAGATGAATCTCATCAGCTTTAGATGCAAGAAAACTATACAAATACCAGTACACACCAAGTAAACAAGAAGTACAAACAGAGTTTACAACTTGGAAATGAAACAGATATGGGAACCATATAACAAATATAGTTCCCAACAAGACATTGACAATTGCTAGCTTCTCGGAAGGGACTAGTTACTTGTAGTAAGAGAGAACAGTATATAAGGTTTGTGTGAATGTGAAAATTATGACAAGGAAGACCGCATTAGAAATTGACCAGATAGAAGATGGATTGTATAAATAATCCTGTTTAATGCTAATTAGGCATCTCTGCAGCCAACGCTCCTTAGAAAATAAATGAACTTCACGGGAGAGATCAGAGAAAGAGTCGGAAGCAAATGTAGTGTTATTGCAAACACCAGTGAAGAGACGAGCTATGTCCTCCTTGCTCAATCTGGTTTTTTTGATTCCCTTCTGCATGAATAAGTCTGCATCTTTACTTGACTTAATAAGGTAATGCAGGACCCTGGCATATGAGGTAAAATCATATCCAATGCGCCCTTGTTCACACTGTTCAAGGGCAATGAGTTTTAGAAAAAGAGATTCATTTTTGTGAACAAAAATCTGAGGAATCTCCATCACTCCATCGCGGAAGGTTATGTTGAGCAGATTGCAAGAACTTTCTCTAGATTTAAATCTGACTCCAAGTTGCAGCAGCTCTATCACACAGGGAAACAAGCAACGAGGAAGAGTAAGAATGGTTACTGTTTTTGGTCCAACTATAGCTGTTCTCATGTAGTCAAGTAAGTGCCTGATTTCATATGCTCCACCAGTACTCTCTAGATGGCCAATAGTGCAAATTAATCTCCATGATTTTGTGAGTGAGCTCAGATAGAGATGTACTTTCCAACAGATTCATTACAAGTATTTTGCTTTATCAGTTGGAATAAACATTCAAGTACTAGCCAAGGAAGCTGGTTTTCGAGTAGAAACAAGTCAGATATGAGAGGTGAACATATCCATAGATTTTCAGTTACAGAATCAGTCACACACTCTCTACGTTCTGTCTTGAGCATGAATTCAACAATGAAGCAACCATCAACCACCATCACTTCTACAAACTGATCACTACTCAGATTACTTTCCTCGTCATAGCAATCGCGACAAAGTTGTTCTATGGCTCTAATACTTTTGACCAAATGCTCCAAACTGGTTTCAGGAGTTGGTGTTCGATGAAGGAGGCAACGCAAGTACCATAGTTTAATTTTTTCCATCGGTTCCAAGTTCTTTTTGCCATGGTGATATATATGGTCCTATTGAAACTAACTTTGGAACTACACAATCATTCTCTTTAGAACCTTGTAGTGTCTTGGGAATTCTGAATATGCAAGGTGGTGATGGTGGTTGTTGTAAAAACTTTCCTCGAATCGACCATGCCTCGAATCGACCATGCTAAGAATTTGTCTTCATGATTTATATTTTCACTTGGAATTTGTTGGTTCAGATCATTTGCTGCAATGAACTCCCTTCCTCTTCTCTAATTTCATTCATGATCAAGCATGCACCAGTCTAAGTACCTCCAAATTAGTATAAATCTGCTATTTAACCAGAAGGAGAACTATAAAACTATGATCAATAAAGCTAAAAACAGTCAGTGGAGGAGGGCTATCAGTTCATTTTGAATCGTATTCAAATTTATGGTGATTTTCCATGTGCACACTACTGATTCATGCATCATATCTATAACTCTGTGTACTAATAACAAGCAATTGACAAAGGAAAAGATGAGAACTATATACAGTTTGACCAAAGTTTCACTGTTTGATTTCTAAAATCTGTGAACTAGGTTCTTAACTGTTTAGGTATGTAATTTTCCAGACCAAAAAGAAAGACTGAAGTAGTAAAAACTGGTGGATTTCGTAGCAGAAACTTACGAGGATGATGAAGTCTTGATTCTTGAAGTCCTTGCCGGTTCTTGCTTGAATCTAAACCTTGGACCTCCTATAGGAGTATAGTCTGATATCAAACACAAAAAGATGATAGATTGACTTTGACAAGTACTTTCATACAATACTACATCACTTCTATTAGATGAGATCTAGTATAATAGTTTTAAGGGCTAATCATATTTTGTCCCACTTAAGGGATAGATTGCACTTCATTATAAGACAGTCCTAATTTCATTCAAGATGACGAAATTTTATAAATTTTTATTTTTAACCTTAATTTGACTATACTGGTGGAATTGATCAACTGTATCAAACATATCCAATATTATACAGACAAATAATCGAGTTTACAGATGGGATGGAGATAAATATAATTAGTCAGCATTTACATAGGATGCCCTAGTACACAGCATTTATACAACTTTGTAAGACAGGATATTGATCAGAAAAACAACACACATTTGCTAGCTTAGCAGAAGGACGGTTATGACTTGTAGTAAGAGAGAAGAGTGTATATGGTTTGTGCGATGCCGAGAATTACAATAATGATGACCGCGTTAGAAAGGGACCAGACTGAAGATGGATTGTATAGATAATCGTGTTTGATACTTATAAGGCATCTCCTGAGCCAACGACGCTTACAATACAAATGCACATTCCTGGTGAGAATTACAACAGATTCAGAGGTCGGTGTTGCGTTATCATGAATGCTATTGAAGAGACAAGTTATGTCCTCCTTGCTCAAAGTGGTATGTATAATTCCTTTCTGCATGAGAAATTCTGCATCTTTGCTAGATTTAATAATATAATGCAAGACCCTGGCATAAGAGGTAAATGCATAACCTATGAGGCCTTGTTGGCATTCTTCGAGGGCTATGAGGTTGATAAAGAGAGATCGATTATTGCCAATACATATTTCCGGAATCTCCATCACTCCATTGTGGAAGGCTATGTTGAGTGTGTGGCAAGACATGTCTCCACGTTTAAATATGACTCCAATTTGCCGGAGTTCTGTCACAGAGGGAACCAAATAACGACGTGAACTGATGGTTAGCTTTTCTGGTCCAACTATACCAATTCTTATGTGGTCAAGTAAATGCCTGATTTTGAATGCTCCATCATTTGGCTTTAGAAAACGCATGGTGTGCAACTGACAAAATTTGAGAGTAAGCTCAGATAGAAACTCATGCTTTCCAACAGGTTCATCGTCAGCATTTTCTTTTACAAGATATTGGAATAAACAATCAAGAACTAACCAAGGCAACTGGTTTTCCAGTAGAAACAAATCTGATATAAGTGGGGTGCGCATCCATGAACTTTGGGACAGAGGATCATTCCAAAGAATCTTGCTGTATGTCCTTCCGAGCATGAACTCAATAACAAAGCAACCATCAACCACCATCATTTCTACAAACTGGTGACTACTCATATCAATTTTTTCGTCATAGCAATCACGACAAGCTTGTTCTATAGCTCTAACTCTTTTGACCAAGTGCTTCAAAGTGGTGTCAGGAGTTGGTGTTCGATTGAGGAGGCAATGCAAGTAGCATAATTTTATTCTTTCCATGGCTTGAAGGTTCCTTTTACCATGGTGATATGGCCCAATTGATACTAACTTTGGAAGTATCAACTCAGCTTCATTAGGACCCTGAAGAATCTTGGGAATTTTAAATATGCCAGGTGGTGATGGAGGTGGCTCTAAAAACTTTCCTCGAATCAATGATGCTAATAATTCGTCTTCATCATTTCTATTTTCACTCAAAATTTGCCCGTCCACATTATTTGCTCCTGTCAAATTCCCTTCATCTTGTCTAATTTCAATCCAGGTGTGGTCTTTATCCATATTGCTCTCTATCATCATGATTGAGCACCTTTCTATTCAAAATCTGCTCCTACCGGTTAAAACGAATATTGCCGCAATCAAAGTCAATATATTAAACCAACAAAATCTTATACCAGAACCATTTATAATTTTACCCTATACATATACATATAATTATATATATATATATATATATATATATATATATGGATCACCTCTGTAAAATTTCAGCCAATTTGGTGATCGTTAAGGCATCCAAAACTGCAATTTACACGAACGAACCGAATCTGTCGAACCGGAACCATTCGTTTACATTGTTGTAATTTGCAGTTTTGGATGCCTTAATAATCACCAATTTGGCTGAAATTTTGCAGAGGTGATCTATACATTAGGATCTAAAACCTGAACGGTTAAGATGTGAAAATTTGATCGGAAAGTGGGTGAAAACCGGAAATTCGTACCTAAGAAAAACTAAGGACATCCTTAGTGTAGCCGGCCTGTATATATATCTATATATATATATATATAGATATATATATATATATATATATATATATATATATATATATATATATATATATATGAAGAATTAACACCCGCCATGAGGTCTAATCTAGCTACTTTATGTTTGCAGAACTCATTTCACATAGGCTAAAGGATTGTTGTTTAGAGATCAACAAATTGTTTTTTATGTTCTACAGGTATATAGTGACCAATATAATCATACTTCAGGCATCACAGACAAATCACAGAGCAAAAGAACATGCAGTTAAAGCTGCTAAAAAATGTGCTCTACTGTTTCTGGTTCTACATGACTTTGTAAATATTTAAATTTATGTGTAATTTGTAGGAGAAACTTACGAGGATGATCGATGAGTCGTTGTGGTGCTTCTGCTTGCAGGCTCTTGCTCTTGCTTGTATCTAGAATGTTATCACAATAATTCATATAGCAAACTGGATGTTCTTATGTTGAATGGAAATTAAGAACAAAGCTCTTAAGAAAGTCAAGGCTCAGTTAGTCAACAGTCAACATTTCTTCATTATGGAGCTTTCTCATCAGAATGCAATACCACGTGTCACAAATCTGGAAAATCAGTTAGAAGTTTGTTTTGTGTGGCTTGATTGCAGGGTTATACAGGATTACACTTTGTTCCCTATCATTTTTAGCTCTTTCTTGATTCCTTCTGTAACAAACGTATCAAAAGCTTTGGTGCCTTTCATGGCCTCTGTAGTGTGATTCAATATTACAGTTTTGATGAATACAATTTCTTTGTTCATCTATGTTCCTTATGAGCTATGACACCTCACCCTTAAACAGCAAACTGTATATTCTACATGTACCTGCATATAACCTCAATAACCGGCCACTTAATTAATCTGAAAAATAATTATACCCTTCGATTTACATAGTGAAGTCTACTCTTGTAAAGACTGAGCTGCAAACCTGCGCAAATTTATAAGGTAAACATTCCATCAAATGCGCCGTCTGATTTATCCAGTCTTATTTTATCAAAACATTAAAAAGAAAGCAAAAAAGTCTCTAGTACCAGCTTGTCATACTTTGTTTGGTGACTTGAGATTCTAATAATGTTAATCAAATTAATTCTTTAATATGTTGAAAATTTATGTTTTGATTTTGTTTCTGATGAAATGGAACCACACCTTTCACAGCAGAGTATATATCTTCCCTTATGTCCTTGGTGCCTCAAGTCAAAGCTGCTGTCATTCACTGAATGCATTGAGGCAAATAATTTTATAACAGTCTGCAACATGATATGAAAAATATAGTTACCACGCATTCCCCAACTTTGCAAGACAAGACACCACAATCAACACAGAGAGAATATGCATGGTTTATATGGCAGTGAGAATCAAACAAAGAAGCTGAGTTATAAGTTGACCAGATTGACACCGGATTGAATAAATACTCACTTTTGATCTCATTAGGCATCGCCATTGTGCCAATGATATGCATAAATACTAATGCAGTACCTAGGAGAGGCATTCAAAAATTGAAAGAGGTGGCTGTAGTAATACTAGAAATAAGGTAGAAGAGACAAGTGATGTCCTCCTATACTGACATTCTTGATGAGGCAGTTTGCATCTTTGTAAGATTATAAAAGGTAAACTCATATGCAATATCCCCTTGTTCACAAATCTTGGAGGGAGATTATATTTATAAGGAGAGATTTATTATCAATATTAATTACATATTTTTCGGAATCTCAATCATCCCTATCTTGAGCACATTGCATTGGTAGAAAGGGAGCTCTTACATATTACTGATTCACAGGTTATATATATCAAACAATTGACAAAAGGAAAAGATGAATAAAAATAGGCAGCTATAAAGTTCTTTTACTTCTAAAGACGGTGCACTACTACATACTGTTTATTATTTACTTAAATAACTGTAAATCAAGAATGCTCGAATGTACATCTCCTGCAGGCTCTTGCTTGGATCTGCAATTTTATCTCAATATTTCACCAAGCAAAATTGGATAGGAACTCAATACCTCCTACACTTGTAGCCAATGTTGACCTGTTACTTTGCCAATAATTAAAGTACGTGAAAACTAATCACATGCCCTGTTTACCAAGTGAAGTCTGAGTCTTTATATTAGTATATATCCATTATATAACTTCTTCAACAACAGATGTATGGTATAGAAAGAAACAAAAGCTGCAACAATAAGCTAAATGTCAACTAAAGCTAGCTCCTTAATCAGTTGGAAGAACACATGTCAATCGAAAGTAAAAATCTTCCTAAAACATATTGGTCAAAGTTAAGAAAAAAAAGTAAAGGGACTAAACCAGAAACCTCCCAGATTAACAACATATAGAACAATTTAACTCTACCTAATTTATATGATATGATGCGATGAGTTACCTAACTCAGTCATAGGGCCTAAACCCAGTAAATGTTTTCTCCAACTCCAGCTCCACATCCATCTCTTTCGTCACCCCTGCTGTGGATCCTCCATTTCTTTCCTCACTCCAGCTTCACATCGTTACCATGACTTTTGCATTGTAGAGTCACATCTTTACCACGAGTGTTGCTCAGAAAAGTGTGGTTTGCTCTTACGGTCCAATTAGCAATAATGGTGGCAGCCAATGTTAATTGATAGGTATAGTCATGAGAGGAGTTTAGGGTTTCCGATCCAATGCTTCTAGTTAAGGAATGATGTAGCAAAATACCAAATGATCGTTATCTCTAATTGGATGTATATATTTCTTTATATTAAATGCGTATTTTGTTCTGCTTTCTTTTATTGTAGTCTTTTGTTTAACTAGCATTGTCACATGTCTCTACTTTTATATTTGTCTTTAAAAACAGTAATGTTCGTTGTAGCTGGAAAATGTCACAACAACCGCCTTAGGCATTTGGTGTTGTAGTCCAGTTGCCAGCTACTTTAGGAACTGGGGTTGGCAACCATGGTGTTGACGTACTCCCGATAACGTCCTCGTTTGATGAATTTTTCTTTTTTCAGTATCACCCAGTCAGTTATATATATCAAACCACCACAAATAAATAATGGCATGGCAATAGTGGCCTTCGAGTATTATCGACTCAATATTCACCTTTTAAAATTACTATCCAAAACCACCTGCGCGCATCCACATGTAGTAAATTGTAATCGATTTACTAGTAGATCTGAATAATGAAGGAAAGAAATCTATATAGGAGAAGGGGGAAAAGATTGAATGATTTCAATCCAAAATTTATTTCTGATCAAGCCTTAATATACACCACTAAACGGTTAGGGAATGCACACAGGTAACACAATTCGGAGATAAGATGGATGCCAGCTGCAAAAAGAAAAAGAAAAATGAGGTAACTGAAAGTTTTTATAGAGAAAATTACTTTCAAATCTCTTTTTCTTTTCCTTTCTTCCAACGTAAAATTAACTAGAAAGACTTGAACAGCAAGTAAATTAATTAGGATTCCCAACGTCGGTGGGATATGGAAATCCCACTCCAATTTGGACAGTCATTTCTCTCTCTATATACGCCCCTCATTTCTTACCATTTTCATAGAAGTGGCTTTGTGAAAGAAAGCATAACATCCGGAAGATCCTTCATTTTCTTTCCTTGTATTCTTGTTCAAACTAATTAAGAACATGGCCATGGCCAGTGACTACTGGGAAGTGGTGGGCGACACTTTCTGCGACATACTTGTCGCCTTCATGGAACCAGAAAACGAGTTTCTATGCAGCAGCACCAAGTTCTTGATGGAATTTGAGGCGGTGATCAGACGTGTCACCTCCGACGAGGCGGACCGGCTCCTAGACTACGACGTCATCCCCCGCGCGATCTGGAAGACCACCTCAATCGAACTTGACGACTCTAACTCATCATCCATGGATAGAGCTCTATCTGAAACACTTCGGCAGCTGCAAGTCCCACTGGAGGAGCGTAGCTCCATGGTGGAGAAAGTACTGTTCAGAGCCTTCGAGGCGGCACAGAAACCTAGTCCTTACGCCGGTGGGAAGAGACTGCGTATGCGGGTGAACATCGATATGTATGTGATTGATGACGATGTTGATGAGGACGCAAATGATGGTGGTGGTGGTATTATTGGTGATTATTATGAGCCTAGGTTTATGCCGGCCAGTAAATTGTCGATTGAGAAACTGGAGAGGACGAGTGTCCAAGTGCCATCAACAGTGTGTTCGGTTTGTATGGAGGAGATTAGGGTTGGTTTCGAAGCAACTAAAATGCCTTGTTCACATCTTTACCATGAGTGCTGCATTGTAGAGTGGCTGCAGAAAAGTGGGGTTTGCCCTTTGTGTAAGTTCCGCATGCCCAATTAGGGAACAATGGTGCGTAACCAATGTTTGATATTGGAGTTTAGGATTTCCGATCCACTGCTTCTAGTTAAAGAATGAGTTAGCAAAATACCAAATGATCGTTATTTGTAATTGGATGTATATATCTTTGTTATTTGTTGTGATTAATATCATTCTTCCAATCTAAATGTGTATTTTGTTCTTCTTTCTTTTATTGTGGTCTTTCTTTAACTAGCATTCTCACTTATCTCTACTTTATCAGTTTTTAACAACAGTAATGTTCTTATATATGTTGTTGCTGAAAATGTGACAAGCACCGCCTTAGTTTTAAGTACAAGAATTAGGGCTTTCTTGTGGAACAAGAATTCGCCCAACCATAGATATGGCTGAGATACAAAAAAAAAAAAAAAAAAAATTAAGTAAAGCTGAACATGTACATGGTCTCTTAGAGTTTTCTGATTTTTCTTGTTTAAATTGGTTTCTCATATAGAGAGTTAGAGCATCTCTAACAATAAAAATTACTTTTTGTTAAATTTAGCTAAAGTTGTGCAATATAGCTATTGGTTTAACAATGTTGCTCCAGCAATAGTAGCTATTTGTAAATAATATACTATATTTTATCGAATCGTAAACTGACATGTGAACAAAAGACGAGAGAGAAATATAACTTTTGTTTTAGCTATGCAGGACTCTCTAGCTAAATATAGCTCTCTATCTAAATATAGCTAGCCATTTTAGCAAAAACTAAATTTAACTTAGTTATAACTAGTCTGTTGAAGTTGAATTTTACTTTAAAAATAATTATATATAGCTAAAAATTAAATTTAACTAATTTGTTGGAGCGAACCTACGCTCGGACACACTTTGCTTTGAAGAGCAGAGTCGCAAGGTAATTGAGAAAGGATTTCAACCAATAATTGGTCAAGGAGATTTTCAATAATGAACTTGGATGTCTCCACCCTAACAAATATCAATTTGATGGAGGTCCTGCAGGGGATGCACGGCTGTTTTTTTTTTTCATAGCAATATTATATAAAATTCGCAAAGTCGCAATAGTTTAGGGTTCGCTAGTTGGCCTCACATGTCCATAATTAACAGATTTGGACTGGATTTGGGATAACCACGCTCCTAGATAATAGCACTTGAGAATCAAGAATATAAAATACATCATTCACATCATGAATCAATTCTTAAAAATCCCCTCAGAATCAAGAACACCATTGATTTATAAAGCATACTTACCAATCTATCTGTTGTGATATATCTCTCATAATGCTATAATGATGCTAGCTAAAAGTTATTCATCCATCACCTCATCCAATATCTTTAGGTTTTGTAAATTTTAGTATTGACATGTTTTTTGGGCACTCACACCACCATCAACTTTCTTTTTTAGCTCATTCTCGTCTTTTTTAGTAAAAGAAAGAAAAACGATAGATCAATTATAATCTGTCAATACCGATTTGACTGTTATCATTTTTGTGCATTTACACATGATACAATATTTACTCACACTACAAGCCAAAGCTACACTAACAATGCCCCACCCACATTCCCCCCCCCCCCCCCCCCCCCCATTCTATATCATCATTAGCTCAACCAACATGGAGAGCCTTTGAGTAGACGATTATGGTGACTTGATCAGATGGTTTTCATTAAAAACACTCAAAAGCCAAAAGCCCCCGAAGAACATGATCAAACAAATGCAACAAGTTAATAATTTGGAAGCTGTCTATGATTGTGGAATTTGTTTATTGATGCTTCTTCTACATGCGCACATTGAGACAACATGGCAGTTGGAGACTGTTTCTCCTCAATGAGAATGAGATCCCCACCATTATTTATCGATCAAATCACCTCTCATGATCAAATACTTGTTATAAGTTTGAGCGTTGACTCTTAATTGGATTTCAAGTCCTACGCGGCTTCATTGTTTGACTTCCATTTTTCTTTTATTGGCTTTTTATTTCAGCACCTTCTTTCCCCTTAACATTCTCTGATTTCAATTAACAAACGCTTGACTCCAAATTGGACGGTAGGAGTCACTAATACTTTAGTCAATTTCTGACACTGAAATAGTCTCTACCGCTCTGGTAGTAAACTGCCACATAATTAGAGGGTGTAGGAGTCAAATTCTATGGCACGTTTACTTACTTGGAATGGAAACTGATCATGAATCGGAGACAACTGGAATGGGAGAAGAAAGCAATCGGTATTGATTCAGGAGGAGTTGATTCCTAAACCCATCTCCTCCATTCGTAATCAAATTCCTGAGTATTCAGGAATCGATTCATTATAAAGAGGTGGGACCTACATTCATTTTGATTCCTTCATGTGTTAGTAAACGCAGGAATACTTTTATCCGGAATCATTCCGATTTCTTTATGTGTTAGTAAACGCAGAAATATTTTTACCCCGTAATCATTCCCTCCCATTCCAAGTAAGTAAACATGCCCCTAGAGTAATTGCACATTAACCTCATGAAAAGAACAACCCTAAGCTAGTTAACTCTGATTGGTTCGCAAGATGAAAATGATTTCAAATCTTGTTAATAAAGAGGGCGTGCCTTTTAGTATAACATTGTACCGATACAATTACGGTAGATCACATTCTCCTTACAATATTGGATTAGTTCTTTATGGTGGGAGCTACATTAAGAAGGATCGGTCTATCATCTCTAGTCTATCATCTGTCTTTGTTATAAACGATTTAGTACATCTCAACGTTGTGCTGAAAACTTTTCCCTAGGGATATAAAATCTTCTTCCATCTGAAGCATTTCTTCCTTTTTGTCTTTTTTCTTTTCTAAATTACGCTTACCGACTTAATTTGTGAACCAAACGGATCTATAAAGCCAACATTTTTACCCCATAGCCTTTTGTACAAGCACCTCTCTTTCCTCAAAAATATTTCCAAAACAGAAAATACAATAGAAACACATCTAAATTCAATTACATGAAAAAGAGTCATAGTCATACCACTCGTTAATACAGTTCATCCTATTAATTAATTAATTAAATACCAATTAAGAAAAACCGAACAGGAAGAAACAGCTAACAACATCCTGACAAGACGTTACTTATTCTTAGAATTTTTGCCATCAGACTCTGTAATTTTACAATCATTGTCTTTGCCTGCTTTGCATGTGGAGATAGTGAAACTCTGTTCCCAAGTCGCCCCCACGTTTCTTTGCGTAGTTTGTGGGTTACACCTCTCCACCATTTTCAACACCAAAAAAACTCTTCCTTCCTTTTTAGACAATAACACTGTCAGGAATTTCGAAGATTCCTACCATTCAGACCAAGACGATCTCCGAGATAGATAGGTACGAATTCTTGGAGCTTTTTGGCTTATTGGGTTTGTCTCTGTACTCCATTTGGTGATCTGGGTGCTGCTGCATTTTCCCAGTAAATCTTGGGTTTAAAGTTTGAAGCTTTGATAAAGTAGGCTGCTTTGATCTGAATTGTGCTCAGTTTTTTGGGGGTTTTAGAGGCTTGGTTGTGTTCTTACAAGAGTTTTGTGAATTGGGTGGTGCTTGGATTTTGTGGATTTGGGTTTATCTGAACTCTTTTCTCAGTGTAATTTTGGTGACCAAGTAAACAAACGAGTGTAGAAGACTTTGTTTTACCAGGTCATTTTGAATCGGGGGTTTCTGGCATTTTTGAAATCTCAGAGAATTTTAGCCATTAATGCTGGTTGTTGTCAATACTCTATAAGGAAGACATTGTGGGATCGAATTTTGCCTTTTGTAATGGTAGTCGATCTATGATTCTGATGCTGAAAGCGACTGTTTTTTGCCTCTGAAATTTGAGAAATTTCGTTTCATGGAAGCTATAACAATCCAAAAGTAGGCAGATTTCGCATTCAATTCATTCCAAAATGTCTTCCACAACATCACCTTCTCCAAATTCTTCACCTTCTGCAAACCCACCAACCAGCTCTGATACCCCACCATCATCAAATTCCACGACTACTGCAACCAATGATTCTTCCCCTCCTCCACAGTCATCCTCTTCTCCTCCTCCAGCTGCCTCAGCTGCTCCCCCTCCAGCTTCATCACCTCCCCCACCGGTATCATCACCACCACCTGCTGTAGCATCTCCACCACCAGCTTCATCTCCACCTCCATCACCTCCTAAGTCTTCCCCTGCCCCTCCTCCAACGCCTCCAGCCTCACCCCCAGCATCACCGCCACCTCCAACACCAACTTCCCCTCCTCCGGCGGCACCAGCATCCAATGTATCCCCACCGCCACCATCAGGAGACTCCCCTCCTCCCAAAGCCTCCCCAACACCTCCATCAGAAGCCTCACCGCCACCTAAATCCCCTCCTCCTCCAGCTGATGCATCACCGCCTTCATCCAATTCTCCACCGCCACCAAAAGCACCAGAAAAGTCTCCTCCCTCCCCCACTGTTACACCACCTCCATCTGGTTCTCAGTCTGCTCCGCCACCAGCTGATAACACCCCTCCCAAGTCCACATCACCACCGCCTTCAGTTCCCTCATCATCGTCTTCCCCTCCTGCTCCGCCCAGTAATTCATCAACTCCTACTCCCTCAGGCTTGCCTGCTATTCCGACACAGAAACCAACTGCAAAGTCAACTAATGATGCCAATGTAACGGCAAATGCCACACCTGGAAACACAAAAGGGTTTAACACTGGAGGAGCTGTGGCAATTGGAATTGTGGTTGGGGTGCTGGTGCTCAGTCTTGTTGTGATGGCCGTGTGGTTCACTAAGAAGAAGAAGAGAAAAAGTGGGTCGAATCTTTACACCATGCCTTCTCCCTTTGCTTCATCCCAGAATTCAGGTAACATAATGAGCACACACAACTTCAATTATGTCATTTTCATGATGGTCTGTTGACTCTCAAGTATTCCAACTTTTTTCATTGAGAAGGAATTAATTCTAGCAGCTTCCCCAAAGAACTCGGAGAGTTTTTAATTGTGTAAATCCCTAGAGTATGCTAATTACATGCCTTTTTGATATATTCATTTTTAAAGTATGTACATCATATTATATCATGCAATGTGCAAAGAATACAAGAATGTAGGATGCTTAATGAATTTTTGATACTGTGCTGATGCAGGACATGAGAAATGAGAGAAAATAGGAAAAGCTTTAGAAGTTTAGAACTCTTTTGCAAAGGCCTTTCTCGATAGTTTATCCTCTAAACTAGGGACCTTAGTAGATAGTTCATGGCTGCTGTTATCTTATTATAAATTATTAAATTTATATGACCTGTAGGCTGTGACAGTAAAATTTTGTTGAAGTAAATCTTTTGAATTAGCCAGCAAGCTTCAGTTGAATGTGCAATTGAGAACATTGAATTCATACTAATGTAACTTGCTTCTGCTCTCCAGATTCCGTATTTTTGAGGCCCCATTCTCCAGCCCCCCTTGTAGGAAATGGTTCTGGTAAAGAATTCATGTATGCACAATCAGAGTCTGGAGCAAGCAATTCAAGATCATGGTTCACATATGAAGAACTGATCCAAGCCACAAATGGATTTTCGAAACAGAATCTTTTGGGTGAAGGGGGATTTGGTTGTGTGTACAAAGGTATCCTGGAAGATGGAAGAGAAGTTGCTGTTAAACAGCTAAAAATTGGTGGTGGACAAGGGGAACGTGAGTTCCGAGCTGAAGTTGAAATCATCAGTCGAGTACACCATCGCCATTTGGTTTCCCTGGTGGGTTACTGTATATCTGAGCATCAAAGGTTGCTGGTCTACGACTTTGTTCCAAACGATACCCTTCATTACCATCTTCATGGTGAGCCATACTTATTTAATAGAAAGAAAATCTAAATTATTTGGGAACCTATAGGTCTTGATGACTCACCTCTTGGGTCTAATTCTCCAAGTGTAATTGATATTTTTCAGCAACTTTCTTAATTTCCAAATGGTGCTTGAGGATTTTTGCTTCATTTTCATTAAGCTAGAACAGGAACATTATTATATGATTCCCATTTACTGCACACTAAATGTGAATTATGTGTTCTCTCTTATCAAAAAATGTACATTTAACCTTCAGGTATTGAAAAATTTCAGGTCAGGACATGCCGGTTATGGATTGGGCAACTAGAGTCAAAGTTGCTGCTGGTGCAGCTCGTGGGATAGCTTACTTACATGAAGATTGTGAGTTTCTGCTTCTGTTATATCTTACAATTTGCGATTCACCTTTCCTATACCTTGAATTAGTTGAATGCAGAATTATGCTCTGGATTGACAACTGTTTCATGCTGTGTTGATTAGTGAATTCAATGAACAGAAACTTGTTCTGGCATCATTTACATTTAAGAACATGTAGTAACGTATTCTATCTTACAGTCATTAATCAATAATCACATAGCAAATTAGATGCAAACACAGCTCTATACATCAAAAGCCTATAGTTGAAAAGACCTTTAATCATCTGAAATAATTACATTGAGAAAGAATGTTTGTGAACAGAATACATGTTCAAAACAAACAGGCTTCATTGCTGAAGTTTATGGTGCACTATAATTTTATGTTTAACTTACAGTATGGCAACCCAAAATCAAATGATATCAATGGACTGAATATACAGCAAGTGTTAGCTTTGCTCTTCCAGTCAACAATTGCCTCCAGTACTGTTTTTATCCTTGTATGGTATAGAGTCCGATTCTCTCTCTTCCTTCTCATTCTCTCTCTGAATATTTGGTCTTAATGTGTTTCTCAGGCCATCCTCGCATTATTCATAGAGATATCAAGTCATCAAACATCCTTCTGGATAGCAACTTTGAAGCTCAGGTATGTCTATTTCTGCAAATTTTATCAAGAAAACTAAAAGATTAGCCAGCAAGAGCCTGTAACACAGATGTATTCTACTGCTCATGGAATGCCGACATGGTTTTCTTACATTGCCCTTGGCAGCTAGAGCTCATTCTTGCAGTCTCGAATTGTTAATCTCTTGATTGCAATTGTTGTTCTAAAGATGCATTTGTTCTCACTGACAGGTTGCAGATTTTGGGCTTGCAAAGCTAGCATTGGATACAAATACACATGTAACCACACGAGTCATGGGAACATTTGGGTAGAGACTTGTACCTTTTGGACCATAAATTGCCCCATTCAATCTTTGATTTGTTCTGATGAATGGAATTGTGTGATTGTCCAGATACATGGCTCCAGAATATGCAACAAGTGGAAAGTTGACAGATAAGTCTGATGTTTATTCTTATGGCGTTGTACTATTGGAGTTGATTACTGGTCGCAAGCCTGTGGATGGCTCTCAGCCATTGGGTGATGAGAGCCTTGTTGAATGGGTAAATTCATTACACCAAAGTTATCTTTTGTAGGTTGTGGAAATGATTTCTTTTTCAATTTTTTTTTGATGAAAAATCATATATTCGTGCATATTTCTGGTTGTTTCTTTTGATCCATCGGGAAGGTCAAGATATGTCAGAATTTCAAATGGCTCAAAAGTAAATAAAAAATTTATAAACCAATTGACAAGCAAGGCTTTTTATTTTCCCAATGTTAACAGAGTGATGGATACTTTTTTCAGATAAGGTCTTTTGTGCTCCAAAGCTCTCATTTCTGGTCTTACTTCCACAAAATTGCTTTCATAGAATAAACTTTTGGATAGAATGTTGTTTTTGCTCCTGTTGTTTGGTGTTTGTGGAATCGGAAACTTGTGAGAAATTCTCTAGAAACTCAAACCCCAATCCTGAATATGCTTGTAGTCCAAGTGAACAGGCTTTTTGGAGTACCTCACTCCAGCTTTTGAATAGCACACTTGGTTTCGAATTTGAGTTTTAGGCTTCTTGGCAGAGTCTGTTTCTCCAAAAGGGCAAAAGTTGTATACCACTCTTGATAGCTATGGAAAAGTTACTCTGCCACTTGCAGTAATCAAATGTTGTGGTTGTCTACAGTATCTAGAGCGTGCACCTTCTAGCATAGTTCAAAACATTGAATAACAGCTAAACTTTCCTCCAGGCTCGACCTTTGCTTACTGACGCAGTTGAAACTGGAGATTTTAGTGAGTTGGCAGATCCAAGGCTGGAAGAGAATTATGTTGAGAATGAAATGTTTCGAATGATTGAGGCGGCTTCAGCATGTGTGCGTCATTCAGCTACTAAAAGGCCACGAATGAGACAGGTATGAAATATTGTATGACTAGTCCCACATTTGGTCCGTACTGCAGTGAAATTAATAACTTTTGTCCCCTTTGCAGGTGGTAAGGGCTTTAGACTCCTTGGATGATACCTCAGATCTCAGTAACGGAATGAAACCTGGCCAGAGTGAAGTTTTTAATTCAGCAGATCAATCTGCACAAATTAGAATGTTCCAAAGAATGGCATTTGCTAGTCAGGATTACAGTACGAGTTACTTTAATCAAAGTCAGAGTAGCTGGAAAAGTAGAGATAACGGGGACCAAACTCGAAGTAGCTGGAATAGAGATCAGCGGGACCAGAGTAGAGAGCACGGGGACCAAACTCGGAGTACCTGGAGTAGAGACCAGAGAGACCAGGATACTGTAATACCCATAGATAGATCTGGAGTATAGGACATTTGATACAATTGAGGCACATGTTGCAATCTAGAGTTCAACCAACTATTGAAGAGCATCGACTTTGTTGGGCTGTTGGAACAAGGTTGTGTTGCTCATTTCTTGTAAATCTTTACTCATTTTCGCATAATTTTTTGTGTTCTCTGCTAACATGAGTTTGTTGCAAGGATGCCCATTTATGTATTCTTTTGTAATTTAGATTCATTGATACAGTATTGTATGTAAGCTATTATTTGCAGTTTTTATATGAAAGGTATAAGATCCATGCGTTAAAGCCTTTTCATTTGAGGAGAGTGGTTCGGAGTGAAAGTGAAGGAAAAACAAGACTTGATAACACTATCAGTTACTAGAGAAAACAGTTCAATTACCAGAAAAACAATATGAGTTACTGGAAGAAAAAAAAAAGATGTTTGAACCCTTAGCATTTAAATTGCGTGCCCAATTATATTTTGTTAATTTTTAATCATATAAGGAGGGAGAAAATCGAATTTAATATACCAATATTTTGTTCGAGTAAATGCCTAAACTACTAGACTACCAAAAAGGCGTTCATAATTCAGATGATGACAAAACACTCCTAACTAGTCTTAATCAAGCGGTTAGCATGTTGATCAAACTATTAACGGCTGCTATTGGTAACTATTTAAATGTCAAATATAGATTGATATCTAGATTAAGCTGGCAAATTAGAGAAAAACAATATTATACACATGACCATGTCTACCTTATGTTGAGTGCACTTACCACCCTCGTGCCTTTCGTGATTTCATCTAACTTTCTTCATCTACCAGACTAAGGGACCAAAACAATAAAAGAGGCATTTAATTATGGGAGTTAGATTTAATTGTCTACCTTCTTGTTTTAAATATATGACATAAAACTCCATCCACAGAGAGAGAGAGAGAGAGAGAGAGAGAGAGATGGCAATGGAACAAGTGGTGGTGCCAAAGCCATTGATGATCTCCTTAGAGGAGGAACACAAAAACTGCGTAAACTATGCATTCAGGTGCAGTTGGGATATTTCAAGAGAGAAGAACCTGGTTTGTGTGACCAGTGGGAATTCTTACCTGGGTTCTCACATAGTTAGGGCTCTTTTGGCTCGCGGATATCTGGTTCGAGTCACCATTCAAAACCAAGGTACCCAGCTAGAACTTCTCACAATCACCAACTGTTTTTGCCAAGTTATATTCTAGTTTTTGACTTTTCTTTTCGATCTTTATGTTTGTGCATGAGTAGAGGATTATGAAGACATGAAGAAGCTAATGAGAGATGAAGAGATAAACCAACTAGAAAGTGTTGTTGTGGCAAAGATGGGAAACTTGGATAGGCTTTGTGATGCTTTTAGGGGCTGCCATGCAATTTTTCATACTTCCTCCTTCATTGATCCACATGGTGTCTCTGGTTATTCTGTAAGTTTGCGGTATATATACTAATCAGAGCCTGTTTGGATTGTTTGATTAGAGATAACTTTAGTTAATAAAGCTTGTTTAAAAGATCGCTATAAAAATAAAAGTTCAAATATTTTTTTTCCGGAAGACACTATAAAGTGATTCTGTAACTCAAGTAACCTTTTAACTATTTGTGCCAACTGATCTCAATATTCCGTTTCATTTTCTGAAAATGATTTTGTACTCTAGCTAGATCAGTAATGTAAGACTACTTTATAGTGAGTTTTAGTTTTTTCTTTCTTTCTTTTTTTTTCCTGACAAATTAATTTTTGAATTTACATATTTAGGGACAAATGGCATTTCTTGAAACTGAAGGGGCAAAGAATGTGATCGAAGCTTGTGGCAGGGCAGCGTATGCAAAGAGATGCATATTCACTTCCTCTCTTCTTGCTTCTATTTGGACAGGTGATAGTGAAAACAAGATCATTGATGAGTTTAGCTGGAGCAATGAAGAATTCTGCAGGGAAAACAAGGTATATAAAGAGTGAATTATTTCTTGATATTACTTTGGTCACTTAACTCAGTAATTACAGCACTATATATGAACAAACTGTTGTGAACATTTGTCAATATGTATTCACTCTTTTCTTATGGTAAATAGCTTTGGCTGGCTTTGGGGAAGACCACTGCAGAGATGGCTTGTTGGAGAAAGTCAAAGGAAATGAAAGTCAATCTTGTGACAGTTTGCCCTGGCCTTCTCATGGACTCATATGCTCACAAGGACAGCTCTATACCCTATCTTAAAGGCAAATACTAAATACATCATAATCTACTTTATATTTTAAAATCCGAAATGTTTGTCTTACTAGACAAGTTAACATGTTATGTTGTCAGACTGTCAATGTTGACATACTTTTGAACCATAATTCGTTTGGTCATATTAACTATCTAACAGCACAACATGTCACAAAGCTACTCGAAAACATGCATTTTCCCTTACATAATGCTTGACTTGCATTTTGTGATGTGTTTATAGGTGGCAAGGACATGCTCAAAAATGGTCACCTAGCCATTGAGGATGTGAAGAAGGCCGCAGAGGCGCACGTCTATGTATATGAGGCCATGGATAATGGAGCATGTGGGAGATACCTGTGCTTTGGGAAGGTTGTAAGAACAAGAAGTGAAGCCCTTGAACTAGAAAACGTGTTAAGGGTTCAGGGTTTGTTATCAGGAGGAAGCATTGACGTTTTTGGTGAAGAAGCAGGTGCAGAAATAAACAGCATGCTTGGTAATGCAAAGCTGGTCAGATTGATTCAAGCTTCTCAAAGATTATCGTGCAAGCCAGTAGTTTAGATTCATGACTGCATATTTGGCAAACAAAGAGCGGAGAATCCTCGTGGGAAAAGATATTGAGACTGAAAGAGGGAGAGAGTGGTAGCCATATAGTAGAGGAAAGCTTCATGACAATATTTACAAGTAGTGCGAGGTACGAAGTTTACAAATCACATTAATTGGAATAATTGCTAGTAAAAGGATTTCGGAAATTATGACCAGCATTGTTTTACCTATGCCATGGTGCTTGTCCTGTGTTTAGAAGAATTTGAATCCTTAATATTGAACTAGTAATCTCGGTAACAAAGCATTGTTTTACTGATAAAGCTTGTGAGAGATTGATTCAATCTTCTCAGAAAGTAGCTTAAATCCATGACTGCATTTGGAAAACAGAGATGTGAGAATTCTATTGAAAAAAGATTGAGACTGAGAGAGAGATGGGTAGCCGCAGATTGACGGAGGCTTGATGACAGTATTTTGCAAGTGGTGAAAGCTAGTTCGCAAATCACATTAATTGCTAGAGGAGGATGTTGCATTATATGAACAGGCAAATTTCTTTTTGGCCTATGTATGCCATAGTTTACATTATTGAATTAGTATATACTATTCGGTGGAAACCCTTGATTATATAAATAAATAAACATCAATGCTGTCATGCTTATGCAATCTATGAACTAATTAGGCCAATCTTCTAACAAAAAAAAAAAAAAAAAAGGCTCGCTCATAACTAAAGTGGGCAATCTTTTGAGCCAACTCATTATACATATTCGAGAGTCACAAAAAATTTGGGATACTTGTATAGAGCCATGAGCTCTCGAATTTTGTCCACCAATATCGGATGCAGCAAAACATGATTCAACTGATTATTGCCTAGATTTAGACTTTCATTTGCTCAAAATTTTTTATTGATAATTGGGGTTCAACCGATCAAACTACCCGAACCAAATTGGCCACTAGTTTGGAGTCTATATAAAACCAAATGGAACAAAAAAAAACCACAATGTGTGATACTTGATTCGTTCTCTTGTTGAGTTGTTGTCCCTAAAACCGAACCGGACCGAACCGAACAAAACAACTCAAAAAGCCCAAATCACCTCAGTGGTTAGCAAAAGTTATGTTGACCAAAACGGCGTCGTAACCCCCCATGGGTAATCATATGGAAGCGAGTAAAAGTAAAAGAGACCGAGAGGAGTAGGTAGTGTAAGGAGAATCGTACGAATTGGTTAGTTAAGTTCAGGTCTCTCTCTCTGTCTAATTATCTCTGCAACAAGAAAAAGTAAGAAGCGAGTGTGAGTCGCAGGGAAGCCGCATCATCGCCGATCTTGAATAATGGGGGAGGAGAGAGACGACCCACAGAAGCTGAAGAAGATAGCGGCGGCGGCTTACGACTACGAGAACGACCCGAGATGGGCCGACTACTGGGCCAACATCCTCATCCCTCCTCACATGTCCTCCAGCCCTGACGTCATCAGCCATTTCAAGCAGAAGTTCTATAAGCGCTATATTGTGAGCAGCCCGCTCTCTCTGTTCTGTTCTGTTCTGTTCTTCAATTTCGAAGCTTTACTAGGATTGATTGCTGATCAGTGTTTTTTGCTTGTCAATTTGGACTCTGGAGCCTCCAATCTCATCTGGGTTTTATCTGTTTTGGGATTGGGTTTCTGGGGTTTTGTTCTTTGGTGGGTTGTGAATTTGGTTTAATATTGGTTATTCTGCACTGAGATGTTCTTTGGATTATAGAAAGGTTGGAACTGGGTTTCCTTGTTTTGTTCGTCAAGAAATTTGATTTTTTGCATTTGTTTTCTTCTAGTGACTATGATTTTGTTACTACTGCGTTTTCTGTTTTCTGTGAATCTGGTGATTGAGCCTTTAGGAAATTGTGTGCCTTTAGTTTCTGGGATTGTATGCCCTCTTCATAATTGTTCAGTTCTTTTAAGTGGTGAATGACATACTTCTTGCCTTTGCTGGTTGACCCTTTTGGAATCATAATTGATTGGATTGGAGTTAGGTGGCTTTTAAAATGATGCCGAATCCCATAACTTCAAGTTATCTGCTCTGACTTGTTTGCATATTGACAAAGTTTTACACTTGGATTTCATGACTAGGATCCCGAGCTTCTGGTAGATGCAATGTCCGGCAACAGTCCTCCTCCTCCGCCAAAGAGGCCATCAGCATCGTCCCGGTCTACAAATGACAGTGCAGGTTGTAATGCAATCATTTTTCTCTATTACTGTTAATAAGATAATCAAGATTTGCTCAAATTGTCATGCCATACAAAGAAATCGAGTTTTTTTGCTCTTTAGTAGCCTGAAATTTGATAGCAAGTTGAATTTGATGAGTGTGTAGGATCAACTGCTAGAACATCAGGAACAACAGCAGCATCAGGATCATCAGCAACAAGCGCTCCAACTTCTCTGCGTTGGGATCGCCAAACCATTCAGTTTTCTGTTAATGCTTGGGTACAGTCAATCTACTCATCATGCATACTATACACAAATATACTTGTTTACGTTTGTAAGATTACACATTTAAATCCACTTATGTTCACACAGAACCGACTTTGTTTATTTTTCCCCAACTTGCTGTCATACTTTTCCTTAGCATTTTCCAAATCAGCCATATTTGCAAGAAATATTGTGCTAGTTTATGTAATTTTTCTATTTTTTATTCACCTCTCAATATCCTTGAAACCAGGCTCAGTAATACTGAATGTGAGTTATACATTGATAAACTCATATCAAAGAATATATATATATCAATAAACAGATGCTGTTCATTAAAGTTTCTGTTAACTGCTTCAGTAATAAAAATGGTGGGAAAGGCACTGAGTCTGGACATGTTATCATTTTTCTGAACTTTCAGAAATTTTTTTATTTTTTATTTTTGTTTCTTCAATCCAAATGTGAACTGCTGTAGTTCAGTTGTCTAAGGTTCCTTCTTTTTGAATTTCTCATGCATGGCCTACTAGTATACATGTGCTCCTCAAGCAAGAAGCAAAGTTTGCTTGAGATTGTAGTGTTTAAAACTGTGTTGCTTGTGAATCCAAAATCTCATTCACTGATTCAAAATAACTATTCAGTGATTTATATATTAGGCAGTTGATTTTGAATTAAAAAGTGAGCTTAATAAATAATTATTTTTTGGTCAGAGGTCTTGTAACATACATAGTACTCCTAGGTACTCTTGCTAGTTTGGGTAACATTTCAGTAAATTGTCTGTTGTTATTGTTCAATCTGTACTTTTTCCTTCACTTCAGGTGTTTCTTGTGGCTGTGCTTGCCATTTTCCCATTGGTGCCTAGGCACCTTTCAAATAGAGCATATCGGCTTTCTTTTATGGGCACAGCGTGTTCCTCTCTTTATTCCATGTACTCGCTCTATGGGGTAAATACTCAACTTTAGATTCACCAACTTTGTGCTTTTATTTCATTGGTTTATTTATGGTATCCTTGCTCTTATTTCATTGACTTATCCTTGCTGTTTCAGAAACCGAGGGACTGGAACTTACAGGGTTTGCAAGTTTACTTTCGGTCAATAGTCATGTCTAAAGATTTTATCTACATGATATACTGCTTGACCTTTGTCACATCCCATCTTTCTCTCAAATGTGAGCATTTCTTATTCCTCAAGCTCTCTCTCTCTCTCTCTTCTTCTTTTTTTTTTTTTTTTTTTCCATCTTCCATTATTGCACTTCTTTTCTCAGTTGTCTCTAGTTTAATTATGTGATCTCAATTGCAGTTGCCTTGATTCCCATTCTATGTCGGGCTCTCGTACATGTTGCCAAGTTCCTTAGGCGCAACTTTAGTCAATCCTCATTGTACAGGTAGGAAATTTGGTGCTTAACAGTGTTGCCTAATATTGGATCTGTTAGGTTTCTCGTCTTCCGAAAGAATGATGTTTCATAGTACCTTTTGTTATCTGAATCTAATGTTATGACACTGCAAATTGGTAATTCTTAGGATCTACAATGTGGAATCCTTTCAGGATTCGTGGAGTGCTTTCACATGATTGTTTAATATACAGTCCAACTAAATATTTGCTTCTTCTGTTCTCTACGGGGTCATATTCTCTTTTCCTTGATTGGTAAACAGGAAATACTTGGAAGAGCCTTGCGTTTGGGTCGAGTCAAACACAACTACCCTCAGCATACTCTCTTCACATGCCGAGATTGGAAATGGCTTTCTTTTGATTATATCTTTGTTCTCGTGAGTTGCTTGGAACGACTGTCTGTGGTTTGTTCTTGAAGATAGATTTATATTTTGTTTTTATAATTCTTTACTAAAATTATTAATTTGTTCTCATAGGTGGCAGCGCAACATTATACAGACATTCGTATATTGGCAGGTGGGATTCATTTCTTTTATTACAAATATGTAATGACATCTTTTATTCTGGGTTCAAAGTTGTTCCAATTGTGTTATCACGTTCACTCTCCCACCCTCGCCTACACGTGCACAATGCATGCACACACTGATGCATGCAAGCATGCGTGAATTAGTGCACCAAGCTCATCCTCCTTACCGCACTTATTACCTGTTAGACATTATTCTTCTCATTAACTATGGAGGTTAGAAGTCGAGCTTGTCCATACTAAGTCCAGGTGGTTAATTTGGGTAATGATCTTGTTGCTATCTGCCATTGTAGAGTCAGGAAGCGTCTAAGGTGATTTTAAGTATCTGTTTATAGTTATCTAAACTTATAGCAGAGGTGAATGATGCAACTTCTTTGCGACATGTTTTGCAGCTATTGAAGCTCATGTATCATGCTCCGGTGACTTCTGACTACCATCTGAGTGTGTGGACTAAGATAGGGAGGACAGTTCATCCATTCATCCACCGCTACGCCCCATTCTTGGAGACACCCGTTTCTACAATCCAGAGATGGTGGTTAAGGTAGAGACGGAAAGACGAGGGAGAAGATTTAGAGGGGCAGTGAATTTCAATGGAAATTTTCTTGAATGCTCATAATCTAAAGAAAAACCTGATGTCAGATATATTGGATTAGCAAACGTTCATTTGGATTCTAGGATGGATAAAGTAGAAAGTATCTCCACTGAGGTTGTGTTGAGTTTCTAGTTCTACTATGAACCAACTATTTTTCTTATTGAACTTTTATCTTTAGTTCTGATCGATGTATGAAAATTTTGCTTGATAGCTAGGCATTGCTAGTTGGGATTACCAAAAATCTTATTTTCTGGTTTTAATCAGTACAAAATGTTAACCGGACAACTGGACAAGTGTCTTGCTGAGTGAACGTTATTGACTCGTGATGATGCAAGGCATTCGATATCATCTGACCAGAACGTCGATGATTGAGGTAAGGGAAGTTCCCTATGGTTTATTGCATATAAGAAACACGAGTGCAGCAATGCTGCTGATCCTCCAGCTAATTCCCCGATTTCAAGCAGGAGAGCCCTTACATATGAACTCTGAATATTTGTAATATTTAAGGCATCTCTAACAGACTAGTTATTTTAATAAAATTTTTAAAATTTAATTAATGTTCAAGTCATATGGAAGTCATTAATTTTAGTTAACATGTCTGTCTAGCCATAGCTAGAGATGAGAGAGAAAATAAAACAAAGTTAAACGCTTTCACATTTAATTTTTTTTTCCTTTATAACGTCCTTACAAATAAAAAACATTGCTGGAGCAAAAATTTGAAATTTGCTAGTTATTTTTAACAGTTAGACAATTTAAGAAAATTATTTTCATTATTGGAGATGCTCTAAGAAAGCTATTTTTTTTCTAGTTTTGACACACTATTAGGTTTTGATTGTTTTGAATTTCTTCTCAATAGTCTGAAACCGCAATATTAGTTTGGAGCCGCGTGTACTTGAGGAAAGTGTTTCTAACAAAAGACTACAACATTAAATATACGCATCGTTGTCAACATTCTTTAGTGACACAGACATCTAGCTATTTTGAGGTCGATTTTCCTTCCTCCAAAACTTCGGGTCATCCATGGTTTCGTAACCTAATATTAGGTGGTGGTCCATTTTTTTTTGAAGACGGGCAAAGGCTCCCCATTGGCGGTCAAATTTTATGAACCGCGAAGACGTAACAATGGTGAATGGCCTAACAAAGGTCGCAGCTAGTCATCACGTTCCTCCTCAACATTATTATTACCGTTACCAGGGTCTTAATTATTAGACTATATATAATGCATAGATTCTCTCTGTAAAATGATCATACCGGTGGGGCCCCATCCCGATCGGCAATGCGCCAGGTGGGGCAAATTTTTTCTATTCTAGACACACACGCTGACGCTCCCTGCTGCATTCCGTTTCCGAGTGAGTCTAGTCTCTTCTCCACCACCACCTTCATGCTCTCCACGTGAACCGCTTCTAACACTTTTTACCATAAATAGCCTCACACTTTCCCTCCGCCAAAATTTTCCACCTTCCATTTCAGACCTCCAATTCCAATTCAACTCGAATCTCCGATGGACTCCACCGCCAGCCTCCGGCAATCCTCCTCGTCCGCCGCGGCGGAGGAGATGATGGAGATGGAGATGGAGACCAAGCCATTGCTTACCAAGTTCCTGACCTATCCTCCTCCGGTTGCTGCCCAGCGTCGCCGTGCCAAACTCGGCTCGTCTTCGCTGGCCACGCCGCGTCCTAGCCGGCAGAATTCGTTCGGCCGGGATATAGGTCACGCGGCCAAGGAGACCTACTTGATTACTAGCCTCAGCTTCACGCTCCTTCAATACCTCGGGTACTATTTCTTCGTTAGATTCATTTTTGCTGTTGTAGATCGCTGAATTAGATAATGAATATTTGTTAATTGTGTAGAAGCTAACATGTATCTAATAGAAATGATTTTTTTATTTATTATTATTTGTAATTATATATTGAGCATTAATCATCTGGATTCAAACTTTTTTTCCTTCTTAATTATGGAAATTTTTGTTGTTGTTAAATAAAATGAAAATTTGTTAAATTGTATAGAAGTTACATGAGATCGATTAATTGAAAATGATTGATTGCACAGGACCTACCTAGTCTTAATTCTGAAAATTTCGGGTTGTTTCTAATCATTTATTTTCATTCAGGGTAGGCTACCGGTGGATCACAAGATTACTTGCTCTTGCTTGTTATGCCATGTTACTTATGCCGGGATTTCTTCAAGGTTTGTGTAACTAAATACTCGTTCATTTGTTAGTTGCCCATTTGAATTTTTCCTTCTACTAGTAAAGCCATTTCTGGAAAGAAAAGAGTGCACGGAAATGCATGATAATCTCGGATATTTTTTTTGTTCGTAGGCCAATAGATGATAACTCAGAATTCTTGCTGTTTTTTGTTCTGCAGTTGCATATTGTTATTACTTTTCAAGCCACGTCCGGCGTAGTATTGTTTATGGAGATCAACCAAGAAATAGGTAGGTGAACTTTGTTAAAGGGTACATATGTAGTTCTTTCCTTTTAAAATTTAAACAGAATTTGTGAACCCATTTTCACCATGTATCGTTTACAGGTTGGATCTATATTTACCAACAAATACTGATGTGAAAAAGCCAGTTGTTGTGTTTGTAACTGGTGGAGCCTGGATTATTGGGTGAGTTTTTATTTTTTTTTTATAGATGAAAGTACTGATTAATGACTTGCAAATTGTTAGTTCAGTAATTCTTGGAAATCCCTTCTTGTTCTTTCTTGAATTCATATAAAGGCGTAGAATGATATTGTCCTTTTCTTTCAGGGTGTTATGTGAAGCATATTTAGATTAAATTTCTGCTTAGGTATGTGTAGGCATTTATTTATTTATTTGACATTAAGTTTCTACAGTTTCATGCTGGTTTAGGTATAAAGCATGGGGTTCTCTTTTAGGTCTGCAGTTGGCTGAAAGAAACATCATAGTGGCATGTGTTGATTACAGGTAATTGACTTTATTTAAAGCGTGTAACATGCAATTGCATACTTGGATATGTGCTATGACAGAAGTATTTGAAAACATTATCAGGCACTTCTGATTAAAGGGTTGTATTAGTAAGAAAACTACGATTTTCTGTATTATTTTCTTAAAGCACTGCAGTCAAAATGGCAATGAACAGGTCATAGTCATTTATCAGTTGTTAATGACTAAAAAAGTTGATTAGACATGGATAATGATGCCAATGTGTCAGTTTCCATATCATGATCACTGACCTGGAACCTAAATATAGGCATTCTAAAGGATAAGGAGAGCCTCTTGTTTTGTGAAGTTTGCCTTTCTATATATTCAAGATTCACTTATATCATGTAACCATCAAGTATACAGCATTCACATCCAGTTTGTCCTCTACCCTGCAAGTGATGTTGATGTGAAACATATGATGTATGCAGAAATTTTCCCCAGGGTACCATCAGTGATATGGTTGAAGATGCTTCTCAGGGTATATCATATATCTGCAACAATATAGCAGACTATGGAGGTGACCCTGACAGGTAAAAGTGTCATTATTTTGGTCTTCCTTTGCTCATACCACCTTGCAAATGTGTGATTAATTTTTTCCCCTTGGTCCATTTGCGATTTTCTTGAGTAGAATCTATCTAATGGGGCAATCTGCTGGTGCGCATATTTCTTCTTGTGCTCTCTTGGAGCAAGCAATCAAAGAATCTAAGAAGGAAGAGATCATTTCTTGGAGCGTCTCTCAGATAAAGGCTTACTTTGGTTTATCTGGCGGGTAAAGTTTATTTGTTGCATTACTATTTATCTAGTGGAGGTGTACTGTATTTGAGAAAATTGATGAATGGGAAGGGTGTACTGTATTTGATCCAATGTGTCCTGAATTAGGGATGAGTAGTATATGATAGCAGAAACGTTTCCATGAATTGATATACTTCTGCCACATAAGTATTGCAATGTGTAGCATCATGATGCATGACTAATGACGATTTTCCGCTTTGGTATATTGTTGATTTCTCTTTTGATTGACAGCTATGGATAGGTTAATAAGTTTATGTATTTCTCTTAACAGGTATAATTTATTTAATTTAGTTGATCATTTTGATAGTCGTGGACTGTATCGATCCATTTTCTTAAGGTACTTACCAGATGACCTTTTGCTAGCCACTCGTTGGCACAGTTGCTACCTTATATTTTCTCTTCTTTCTTGGTTCATGGAGTTATTGTTCTGACGTGTCATTACAGCATTATGGAAGGTGAAGAATCCTTCCATCAATTCTCTCCTGAAGTTAGAGTACAGGACCCAAACAATATAGATGCTGTTTCTATCTTGCCTCCTATCACTCTGTTCCATGGAACTGCAGATTATTCGATACCATCAGATGCCAGGTTAGAATTTTCTTGATATAATAGTTTCATATAAGATACTGATGCCTCCTGTCGACTTGGTGCATAAATAGTGCTTAAATCCTATAAAAGAAGTATTACCCTTATTCAGTGCCAACACATATTGTTCTTAAACAATGGAGGAAACTGTTATATAGTAGTTAAGACCTTGAAAGATATGCGGTATGCATTTAGCATAAAACTCCCACCGCTTGGTCCATTTTGACGCATTTGGATCTTAATTTTTTCTCAAAAGTTTATTAGGGTGTTATATTTTTAAAAACTAATGTGTTACTATCTATGTGCAGTAAAATTTTTGTAGATGTTCTTCAAAGGTTAGGAGCTAAAGCTGACTTGGTACTATATGATGGAAAGACGCATACAGACTTGTTTCTTCAAGTAAGTTTCTGATGTGAGCCTTGTACAATTGTCACTATCACAAATTTATGGCCTCTACCGTAGTCATATTTTGGTGCAGCCAAGGGTTATAGAATTCAGAAGGATAGCAATCTGAAATAGGGCAGTAGGAATCTATCTATGATCTAACTCTCTGCATGTTGCAGGATCCCTTAAGAGGTGGTAAAGACGAAATGTTTGACCAAATAGTTGCTGTAATACATGCCGATGATAAGGAAGCTCTTGAGCAAGATGCTGTGGCACCTCCTAGAAGACGCCTTGTTCCTGAGATCTTGTTGAAGTTGGCACGCAACATCAGCCCCTTTTAGGCCTCACACTTGTCATTGTTCATCACCAGTTAGGTTGACAGAAAGCAGAGGATATTCAATCAGTTGGTGGAGAGGTCCAAATCATTTTGGATAGCGACTACGATGAGGTGGTCCATTGGTTGAAATTTACAGATGAGTGGTCTCAGAATATAATCTGGAGATCTATACTCGTAATCTAATTCTTTGACATAGTAGAGAATTCGCAATTGTTCATGTCGTTGTATTAAACCAGTTTTACTTCTCAGCATTATCATTTCCAAAAATCCACGAGGAATATATCATTTTCGTAATCTGAAGATGGAAATATTGAACACAGGGCAAGAACACAACTTCTCTAACTTTTGTCACATGGAAATTACTCGAATAGAAAATGATGGTATTTTGATAAGAAATAAATATTCTGCATTTTGTTTAGAGATGGACAAGTTGTTTTTTATGTGTTCCATAGGTAAATAACCATGCTTCAGGCATAACAGGCAATTGACAGAGCAAAAAGACGTGCGGTACTTACAGCTGCTAAAAAGTAAAAACTGTGCTCTACTGTTCTGCTTCCACATGACTTTGCAAATATTCAGATTTATGAACAATAAACATAAATTTGAATAACATTATTAGAATCTCAAGTCACCAAACAGAGTATGACAAGATAATTAGTATACGAGTATAGTTAAAGGGCAGCTGTCATTCACTGAATGCATCGAGGCAAATAATTTTATAACAGACACACAGTTTGTATTTTGTAACATGAGATGAAAAAATATAGTTACCAAGCATTCCCCAACTTTGCAAGACGAGACACCACACAATCAACACAGAGAGAATATGGTTTATATGACAGTGAGAAAGAAGACTGAATAAATACCAATGCACTGCTTGGGAGAGGCGTTCAAAACTGAAAGCGGTGGCTGTAGTAACACTAGTAACAATGTAGAAGAGACAACTGATGTCCTCCTATAGTAACATTCTTGAAGAGAAAGTTTGCATCTTTGCTAAGGACAACTCATCGTTTCAGTTCATATGCAATATATCCCCTTGTTCACAAGTGTTGGACGGAGATTATGTTTACAAGGAGAGAATACACATTTTCGGAATCTCAATCACCCCTATCTTCAGTACATACGTACACATTGCTGATCCTCAGATTTTATATATATATATATATATCAAACAATTGACAAATTAAGGAAAAGATGAATGATATGTAGGACGGCGTGGCTTGCTGGCGGAAGGTAGGAGACGGTGGTGCGCCGGCGAGATGGTTGGGTCACTACGTCTGCAACCAATTACTTCAACGTGGACCGGATGCATTTTGGGCCTGGATTATTTGGTTTTTTGTTTTCAGTCTTTTTAAGGTTTAGGGTTGGGTTTTATTTTTGTTTTTGTTTTGTTGGTAATAAGGCACAACCAAGGTTTGGTGTGTGGTATTAGCTGTTGTTTCCAGTTGTGTTAGGTGTTAGCTGTCGGGTCGTGTGTACTACAAGATATGGCAGAGACAATCTTCGCTTCGGCCTTCTAGTGGGTCCTACCTATCTGGTTTTGGGTCAGCAAAAAAGTCTGGCTGTGCCATAGACGAGCATTAATGGCCTTCTAGTGGGTAGTTCCTGTCTGGTTTTGGGTCGGCGGCGATGGCGAGTTGGGGCAGTTGTGGGTTGATGGTGTTGACAATTTGGTGGTGACGGTGTGGGGTTTATTTTAGTCCCAGGTCCGAATGTCCGGGAATTCTGTTGGTCGGGTTTAGGTCACAACGAGTGTTGGCTTGGTCGATCAAAAGCTAGTCAGGAGGACTCTGGTTGGTGAGTTAGTGTTGACACAAGTGAGTTGTCCAGTTTAGAGTTCTTATTGGCTGGACAAGATGTGAGCTATCAAAGATTCACTGCTCCTGTGTTTGTTGTCTTTGCCATACAGTTGTAGTGCAAGTTTAGAGTCAATCATTATAGAGTTCCAGTGTGAAGTCTATTGGCCATTTCTGTATAAGAGATGTCGCCTAAAACTCGTTGTAAGCAGTTCATTATTAATGAAGTTCTTATTTGATCAAAAAAAAAAAAGTTCTCTTACTTCTAAAGATGGTGCACTACTACATATAAGTTTCTGATTTATTGAAAAACTAAAATACCCTAACATAAAATTACAATAAAAGACTATCTTATTAAAAATTGCAATTTATTTTTTTATTACACCTTACAGAACACGTACTTGAACTTTATTCTTAATCTCTTTATTCATTGTTAAACCCGAACGCTTTCTTTCTTAGCATTCATCATCTTCAATCGTTCTCAACATATGCTAACGACTTTTATGCCTTAAAAATAACTAAAAAGACACTAAATAGAAAAAGAATTTGAGTTAAACCCTACATTGGGAAAGAGTATTTTGGGTACTGCAAATGGGTGAAGTAAGTAAACTTGAAATTAATATATATATATATATATATATATATATATATATATATATATATATATATATATATATATATATACAGATTTTATCCAGAGCGAGGCCTCGCTTTGAAATTTCAGAGCGAGGTTAAGGTTTAGGGTCACTTTTTGGTCTCATATCCACATCTTGACCGTTCAACTTTTAGGTACTAATGTATAGATCATCTATACAAAATTTCAGCCAAATTGATGATCTTTAAGGTATCTAACTCACTTAAACCAGTGGACGAACTGAATCTGTCCAACCTAAACCATACTAGCTTTAAGACAGTTATCAATGCCTTAACGACCATCAATTTGGTTGAAATTTTGCAGAGATGATCTATATATATATATATATAGGGTGAAAAGAGAATACAAACTAGTTTGTAGGGTGGCAATAGCTGCACCCTTAAAGTAATATCACTGATATGCTATTTTTTGTATATTTACCAGTCAATACATAATACATCAAACAGTTCTTTGTTTTCTTGTTTAATTTCTTCATAGTTTTCGATCTACAGTTCATCAAGAACCTTCAAGAATCAAGCTTCATCAACAATCAGTGAGACTCAATGAACCCTCTACAACGAATTTTGCGGCAGTTACACACATCTGCTGTATTAGGATGCGAATAGAGAGTGTCATGAATATGGCTGTTCTAGCACAACAATATCCCAACAAAACAGAGAAATTTTGAAAAATGACCAAGTTTGGGTCTTTAAGTTGGTTTTTAATATTAGTTTCAAAAATCATTAAAAAATAACCATATGATGCATGAAATTGTCTTACTAGCTTATCCCTTAATGAATTCATAATCATTCTATCTTTCACATCTCGTCTACTTCTTCTTCTTCTTTTTTCTTTCGACTTATATTTCTACTTCTGTTGTTATTTTTCATTTTCATTTACTCCTTATACAATACGGATAAAACCATCATCCTCAGCTTCCCACTCTCATCATCCAGGCAAATGAATGTAAGTATTTTGGGTTGTTTCCATTCAACACAATTAAGATCTCCTAAGGATACTAGGAGACTTGAGTACTAAAGATTGAGGAAAGCATTTCTCTCCTACTTTCCCGGTGGCCCTAGGAGATTGAAGGATCAACCAATAAAGCGCAGATCAAGCTCACTGATCTCGAATTAAGGTAGTTTGCATATCATATCATTTTGTATGTGATTGATGCTTATCTTTTGGATCTAAACAATTATGCAATCTTATCGCTATTTTTGAAAATGTTTCAAAAATCTTATCTGCATTCAAAGTGGTTTGGAATGCATATTAATTAAGAGATTTTCATTGCATATAGTTAGTAAAGATTGATTGAGTTTCTCAATATGTTTGAAAAACCTTTCCATGTTTATCTCAATCTATGATCAATGAGATCGGATTGAGGGGGAGTCTTTATCTGCTATAAAAGGTTTTGAAAACTACATTTTTCTTTAAAGTTTTTTTAAGGGCTAAATACTGTTTACCACCCTGTGGTATGGACCTCGCATCAATTCAGTCCCTCGACTTTCAATTTCATCAAAAACACCCCTGCGGTATTATTTTCTCGTCCAATAGGTCCTTCCGATTCAATTCCGTCAGTTTCTAACGTTAACTGCTGACGTGGCATTCCAACTCAGCAAAAGTGGGACCCACACGCATGTGAAATTCCCAAAATGACCCTGGGCAACAGAATATGGAAAAATCCAAAATTAATTCCAGTTTTGAGGTTGAGGAGATTCGAACCCCTCCCAAAGCATATGTAAATGAATGGCCCAACCACCAGACCACTTGCATAGTTTTGGTATATTGCAAACAAAAATAGTATATATCTACATAATAGTGTTTTTTTTTAAAAAAAATATCCACCCACCTCTCTCCTCCTCTTCTTTCTCTTGGGGAAGTTGCAGTTGGCCACCATTGGGGAAGCTTCTCCCCGAAGCGAACCCAATTCTTAAACACTCTCTCCATCCCAACCACCATTGAGCTCTTCCTCACCGACGATAGGTGATTATCCAAAATCGCCAAACCCCTGTTCTTCTTTACTCTAACCTCCTCTGCTCTTGGCTTCTCTATCCTCGCTACCACAACCTCTTTCCCTCCAAGACTCCTATCCCTCCTCGTCACCACCTTCTCCCTTCCGTAACCCAACCCACTCCCAAACCCTAACCTCACCAACCCAACCAAAACCCCAGCACGACGGCGCAGGTCAACACGACGAATCGCAGCGTGGAGGGGCGGCAGGAGACGACTATCCTGCGGTCAACGTCGACGGAGACGAGGGTCTGGAGGTCGTCCGCGGCTTCGGCGGCGGAGGCGAGGAAGTGGCAGAGGTAGGAGTGGGAGGAGTGGTAGAGGCTGTTGAGGTTGAAGGTGGCTTGGAAGTTTTCAGGGTCAGAAGAAGTGTAGAAGGCGGGCTTGGCGGTGGGGACGGTGGTGGTGGTGCTGTTGGAGTTTCGTCTGCGGTTTCGGCGATTTCAATTTGGAGGGCGAGGCATGGAGCAGGAGAAGGAGGCTTTGGGAGCGCGGGTTGCGGAAGAAGAAGAGGAGAGGAGGAGAGAGGTGGGTGGATATTTTTTTAAAAAAAAACACTATTATGTAGATATATACTATTTTTGTTTGCAATATACCAAAACTATGCAAGTGGTCTGGTGGTTGGGCCATTCATTTGCATATGCTTTGGGAGGGGTTCGAATCTCCTCAACCTCAAAACTGGAATTAATTTTGGATTTTTCCATATTCTGTTGCCCAGGGTCATTTTGGGAATTTCACATGCGTGTGGGTCCCACTTTTGCTGAGTTGGAATGTCACGTCAGCAGTTAACGTTAGAAACTGACGGAATTGAATCGGAAGGACCTATTGGACGAGAAAATAATACCGCAGGGGTGTTTTTGATGAAATTGAAAGTCGGGGGACTGAATTGATGCGAGGTCCATACCACAAGGTGGTAAACAGTATTTAGCCCTTTTTTTAATTCAAGAATTTGTTGTGTGTTGCATAGTCTTCACAAAAACTGTTGTACAAAACTCTCTTTGATTATTTATCTTGCTTGCTCACTGCATCTATCATTCACATTGCACTTTAGATTAGTGAGACTCAGAGACAAGAAGAAGTGGGAGACTTGTTCAGTATCTTCAATTGACATAGATCGATTTATATTGTGTGTAGAACAGGTCTTTCAAATTGTGAACAAGTTAGCATTGTTGCTAGTAAAGTGGTTGTGTTGAATACCACTACTTGTGAGTTGTAATGACTTGAATTCATATTGGATTTGATTATCGTGTTGGCTATGTTACAAGCCACGTATTGAAGTTTCCTCAGTGGAGAGGTTTACACTGCGTCACTACATTCTTGTGTACCATTGTGTTTGTGCATTTCCTATACTAATCTTCTTATATTGCTCATAATCTTTCCAATTTGTTCCATCTGGTATTTTCAATGAACTTTCAAGTGAATGATAAAGGAAAAAGAATTTACAAATGAATGAAATTTTTTTTATTTGAACGAGCAAACGAACGTACAAACACAAATTGCAATTGAATGAAGGATAAAAGTTACCCTCATTCATTCGGTGGGTAACTTTTTTCAGTCATTCAATTGCAAGTTTTTTTTTATCATGTCAGGCAGATGCTAGGAAAAGATTACAGGTTTGAGAATGTCTATATGGAATCAACATTGGGAATCGGCAGTCCTGACCTGCTAAAAGATATAGTGTATTGTAAAGATGCTCTTCTTAATGTGGGATTGGTCACAAAAGCTAGGCTACTGTCTAACATAGTTATGTTGGATAAGAAGATGAGGGAGCAGTTTGTACAATTGATACTAAACAATATGTCAACTCTGTAGGGAAGCAGGTTGCTGTATTTGGGGTCACGTATAAGAGCAACATGGCAGATCTCACCAATTCACCTGCAGTGAGTGTATGTAAAGCACTTCAGAAGGAAGGTGCCATCCTTCGAATTTATGATCCACTGAGAAATGGAAATGAAATCTTGAATTGTTTATGTAATCGTGTAAGGGTAAGAGTAGTTGCTGATCTAGGTAGGAGTACTCTTTAGCCATCAAGAACTTGTAGAATCTATTGAGAAAAAAAGAAGAATAAAAAATAAAAATGCCAGTCACGTTGAAACCTATATATATTTGTTCAATAGCATAAACCCTAAAAACAAAAGCACAAATACCTTTAAGGAGGAATTATCCAAACACATACTATACATACCTATTGAACAGAAACCAAATCACAAATACCTACTGAGGAGGAATTAACCAAATGACACATACCTATTGAACAGGTTGAAACCCGTATATACTTGTTCAACAACATAAACCCTAAAAACGAAAGCACAAATACCTTTAAGGAGGAATTATCCAAACACATACTATACATATCTATTGAACATAAACCAAAACACAAGTACCTATTGAGGAGGAATTAACCAAACGACACATACCTATTGAACATATTGAAACCCGTATATACTTGTTCAATAGCATAAACCCTAAAAATGAAAACACAAATATCTTTGGGAGGAATTATCCAAACGCATACAATACATATTTATTGAATATAAACCAAAACACGTACAAATACATATCCAAACACATACTTGTTGAACAACTCAAATACCTCTTAAGGAGGACCATGCCTGTTGACATGTTTAATCTCACCACTAGATTTCTTTCTCAAAGGCCACAAGCTCAAGTTCAACAGAACATTCAGTTTGCTGTTTTCTCCAATCCCGAACTTTCTTGCCCAGGTCAAATGCTAAATGACATGCAATTCCCAGATCAAGTGATAATAGCACGGAAGTCAGATGTAGGAGATACTGATATCTTAGTGGAAATGTATGCACAGTGGGTTCCTGCTCAGAGAATTATAGTTCTTCCTAATCCTCTATCAGCAGAACTTGGGAATATCATCACAAGTGTGATGGCAGGTTTGAAGATTACGGTGATGAATGTCATTTCAAGCTACTGTGAAAAAGTTGGGGCAAATTTTAATCATGTCAAGCAGATGCTAGGAAGGGATTACAGGTTTGAAGATGCATTTATGGAGTCAACATTAGGAATTGGTGGGCCTGATCTACTAAAGGATATAGTGTATTGCAAGGATGCTCTTCAAAATGTGGGATTGGTCACAGAGGCTAAGCTATTCTCTGACATAATTAGGTTGGATAAGAAGAAGAGGGAGCATTTTGTGCAATTGATGCTAAATAATATGTCAACTTTGGCAGGGAAGAGGGTTGCTGTATATGGGGTCACATACAAGAGCAACATGGCAGATCTCACCAATTCCCCTGCAGTGAGTGTTTGTAAAGCACTTCAGAAGGAATGGGCCATCATTAGGATTTATGATCCATTAAGAGATGAAAATGCAATCTTGAACTGCTTTCGTAATCGTGTAAGGGTGGGAGTAGTTGCCGATCCACAACAAGCATATCAAGGAGCTCATGCTATTCTTTTTCTAGTGAATACGAACCTTCAGCATAATTTCCAACAGATGAGGGCTGCAATGGTAGAGCCACCATTCTTATTTTTCGCCTACAGACTGAATGTTAACTATGATGCTCTTAGGTTGCAGGGATTTCAAGTTCATATCTTTGGTAATCAAGAGTAGCTGCTAATCCGCAACAATCAGATGCGGTATGCTTCTTTTTGCAAGCTCTTGCTTGGATCATTTCTTTTGTTCTCTTTCCTATGGATAATTAGATATGCAAGTTAAAGAGGAAAAGAGGCTTATAGCTAGAGATATCATGAAGAACATTATTCGTGCTCATAGATCATTTATAAAAAAACCACAATAAAGAAATGGATTTGAGCCTCTTGAGTTCATAGATGCATTCATTGCTACTGCTTAAGTGTAGTTGCCCTCATTCTCCCTTATTTGTTGACTGACATTATAACTTCTCTTGTTGCAATTGTAGGTTTTGCACGACCGGGCTTCGAAGTTCTCTTTGCCATGATGATATGGCCAAATTGAAACTAACTTTGGAAGTACATAATCATCTAGCATAAGATCCTGCATTATCTTGGGAAATCTAAGTATGCAAGGTGGTGATGAAACAAAACTTGTAGAATCTATTGAGAAAAAAAGAAGAATAAAAAATAAAAACTAGTCACGTTGAAACCTGTATATATTTGTTCAATAGCATAAACCCTAAAAACGAAAGCACAAATACCTTTAAGGAGGAATTATCCAAACACATACTATACATACCTATTGAACAGAAACCAAAACACAAATACCTATTGAGGAGGAATTAACCAAATGACACATACCTATTGAACAGGTTGAAACCCGTATATACTTGTTCAACAACATAAACCCTAAAAACGAAAGCACAAATACCTTTAAGGAGGAATTATCCAAACACATACTATACATATCTATTGAACATAAACCAAAACACGTACAAGTATCTATTGAGGAGGAATTAACCAAACGACACATACCTATTGAACATATTGAAACCCGTATATACTTGTTCAATAGCATAAACCCTAAAAATGAAAACACAAATATCTTTGGGAGGAATTATCCAAACGCATACAATACATATCAATTGAATATAAACCAAAACACGTACAAATACCTATTGAGGAGGAATTAACAAAACGACACATACTTGTTAAACAAGAAAAAAAAACTCAAATACCTCTTAAGGAGGAATTAACGAAACGACACATACCTATTGAACAAGAATCTTCAATAGGTATGTTGGGGCTTGTGGCATCTTCAATAATTTTTAACAAAAACATGTTTTATTTTTTTATCCTAGTTAATCTTTTTTTTTTTTTTAGATGTTTCTAATTAATAGATCTGGGTGTGTATGAAAAAATCTTAGGGGTGGGTTTAATCTAATAAGTCGATGACAATTTGGGTATATAAAATTCCCTATTCTTTTTCTAGTGGATAAGAACCTTGAGCATAATTTCCAACGGATAAGGGCTGCAATGGTAGAGCCACCATCCTTATTTTTCGCCTGCCAACTGAATGTTATCTATGATGCTCTTAGGTTGTAGGGATTTCAAGTTCATATATATCTTTGGTAATCAAGAGTAGCTGCTAATCCGCAACAATCAGATGCGGTATGCTTCTTTTTGCAAGCTCTTGCTTGGATCATTTCTTTTGTTCTCTTTCCTATGGATAATTAGATATGCAAGTTAAAGAGGAAAAGAGGCTTATAGCTAGAGATATCATGAAGAACATTATTCGTGCTCATAGATCATTTATAAAAAAAACCACAATAAAGAAATGGATTTGAGCCTCTTGAGTTCATAGATGCATTGATTGCTACTGCTTAAGTGTAGTTGCCCTCATTCTCCCTTATTTGTTGACTGACATTATAACTTCTCTTGTTGCAATTGTAGGTTTTGCACGACCGGGCTTCGAAGTTCTCTTTGCCATGATGATATGGCCAAATTGAAACTAACTTTGGAACTACATAATCATCTAGCACAAGATCCTGCATTATCTTGGGAAATCTAAGTATGCAAGGTGGTGATGAAGCTTGTTTTAAAAGCTTTCCTCAAATAGACGATGCTAAGAACTTGCCACTGTGTTCACTTCGAATTTGCTTGTTGACATTATTTGCTGCTATCCAATTCCCTTCCTCTTCTCTAATTTCATTCATGATCGTGCACCTTTCTGAGTACCTCCAAATTGGTTGGAATCTGCTAATTAACAACAATCAATGAAGCTAAAAATTACATTTTAAGAACAGTAAGTGGAGGTTAGGGTTATCAGTTGATTTTGAATTTCCTAGAGTTTATGGTGATTTTCCATGTACGCGCTACTGATTCATGCATCTTAATTTTATGGTTTTAACAGGCAATTGACAAGGGAAAATATGAGAACTATATGCAGTTTCTTCAAAGTTTCAATGTTTGATTTCTAAAATCTGTGAACTACTTTCTAAATGATTAGGTATGTAATTTTCCGGACCAAAAAGAAGACAGTAAAGGAGTAAAAGCTGGTGGAGTTTGTAGCAGAAACTTACGAGGAGGATCAAGTCTTGATTCTTGAAGTCCTTGCCGGTTCTTGCTTGAATCTAAAATATTTGACGTCCAATATAGGCTGATATCAAAACAAAACGATGATATATTGACTTTGACAAGTCCTTTCATACACTACATTACTTCTATTAAATGAGATCTAGTAATAATTTTAAGGGCTAATCATATTTTGTCCTCCTTAAACATAGGTTGCACTTCATTTTCAGAAAGTCCTAATTTCATTCAAGATGACAATATTTTATAACTTTTTTACTTGACTTGACTATTCTGGTGTAATTGATCAATAGTGTGAAACATTATATTTATTACAGATGTAATAAATATAATTAGTCAGCATTTACACTGGATGGTACACGCATTTATACAACTTTGTAAGACAGGTTATTGGTCAGAAAAACAACACACATGTTTGAGCCTAAAAGTAATTTTGGCAATATCCTTTAGTGGATCTAGCACAGCGGGCCGATACCTGCGGCCCAAAAATAAGCCTACTAGGGTTTGGGTTACAGCTTCGCCCATTCCGGAATCCATGAGGAAAACGAAACCTTATTGGAGTCAAGTAGCAGAGATTGACTAGGAAACTTCAATCAATAATCATTCTACAACAAGGAGCAGTCAAAACCCTAGGTATATATACCAGGTTTCAAGGACGAATAAATGACCTCTCTCATATCAATCAATCCTAGCGATTACAAAGCCTCCCCGGAGCAAACCTTCAACCTTGTTGAAACCCGGTGACCGTGCGCCAGTCCTAGTCTCTCCAAGAGCCGACTGTCAGCATCACCAGACCAACCCGGCGACCGTACTTCCAGTCCCAGTCTCCCAGCGAGCCGACTGCGAGCGCAACCGCCACCGTTACTACCAGCGAAGCAAGGGTAACGCCCTCGCAACCCAGCGAAGCTAAAGTCACGCTTTAGCGCAACCCGTGCTTTCTCCAAACTTCCCAGTGATTGCTCTGCTTAGTCTGCAATACTAAGTATCGATTCGGTGACGCGAAGAGATCACACCCAAAGCCCTTATCCGTAAGGCAGAAAGTCCTTATCCGTAAGGCTAGAGAAGAACCCTGTGGCGAGGTTGGTGCTCTCCTCGTCCACAAACGCTTGAAGAAGAAGTCAGGTCAAGGGACTACCCCGACGACTGCACCCCACAGTGCTGGCACGCCTGCGCACACGCTCAAAAGAGACAGTTTGCAATCCAACTGGTTTTGGAGCCAAACATTTTGGCACGCCCAGTGGGACCAACTAAGTGTCTCTTCGTGAACGTTAGCCATTGGGAAGTCAAGCGAAAACCCTTACAAAAAGGGCTACGCTAACTGCTCAAAACACAAGACCTCCAGTTACAAACCGCATCCTCGCGCGGATTGTCGTGGTCTGTCAGAAGAACAAGTGATTCAAAGATTCTCTCTTCATCCTCAATTCTCCGATATGTCAACTGAACAGGGAGAGAGTCACTCGATCGCTACTGAGGGTCAAACTATCATCACTAATCAGGCCAGTGAGCCTGTCGCTACCCCTGTCTCCAATACGGTGGGGAGTGAAGAATCAGAGGATTTCGTTGAGAAGCCTATTCCAGAGGGAGCGACCGTCGAGGTTGCATGCGCGATCATCTCAGAAAACATTGAAAACCATCGCAAGAAGATGGCTGCTGATCTGAAAAGGGAAAACGCGAAAACAGATAGAATCTTACGCGAAATAAACCAGCGTATTTCCCAACAAGCTGTGGAAACTGAGCAACTGATGTCGCAAACTGAGAGTGCGTTAAAAGCTCAAGCTATAAGCATCGCAGATGCCCAGAGTCAGCAGCAGAAAAAGATCATTGATGCTCTTGCGAATCATACCAAGCAAACAGCATCAGATATGGCAGGTCTTCGCAAAGATGGAGCAACTCTCGCAACCGAGGTGGCCATGCAAAGAGCTGAGTTGAACCAAGCTAAAAAAGTGTTGAATAAGACGTTAGGAGATCCTAACGCTATCCTTGGTTCCCTGGGCCAACCATCTGGTTCAGGTAAATATGTGCCGCCAAATCAGCGGGAAAAGGGTAGCAGCAGTACCGCTACACCTGCCGCGACCGTTGCTACCACGCAATTGAGAGATAAGGAACGAGCCCTGGTTATTGGCGGCAGCAAGGAAAAAACCACACTGTCAGGTGGACAGACCGCCAGACAGAAGCAGTAGGCATCGAAAGGTGTTGAAACTTCATCCGACTCCGCTGTGTTCATTCAGTACGACAGCGATGGGGCAGAGAATGTATACCAAGAGCTGCCAGGAAGCTATTATGGGATTGACCAGGCTGGTAACCCGATCAAGATAACAGCTTTGGCAAAAGAGATGCCTATGCCAGCAGTGACTCTTCAACAACCAGCTACAACCCGCGTTGTGCAGATAGGAGAAGGGACAACGGCTGTAAACCAAGCAATACCTGTGCAGGCTGTTCGCCATACAGTGGCAATACCACCTCCTCCTCCTCCGGGTCCAGAATATGTGAGACGAGATGAGGTAGAGGAGATGATCAGACAGGCTAACCCTAGGGCCCAGATGGATGGGGTCTATGAGGGACCTTTCCCACCGCACATAATGCTCGCGCCCTTCCCCAGGGGTTATAAAAACATCATATTTGCTACTTTTTCAGGGGAGGATACCGAGAATGCGGCAACTCATCTGGCCAGGTTCAGGGTACAATGCGGCCAGTACCAGAATGATGATATCCTCAAGTGCAGGATCTTTGGCACTTCTCTATCAGGGGCTGCCTTTAGGTGGTTCTCCAAACTGCGACCAGGAACTGTGGCAGATTGGCCTGCAATGGAAAAGCTCTTTCGAGAGACTTTTGGGGCCACAGAACCTGAGGTAGACTTGGCTTCTCTCACCCAGATGGCCCAACAGCCCACAGAGTCCGCGGTGGCCTACCTTCAGCGCTTCCAGATTCAGAAGGCCAAACTGAATGTGATCCTGCCGTAGAAAGAGTTGATCAAGTTGGCGATCAAAGGCTTAGAGCCGCGCCAGCGAAAGAAGCAGCATGGAAGCATGATTCAGTCAATGGGAGAGCTCATCACAGAGGTGGGAAGCTTCGAACATCTCCTCAGAGAAACTGATGCCAGGAAGAATGCGTCCAGAGGGACATATGTACCAGGGAAAAATCGTACCATAGCGGCCCTGAGCTACCAGCCGGCTACGTATGATCCTTACTATCACTATCATAGTGAGGATTTGGTTCAGGAGGACGAGGAGGAAGATGAGAGCGACATCGCCGCTTATGAACTGACAGGGAGAAAGAACCCAGCCTTGAAGCAACTGAAAATCTCCAAGGAACCTGTCAAGCTCAAATCGATGGCCTTCACTAAACCTGAGTTCGCGGCGTATACATATGATGCCAACAAGGCACACGAGATTCTAGATGAGATGATCGCCGCGAAGATGGTGAAGACCGACTTTGGACCTTTCCCTCGACCAGATCAGCTGAAAGGAAAGAAGTATTGTAAATTCCATAACTTGTGGAACCATAATACAGCTGACTGTGTGAAGCTCAAGGACCAGATTCAGGTATGGCTCAATAACGGTAGTCTTCAAGTGGAGGCTCCAGTAACTGCAGCAGCGCTTGTTGACCTAAACCCCTTTCCTGATACTGGGATCAACATGGTCGATGTGAACTGGGCCAAGCAGAACCAGAGGAAACCAACCCTGGATTTGAACACAAAAGGACGAGAAAGAGAGCTTAACGAGGCCCCTGCCCAGAAGAAGGCTAAACCATTTGGTCAGGCCTCACCCGTAGTGTTATGCTCGCGGTGCAAGGAAGAGTGTGGCATCCAAGTGTCACACGAAGAGGTCGAGCAGACATTTCGTTTTGGCTCTCTCCCGCCCATCAAGTGGGCCTCGTCATCGCGAAACTATCAACCTTCCAGCCCGAGAGAAAGGGAGGAATTGGGGTCACCTACAAAGGACTCCAATCTGTTTAAGAAGCTGAGGGCAGCTACGGTTGATCAGCAGACAGAGGAGAAGGTTGCAAACAAGCACAAAGACATTCTGACAAAACCCTACATACCACCTGCTTCAACCGCTACCATCAAAGAAGGGAAGTGGTACACCAGGGAGAAGGGGAAGGCAGTGGAGATAAGTCCTTCCAAAAAGCGAAAACTGCAGCGCAGGTTTGGGGAAGCCAAGCGCGCGCTCGAGGCTTTAGACCAGGGCCTGATCAAACCTTCACAATTGGTCAAATCGCCTGAGCAGTATCAGAAGGAGATGGAAGCACTTGCTGCCAAGCCATTAGTGGCCCCTCGCAGTTTGCGAAAGCAAGCGAGCTCAGCAATAAGGGCTTCTGAGCCCAGTGTTTTTTGCAGAATTACCAAGGAGAGAACACTTCCGCCAGCCAGAAAGGAGAGCTCGCCGTCCAGGCGACCGCACGTCAAGCGCCGTGTGTTTCGCGATGAACCAGAAGCCAAATCCTCAGTTTTCGAGAGACTGGGGGGCAAAGATAAGACTACCGACACTTTACAGTGGAGACCTAAAAAAGTCCAGAATGTAGTAGTTGCTCCCCTAGAGGCAGATTTTGCTAGGGAACCAAAATCAGTTTCCCCTGAAAAAGCTCCCGTGGTTCAGGAGCATGAGCAGTGTGAGGTAAAAGGCCTCACTGAGGAATCCTTAGTAGACAGGTTGGCTAAACAGTTCAACACGGTTATCCCTGTCAACGAACCCAAGCTCAACCTGGAGGACGACATAGGTGAATTAGATACGTCCTGCAATATGGTTTATGTGCTCCCAGCGCGGTATGTAATACCGGTCGCGGCTCAGGAATGCGTAGAAGCTGAGGAATGTAATACACAGCCCCTGCAGATCACGTCAGCGGTCACAACACCGGTAGAAGAGATTGTCTGTCTGGAAACAGAGGACGCCAGCATTAAAGAATTCTTCATGAGCTTCACTAGGCCAACACCTGCTATGGTCCAGCACATGAGACCTTTATACATCACGGCGGACGTTGGCGGTACCAAAGTTAGCAAGATCATGGTTGATACTGGAGCTGCGGCCAAAGAGCAGTACAAAGTGCAAATCAAAATAATTACATTTGCGGTTTACAAGGCCGGAAGTGGCTTAGAGTAAAAACCATAAAGTTACAGATCTACTAAGAGTTTCTGGATCTTGTGGCAGCGAAGGGGCTGTGCTCGGGCATTCATACTCTCCCTCTCTTCACCCACATGCCTCCTCTGATCTGAGTTGTAGCCGTTACCGTCTGTACCGGAGAAAAAGGAAGGAAATAATCCATCGCAACCCTTTTGGTTGGATTACCCTCCGGGATGGAGATGGTCTTCACGGAGAGTGCGACTCACAACCACATCTACCTCCAAGGGAAAAACATAAGTCACGCAGTCAGACCCTGGAGGTAGGCTACGGAGCAAGAACAGGCGACCCATATTGGTCTTCCGCCCTTCTTCCTCCTGCTCCACGCGGGCAATCTGAGAGAGGGGACCCCTCAGAATCGGGTTCCGCCGCGGCGGGAGCACCACATGTTCTTCAGTCTAAATGAAACCGGTGGATTTCACCGCGACTTCCAGAGACCAAAGACATGTGGTTGGACCTGAGGTTAGGCCATAAGACCTACCCATGTATTGAGGTTAAGCCATAAGGCCTAGGAATTTGAGGCTAAGGCTAATATCGTGAGGAGAAGATTGTAGAAACTGGAGGAAGAGAAGTAGAGATTGTGATACTATCTCTGGGAAGCCCATATTCATTTGTGTATATCATCTCCCCAGAGTGCAGGTATTTATAGTGCCAGTCTCAGTGGCCTTGACCGTACGATGGGTGGTTGTGATATTCTCACTGCCATCAATGAGCGTATCAATTGGTGTTAAATGCTAAGATCTCGGAAATGAAGATAATTGAAAGCGCGTGGGAGGCGGGGCAGTCTCCAAGGAGGTAACCGCTCCATTTCGAGATTATCTTTTCAATCTTTTCAAACAGATTTAAAAGCATTAAAACAAATTAAAGCGCTGAACAGTTTGAGGAGTTAAGTTGATATGTATTTGGGCCAAGCAATGTGGGCTAAATATTAGGTTAATAACAATATTATTGTTCATATGAAACATGGGCTTAATTCTAGAGGCCCAAAAGTCTGCGGCCTGCATGGGTCAGGCGAAGGAAAAGTTCATCTAAACGAAAACTAGCATCCGCAGCAGCTTGTGCGGCTTGCTGGGCTGCCACGCGAGCTTGAGCCAGTTCCTGGGATAGCGTCTCGAAGGCAGCGAGGGGTTGTTCTAACTGAGGCTCCGCATGAGTAAGCCTGGTAGTAACGTCAGTTAACCGGGCTTGAAGAGCCTGAATCTGGGACCTCAAGTGGTTCCTTTCGAGCGTCAGTTCCCTGATGAGGTTAGCTTGGTCACCCAAGAAATCGCGCACGGTCTCTGTTTGTTGAGTGAGGTTCTGATAGCGCGTCTCGGTCTGCCTAGCCTGCGCGTTCGCGACTGCCCGCTCATTGAGCCCTTGAGGGAGATTTTGCAGCAGTTGATCGACCTCTTGGAACTGATCTTCAGTGATGGCTCCCTCGCGGAGAAGTACCCTCAAATATTCTAAGACTCTCACGGGCGCACCAGGAATCAAGATATCAGGGCCCAGGAAGCGACGAAGGCCTTCTCTAGCTTCATCTACGACCCCAGGAGGGGTCACTTCGAGTACACGAGCTAACCTTTCCAGAGTGGAGGGAGTTGGTTGCTCAGCGACAGGGGCCTCAGGAGGTTCAGCGACAGGTGCTGCCTCTGGCATTGGTTCAGGAAGGTCTCCCAATTCTCCGGCTTCAGTGACTTGGGGGGCAGGGGGAAGAAGTTCCTGACCAACCATATTAAGAGCGGGTTCAGCAGCTTCTGCCTCTACAGCTTCAGCTACAGCGTCCTCAGTGTTGAAGGCATTTGGATTCTGGAAGAAGGTATTGTCAGAATAGAATATTTAAGCCAAGAAGTAATAATGAATTAGTTGGTTAAAGGAAATACCTCCTCGGCTGGGGGCTCACGCACAACGACCGCTGGCATTGCCTCTGGGTTAGCTTCGCTGGGAATAGGAATTGAGTCAGGCGCTATCTGTTCCAGGACAGGTATATCGCTTGGTTCCTTGCGGGGTGCATCCGGTAGCGGTACTCTATCTTCGGCCTCAGGCGAGCTATCATCTATGATCTGCACTGGGATCAAGGCCAACTGTGCATTACTGGCAGCGCTCGCAGGAGGTGGAGAGTTGTTCACAATAGTTGGCGCTTGGGCTTGGGAAGCAGATGTGCCTTCACCAGCAGCTGAAGATCCTTCTTCAGTGTGTCTCAAGGACCTATGGCGAACCTGCGAATGAGGATTGTTACATGGTCGCATAGAATGGAAAGAAATTGCTAACAAGTACTGAGTATGCTTGTGTCTTACCAGTCGGTCAGCGATTGGTTCATCTTCTGCCCATAGGTCAGTTCGAGGATCAGAGCGACTGCGTTTCCGAGCCGAGAGGGCGGCGATCTGTTGGGATCAAAAGATTAGGTTTGATTCGTGGAGGAAGTATGATTTACTCAAACAAAAAGTTCTTACCGTCTGCGAGTCATCATCATCAGAGGAGGATTCTTTGTCTTCAGGCTCTGTCATTACTGCCTTTTGTTTCCCAGACTGGCCAGTGGCTTGGGAAGTGTTGGCTGCGCGACTGCCAGAGAATGGCGCGTGTCCCTGGAATAGCAAAATTTTGAATTAAAAGGAAAGAGCAAATGAACAAAGGACAAAACACGAGTCAGGATATTTACCTCTTGAGGGGGTTCGCAGATTACGATACCAGCCTGGGCCTGACGTGGGGCTCGCGCGGATCGCGGAGCCGGCTCAGCAGCAGGAGGAGGAACTTGTGCAGCATCTTCAGGGACGCGAGCAAGTAGATCAACGTCGGCAGGGTAGGGGTATCGCAGTTGGCTGCGAATAGCTCATCATGCTGTTGCCTCCAGCAGTTAACAGAAACTTCTGCCCACCATGCCTCGTATCCTTCCTCAGTCCCATCCACAGAGTCAATCTCTCTAGCCCAGTCAGGGAGGTCAACCAGTACGAGTGTGCTTTGTGCTGGCGGAGGCCCAGAAAGAGGCCCAAATCTACGCCAAGAGGTGTTATAGTTCCAAGCATCATACAGAGGGAATGGCACTAATTGAACAAGGCCGAGTTGGCGAGCGAAGTGGTTGGGAGCATAGAGTTCGTAACTGAGTTCGTCAGCGACAATCCTGATGTCAGAACAGGAGATTGCGCGGCGAAAGGCCAAGCGCGCGCGATCACTGTAGCGAGAGGCGCCAGGGAGAAATCCGTGTTCAAGCGGAGCCGGGAATCTTCTACTCAGCACTAAGTCGCAGTATGGCATCTCGTGCAGAAGGTACAAGTATGTGAAGCACTCAGAATAAGGAGGGGATGTGTACCTTTCATCGCGACTGAGCCATCGTCCCAGGAGTTGATCAGTAGGTGGAAGCAATGGGATGTCGTCGCGACGAAAATATGGGAAGTAAATTTGAATCCAGAAGTCAAGAATCCAAAAAGGGCCAGAAATGCCAGTCTCGAAGGGATGCATTGTGGCTTGGTACAAAGTGCGATAGAGGGCACCCAGCACTGGTTGTCCTAATCCCACGCGGCAACCGTTGTAGAGGGCCGTTGCCAGAAAGGTCCAGGCACCAGTGGGCTTACAGGAGGAAGTACAGAAGATAAACTTACAGAGCCAGTACTCCAAGAAAGCAATCCCGCCAGTCGCATTGTGCTCCTGGCGGTAATAAGCCAACCACCGCGGATAGGAGCCGCTATGAGCGCTGCGACCATTTTGGGCCATGGTGAAAGTAAAGGTATTAGAGTCGAATTGGCCATGCAGATAAGGCTCGCTGTCGATGGGTAGGCCAGTGATGGTGAGAATGTCCAATAAAGTGATACTCATTTGGCCAAATCGAAAATCAAAGGTGTTGGTGGCGGTGTTCCAAAAACAGAGAAAGGCAGCGAGTGGCGAACGATTGCCACCGCGCGGAAGACGAAAACAAAGATCGATAGTATGGGTGATACCTGCTGCGTTCCAGCGAGCCAGATCTCGAGCTCGCGCTTCACGATACCAGGAAAGCTCCGCCGCACTGATAAAAGATGGCCAATGCCCTATTTTTGATCGATGATTAGGGGCACTCCAACTGGTAAAATCTCCAGGAGTCCTTCGGAGGACTGGGATGGGGCGGCGAACAGGTAAGCCATAGAAGGCGATGGCGTCGGCCGGGAAAGAATCCCGCGGCGTTGGACCCAGTCCGGCATGATTGTTCGAGAGTCTGAGGAGCAGGGGTCTCTGGATAATGGTCTGGAGGATCAGGCTGGCACCGATGTTGGCTCCTCAAGAATGGGCGGCTTGTTCATTCAGTTCTTCTTCTTGATCGATAACTATCTTTTTCGGGGGAGCCATTTCTGGGTTTCGAAGAGGAAGATGTGTGCAAAAGAGGGTTTCTGGGTTTAGGAGACTAAAAGAGTTTCTGATGTGACAGGTCTGAAGTGGCTACGGATTTAAATAAGAGATTTTGTGAGGGAAACGATACGACAGAAAGGCGTTTCGCGAGCGAAAGGACGCAACCCTCATTAATGACATCGTTTCAAGCATTGAACGCGTCGTTTTAGTCCCCTTCAACCAGTTACATTTTCATGAGCCTGATTTCGAGGCCTGGGGGGCAATGTTTGAGCCTAAAAGTAATTTTGGCAATATCCTTTAGTGGATCTAGCACAGCGGGCCGATACCTGCGGCCCAAAAATAAGCCTACTAGGGTTTGGGTTACAGCTTCGCCCATTCCGGAATCCATGAGGAAAACGAAACCTTATTGGAGTCAAGTAGCAGAGATTGACTAGGAAACTTCAATCAATAATCCTTCTACAACAAGGAGCAGTCAAAACCCTAGGTATATATACCAGGTTTCAAGGACGAATAAAGGACCTCTCTCATATCAATCAATCCTAGCGATTACAAAGCCTCCCCGGAGCAAACCTTCAACCTTGTTGAAACCCGGTGACCGTGCGCCAGTCCTAGTCTCTCCAAGAGCCGACTGTCAGCATCACCAGACCAACCCGGCGACCGTACTTCCAGTCTCAGTCTCCCAGCGAGCCGACTGCGAGCGCAACCGCCACCGTTACTACCAGCGAAGCAAGGGTAACGCCCTCGCAACCCAGCGAAGCTAAAGTCACGCTTTAGCGCAACCCGTGCTTTCTCCAAACTTCCCAGTGATTGCTCTGCTTAGTCTGCAATACTAAGTATCGATTCGGTGACGCGAAGAGATCACACCCAAAGCCCTTATCCGTAAGGCAGAAAGTCCTTATCCGTAAGGCTAGAGAAGAACCCTGTGGCGAGGTTGGTGCTCTCCTCGTCCACAAACGCTTGAAGAAGAAGTCAGGTCAAGGGACTACCCCGACGACTGCACCCCACGGTGCTGGCACGCCTGCGCACACGCTCAAAAGAGACAGTTTGCAATCCAACTGGTTTTGGAGCCAAACAACACATTTGCTGGACTTGGCACTGGAACTGTCAGGAACTTGCGTATTCGCGAGGGCACAGCAAAATATCTTCAGAATATTGATGTCAACTCTGCGCATTGATCCTAATGAGCAGTTCTACGGGGATGTGCACATGCAAGCAGCTCCATCCCAAGCTGAGTTTCTTTTATAAAAATTATAAGGCGATTAAGATCTTATATAAGATCTTAATCGCCTTATACTTTTCTATATATAGAAAAGTATGCATGGCAATGCGCGCAGCTAGTGGAGAAGAACTTGCTAAGGAGCTTGTACTCGGACAGAGTGAAAGAGAGATGTTGAATACGATCGAGTTGGGAGGATCATCAAGGGCGAGGAAGAAGCGTTTTAGAGGAGCAAGTATGCAGAAGATGTCAGTATCACGATAACCGCGTTAGAAATGGTCCAGACTGAAGATGGATTGAATGGAGAATTAGAGATAATCCTGTTTGATGCTTATAAGGCATCTCCTTAGCCAACGACGCTTACAATACAAATGCACATTCCTGGTGAGAATTACAAAAGATTCAGAGGTCAGTGTAGCGTTATCACGAATGTTATTGAAGAGACAAGTTATCTCCTCCTTGCCCAAAGTGGTATGCATGTGTAATTCCTTTTTGGGTTTTGACAGATTTAATAAGCTAGATAATGCAAGACCCTGAGCCCTTGTTGTCATTCTTCGAGGGCAATGAGGTTGTAAAGAGAGATCGATTAGTGCTAATACATATTTCCGGTATCTCAATCACTCCATTGTGGAAGGCTATGAGTGTGTCGCAAGACATGTCTCCACGTTTAAATATGACTCCAATTTGCCGGAGTTCTGTCAGACAGGGAACCAAATAACGACGTGAATTGATGGTTATTAGCTTTTCTGGTCCAACTATACCAATTCTTATGTGGTCAAGTAAATGCCTGATTTCGGATGCTCCATCATTCGGCATTAGAAAGCGCAGGGTGTGCAACTGACAAAATTTGAGAATAAGCTCAGATAGAACCTTATGCTTTCCAACAGGTTCATCACTTCATCGTCCGCATTTTCTTTTGCGACATATTGGAATAAACAATCAAGAACTAACCAAGGCAGCTGGTTTTCCAGTAGAAACAAATCTGATACAACTGGAGTGCGCATCCATGAACTTTGGGACAGAGAGTCATTCTGAAGAATCTTGCTGTATGTCCTTCCGAGCATGAATTCAATAACAAAGCAATCGTCAACCACAATCGTTTCAAGTTTGCTACAAACTGGTGACTACTCATAGTCATATCAACTTTTTCATCATAGCAATCGCGACAAGCTTGTTCTATAGCTCTACCTTTTTTGACCTAGTGCTTCAAAGTGGTGTCAGGAGTTGGTGTTCGATTGAGGAGACAATGCAAGTATCTACTCATAATTCTTCCCATGGCTTGCAGGTTCTATTTACCATGGTGATATGCCCCAATCGATATTAACTTTGGAAGTACCAACTCAGCTTCATTAGGACCCTCAAGCGTCTTGGGAATTTTCAAAATGCAAGGTGGTGATGGAGGTGGTTCTAAAAACTACCTGGAATCGATGATGCTAATAATTCATCTTCATCATTTCTATTTTCACTCATAATTTGACCCCCCACATTATTTGCTACTATCAAATTCCCTTAATCTTCTCTAATTTCAATCCGCGTGTGGTCGTTATCCATGTTGTTCACTATCATCATGATTGACCACCTTTCTAGTTCAAAATCTGCTCCTAAGGGTTAAACGAATATTGCTACAATCAAAGTCAATATATTAAACCAACAAAATCCACAAGCGTAAATATATGAAGAATTAACACCCTAGACCTCAAACGAATATTGCTACAATCAAAGTCAATATATTAAACCAACAAAATCCACAAGCGTAAATATATGAAGAATTAACACCCTAGACCTCAAGGTCTAATCTAGCTACTTAATGTTTGCAGAACTCACACGGGCTTTGAAGGATTGTGGCATTGCACTACTGCATCTTTAAAACTCACTTTACATTGTTTCTGCTTTTCTTTTGGACATCAATACAAACCCCTATTAACTTGGGGAAAAATTATGGGAAGTCACCATCGGGAAAAATGACGGTGAAATTTAGCATATAGTATCCTCTTCTGCTTTAGGCAATAAATATCAGTTTCTAACCTTTCATCCTAAAACATTAAGCATCTGGACTCTCCAACTCTCAGCTACAGATGTACCAAGCAATCTGTGTTCAACTTCAAACTGATAGCAAAATTTTCATAAAGCTGAACAAAATCAATCAATAACTTCACTATTTGGGGATCAATAACTTCACTATTTAGGGGTTTTGTCAGCAGATGGTGGAGGGACCTTTTGAACTGGGGTGGCAGGGCTTCGACTTGTGCTTGAGCTTACGGTTGCACTTGCACGCTCTTCAGCTGCATAATGCTTGCGTAATCTCTCCTGAAGGGCTCGTACTCGATCCTCAGTCTTTCGAAGCTTTCTCCATCTGTAGGTAGTCCAGAGGGCCAAACCACCATATACAACACTGTAGGAAGCCCACACATAAGGGTAGGTCTCTGCATGTTCTTTGATTTGCCTATACTTTGCTTCCACCGCTCCGATGAAACCAACAGCTTGGGAACTTGCAGTTTGCTGATTTTCTTCTCCGGTTTCCTGAGTTGCCATTCTCAAAACATTCACACAATTTTGCAATTGAAACCTCTGCAGTAGGATTGGTAATTCCGAAACAGTGAGCATAGCAATTTACAAACTCATACCACATGACTACACAGGTAAGCATTGAGAAGAACACAATGGTCATGTTAATCATGCCACACTCCTACAAACACCTATACCAACCATTTCAACTAAGTCGCAGCCAAAATAAAACAGGGAAATTGATACACACAAAGTTAACCACATTATTAGCAAACTGAATACCTCAAAGAACAAGTTCAGACAATTACATCAAGTTCAATCAAATGTAACTGACCTGTCATTTCATAGAAAAGAAGTGCTAAACACAAGCAATGCAAAAATTTTAGAGAAAATAAATTCCATCTGGGTAAGACAACTTGAAATTGGTTATAAAGTTAAGAACTTTCATTCATTTGATTGTTCTGTAACAAAGCCAATTTAGAGAAGAAAACCTCTGAAATTTCACATCATAGATCACTATCAAATCCACCCCATATTTAAACTACAGCCAGAGTGATCTACCACCCAAATCACAGGCAAAACTCAAGAAATGGGAACCCATATACCCATCATTCCAATACCAATTAACTCAAAACCATTAATTCAGGAAATAAGCATTAGGGTTTATGAGGGGTTTAACAAGCATAGCATTCAAACCAAAATAAGGGTAAGAATCATGAATGAATCAGAGTTCCAAAACTGCAAATCTAAGACATATATTCATACACAGCATATGTAAAACCAGATTGAACCACCTGCCCAAATTAGCTTTGGCAATCAGAAAATAAGGGTTTTAGAAATACCCACAAAAGAAATCCATGAAAAATTGTAGTAAATCGCACTAATTGAAAATAAAGCTCAGAACTTTGCAGCTTACCTGTGGTGGGCACTCGGAGAAGAACCTTACAGAGATTGCAAAGAAGAAAGAGAACAGCAAACGAAGGGGTTTAAGGGCACCCCAAAGATCTATAAAGGTAGACAATGAGAAACGACATGACCCATGTCGTATTACAAAGGGTTTAACCTCAGCCCTCTCTTTCATCCAACGGCTGCTGTTCATTTTTGTTCCCCACGTTATGGAGCAGTTAAGTAACCGTCAACTTTTTAGAGACCATCACTGTCACACTGTTACATTGTTCTCTTCAATCTCAACAATGGCAGTGTTCCAGTCTCTGGTGTTGTTGGGCTTTTTGGTCTTTTTGGCTTCAACCCAGTCTCAGCCTGGTACTGTTATGTGTTTCATTTGGTATATGTTGCTCTAAAAGCTTAGGCTATTCAAAGGGGGTTATGGTTTTTCATTGTTAATTGTTTTCTCTGTTTTCAGGTAAAGAAGTAAGTTATCGTAGACTTTCGAGGTCTCTGATTGGTCATGATGGGAAGGTTTATGCTTGCTCTGAGAACGATTTGCTTGCATTTGAAAGTAACGGGACTATTGCTTGGACCCTGCATTTGAATTATACATGCAGTTTTGATATGCCTCCAATTCATGGTGGTAAAGAAAAGGTATGTGATTTTCAAAGTGGGACTGTTTAAATTATTATATATATAATCACTCGAGTCCCCATGGTATAGGAATTAGAGCATTACTCGAGAAACTTCGAGCACTACTATGAAGACTCAAGTGGTTTATATTTTTAAAACTCGAAAATGTTAGTTAACCGTCTTTCAAGTGTATGAAATTTGGGATATTGTGACAGAATGTCGGAAATGTTTACTCTGAAATTTCAATGTGGTCTTTTAAAGTTGTTAATGTTTGTAAGTGTTTTCAGATATATCTGGTTGCAGAAAATAGGGTGCTTAAGGTCAGCTTGCTAAACAATGGGACTTCTAAACCTTCTGCAGAAGTTTTACTTAGTACAGAACCAACTAAAGAAGGAGATGGTGCGATTGTTGGGCTGGCAGTTAGCACAGTGAGTTCATCTGTATATGTAAACATTGGACGTAGGGGTCTCTTTGCATACACGGCGCGTGGACAATTGCTCTGGAGTGCTGGACCTGTGATCGATCAATATGGATATCAACAGGGTTGTAGGAAGAATATTGCAGATTGTTACTTTAACTCTGTCCCTGTGATTGATCAATGTGAGGCTAGTATATATGTAAGGTCTGCTCATCCTTGCTTTTCAAAACTTCTTGCCCTTTTTCGCTCATATCACGATAGGAAAAAGAGATACAAACTTGTATTCTAAACCGAAGAATATGAACCCTGGCCTATGAAGAGTGTGTTTATAATTTGTGCTAAGATCATTCTTAGGAACAATGCTAAGCTTATATGTGTTTCGTCTTTCAGTTTTCTTTTGTTAAATGAACAATCTACAATGCGACAGACATTAAACTTGCACAGTCCTCCCTTTTGATTTGCAGATATCCAATAATGGAGGAGAATTGTACTCTTTATCAACTCGTAGTCCTCATTTCAAATGGATCCAGGATTTAAGTTCTTATGACAAAGTTTTCTCTATAACTCCTGGAAACAATGGTCGATTGTATGTTACTGTTCCAACCAAGGCTCTTTTGTTGGCACTAGATGTTTCTTCAGGAAATGTGCTGTGGGAGGGGAGAATTGGGCCATTGAGTACAGCAGATCACACCCCAATTGTGGATTCTAATGGTAACTCTTTGTTTCTGTATGAACTTCCGTGGTCTGGTCATAGTTCACAATGAACGTCTTATTTGCTTTCTTCTGTTACTTTATGTGCTATAACAGGTTGGATATCTATTGGTTCATTAGATGGGTTCCTATACTCATTTTCGCCTACTGGGGTTCTTAAGAAATTCTCAAAAGCAGCTGCAATGGACTCAGTGATCCGAGTCACTCCATTTCTTGACTGCACTGGCTTTGCAATTTATATATCTCAGACCGAAATGGATGGGAAGATCAGCCACACAGTAGGTGAATATACGTTTGTGTCAGCAATGAAACCCAAAAGTGTACTTTTTACCTTGTATGTTCCAGCAACTGGGTCCATCTACTGGTCTGGAAGATATCCTGGTAATTTTACTTGCTCGTGTCCTACTTTCTACATACCATTTTCACTGCTTTGCTGGCACTCTAAATGCTTTCAGTGGTTTGTTTTACCAGGTGATCAATTCTCATCCTTGATTTCTCATAGTGATCTCCACCATTTTATACTAGACGAGAGGATTGTTCTTGCCTTCGTTGCTGCTTCAAGTAAGATTCTGATTCTAACAATTGCTGTACAAATTTTTTGGTCCTCAAATATGTATGGTCTCACATATTTACCATGTGTTTTCAACAATGATTGCAGAGACCGGAAGCCCACTGACATGCCGTTCCACACGTAAGAACCAACTCCATAATGCCTTGACAAACACTTTTCTCAGACTCTTAGTTAATAATTCTGTTCTTGGAACTTAGGTCAAAAGTTTATGTCTAGCTGCTCCCAAGTAACGCCAAAGATTGTCAACATCTACACAGGTAATTAGCAATGACTCCATGTGATTTAGTATATGCTGTTATTGTAAATTTTGAAATTGAAGGTTTAGTAGCAGCCTCTCTTATTTGTTTAATCACCTTCAGGTAGTCAAAGGGCAATACTCTTGTTCCTGTTTTTTGAATCTGTAATCTTGGTAGTACTAGCTGGACTTGTGCGGTTTTGCTGTATATTTTGGAGTAAAAAGAAGCTTCAGGGTCAAAACCTTGGAACTTTTCTTGAAAAGCGAGTAAGATTTGTATCCTGATACTCAGCTGCAGTGCTTGTGCTTGTGCCTGAACATTGATCAAAGATGCTTATACTAGTTTGCTACCCTTTTCCTCCTTATTTCAGCGTTCTCTTAGACTCAAAAAGAAGGCATTCGATAGGACAATTACAGAACTTGAGCAAAAAGCAGCAAATGAAGCAGTGGCCAACGATGAGGCGCTTGAGAAATTAGGCAGTCTGTTACAAGAAAGGGAAGGCATCGAGAGGAAGCTATCAACAACCTATAGTTTGGGAAGAGATGGGATCAGCTCAAGGTCAAAATCTCTTCTTCCTTTGTATGATGGGAAAACAAGAAGCTATTATTTTCAAGGAGCTAAGAAAGAGAGTGTTACTGTCTTCCAAACATTGAATGATACATCATCTTCCAAAGAAAACAGCAGTGAGGGGGAGAGTAGCTGGACTTCTTATGAAGACAAGGGGAAAGAACCCTTGGAACAAGAGAGTTCAAGTGAGGGTGGGTTCTTTACTAGGGATTACCGGAGAAGTCCATCGGAGCCAGCTTCGAGCTCAACAGGATTTGTGGATCATGAGGGTGAAGTTAAGTCTCTACATGAGATGAAGATTGGTGGTAGGAGCTTCTCTTTGAAGAAGAGAAGGGCTATGTCCTCAACTAATTAGATAGTAGATTTGAATACTCAAATGTCACTAGTTACAGATTCCATGTACATATATCATTCTAACTCGACTCCTTCACCCTGATCACTTAGCTAACCCGAGAGTATGTCCATCTCATGATGAGAGGATCGATTATTAATGAATGCTGAATTAAGTAAAATAACAAGCATGTGTGTTTTACATTATGTTTTTAAATTGGATGGTGATGTTGGCACTCCATTTTACCATATGTTTTATTACTTGCAATCTTTTTAAAAGTGAAGTATGAGTGGTAAAGTGGAGTGTCAAAATCATTTTTCTTTAAATTTTAATTTAAAATGATCACACATCGAAAATTTTAAAATACTGAAACCAGCAACATAACACATCAAAGGCAATAAGGCATCATAAAAATTGTTATAGGCTATGAGAGAGAGAGAGATTGTCATAGGCTTCCTTTTCACATCCATTAATCACATATGACTATATGAGTGAGTGAGTGACATTACTCACGAGCATTTATTTTTTGAACTGTTTTCTTATATCAAACTATGGCCGGAATGCCTTATGAAGTCTATTGACAACGACTCAAATATTTCTAATAATGGTTATCTACTTTCAATAAAAATAAAAATAGTGGCATTACTCAAAGTATATCTCCACTATCCATTAACAACCTTTCCATTAGGCTATTATCAGAAATTGAACAGAAGTTGAAGTTGAAGCTTCAGTACACAAACTCTTCAATGTAATAATAACATGAAGGAAAAAATTCCATGGAAGGGAAAATATATCATGTCTTCAAGACTTCAACTCTTCACACTAAAAATAAAAAAAATAAAATAAAAATAATAATAATAAAAAAACCAAAACACGTGGTCAAGACAACGTGACCAATTGGACATGCTCACTTTGCTCTCAGATTGGCTCTCCCCAATTAATCTCTATCTTTCAAAAATTGACCGAAAAACAAAATTTCCTCTCATAAACATACAAAAAGAAAGAAAAGAGAATAGAGACGATTAACCACAGAAAAGGACGCACTCGAATGATTTCTCTTCACTCGAGAAATAATTAGCAGCTGCGGCGGCCTTGTTTCCTGCGCCGCGCTACCGGAACCCTAAATCTCCGATTCAGCTGCGGCGGCGCATTTCAACAAAACCCTAATCTCACTCAACCCGAGATTCCAAGGTACCACCTTTACACTTCAAATCCCTAATTCCAAGTCTTCTTCCATTGGCTTTTATCTTGCCCGATTGCTTTTCGAGATACCCAGAATTTAAAGTAGGTGAATTTAGCTTAAAGGCTTAAGCTTCAATGCTAAAAAGGGTTTGAATCCATTTGCAATCATATGCCATTGTCCTTAGGTTTGTTCTTGCTTTAAAGGTTGCTTCTTTCTGTTAGAATTGGTAATAATTGATTGGGATGTGTGTTTCTAGATGAAATTTGAGTTGAATTTGGTTATGTGTATGTTCAATTTTTTGAATGAGTAGTGTTAGTAGTATCTATCTACATGTTTGTATGTTTTTTCTTTGATGGGTTTCTTTGTGTGTATTGTGAAGTTTGATACCTTACTTGGTTTTGTGGATTAATGATTATTGTTCATGTAATGCAGTGTGTTTTCGGTGTGGCTTGTTATAGGAAGAAGTTGGTTCTTGATCGAAATGGAATCTGAGGATTTTATTGCTCTTCCGGATTCTGGTGACTCTATTGAGGAGGTGAACGACAAACTTAATAATGAGAGTGACTCTAAAGAGGTTGATGCTCAACCTACAAACTCTGAGGATAAAGAAGATAAACCAAACAGTGAAGATCTAGGGCGGGAGACCATTGCTCAATGTGAAGAAGGCGAATGCATACCAGAAGCAAGCCTTGCAAATGAATTGGGTGATAACGATTCAGATATGGAAATCGAGGATATAAACAACCTCCCTGCTTTGACTAGTTCTGGTCCCAAGGAGGAGGATGTTGAGAATGTAAATATTGATTTGCACTCGACATTGCATGAGAATGGTCACCTTGCAGTTCAAGATACAAGTCCCTTTGGAATCCACAATACGGATGTCACTCGTATCCTTCTTCCACTTTTCATATTCTGTTTTCCTCATTTAAATTATCCTTTGTTCAACTGCAAAACTAGAAAATGCATGTGAATAACTTTCACTCCTAAAATTTTAGTGCAGTGTGCCTTGAGGGGACTGAACTTTATGTTGCCTTCAGTTTATGACATGATCTTCGTTAATGTTCTCCATAATTCCACATCATCAGCTAAAACAGGTGTAAAGAGGGCTCGAACAACAGTTGACGAGCAGCAAGCTTCTGTCCGTGTAACATATAATTCTTTAACAAGGTTGGTCGTAGTAATTATTGTCGCATAACATTTTTCTCTGATTTTAGACGAATAGATAAAAAAAAAAAAAAAATTGTATCAATATAAATTATATGCTTGTAATTCTGGTTATTTTCTTTGCAATTTCTAAGCACATTGTTTCAATTTTCTAGAGCTAGTAAACACAAGCTTGAAGAACTATTACAGCAGTGGTCAGAATGGCATGCCAAACATGTTTCTTCATCTCAAGTAAGACTCACTCATTTATACTAGGGATATTATTCCTTAGATTATGATGGATTTTTATGACCCAGATAGGTTCAATTGGAGTTTCAGTTTACTTTATAAGAATTCTAATAGAAAGTCATACTTGAATTGTAATCATTAGAATTATTGAATCTTATGCTTGTATAGTAAGAGAGTAAGACATTGCATTGATAGTTATTATTTCTTATGATTCTTGTGATGTGGAATGAAAGGAAGAGTACCTTAGAGAATGTGAGGTTGTCAATCTAGAGTCAAATTAAAGGATGTTACTCATTTTGATTTCTCAGCTAATTATGATGTGTTCATATGCACCACCTTTTGTCTTCATTTTGGCTCTTATGGGTTAACATACTACTTTAATCACATGATCATTCAGGATCCTACTCAAGTGTTAGAATCAGGTGAAGAGACACTCTTTCCTGCTCTTCGTTTTGGCACAGAGAGGACGTCTGGGGTGGTGAGTCTCCTATTCTAGTGTCTGCTTTGCTCTGTGTGTCTTCTGATTTTCAGATGTGGTGTTTTTTCTCATTACCAAAAGGTTTGTATTTTTCATATGTCCTGCCCCGCTTCTAATTTTCCTTTACCCCGCCCCAGACGTGGGGTAAAGGGTAAGACAAAGACTTGTATATTTAATAATCAGTAGTGCATTGCTCAAGCTGTAGTTGATTGATGTAGTTAGTTCAAAAGTACTATAAAAATACTATGATGGTTTTATTTATTTATTTTTTTTTTTTCACTATACTTGGCTGCGAATTTTATGAGCCACTGATTGCAGTGACATCTCCTGGAAAGACCTTCAGTACTCACTCCCTGATTGAGATTTTAGATGCCTGAAGTTCCTACTTTTGTTGTTCTTTTTACTTGTTTGTACACATCCTGGTTTTTTATTTATTATTTTTATATTTTTTTTATTAAATGAAATTATGTCTTCTGAAGTATGCTTTCATGTGCAGTCTTTTTGGATGGACAACCAAACAGGGACAGCACAAAACAGGGAATCAATTCCTTTGGATAGCAACTATGCGCCTCTATATGATCGTGGTTATGCCTTAGGCTTGACTTTGGCTGGTAATTCAACTAATCAGGAGGGGTAAACTTCCAACTTCCCCCACAAATATTATCATGTGACTCAAAATCTCAAATTAAAGATATGACACTGTCAACTAAGCTGACTGATAAACAAAATATCAGCTGGTCATCCAGCATCATCATAAGGATTTGACATCTACGCTGTGCTTAACAAAATGCCATTATCAATCGGACTCTGATTGACATTGGAACTTTGCTAATCATTGAGTGGTCGAAGAAAACAGTATTTATATTTTGTCTTTTGTTCACCAGATCTGAGTCTCTGCTTCAATTTATTTCCTCTTAGCTTGACTAAAATCTATGATGTCCTGGTTTGGTGAACTATTTGAATACAAAGGTTGTCTTGAGAATTCGTTTAAGCAACAGTAGTTTTGTTCAGATGCCTTAGAATTTCATATTTCTTTTCCTTTTAAATAGGGGCTTGGAGATTATAGATGATGCTAGCCGTTGTTTCAATTGTGGTTCTTACAATCATGCGTTGAAGGAATGCCCCAAGCCTCGTAACCATGTTGCTGTCAATAATGCCCGCAAACAGCGCAAGATAAAAAAAAATCAAACTCCTAATTCTCGCAACTCAACTCGATATTATCAGAATTCTCCAGCTGGAAAATACGATGGTCTAAGGCCCGGTGCTCTCCATGCTGACACAAGGAAGCTTATGGGTCTTGGGGTAAGCCATAACTCATGTTTTATAAAGACGACTTGTTAATATCTCTTATTGATGCTTCCAGTTTGGCATTATAATTACAAGACAGATACTGTCAATTATTCATTAAGCTTCTCTTCCTGATGCCACTAGTTGCATTCTCATGACCTGAACTCTGATATATTGTACTGTGATATGCATCTCTAAGAAGCTAAAGGCTTATAGGAGAATGTGCGGCTGTGGATAAAGCCAGTTGTAGGAAGTATATTATGCAGCACAAGCCCAGTCCCATTAGTATGTAAGATTTTGTTGATGAAGTGCTGTGCGGTAGTGGAGATCTGTTACCTTGCTATTATATACAGTAACTTAAATGAGTTAGCCCAAGTGGTCAGGGAGGGTGGGCATCTGAGTTAGGATTAGGCTAGGTCAGGGGTTCAACACCTCCAATTTGACCCCAAAAAAAAAAAATTAACTTGCATCTCAACTTATAACTTTCGTACAGCTGAAGCTCTGCAAGTTATCACCTTCTTGAGTTATGATTGCAAGACCTTTTCTGAACTTTCTGAGCAACTAGAGATGCTACCTTATAGACGATTATCTATTTGACATGTAAACTTGAATTTTATGACTCTGCCAATCTCATGTTACAGTTTGGTTTCCTTTGTTGGAGCTTTTATTCTTGTCAAGAAAAAGTTTCTTTTTATTTCACTTTATATTTGGATTACTAAGTGATTATTGGCATTTGTGCAGGAACTTGATCCACCTCCTTGGCTTAACAGAATGCGAGAAATTGGATACCCACCAGGATATTTAGGTAGTAAATATATTTTTTCTCATTTTGAACTGTCACCTAAAGTAACTAATTTAGAGTTAGGAATACTGTGGTGCCCACAATTACAGCCTATTTCCCCTTTCTCCAGCACAAAAAGAAGAAAAAGTTAAAACTCAGTGAACATATATTCATGTATTTTCTTCGTTTCCCTATGACCAACCGAAAAGGGAGGAAAAATGTTTGATGTTAAGAGCAAATTGATTCTCGCCATCAAATTAATGACCTTGGTAAATAACCTCTGGCATAACTCTTTGTATTTAGTTGGGGCATTGACCTTGTGTCCTCCAGCTAAAGTATTTGGTAAACCAGTCTAGGAGAAGAGTGCTGGGTCAAATTTGATGAATAATTAATTGAATTCTTATGAATTAGGTTTTATTCATTATATAAAAGTATCACAATTTATGGATGCAATTTAGTACATCTTGGGGGAGCATTGGTTGTGGGTGGCATTTCCTGCAGACATTACCCTTTTACTCCCCAAATTGTTGCTTGGTAGTTTGTAGATTATGGTTATCATCTGTTTAGTTTACTGAAACTGCTCTGCTAATTTCCTGGAAAACACCTGCGAACATCCTGTTTTCTGGAATCTTCTTAGGATTCTTGTGTACTTTTTATCCACTGTTAGTGATATTTCCATTTCTTTGATGTTAGATTATTTTTTTGAGCCATAACACTTTACCTTGACAATTGTAGATGTAGATGATGAGGACCAGCCATCAGGAATAATTATACACGGTGGTGAGGAAACTAAGTTTGAACAGGAGGATGGGGAAATCATTGAAACAGACCATCCTGAACCACCTGAACCACAGAGGAAAATGACAGTCGAATTTCCAGGAGTAAATGCACCAATCCCAGAAAATGCTGATGAGAGACTCTGGGCACCCGGCCCTTCATTTTCAGATCCCTCAAGGAACCGCTCGCACAACAGGTCAAACCATTATTCTGAACCTGTCAGCAGAGGCCATTATCGTGAGCAGAGGTGGTCTCGAGATTATAGAGATGATGGGCCTCCTGGCGTTGACCCAGGTTATGGGCCATCTAGTTATCCTCCGAGATATGGGAGTCATGATTACAGTTACAACTCCCGCAGTTCGAGTAATGCTTCAGCGCCTAGAAGCCCTACCTTGGGAAGGTCCCAAACAGACAGAGGCAGAAGAAGCAGTGAGTTTTCTTTTCCATACTCACCCACCAGGGATTCCAACCCCAAATATGATTATTTGAATGACGAAAGCAAGAATGACTATGACCCTGATAGTTCAAGTCATAGTTGGGATAGGGTAGATAGGCATCGCCATCACCGTAGGAGGTAATGATAGTGACATGTAACAAGCAATAGATGTTTATTTGAGGGTATTTAGATGATTGAATTTGACCAGAGGAATTTGTACAAAGATCTAGATGAGACTAGATGAGTTTAGATTGCTTTGTGATAGTTTGTTGTATGTTATTCTCTAAATGCAAGTACTATAGTTTTTTATTTCCATGGTCAAGGTGTTGAACACTTCAGTTGCTTCTTGAAAGTTTATCTGGTCAGACTTTACAGGAGGTGCGTGAGAATGGACGGTTGTTTTGAGGAAATAGCTTTTAATTTTCATATTGCATTTCTCATGAACAGGTAGAAATTAATATGAATAAGTTTTAGGGATTGAAAATTACCCGTTACTGTTGGAATGCCAGAACTCTTGGTGGACATTGATGGTAATATCTTCAAATCCATATCTATACAAAGTGATCAGAAGTTTGATCCAGAAAATATTTAAAGGAAAAAGACATAGTGATATGCATGATGGAAGGACATCACATAAGTGATATTGACGAGTGAACAATCTCATTATGATCAACTCCATCACGCAATAAGTAACTTTCCATCTAAAAGATTCTCTTTAAATAAAGTTCGGCCAAACATGACCTTTGTAAAAACAAGAACCATCATTTCTAAAAAAAAAAAAAAAAAAGAACCATAAGCCCAAATCCTCAACCTAGACGAGACCGACACAAAGTCTAATCCAACTAATGAATGACTAGGAATCTTAAAAATTTCCTAAATCTCATATTATGATACGTCACATATCACAGTCTTGAAAGTGACCCGGATCCAGTTCCAGCCACTAACAATATATAATTATTGTGATCCATCAAATAATGAAGCTTAAAAGTAAAAACCCTACCAGTCCTATTATTTTCTTCTCCATATTATAAGAAATACTTGGCTATTATTATTAAAACTATTATTTTTTTCAACCAAAAGAAATAAGGAAATACTAGTTTGGACAAAGTATAAATCAACAAATAAAGGTTACTTTTGGAGATCAAAGCCCTAAGATTTCTTATCTTCTTTTAATTAGTGAATAAACAAAAGCCTTAAATCTTGGGCTAGCAAATATTTCTATAAAAAATAAATAAAAGGCTAGCAAATAGAAACCAACAAAAAAAAAAAAAAAAAACCACACCCTCAAAAGGGTAGTTTGGTAAGTACACATATGTCGGAGATGGTAACTCCATAGCTCCCAGGGGGTTTTGCCGCTATAAAAATTAGGGTAAACTCTGAAACTCCATAAAAATAAAATAAAAGAAAAGAAAAAAAGAAACTCTATCTGTGTCCCTCTCTATCTATCTATCTATCTATCTGCGGTGGCCCACCACCGATTGAGAAAGCCGAGGACGACTCTCAACCGCCGCAGCCAATAAGGACAAACACTGAGGTTGGTTCGTCAAAACCCCAATTCACCTTTCCTATTAGGGTTTTTCCCCAATTCACTTCCCTCTTCTTTCTGCTATTTTCTAGGGTTTATGTTGTTATCGGAAACCTCTACCGGAATTGCACTATTAATCGGAATTTGATTTTGACTAAGATTCTGTTGCTTCGATTTTTACCCTTTTTGATTTTTTTTTTTTTTTTTTTTTACGGGCGGTAAAATTGGGATTAGGGTTTTGTGGGGATGGGGTTAATTGGTTCTGGGTGGAGTGGAAGTTTGAAATTTGGAGTCTTGGACTTGATGGGTTGGTGGTGAAAATCATTAGTATTTAGTAATATTACAACTGTTAGTAAGGATTTGAAAGAATTATGATTTTGACTGGAATGAGTGAAATTGTAGTGAATTGATTAGAAGGAGAAAGAATGTTGGGTTGGAGATGATTAATGTGAGAATTCCTATGCTCAATGTTTTATGGAATTTACTGTTTCAGCATGAATGAAGTGTCATAAGACGAGGGAGATGGATGTGAAGAGCTATAATGCAGCTCAGACCTTCGGTTCGGGTCTGCATTTTCTGGGAGGGCATGGCTTGCATCATCAGCCAGTGAACAGTCAAGTAGGCTACTTGGTTGACTGGCGCAAAGGTCCTGGAGTCAGCTGGCTTCGTACTTTGGTTAGAAGAAAAATGTAAGTCTTAGAAGTTTGGCATTTTGATCCCGGTTGATGTATTAAACTGCACTGCTGTAATTTTAACATTCTAATCAGTACTGTTGTATTTGTTCTGACGTGTTAAATGCTTCCACAGTATTGACAGATTCTTGGGATGTAGTAATGTGGCGGGAGACCTAGCATCTGACTTTGTGCTTGGCATAGAAACCCAGCTATTTATGGAGGCTACTTCGGAGGTTTGTTTTTCTTATATTACATTGAGAATTCAGTTTCAGAAGCCTGTTTGTTTATTATCTATACTTTCTGTTTCTGTTTAATGGGGACACCGTGTCACATGCTAGCCATTTGTTGTCTTGCAATTGTTAATATTTTCGAATTTGATGCAAATCAGTCCTCGTAATGTTTTGGGTAACTAAGTGACCTCATCAACTAGCTTCAAAGTGTTTTTTAGGGAGAAAGGGCTTGTCAGTTAAACCTTGTACAATTTGTTTCTGCTGTTATCCTGAAGTTTAAAATTTGAATGTGTTTTAGGACGACTATGTGAATGAGCAGACACTGAATGATCGGGTCCTAAGTGCAGTCCAGCGTTATCTGTATGGTGCAAAGTCTGGTGAAAATTCAGATGAATTCTGTACGACAATGCCTCCTTCAGGGCTGCCACATGGTTATTGCGTCTCAGATGCTGCAGAGACATCGAGTGATGCTACTAGATCCAACTCCATTGGTAAGATCGCACTGATTACCAACCGTTTGATCACTTTAATGTTAATTGACAATTTGATAGTTGAGGCTACTATGTAATGGCATCTTGATTAACAGTTTAATAGTTTAGGCTAATAAATAATGGATTATTGAATATATTTACGCAGGGGTCCCTGTTGATGGTTATAAGCAGGGAGATGCTCATGGATTCATTACTTGTGATCAAATGGACATGCCTTCCTCGTTGGGCTCAAGGCAGGTTTCATCTGAGATTGTTCTTCCCTTTGAGAACACTTCATCAGTCTCTGCATATTCCAATGCCGATCACTACTCTGTTGTTAGAGGTTTTGATGATGGAACATTCTCTCATGGCGGGAACCTGCAGTACAGTTCTGATGTCTCATTTAATTGTCATGTTCAACAGCAACATCTTGACCATGGTATGACTTGGAAGCTTTATGATTGAATTCTCCTACTTTACATTTGTTAAACTTGCTTGATAGATTATATGCACCAATTACATACTCATCCAATATGTAGTTTTCCAGTATATGCATATCTGTTTACCAATCTGCTAAAAATATAGAGTTTGTGATTTTAATTTTCATAATATGTTCTAATACTAGAGTGCATGCATTTAACAGGTACACATACTGATGTATGACAATTATCCACTTAAATATCTTTTCTCTGTTTCTGTTGGTTTCTTTCTTGACCTCCTCATTTGTTAATATACTTTCTTTTCAGGTGAAATTGGCGCCTCCAAACTCACAAGTTGTCTGGGGAGTAACCAGAATGCTCAATCCATGGTTTTTCCATCTTCATTGGGCGAATGTTCAATGTTCTCCTATTCTAACTTAATGACCCGCCATCATATTGCAATGCAAGTTCCCGAAGTCGCAACTCTTGAGGATATATTGCAGTCTGAATCCCTCACAATGAAGTCTGAAAATAACCTAAAACGACCCCATCATCCCTATTTGCAACCCCAATTTCTTTCAGAGCAGTCACAAGGTGTTCAACAGTCTGCTTCAGGTGGACACTGTTTAGGAAATATTGAAGACATGCCATCAAAAAGGTTGAAGATGGAGAGTAAAAAGGAAAGTTTTCATTTATTGGCTCCTGAAGGACTTCCAAACTTGCAGCCACACTCTGAATCCCTTATAATAAAGTCTCAAGATAACCAAAAACAATCCCATGATCCATTTTTGCTGCCTCAAGTTCCTCCAGAACAGTCACAAGGTGATAAACAGCCTGCTTCAGTGGGAGTCGGTTCAGGAAATAATGAAGATGTGGTGCTTTCTTCAAAAAGGGTGAAGATGGAAATTAAAAAGGAAAATGTTCCTCCCTCGTCGCCTTTAGTTGTTCAAGCCTGTATTCCGGAAGGACTTCCAAACCTGCAGCAACATTCTGACTCTCCTTTATCTTTTAATTCTGAAGTAAGACAAGTGAATATGGGACCAGTTAAAAGTTCTGTACAGAATTCTATGAGGATCTATGATGTTAAACAAAGTGATGCTGACTATATTAAACTCAATGATGAAAATGTGCCCATTCCTTCTGGAGGGGTTGCTTGTCATCAGAGGGAGCAAATAGACCCTACTAGTAGCTGTGAGGTTATAGAAAATGTGAAACAAGTTTCTGAAAGGACAGGCTCCAGGAGTATCAATTTGTCCTTGGAAGAGCTTAGTATTGATTCTAAAGATGGAGTAAGGACTGAGTTCATCCAAACAGAGCCAAAACCAGAGTCTGATCTTAAGGAAGTGAAAATGCTAGGGAAGCCAGGTCTTTCCTTAACTGAACTCTTCACAGCAGAGCAGATCAAGGAACATCTATTGAGTCTTAGGCACAGCATTGATCAGGTAATACTTTTTCTATTCACCTTTGGTCAAGCTTTTCCAATTGATTAACTGGTAAACATACACAAATGTCGGCACAAACAAGATTCATAAAAGACTTGCAGCATGTTTTCATTTTCTTTTACTGCCTTGGGATTTTTCTTCGGATCTTATCTTTGATCATTACCTTTTTACAGTGCCTTCTTAAATTTTCACTTTTGCCCTTTCTCTTTCATTTAGCTTTTCCATTTTGAATATCTATATTGGTGCACTTGTCGGTCTTTTTACAGATTAGCACTCTATCTGATAATATTTTCTTTAGTTGGTGCTTTGTTTCTTATGTTCAATGAGTAATTGAGTGTTAGATATGTTGATGGAAAGTGGCTTGTGAGAGTTACACGAGAAAAAAGACCAATAAGCATAGTCATTTTTATAAGCAATAGCTATTGATTCAACGCGGTGTGGTTGGCCTTTTTTTGTTTCTCATAACACTTGCTTTATATCAACTAAAGTGGTGTAAGTACTTCTTTGTTTGCAATAGCTTAAATGTTTTATATGTACTAAAGTAATGGAACTTACAGTTTAGGCAAGAGGGACACATCACAATTTGCTTGCTGAGTTCTTGTGAGAAAAGCTAGTGAATTATGTAAAATTGTGTATGATAATTATTACACCAAAACAGACGGTAGAGTTTGTTTAGTTTAGTTTCCTTTTTTTTTTTTTTTTTTTCCCAATAGCTTCAATTATTTTCTAATGGCCCAAGCTTGCTTTAAGTACGGTAATTTATGCTTTAAGTACGGTAATTTATTATAATATGTTGTTTGAAATAGAGTAACCTGATGGAAGATAGAGGAAACAGTGAGCAAGTGTGTCAGTTGTGTGCAATTGGTAAGAGGTCGTTTGCCCCAGCACCAATGTACTGTTCATGCTGTGGTACCCGTATAAAGCGCAGTGTAAACTATTATCGCACACTAGATGAGCATGGTGTACGATATTGTTTTTGTTCGATGTGCTATAAGGTGTCTCGAGGTGGAAATATCTCCTTTCGTGGTATCTCTGTTTCCAAGGCAACACTTGGTAAAAAGAAGAATGATGAAGAAATTGAAGAATCGGTAAGTGTAGTCAAGTCATTCTTTGACAAAATAAGAAAAATTGAATCATTCTGTCTTCCTTTTTTTTTCTGTTCTTTTAATCTTCAAATAACGAATTAATTTCTTGAGTCCTTTTATGTACTTGCAGTGGGTCCAATGTGATAAGTGTGATGGCTGGCAACATCAGATATGTGCTCTCTACAATGATAAAAGTGATTTGGATGGCAAAGCTGAGTACATATGTCTCAAATGCTTGTTAAAAGAGACAGAACTTGGAGACCGCAAACCCTTGGCTGAAAATGCTGTTTTCGGTGCTAAAGATCTCCCAACTACCATGCTTAGCAACCACATAGAGCAAAGACTGATTAGACGCCTCAAGCAAGAGAGAGAAGAGAGAACAAAAGTTCAAGGAGAAGGATTTTCTGAGGTATGATGCCAACTCTGACTGAGAATAATGCATTTTAGTTTATCTGATATATTTTGCATTTTGCTAGTATCTGTTTGGGTTGCAAGGCATGGAAACAAAAATATGTGACTACTACATAGATTTTTCGAGATGAATGCCTAGCAGTTACGCGCTAATCAATTTGGTCAATGGTTTCTTGATATCAATTAATTTTCCATCTGATGTTCCTGTCTTTATCTTACACAAAATGGTTTGTAATCTATAGTGCTTTGGAGATGCTTTTGTATTCAAAATGTTAATTCAGAGGATAATGAATGTAGATAAACTAATCATGAGATCTTTCAGTAGCAGTTGAATACTTGAATTTTAATCATATATTCCTGTTTGTATTTATAGGCTTTCACACATGATTAGTTTATGACATAATAATCCCTTTCTAGTTGCCTATTGTTTATATAATTCAATGTGTTGTTAGGTTTCAAGAGCGGAAGATCTTGTTGTCAGAGAGGTTTTATCTGTTCAAAAAACAGTAACAGTGAAGCAGAATTTTTTGGATCTCTTTCATGACGAGAATTACCCTACTGAATTTCCGTACAGATCAAGGGTGAGATAAATTTTTGAATTCCAGAAGTTTGTGCGTTGATTTATGAATTCCCTCGCTGGTCTTCATCTCCTGCTGAATCTATTCTCTATTAATGTCATCGCTTGTTTGTTATTGTTTCTGAAAATCCTAATAGCATTCTTTTTGCGTTCAGGTTATTCTTTTGTTTCAGAAGATTGAAGGTGTAGATGTATGCCTTTTTGGAATGTATGTGCAGGAGTTCGGCTCAGAATGTAGTCCTCCAAATAAGCGCTGTGTTTATATATCATATCTCGATTCCATCAAGTACTTCAGACCTGAGATAAAAACTGTGACAGGAGAAGCTCTTCGTACGTTTGTTTACCATGAAATACTGATAGGTTACCTTGATTTTTGCAAGAAACGAGGTTTTGTGACCTCCTATATATGGGCATGTCCCCCATGTAAGGGTGAAGATTATCTTTTATATTGCCATCCACCGGAGCAGAAAACTCCCAAGTCTGATAAGCTGCGTCAATGGTATCAGTTGATGATAAAAAAAGCAACTGATGAAAAAATTGTGGTCGGTTCCACTAATTTATATGATCGCTTCTTTATCCCTACTGGGAAATGTAACTTAAAGGTAACAGCAGCTCGTTTGCCATATTTTGATGGTGACTATTGGTCCACTGCTGCTGAAGATTTGATAAAGAAGATGGAACAGGAAAGAACAAAGGAGAAAAAGACGATAAGAACGAGAACTTTGAAAGCCATGGGACATGCAAGTCCTTCTGATGGTTCAACAAAAGATATTCTACTGATGCAAAAACTGGGGCAAACCATTTTACCTATAAAGGGGGACTTCATGGTTGTCTACTTGCAGTATGTTTGCACCCACTGCCATGAAGCAATATTATCTGGGGGACAATGGTCATGTAGTCGGTGCAAAAATTTTCACCTTTGTGAAAGATGCCATGATGCTGAGCGTGACCTTTATGGGAGAGACGTACACATTTCGATCAACAAGGAACAACATGTGCTCTCTCAGGTTATGGTGAAGGATGTTCTTCCTGATACTGAGGTTGAAGATGTTATTTTGAACAATGATTTATTTGAGAATAGGTATTCTTTCTTGAGTTTTTGTGAGAAAAATCATTATCAGTTTGACACACCTCGCCGGGCCAAGTATTCCTCAATAATGATTTTGCATCACCTTCGGAATCTAACTGCGCGGACTGCTGGGAACATATGCAGCATTTGCCATAATGATGGTGTGGTTGATCAGATCTGGGTATGTGGGATCTGCACAGAGTTTGATGTCTGTGCAAAATGCTTTCAAGAGAGAGGCAGTTCTTGCCACATTCATAAATTGACTCGAAGCTCCCCTACAGTTAGCCATATGACAGAGAGCTCTCCCACTGTTAGCCATGTGACAGAGGACTTGCCCTCAGTTAGCCATGTGACAGAGAGCTCTCCTGCAGTTAACCATGTGACAGAGAGCTCTTCCTCTGTTAGCCATGTGATGGAGAGATCTTCCCCACTGAGCCATGCGACCAGGAGTACCAAGGCACTGGAAAACACATTGATGGTAAGTTATAATTTCAAGTATTTTTCATCCTAAATGTGGGTTTTACTTCTCTATTCCAAGAGTAATTCATTCAACTTTGTAGTAACGGGATCACAGTAGTTCTAAACAAACTGTTTACAAATATCATGCCAAAAGGATAATGACCTATTGCAAAATAACTTTTTTTTTCCTTTGAGCTAGTCAAGTATGCTTTGAGCAGCTTAATTTTAAATGTGTACCGGTGCAGATAAAGAAACTGGTTGATGCTTTGCAACATGCTTCTAAATGTCCATCTACCACCAGCCAGCCTTGCTCTTACCCAAACTGCCTCCAAATGAAGAAGTTATTTTGCCATGCATATAGATGCACTGTTCGAGCGTCTGGAGGTTGTACACTGTGTCAGAAGGCATGGATTGGAATAAAGTCTCATTCTGCAAGCTGTAGAGAATCAAATTGCAGTGTACCACGTTGCATGTAAGTTATACTCTCTGCAGTTAGTCCAAAACAAGATTTGTATTTTATGCTTCTTTTGTTTTCTCTTATTGTCAATCTAAATCATAATTGCTTTTCAAATATATGCTCACTTATCGGATTGTTTGGTGGTGACACTGAAGGGACCTGAGGAATTTTGTAGAGAAGCAGCGGGTGCAGACAATTAGTCAGATAGCTAGCAGTGAAGGTTGCTAAGAGATAGTTCAATTGTACAGATAGACGGACTGTCGACACCAGCAACCTAACAGAGTAGTAGCATGTGCAGCATCACAGGACCCCCAAGTATATTACTGTTAGACCTGACTTCAATAGAACATCACCCTCTAGGCTTCCCCTTTTAAAGGGTTAGGGTGTCCTTGTAAGTTTTAGTGCAATTTTTGAAAACCACAAATATGATCAATAAAATCATTTTCAATAAAATTATTGAGAGCAGCATTTAGTTAGAAAGATGGTTTCTCCTTTTCTGAGACGGAGGGCGGAATTCAATTTGGGACCTCCAAATTTCTTTTATCAACTACCTTTTCATCTTTCCTTCTTCATGGCACGAATTCACTTTATATATGCCTCAAATGGAGGGAGGGAGGCAAGAATCAAATTTGATCTTCAATAGCTTGTGATCTTAATCCTCTCAGATTCTTCCAGAGATATATATTCCAAGACGGAGACAGATGATGGGACCAATTTGAACTGGAAAATTTGATTCAAAATTGAGCACTACCACGGTCTTCCTTATTTAATAAAAGAAATACTCTCTTGCTCGCCATAAGCTTTCAAAGCAGGCTGGATGGAGGGGACTTGATTGAGACCAAAGTGATTGTGATTTCTTATGGCAAGAAAATCAATCCTCTGAGTCTGAAAGGCACCGGGTTTTTTTTTTTTTTTTTGGTTTAGTTGGTTTTTCAAAAATGGAATGATTATAAATGTCATATTAAGACGAGAAATATGAAATACGAGATGGAGAAATCATCTTAGTTCAAACAATCAGTCCATAACTAAAAACAGACATGCAAACTATGATACAAACAATGTGGAAGGGCGGAGCTGACTCCTAATATGCACTGGCTACTGCTACCTACTGTAGAAAGAGAAGCAGCCCCAAATCCCTTTGAAACCTAAAATTAAAAGAAAGAGGGTAAACAAAAACCCTATCCCTCTGCCTCAAATACACTACAATGGTTCTAAACTACACTGAAACTCCAGAACAAAAGAAGAAGAAAAACTACACTGAAATTGTTAATGCACAAGTCTTCCATCCAATCCCCAAAGCCAATATGCGATACAGGTTTTCATTTCTTATGTTGTGAGAAAGGTCCAAACCTTCTTCCCTATCGAGGCCTCACCAGGATGTTCAGACTCATCATCATCATCATCATCTTCAATGAGATTTGCATCCTCCCCACGTGATTCACTCCTGTACTCCTCTCCATCAACATACTCCTGACCCCCTTCTGTGGAACCATTTGCTTCACTCACTGCCATATTCTCAGCCGAATTTTCTACTTCATCTGCACCACCATCTTGAGTGTCTGCAAGAGTCCCACACTGCAGCAGAAAGCCAGAACCAGCTCATGAGTTATGGAAAAACTGGAATTATGTAGGAGCAAGACAGAATTTAAGGAGTTCTCTCAACCTCAATTCAGTGTAGAAGAATAATTTCTGAAATATCATCTTCTCATTGACATATTGGCATTTACTCACCTGCACAAAGTGTGTGCTTCCACCATTCTCGCCAGCAAATCCTGTTGAAGTAGCAGGAGCAGCTTTGGAGTAGAGAATCTCCGCCTCCGTATCTCTGGCACTATCAACCTCTTCATTTTGTTTGACAAGGTCGTGTGAGACTTTTGCAGTAGCAACTTTACCGCCACTGAAGACAGTGTAATTTACAAGTTAGTTGCATCTAATGACTACCAAATCATCCCAGTAGTATTTAACTCTTTCCTAGTACATAATTAATATGTACATTCACAACCTATATCAAGTATTCAAAGTCACTCTATAATGTTGTAGCCTTTTTTGTTCTACAACTAAGAAACTAAAGATTTAAGGACTTACGCTTTGGATCTCCGGAGATTGTACCGTCTTTCATTTGGGGGTTGCTCAGCTGCAGGAACTTTTTCTCGCCTCTTCTTGCGCTGGCCGGTCATGACACTGTCAGACCGTTCACTATCATCCCCACCATGCTCACTCACAGCAACTTGAGATGTCTGAGCACGGCCACGCTTCCGTCCATTTCTTCTTGTTCTTTTACCAGCAAGACTAGAATCGTCATGGCTTTCAGTATACATATTGGCAGAATCCTCAGCGGTCCCATTCTGATACTGACCGTCGTTTGTTTCAAAAGCCTCTCCAAGTATAGCCTTAGCATCTTTGACAACTGCTTTCACAGTGTGTGTTCTGTTAACTGTGGCCCTGCCTCTCCCACGTGGCTTCTGACGACCACCCTTCAAATTAGTTGGCTGTGAATCTTTTAACACATTGGGTGCTTCACTGATGTGTTCATCAGCTGAAGGATATTGGCCAGCATCAACCTCTCTGATGCTGTTGTCAGATTGGATTCTCTGCACATCTAAAGAACCACTTGCCACTCCAAAAGAAACCTCCGCTTCATTTTCAGCATGTAACCTATTGGATGGTTCTCTATCTTGCTCGTGTGAAAATGGGGTTTCCTTTGCCAAATTGTGTAGAGCACCAGACTCGGTCTTTTTCCCTGGAGAGAAAATAAGAATCTTTGAGGTGCACTTGCGAAGCCAAGACATTCCACCAGAAACTGGAGATTTTGAATCAGCACCAGGAGACTTCTCATTATTGTTCCTCTCAGCAGCAGCCAGGCTTTCATTGTAACTTACCTTCACATAATCATCACTCAGTCTTGGCAAAGGAAGGACCTCCGCGTCTTCAGTTTCAGCTAAAGGTTGTAGATTAGAAAGCACAAACTCAGAGATTATGTCACCACAGTTCTTGCAACCTTTGAGCTTCTCAACATATGAAATAAAGTGTTCTCTTTCCTTAATAAATTGTTCTCGCTGATCTCTCAGTTTCCGGCTAAGATCGAGAAGTCCATCAATGTCTTTCCTAATTTCAACTCGCTGCCTTTCAAGATGCTCCTTATTTTCATCAGCTTCTTGTCTCTCTTTTCCAATTTTAATTCTTTCAGCCTTGATGTCCTCCATTTCTCTTCTAGCAACATCTCTTAAGTAATTAACATTGTCTAATTCTCTCTCTCTTTCTTCTGCAAAAGAGTTCTCCCTTTCCCGTAAGGGTTTCTCCAACTCCTCTAGCCGCTTCTGCATATCAGTTTCAAGTTCTCTTTTCAGAGCTTCAAATTCATGAACCATTTCACTTTTCTCGCTTTGAACTTTTTCAGCTAATACTGCCTTCTCATGCTCCATATGGGCGGCAAATGATTCCTGGGCCAAGGCAAGATCTTCTCGCTCTCTTTGTATACAATCCTGTGCCACCACTCTTTCATTTTTCAACCTCTCTACTTCAATTCGATTGAGCTTTTCGACTTCTTCTTTCTGTTCTCTCACACTCTTCAGCTCTTTCTCAATCTGAGCTCTTTTGTCATCCAGCTCTTCCCACTCTTTCTCAAAAAGCTCCTTTTGCTGCTTCAAATCTTCAGCTTCCCTTAAAAGCAGTTCTTTCTGTTGCATGTACTTGTCAATTTCCTGTTTCAATTCTGACTGCAACCGCTGACACTGTGACCTCTCTTCTTCACTTACTTTCATTCGATCACTCTCCTCACTGATCTTCCGTAGCTTATCTTCATTATCAGCCTTTATCTGCTCCATTTCAGCCAAAAGCCTAGCCATATCTTCTTTATCAGCAAGTAACTGTTTCTTCTCCGCTTCAAAGTTCTTCTCCTCCAATTTAATAGATTTCTCTTTTTCCTTCAAGGCCTTCATTTTAGATTCATAGTCCTTCTCTTTCTCCCTGAACTTTTCCCCTCTCTTTTCCAATGCTTGCTCCCTTTTAGTGACTTTCTCCTCCATATGATTGACTTCAGATTCCTTCTTCTCCACATCAACCAACCTGTTTCTCAATTCATCATCCAACAATTTTCTCTTTTGATCAATTTCCAACTCAAAATCACATTGTTTTGCATGCAGAATGGCATTGTGTTCATCAGTAGCCTTTTGGATCTCAACCTGCGTGTCCAAGAAATAGTCAGGAGTATGACCATAGTAATAGAATGAAAATTATATTGTACTAGTCTGCCAATTTGTGCTTCTTGCATATCAAGCTACTTTTAAAGGAAAAAAAGTGAGAACAAAAGAATGAGATCAGCTCCACCCACATAAGAAGATGGTGCACAAACAAGAACTGGCTTTAACTGGATATTATTTAAAGTAAAGAGGTGAATAAACAAAGGGAAAATTGGAGAATGTGATTTCAACCTTATTGACTACCAAATTCATGGCAGGGCTAATTCTCCTCACCAACTCAAAACTACATCAGACATGAACATATAATTGACAAGTCACACCCTAACAAGTTCAAACATGTTCACTTTTAGTTTCTTCTATGTGGTCATTTATATAAATGGTGATAGGCCTTACTCTTTCTCTAGCATTGAGCTTTTCTTCCAGAGCTAGTAACTCCTTCTCCTTCACTTCTAAGTTCATTCTCATAGCATCATATTCCTGCATTAAAAAGAGAAAAATAAATTATAAACAAGCGAATTACAACAACTTAAATATAGCTCATCTTAAAGAACTACTTGCCTTTTCTTTTAAAGTTAGATTTGCTAGCCTGCTCGTAAAATCATCTTCTTTTCTTTTCAGTGTTTCGTTAGTTGCATCAATTTTCTTCTCTGCGTCTTCCAGATCCTTCTCTTTATTCTTCAAAGACCTATCGTGCTCATTTGCCCTCTCCTCTCTTTGGTTGATATTTCTTTGACCTCTGGCTAGCCTCTCTTCTCCCTCTTGCAATTTTCTTTCCCATTCTAGTAAGTCCTCCCTCCACTTGGCCAAAGAATTCTCCCGTGCTTCCTGTCTGAGAAAAGTCAAATAGCTAAGTTAAAATAAGAAACAAATTTACAATTGGTTGCAGTCCGCAGAATGGATTGCTAAGACAGCACAACAAAATTTTAAAAAGAATGGTGCATTGTAAAGCAACTAGATCAGAACAGGGCCTCGATCATACTCTGAATTGAAGGAGGATCTATCTCTTCGAAGGGCACTTTCTCGAGCCTCCAAGTCCATTGTTTTGCTCTCTATCTCCGAACTTTTCCGGTTGACTTCAGCTAGCTTCGCATCAGCAGTACGCAACTTTGCCTCTAACTCCAGTGATTTTTCTTCTATGCTAGCAACCAAAGCATTTGCCTCTGCCAACTTCGAATCAGCAGTAAACTTAATTTCTGCAATCTCTGAACGGATCTCACGCAAAGCCTTCTCTAGCTGCAAAATAAAGTACCACAGTTTAGCAAAGTGCAACCACAATTTTTGTTTTCACATAATCACATACTTCCAAGTTCCAGTGTCAACGATTAAGCCACAGGCTTCAAAGTTCAGCCTAGAAGAAAGGCTGGTTTTCATTTTGCGAATGAGAACATCAGAATTTGTCGCTAGGATCGACCCTCGTGATTCTAGGAGGTTTAGGATAGGAAGACTGCTAGGCACCTAGCACAGGAATAAGATTGTGAATGTGTGTGTGTGTGTGTGTGTGAGAGAGAGAGAGATCAGAATTTATATGTGTAAGCGTATATATGCATGTATATACATATATTTATACAACAACAAAAGGACAAATAAGGCTTGTGGAAATCCATTATAAAATTGTGATAGATATCCAAAATAGTTATCTATAACAAAGAAGTAATTGATGTTTTCACAGTTGTACAAGGCTTTCCACCAAATCGATATTTAGCTGCTACTTAGCTCCTTTATTTGATTAATTGACAGAGAGAATTCCAAAGATTATTACTAATGTACATGCAGGAGAGTCTGAAACAGGAAATGAGTAAGATAAACCTTACATCAAGCACACACTGCTTCTCAACTCCCAAGGCCTTCCTCAAATTCTCCTCTCGCTTTTCAATTTCAGCAGTTGCAATCAAATGGGCTGCTTGTTCTCTTTTGAGAGCATCTTTTGCTTCTGCCAATGACTGCCCGAGTTCTTCTTGCCTAGACGTCCACTCCTTTTTCTCAATCAGGAGCAACCCCATATTGTATTGGTATTCATAAAGCTGCACGCAGCATCAGTCCGTCAATCAACAATAATACATTACATTTATAACAGTTATGCACACGAAACAGGAATACGGACTAGGACCTTGTGAAATGAGCCCATCCAAAACTACTCGTGAAGTACTTAAAAACACATATAAACTGCATCTACTTTACAAAGACATCAAATAACCGCAAAAAGGATTTGTGAACAAATAGACCCACTGTCGCAACCACATTAGACTTATTCACTTATTTCTTTACACACTACTCCTGATTTTTATTTTTTTTTACGAGCATATTATTACCAACTCAAAATTTACATCATTTATTACTGTGTAAGTCAATTTCACCAACCATGATTCAACATCACCAAAATTAATCCAAAAATAAATAAAAATAAAAACAAATACTTTCTCTTTACCAAATTAACAAAAAAAAAATTAAATAAACCCAAAATCTGAAAACTGCACAGCAGGAATGAAAGAACAGAATTTCCACCGACCTCGTTTTCGAGCTCCAAAAGCCTCCGAGCTATCCCTTCCCGGTCGGAAGCCGCGTCACCATTCCCTAAAAGACCCGAAGCCGGCGTCGTGGGTTCAAACAAGACAACCCCTTTCCCCACCTCGCCGGAGTTCATCTTCGACTTGCCGGAATTCATGTTCGTCGTCCCGGACCCAGTTCCGGTCTTCTCAGCCCCGGTTTTGGGCGTCCGAGACCAACCCGACCACCGCTGCGGCGTAAACATCAACAACCTCTCCCCAAATTAAGAGATCCCAACTTCATAAAGACCCACACTCGCAGTCAGCGAGTCAGCAAAAAAAAAACCCTAAAATCCCCAAAAAGAAACCCACTTTCCTTCGCGGAAAAAAAACCCTAATCGAAAACCCTTGATCGGAATTGACACAATTCCCCGGTGAATCGAACGAACTTCCCACCCAAATTCGCTGGCTCCGGAAATGAAAGCTTCTCACTTCACTCTGTGGTTTCCTCTCTCTCTCGCTCTCTTAACGGAAAACCCCGGTCCGGACGTGACCCAGTTCCCAAATTCCGGCGAATAGGAGATTTCAAGTCCGGTAACCTCTCTCTCCTCTTTTCTCTCTCTCTCTCTTTTTCTCTGTAATATGCTTTGCTTTTTGCGAGGATCACTCTTTTCTTCTTCTTTTTTTTCCTTTTTTTTTTTTTTTTTTTATGGGCCGCCAACGGAATTCCGTCTGGAAAGTACGACACTGCCCTTTGTTTTTATACTACAGGGTTTGGGATATCTAGGGCAGAATGGGAAATCAAACGGGTGGCTTTTATAGAATGCAACGTGGGTGCCGGGCTGTGAAGTTGGGTAATGACGAAAGTGCCCGTGGTTGGTAAAACCCGTTGAGATAAGGTGGAGGGGTAAATAGAGAGAGAGGTAGGGGTAGTTTGAGAATTGGAGCATGTTCTTGGGGAAGGAATATACTTTTGTATTGAAATGCCACGGTGTTAAGGAGCTGTTAAGTTGGGAAGGATAAGCATCTATTTGTCGCATGTGGCTTTGTTCTAGTCTTAGCCCATCATCATTCACTCTAGTCTCTCTCTCTCTCTCTCTCTCTCCTCATGTTTCTAAAATATGAATGAATGTCATGCCCTAAAAAATTGAGAGAGGAGCTGGTGGGTTTTCACTATTGAGTTTGTTTCAACTTTTTGAGGATGGATCAAGATCAAATCACCATTGGTAATTGAAAGGATGAGGGGATTGTGAGTGGACAGCTTTTGTTTTTCATGCACGAGTTTGATGACAAAAAGGATTTAAAAATTCAAATTATGTCATATTTCAATCTTCTTTAATATGAGATCAAATTTTACGAAGAAATTCCAAGAAAAAAAAATCTTTGTGAGTCTTTTACTTTAGTCTTTTAAAAAGTATCATAAATTTATCTTAACATGCATTTCTTATTCTTTTATTATTATTTACCAACATAAAACTTCTTAATACTTTAACTTATGCGCACTATTTTTTTGTAAGAAGTTGCATATACTGACACCCTAGTTAATCAACCAACGAGTTTTAAGTTCATTTTAACTCACGATTGATGATATGAGATGATCTATGAATTCACAACTCATTTGCTACTACTAACTTTTGGCCATTTTTTGCACTTTGCTAGATGACTTGGTTATGATAGCTCATTTCAGACCTATTTAGATTTTTAGACCAAAAGAGAGGGGGGGAACCTTTAATCTTAATTGAGTGATATCAACTTCTACATCGTTAGTAATTTTTTTTTTTTTTTATGCAAATAGAATCATCAATTTGAAAGAGATAAAATAGTATCACATATTGTTAGTTGTTAATCATGTTTGAATAATGTTATACAACATATCATATTCTGTTTTGTTTTTTTTCTTTAGGGTTGAAATTTGATTTTGTAACTACTAAGTTCTATGAAATTTCATATTGAAGATTTTCTATCCCAAGTATCCTTAGTTCCTTGCTATGCTCTAATATAGAAATGAAAAAACAAATATTTGGGTTTTCCAAGGAAGAACACACATGTGAAAGTGAAGGTGAAAACTGAAAAGGAAGAACCTTTCTTGCGTTAGCCGTTAAAAAGTAAAAACTAAACTCTCAGAAAAAGAGTACTGTGGATATTGTTCATTTTATGTACACCGTGTCCAGTTCATCCATCTGCTTAAAGCCAGACATACTTTACCACCAATTGAAGGCAGTGTCTATTTCGTCTTGGATTGAAAGAGCGAGCTATATCACATATTCACATGTATCACTCCTTCAACTTTTAAGTATGACCTAACCTGTTAACCTCGATCGATTTCATCCCAAAATACCATCGTTAACGTTAGAACTGCCTTACTGCTTCGTCCAAAGCCCCATCGACGACGGTGATTGAGCTTAATAAATTAAAGTTATGATCTATATAAATCCTCTCTTCAATCATCACACATGCAGACATGAGAATTAATTGAGATACGAGCTATGATGTACGTGTTTAATTTTACCGTTCTTGGTTTGTTATATTTTTTTTTTTGTTGGTTACAAAGTGGTCTAGCAGGCCCAAACACAAAAAACAAACAGACTAAGAACTAGAGTAAGCACTTCTTCTTGCTCTAGACACAGAGGCTATGTCATCCAGGTAAGGTTGAGCAGCATGAATGGGAGTGTCATCAAGAGTAATGAAACCAAGCTCATGGTTAATACTATATTGGTTTGTTATTCTTGTTAATTAACTACATATTAATTCCGTTATTTTTATTTTTTGTCAACCGTATATTTCAGGCAAAAGACTTTTCCACAATTCATAATCATTCTAATTAATATTTTTAGAATCAGTATTTAATATAATCAATGTAATTTTGTTTTTTTCATGTTTATGACCATTAGCCACCAATCTTTTCTTTCACCATGCATCAAATTTCATTATCAACCTTCTGGGTTAGTAAATTATAATCATGAATATGAACCCTTCACAAATCTCATAAAATGGCAAACTGTATCTAACTATCAGATAACTTGGACTGCTGTATTTGGACCGACCCCCTCATATATTTGTAACATATAAACATTGGAGAAGAAAAAGGGGAAGATTGGTTAAATGGCTATATGTTTAATTCAAAGTATGTAGTACGTACCTCACATTCAGTCTCTTTTGACATGAATTAATTCTTCAAATGATGCATGATTGGTTAAGAAGAAGAGGGGGGAGAGAAGAAACTGGAAATGCTATATATTGGAGTAAATTGGAAGAGCCAGCCCTCACATAGCTTTGGTTAAGTAGACAGGGTGCTGCTGGTAAGGTACGTATGATATCAAAACTATGGAGATCATGGCCTCAAAATTCACTGTCACATTGAGATGGACGTATAGGGAAATATATATATATATATAGGTGATCGAGTTAGGGTTGAGACCACTGAATTTCTACGTTCAACTTTTCTTCCAAAGCAGTTGCATTTTCTTGAACTGATCGAGATAGCTACATTTGTATTGATTGAGGATACTTGAAAGTAGATTTGCATATAGGTTTCACTGTTCGATCAATGTTAATTTGCTATTTTATCCGAGGCGAATATTTCTATGGAAATGGTTACATTCAAACTGGTGCATATAACTTGGTGTTATATATATATATATATATATATATATATATATATATATATATATATATATATATGGATCAGTAATTAACTTAAAATATGTTATGGGTAGGCGAAAAATGAATTGGAAGTAGTATTAACGTTGGAAAATTATATACGGTACGTATGAACATTTACTTGATCTTTATATAGACAATCGTTGAAGCCGTGAACTACGTTCATGTGTTATTGTTTTAGACATACTTCCTCTAAAAAAGGTAACAAACTGTGGTGATGCTCAAAAACAGAAAACCAGCAACAGAAATTAGCCGTAAATAGAATCATTTAATCCATATTTTCTGCACTATATATTTACAACCCACACACCATTTGCAAAAGAAATTTACGTACACTACAACAGAAAGAAATGGCCACCAAGTTCGTCCTCGTCTCGCTTCTCCTCCTCCAGCTTGCCGTAACTGCTTTCTCCGGCGTCGCTCAACAGAACCCTCACCACCAACCACACGTAAGTTGTTAATGATTAACCTATCGTACATATATCTCTATTCATTTTGTCTGTTAATTTACTTTTGTGATTTTATCTTTCATGTCTGCCAAGGGGATATCTTTCATGTCTGCCAAGGGGAGTAACTTAGATATAAAAATGTTTTATTTTTTGCTAAGGGGTACTTTATGTCTTTACATATGGGCTCATAGCTTTCTAATCCCCGTAACGCATGTTACATGCAATTTTGTATCATAGGGTAAACAGAAGACCGCACATGAGCCAGGGGGTCCAGCAGGGGGAATTCCAAAGCCAGGAAGTAAACCACAGGTTCCGTTCGGAGGAGCAGATGAAGCACCTCACGATGATGGACCTGCATCCGGCGGCCCTGGCAAGAAGTGGTGCATAGCCAAAACTGTCATTCAGAAAAGCCTTTTGAAGAAGGACTTTGATGACTTGTGCAAAGAGGTCGATTGCTCGCCTACAGACGGAAAAGGTTTATGCTATACTGAGTCCATCCAAGCCAAAGCGTCCTTCGCCATGAATCTTAAATATCAAAAGAACGGTAAGAAGGATGCTGACTGCAACTACGGTGGAAGAGCAGAGATTGTCACCAAAGACCCAAGTACGTCATCAACATAATTTTTTGCTTGCTCTACTTTTAAATTTCTGTTATAAGAATATATAGCTAATTCCATCTTTTTCTCTCTCTCTTTCTTTTTTTTCAGGCTGGGCTAAGTGTGTGCTCGTCTCTAATTAAGAGTTGAAGGCGAAACGAGAAGGAAAATCAAAGCATATCATTACTAGCTTTCGGGCCTTGAGCTCTATACTTATATAATTAGCAGCAAATAAATGTGTCGAGCAATTTCTCGATGTGATTTTGTTTGAAATAGGATTATTTTATAATAAAAGCAAGTATTTTTTTGAAGACTGTTTTGCTACCGCTAATCTGATTACCACATACATAATCTCAATTATTGTATAATAATTATTGTTAAAGTGAACTAGAAATATATGCTAACGGGGATTCGGGGTGGGTATGGTGACTTAATCCCTAACGGGTACGAGTGCGGGAAATTCCCAATATATTCTAACGGGGATTGGAGTGGGGACGGGGCTAGATAATGACTTCGGAGACGGGGATGGTATTTTAATCCCCAACCCCTATCCTCCTCATTGCCATCCCTAGCATTATCTTTCATAACAAATTGCAGACTTATTTTCAGGCAATGTTCATAGTTCAAAAGACGTAAGAAAAAGTTCTGTAAGTGCGAAGATTGATTTTTCTTGTGGACTCTGAGCGAAGTTGTCAATAAAACATCCATGTTTAGTGCTATTTTTGCCATTTCTTACATAATCAAAGGGGGTACAACACCCTTTTACTAATAATCAAACGAGCGTATCTTCCTAAAGATAAGCGCGTTACAACTTAACACCAAATTCCATGTAAAAAATGTATGAATCCAAGCTGCTTTATGCGTGGAATATACATGCAACGACATTATTGTTGGAGAGCAAATATTCCACATTGGAAAAGTGACAAATAAAATATAACTTAAGCGGGTGGGTCACACCCAATTGTACCGAGACATTTTGTGATTAAAACCCAACACCTATCGGGTGGTTAAATTGGGACAATATCGGTACAATTGTGGGTCACGGGTCATACTTGTCGCTGTTTAACATGATATCAGAGTGAGTCCCTCTCCAATTGCATCTCCAAATATTATGGGCCCAAATTTGAGTTCCTTATATATATTGTCATCCATGTGCAAACTTAGAGCTAAGTTACACGTGAGGGGGCGTGTTGGAGAAGAAATATCTCACATTGAAAAAGTGACAAATATAAGTGGGTGGATCACACCCAATTGTACCGAGGACTTTTGTGATTAAAACTCAACATTTATCGGGTGGTTAAGTTAGGACAATCGATATGCGTGCTATGGAGCTATCGATCCCTTCACTGTGCATAGAAGCACATGCACTTTGGTCAGGTAGATCGATGATCCTCAATCAAAATCCGACTTCAGAACTTGATCGTACCGGGGATCAAGGTCTGTCAAAGGAATCATATGCATGCATGATCGGCCTTAGCCTCCTCGATCAGCCACCTTCTTATAGGCAATGGCAACGTCATGAACGATGCATGTTTAAGTCTAAAAGAGACAACAGTCTAATAGGGGGTTTTTAATACATTTTCTCTATATATTAATGTAGTTAAGAAAGCAAATCCTATACCTTGTAAATCAAGGAAACCTTATACAAAAGAACAGCATACAAACTATGTTTGATCATCCATTTTCAAAATTTTCTTTCCCATGCCCATACAAATTGAGAGAGGATATATAAGACGAAGGCTAGGAAGACCGAAACGAGAAGGAAAACTTAGAACGAGTAAAAAACTTGAATATGTCCATTGTCACTACTGACATGATCATGAAAAGCTGTTGGTGAGATACCATATCGATGACCAACATAAGATCCTTGTCTTGAAGTCGGAAAACAGGCCGGTGGCCACCTAGCCCGGTAAACTTGAGATAAGGAACCCAATTACCCAAAAAATGGAAATTCACGCATTTGCACCTGTGCCACCACCCTTTTGCCTAATTTCCTGAAACAATAATGTTCACTCGGTTAGTAGTTACTGACCATAGTGACAGGGTCATAATTTAATCTCAAATGAGCCACCCGAAAGTTTTAAAAACAAAAGGAAGACCAACGTTGCAATGTGTAAGTAGCTATAATTAAGCCGCTACCACTACAACAAACTTGCATTTAGTTATATTGGAAAACTTTATAATATTTATACATGTATCCCTTAGAGAAATTTAAAAAAAAAAAAATTAAAAATTCCAGTGGGGCACGAGACCAGGCCCAACGTGGCTCCGTCACTGGCTGACCAAATAAATTGTGCACAACCACTCTTGGAAGTAAATTTAATGGTAGAGATAATTATTATTAAGTTAAGTTATTTTGTTTTCCACCACTGGATTTATATGGTGATTGAGCACAATTTATTTGGTTAGCGACTGACTGGGTGAACACCACTGTTTCCCGCAAAGAGAAAGAGAAAGAGAAAGGAGAAGAGAAAAATGGGCTGGGCTGCTGAATCATTGGGGCTTGGGCCAATCAGCTGAAACCAAGAAAAAATTTAATAAAAAAAAAAAAGAGGAAAAACCAAAAGAGAGAAAGAGAAAAGCAATAATAAACGTCTGGGACGTTTTTAGTTTTGGCCTCTCAGACTCTCTCTCGTATTGTAGCAAGAAAAGAACAACAATTTGCTTCTCTCTGCTTTGGTTTGGTTTGGTTTGGTTTGATAGTGGAGATTAGAAAAGAGAAGAAGAAGAAGAAGAAGAAGCTCTGAACCACAGCAATGGCCGCAGCAACAGTAGAAGCTCAGCCATCCAGATCTTCATCAAACGGGCCTGCAGATTCCTACATCGGCAGCCTGATCAGCCTCACCTCCAAGTCCGAAATTCGCTACGAGGGTGTCCTCTTCAACATCAATACCCAAGAGTCCAGCATCGGCTTGAGAAATGGTATTGCAAAGACCCCGCCTTTTTGGCTTTCTTGGGTCCCTTTTTGTTTTTGTGAAATTTCATCTGGGTTTTGTTGGGTTGTGATTTTTTTTGCTCTTGGGTGGTTTTGCATTTCATCTGTTTATGGTGTGGAAAGTGTTCATTATGAAATGTGGGTTGTTTAATCATGAGTTTGTATCTCAGGTTGAGGATTTGATCATGGTTGATGGTAAAGTTTAGGTCTTTTGAAATTTGTAATGACATGCATGCTGGTCATAGGAGCATAGTAACCTGAAAATGTTCATTGGCAATACATTGTTTGCAAGGTGAAAAGAAAAGAAAAGAACTTGATGGCTTGTTTTATGAACTTTAGTTTCGTTGATTATGTTTCGGTGTAAGAGTTCTCGAGGCTTAACAAATATGTTAAATAGTTTGGTAATACTGGATTAACAAGGCAAAAGCTTTAAAACTTTCGGCCATGAAGGATATACTGGCACTCAAACTTAGTTACATGTTGCAGATATCGGAGTTATATCAAAATGAGCAGCATTTATTGGGTCCCCTAGAAAAATAGGAAATATTGGGCTGATATATTGTAATATCGGTAGACATTTCAAACCTCATATACTTGATGGCTTTTAAATGTCTTGAAGTCATGCTAACAAAACTATATTATGTTACTATTTTGGTCAAACTTGTTGTCCCCCCCTCCGCTGTGTATAGATTTGTAATTTGTGGCACCACACTATGCAGTAGTGATAAGATGAATGTTGTTTTATGTAATCACATTTCTTTTCAAATGTTATAAATACTTAGTTTTGGAATCCTAGCCAAATAATTGTAGCTCAAATTATCCCATGCAGTGGATAAGCAAGGTAAACCAAATCACTCTTCCCTCCAAACAAAAAAAGAAAAAGAAAAAAAGAACTGTTGTTTGAACTTTTGGAGTTCCAGGTCTTGAATTCAATAGGAATTCTGAGCTACAGTTTTATGCATTGCAGTAAGATCGTTTGGGACTGAAGGGCGCAAAATGGATGGTCCACAAATACCTCCAAGTGATAAAGTTTATGAGTATATACTTTTCCGAGGAAGTGACATCAAGGTACATAGTATATCTTTTATTTTTTATTGATAAGAAGGTATATAGTATGTGGAATATGAAATTATATCCTTTTCAACTAAGGTTCATGTCTTAATACTGGTCTGTATCCTGTTAGAGAAAAACTCTATTAAGTTGTATCTGGTATGCTATCAGAAATTTTCAGGCTTTTAGACTATAGTATTTATTTGATTGCCTCAGATATATACTCTTCTTTTGTGTATGGTTACAGACTTACAGGATATATACTCTTCTTTGTGTATGGTTACAGGATCTGCAGGTCAAATCTTCGTCTCCGGTTCAAACTAACACACCTGTACACGATGATCCTGCCATTATTCAGGTACAGGATATAAAATAGGCTACACTTCAATATCTTGATCAAGAGCTGCTTTTACCCAAATTCAATCCTTAGTCACTGATACTTGTTTTAATTCCTCGTACAGACTCACTATTCTCAAGCAGTGACTGCGTCGACAAGCTTACCATCTTCTGGACTTGCATCCATTCCAGATGTTAGTGCCCACACTCCACAGATGGGACTCCCTAAGACAACATTTCAAAGCAGTCTTCCCATGTATCAACCTCTTGGAAGTCTAGGATCTTGGGGTTCCTCAGCCCCTCCAACTACAAATGGCAGTGGATTTCCCATGACAATGTATTGGCAAGGATTCTCTGGGCCCTCAAATGGATTTCAACATCAACAGCAATCTTTGCTGATGCCCTCACCCGGCTTGTCAATGCCACCTTCTATACAACAACCAATGCTATATCCTACCATTAATGCATCATTGTCTGCTGGATCTTCTGGTCCTTCAACCTCTAAACCATCAGAATCACCCTCTGCTTTCTTGCCACCCTTTGGTATGGGCACTCCAAACTTGCATTCGCATATGCTTCCTGCCCAGTTGCCTGCCCTTACTATAGGCACTCCGGGGGATTTGCAATCTTTTATGTTTCCTTCCAAGTCTTCTGCAACAGTTTCAGAGTCATCCTCAAGTTTGATTCTTAATAAGGCTTCTCCTCAAACTCTTCATACTGCTACATCAATTTCTAGTTTGCCCTTGGTTTCACCACTGACTCCTGCTTTGGACAAAACTAACATCCTATTACCAGCCTCTGACAAGCCTAAAACAGGCCCTACTGCTGTAATGCCGCTAACATCTGAATCTGTCTCGTCCATGGCTAGGACATCAGGTTCAATTTTAGCTGAGGGAGCAATGCCTCCATTGGTAACCCCAGGCCAGTTTTTTCAGCCTGAGCTCACCATGGTATCTTCATCCCAGCCTTCACAAACAGCTCAGAGGGATGTTGAGGTAGTCAAGGTATCATCATCAGAACTACCACCATCACCACCAGCAGCAGTAAAGGATTCCCAGGAACCAATATTGCCTCTGCCTACACAATCCATTCCTAAGGTATTGCCCACAAACATCTGATTTATTCTTTTGCCTATCTTGTCACATGCTGTATTAGATCAAAAGGTATGGAATGTAATTGCATGTGTATGGTCAAAGTTTGTTAAGGACTTTGGAGCCAAGGCCAAAATTTCTCATCAAGGCATTATTTCCTTATGTATTGACCACAACTACCTAACAAAATTCTCCATTAAAGCAGAGAGTGACGAGTGACGGGAGAAATCTTGTGCATTGCATACATGTTTGCCATTTTACCTTAAATTTAGAAAGCTTGTTAGAGTGGCTTGAAAAACTAATAGCCAGATTATCTAATCTTTCTAATGTAATGTTGTCTATTTTGCTTTCACCTTTTCCTAGCTGCATGGAGCTCATGAGTTTGCTCATCAAAGTTACAGAGGAGGTCGTGAAAGAGGAGGTCATGCCTTCACTCATCAAAGTTATAGAGGAGGACGTGAAAGAGGAGGCCATGCCTTCACTCATCAAAGTTATAGAGGAGGACGTGAAAGAGGAGGCCATGCCTTCACTCATCAAAGTTATAGAGGAGGACGTGAAAGAGGAGGTCATGCCTTCATTCATCAGAGTAATAGAGGAAGTGAAAGAGGTAGAGGAAACAGGGTATGTGCTACATTTCTTACACAATCTGTTTGCCTATGATTTTCATACTAACTCTCATAATAACCTGATTGGGTGGTTTTATAAATGGAGCATGACATTTGAAGTTTTATACTTTTTCCTTTATTTCTGTTTTCCTGCAATTGTTGATATTACTGCTATACTGATGGTGGAACTACTGGCTCCTGCTAGTCAAAATATTGGAATTCTCATGCTTGCAATTGAATGTATTCAATGTTTCACTGTACCTAGGATGCAATTGTTGATATTACTGCTATACTGATGGTGGAACTACTGGCTCCTGCTAGTCAAAATATTGGAATTCTCATGCTTGCAATTGAATGTATTCAATGTTTCACTGTACCTAGGATGAAGTGTGAATATGGGAAAGGCTTTGGCCGGACATTTACTTATTTGTTAGGCATGGTTAGTTTATACATTTAGACTATGAAACATATCACATATAGATTATTTCTCGTAAAAAAATTTGCTTAGTGTTTTTGAGTTGCCACATACTGTCTGGACTCCATATAAGGAGGATTTATGCACTTGCATGTGACAGCAACATGAGCACACACTTGCAAACTAATCATTCTTTCATTTCTTATGTTGTTCCAGTCATCTTTCACTGGCGCATGTAATTTTGTGGTAATATAATGTTTGGTGCCTGATATTTACAGCACTAGTGCCAAAACTGAGCTTTTAATTTATTGATCATCATGGTCTTTCAGATATCACGTCCTGTGACTAGATTCACCGAGGATTTTGATTTCACTGCAATGAATGAGAAATTCAACAAGGATGAAGTATGGGGTGATCTCGGAAGAAGTAATAAAGCGCTAGAAGATGGAGGTGAATCACAAGATGAAGAGGATGTCGGAGCTTCACCATGTGATGATACTAAGGTCTCTTTATCCGTCCCCTCTCTATAAAGGAAAAAAAAAATGCACAGAACCCATTTCATGACTGGAGTTTGTTAATTTTGATTTTCCTGTTTTGCAGAATGTTTATGTTAAGGATGACTTCTTTGATTCTCTGTCCTGTGATGCACTTGATCGTGGGTCACATAATGGGAGGCCCAAGTTCTCGGAACAAATGAAAAAGGATACCGAGGTATATATGTGCTTCCTCTTGAAAAAAAAAAAAAAATAATAATGAGATTATTTATCACAGTTTTCAGGTTATTTGTTTGCTACTGCTGAAACCTTCAACTTGTATGTTTTAATGAGTTTTACTGATTCAAATCTCTTTGTAATGATCATGCCAGACATTTGGCTATTCTCCAAGGCATCGGGGTGGAAGAGGTGGGCGATGGAATGGTGGTTATCATGGAAGCGGTTATGGCTATGCTGGACAGGGCCGAGGACATAACTTTCCTAATCGTGCCAGCTACTAAGCATTGCCTTTCAGTGCCTGCTGGGATGAACCTCAGAACTCTTGGTGTGCCAAGAGTTTATAGCAGCTATGAAGGCCTAGTTTATGTAGTTTTTGTACTTATGGGGATCATGCTCACAATAAGATATTCTGGAACGGTCAGTTATCACGGAAGTGGTTATGGCTATGCCAGACAGGGATAAGGACTTTACTTTCCTAATCGTGCCACCTACTAAGCATTGCCTTTAAGTGCCTGCTGGGATGAACCTCAAAACTCTTGGTGTGCTAAGAGATATAGATGGTCAAGGCCTAGTTTATGTAGGTTTGGCAGTTCTGGGCATTGCTCACCATGAGATATTATGAAATAAGTTTTCTATGTTTTACATGGAATGTGAACTTTTCAATGTTAATCCTCATCTTTTAACATGACAAGGGGATGGAAATCCTTTTGTAAACTTGCTCTTATTCTAAAAATCAAAAGGGCATCGAATTATTAGGAAGTTTTTGATAGGATGTTTAAAGGTATTTAATAGTGCTGCCGAGTATTGAAACTCCGAAACTCAAAACTTGGGTCTAAACAGTCATTACTCCAAGTCTTCGGAGTATTAAAAGAGAAAGTTAATAAATAAAATAATAAAATGTAGATACTGTTCCAAAACAAAAAAAGTTGAAGACTTTGACCAGCAGCATCTCCGTTTCACTTGGTTGAAGAAGCAGCAAATCCAATCAGAGAAAACCGATCCAAATCTGAAACTCCAAAAACCCTAAATCAGATTTAAGAGGAAATGGGGGCGATTCCAGTAGTCCGGTTCCCGATCTTCCGGGCTGTGAGAGTGATCGGAGTAGCAGTGGCGGCTCTAGTCCTGACCTGGACTATTCATTTCCGAGGAGGCTTGGCTCTCATCTCTGACAACAAAGATCTCATCTTCAATGTCAGTCTCTCACTCTCTTCCCAATCTTTCATTTTTGGACACTGATAGTGTGTGTGTGTTTGCCTCTCAATTGTTTAACTTTTTGTGCTTGGTGTGTTTTTGCTTGCAGGTTCATCCAGTGTTGATGGTGATTGGACTCGTAATCTTAAATGGTGAAGGTAAAAATTCTGTTCACCCTTTTCCACTTTCTGGTTTGCCTAAAATATTAGTGTCTGGTATAATGAACATGGTAAGAGTATGATCAGAATGATAATGAAGACATTTGGTTTCCAAGTGACCTTTTATACTTACAGAGTTTAATTCGTGTACTTTCCTACTCGATCTTCTACCTTTGGAGCGACAAGAGATTTGGTAACTAGCTAACTGTAGAGTTCAACTTTTTTAGTTGTACTCTGCATAATGCCAAGGGTTGTTGAGAGCATTCTGCACAATGTTTGTTCATCTTGAGCTTTGATAACTGCTGGTTTAAAATTTTCTTTGCTTTCAAGATGAAAGAAAAAAACTTTATATGGATGCTTTCTCGCGAAATGGTCTTTTGATTGAATTGATAATCTGCATAGAATCTTACGCTCACTGGAGTAGTCATGGTGGATCAATGAAGTTATAGACTTAGTATGTCAACTGAAGATGATTATGAATTACAACCCTCTCTTGTTTTTACCATATTGCAGCCATGCTAGCATACAAGATGGTGCCAGGAACAAAAAGCTTCAAGAAATTAGTTCACCTTACACTACAATTCCTTGCTTTTTGTTTAAGCATTATCGGTGTATGGGCTGCTTTGAAGTTCCACAATGATAAGGGCATTGACAATTTCTACAGTCTGCATTCTTGGCTGGGTCTAGCTTGCCTGTTCCTTTTTACCATCCAGGTACCTTCATGGCTACTAATTTTCTTCGGAAGATGTATTCAACAATATACTTTTGTCCAGTTTTAACCGTCATTCTATCTTGTGCAGTGGGCTGCTGGATTTGTTACATATTGGTACCCAGGTGGCTCGAAAAATAGTAGAGCTAGCTTGCTGCCATGGCATGTCTTTTTCGGTGTTTATATATATGCACTCGCTGTTGTTACTGTAACTACGGGTATCCTAGAAAAAGCCACATTTCTTCAAGCCAACCATGTAATATCACGCTATTCAACTGAAGCTTTGCTGATAAATTCTCTGGGATTATTGGTCGTTGCGCTGGGCGGTTTTGTTATTCTCGCGGTTATTGCTCCTGCTAATAAAGGTGACATTTTCAGAGAATCAATAGAGTAAGTAGTCATACTATCTTGTAGTTTGCAAGCAGGCAGAACTTTACTCTATATTGACTACAGGACGTCCTCATTGTCTAAAGAGAAATCCTTGTATCAAAATAACGGTTTCCAAGGTTCTTCCTTTCGATTAGTTGATATGAGAACTTGATACTGTTTTCATTTTTCATTCTTTTAATAGCCAAAGCGATTCATTAATGCCAGAAGAGGAATTAGAAGATCATGCTGAAGATGGGGCTTCAGCCATGGTGGCACCTCATCTTCCCGACAAATAACATCGTTAGAATGAAGCCCTAATTAGCGAAAGAATGTACCACCATATATATGCCCAGGTTGAGCTTAATAATATAGTGGAATTTAGACTTCGTCTCTTCATTTTGGCATCTGGGTTTTTTGTTCTGTTTATCTTTTCAAGCATTTGCTAGATATATTAACACCAAGCCACATCCAAATGGCATATTTCAAACATTTTAAGTACACATCCAAAGATAATCCCAAGAGACAGCATCAAGTAATACGCAGCTCAAGATAGCACTTCAGAATTACCAAGTTTCGGTACATGGTAAATTGGTAATCAAATTATACATGCCTCAAGTTAAGCATGCAAAACTTTGTAATGAAAACTTTTGACATCTGATGTTTGTCACAATTCAGAGAGAACAAAAGGTAATAAAAAGCTTGTCACTCTATTCTGAATGTTTGTTAAAGGCCGCTGACACTGACTCGCTACTTTCGGCATGCCTACAAATTCTGGAGGACTTCATGAATTATGATCATATTCAATCGAAGCACCTGAACGGATTACATCCATAACTGCTCTCTTCGGTATTCCCGGACAATGACAGGTACGCTTGTAGGTGGAACCTAAAAGAAGCAGAAATCACACGTTTTCATGTTGCACTTGTTTCGAGTAAACATGCTTAATAACCAATTAACGATACAAATTCAAATGGACAAGCAAATCTCGTGAGCCATGAGTTGTGATAAGTTTTAAGAATATCCAGTTCTTTCCATGACCTGGCTTCACAATATGCACAGGCTAACTAGCAAGTTCAAAATTCACAACATCAAGAGTGAAACTTTTGCTGCTGTAATGCAATTTTAGGAACAATTACTTGAAGAAAATAAAATGATTTACCATGCCATAATCTGTGATGATCATTGAAACATAATCTGAAGGCAGTGCGTCATAACTGCCAATGACAAGTTAAACAGAACTGCCAAGGTTAGTAAAGGGGTTGTGAATCGTGAAAAAACAGTAAAATAATAAACACTTCTTACATCAGATTTAGAAGTTGAAGATTTCCACAATTAGCTTGATTATTCAAACAATTGATTTCCTCCATACCAGGAACCTTTGAAATCACATCTGGATCACCTGCCAGAAGTGGAACAATGACCTCAGTAATCAAGCAAGCGGAGAATGCGATTTATCATAAACTGTCAGAATCACTATCACCGAAATTAAAGTTTGTAGTGCATACCGAGCTCATTCGAGCAAATTGAATCAAGCTGTACCCTTTCATGAAACTTATATGCCTCACAACATACTAATACTGGAACACGGAAAGCATGAGCTACCATAGCAACAGAAGCAGTCCCAACCCTCGAGTAAACTGCTCCATTAGACAGAACTGAAGAAGCACCTAGAAAAACTCGAGTAACTTCATGCATGATGTAGGAAGTAGCATTTATATGAGTGTAAGTACAGCTAATCCCCTTTCCTACCAACCTACGAAGTAAACGTTGCCCTTCAAGCTTTGGTCGAGAGTCTACAACCACTACGCGAAATTGTTTGCCAAGCTCATGGGCATGTAATAGTAACATTTCAACTGCAGTGGACGATCCATACGTTAGAAGAACATCACCATCCCTGATTTTTGTAACTGCATGCCCGACTATCACCTTATCTGCAAGTATGATCTTCTCAGTTATGAACTGTTCAATATCTGACTGAAGAGATGCTTTTGCTTCTGACTCCGACAGAGTCAAAGGTAGCTTGGCAATTCGACTTTTTAGAAACCTAATTGCATTGCCCATGCTGATTGAAAGGGGCCTGCACTCAATTAAAAATGATACATAACTACTCATTTTTGCTGTCAAATCCCTACTAAGGTTTTTCTCAGGTGGTGTCGAATAGTCTTTAATGGCCTCCTGAAAAGCTTGAAGCATGGCAATGCACCGAGCATTACCACCAGATATATCTCCGGTTAAATACTGTAACCCAACCTGGGAATTGGCATCAATACCAAAAGTTATACTTCGATCACTGTCATAATTCCACAATAACCCTCAACATCATCAAGCAAAATGTGCTAACAAGCTGATATAGTCCTGTAGATATACCTTATAAACTGCAGGATGCACAGGGTCAAGTTGGAAAAACCTAGATTCGAGATCAGGAAGCTGAGTTCCATGCTCGTATTGAGGCAAATGCCTAAACAGCTCAACCCTGTTCCTCGCCTCAGTTTGCTTAACCACCGAACGCCTTTTCGCCTTCTCCACACGACTCGTATCATCATACTGCATCCGTGGAGGAGGGACCTCTTTCTTCCTTTCTTTCTCCACCGGACGTTCACCACCACCACCCTTCTTCTCAGAAGGCGCCACAGTCGGCGCTTTTGTGGCCTTATGTGGTTTCACATTCACCGAAGCCGAAGCAGCAGCACTTACAACAGAAGCTGCCTTTCCTTCACCTAACAACACAATGCAGCACACATAACTACTATCAGATTAGGTCACAAAATATGATCAAAGTGTACAACAAGCATATCAGGCACCTTTTGCAGCAGCCTTTGCTGCTCGCTGAGCCTCCTGAATCGCTCGCCTTTCGGCTTTGGTGGTCTTCTCCTTCAGTGGCTTCGAATTCGAACCTTGCTCATTCTCCACTTCCACTGATGCATTTCTAGCTTTCTCTGCATTTTTCACTATTCAAATTTTCGGAATCACAACTAAAGCCCTAGTCAACTGAAATCAAACCAAACGGTGTTAAAACAGTTACCAGAAAATCCAGAAGGAATCTTCATCAAGCCAGTGGCGGGGACGCTACTGGCCGTCACGGCGGCCGTCAAATCGAAGCCTCTACCGGGCAGCGAAGACGACGTCGTCACGGCCGCAGCGGGGCGAACCGAGTTGGACCGGAGCGGCCGGCCGGGGGAGAAAGCGAACTCGGCGTCGGCGTCGGCGTAGGAAGAGGAGGAGGCGGGGAAGAGGTCGGAGGGGGGGACGGGAGAGAAGAGAACGGGACGGGCGGCGTCGGAGGAGTGACGTGGCGGGGGGATCATGACGGGAGAGAGGGAGTTGCCGGAGGGGGAAATGTCGGAGACGGGAGGGGAGGAGGCGATGGGCTCCGGGGCGGCGAAGAACCCGACTTGGCGGACCTTCGGGTCGCTGACGGTGCGCGGTGGTCGCCGTGGGTCCATTTGAGAAAGATTCCGAGAGGGTTTTGTTTTGAAATTTGGGGGAAGCCGGAAGCGTAGTAGTAGTAGTAGGCTAGTTTGTAGGAGAGACCCCACCTTAACTTTTAGAAGGCTGGACCAGTAAAAACCGCCAATTTTGTATTCGCCCTTTTTCTTTTGTAATTTTTTTTACATTATCGTTGAAATTATGGACCGGACGATAGTGATCTCTCAAATCTCCAATAAAGAAGTACACCTGTCGACATCTTTAAAAGATTCTTTGTTTGAGATTTTGGAATATGATTCAATGTTAATTTGGTTTTCATTCGGAATATGAAGACTTGTAACTCGAGCAGTAAGAGAGCAACACCGGTTTCATAGATCTTTGGGGTGCCCTGGTGATCCAAAGGATGATCTGCTGTGCGATATTCGGTTTCAAGAACAGGGAGCTAGCTATATCTGGTGATGGCATAAACACCCGCACGTTACAAACTCATGAGATTGAGCAGAAAGTATTGGAATTAAAGTGCCAAATACGAATGTAATTGGATAGATGATATGGTATCCAAGACGACTACAAAGTACATGTAACACCACATATCAGAAGCGAGGTTTCTGAATTTGCACATTTTAAAAGCAACATTAGCATAGTTGTATAAATCCGAATGACAAGAGCACAATGTTTACTAATCCCTCATTCCGTCTTCTTTCAGTAAAAACTTGGGGCAACTGGACCCTTGGAAAGCCCAATCCGAACTTCCATTGCATGATGAGTGTCTAATGGCCGAGCGGTCTCAGATTCACGGGGATCTGCAATTTGTACAATCAAACATTAGAAACTACCAAATTCTAAGGCAAAAGAATGAATAATCACACGTGTTGCTAATGGGAGCTTTATTCAAGTAGATGCATCGATCAAGTAAACTGTGATAAAATGAACTGTTCCTTTTCTATGTTTATGTTAGGCTTGTTACTACACAAGTACAAATCAAAATGTAAATTATTCAATATATGCAAACAGAAGTCTAGGCAAGTTGAATTTCTTGAATTTAAACCATACAGGCCCATTTGAGGAGTAGACTTTCATTACTTTCAAGTCAGAATTCGTCATTTTCACTTGGAAAAATTCAACTCATTACTATAATGGATATAACGTAAAAGAGACTAGTTTTCTATCTTACACATGGAAAAAAAACCATGAAAGAAACTAAGATGATACAACAACAAAAGCTCATTATGATATCTGATTATCAATTCTTACTGAAAACCAATTGATTAAGAACACAAAGACTAGTACTTTTGCAACTATTTCAAACTCATTAGAGCTTACTACAAATGATTGACCTCCATGCTAACTTCTATTTACAAGGGGAGAATTCATTAATATACAGAACTTAACATAAGCACTTGTGCGAACTTAGGCTTACAAGGGAGAATTCATTGATATCAATAATTTAACACAAGGAATTGTGATTGTTAGACAAAAGCTTGATCACTTATTTTCCGACTTAGGCAAAAGAGTTAGAAGAGAATCCCAATTGATTTTTCTTCTACAAAGAAATGTTTGGGAGAGTCTAATATCTGGTAACTATGAGGGAAAACAATTGTTTATAGATAGAAAAATGAAGTATCAAAGTAACAACAATATAAGATTGGCTTATCTTTAGTTGTTGTTCATAGTTTCGTTCATGAAAAGTGTTCTTACCATTCATGTAATCTTCAGGACTGAAATAATCCAAGTCTCCTGTCAGAGATTCCAATCCCAGCATTGAAGAAGGAATTGCTCCAGTAGGCCTCTGAAATCTGCAACCATTTCAAATAATGAACCAAATAAAGACTCAAATGTCACTCCACTTTACGAAAAATGGTATAAATTGGCATTACAATATCAGCGAATACAATTACAAAAAGTGGAATATTTACACCAATACTTTAAAAGAAAGTAATATACATACTCAACTTTTGTAACCAAAAGATGCGAGCATTATAATATCAGGGCATAGAACTACACCCACAAACACTTTCTGTATTACACAAAAACTCAACGAAATGTTTCCCAACTGTCCAACTAAAGACCAGATATATAATACAACTAACAAGTAAGCACACTGAATACATGAAAGCTCCTTCTCATATAAAACAAGACATCTCAATTGATATGGAGTTGGTGATTTCCCTGTATAGGCCATGAACTAGATCAGAATCACTCTCAATGAGTCCCAGCTATACAGCAGGATGACGATACCATCCAGCCAATTCCCAATTTGGAGTCAAGTGTATACATTGAATACAGATATTCTAAACGTCATCAACTAATTCCTAATTCAACCCATTCTTCAGCTGGTGATTGAGATTAAAGACACAAATGGCAAAAAACTAACAAAACTAACTTGTTGAATAATGAAAACATGTTGTGGTTTTTACATGTTATTCGCGGGCGGCATACTGAAAAAAAGAAAGAAGAGAAAGAACTGGGAGTTGGCGCCTACATAACTGGTTGCTTGCTTACCAAGCCATGCTGGCAAGCTCCTCCAGTTCGATTATTATTCTTGACTTGACTTATTATTATAACACTATCAAAATGAAAGACCATCGATTATCTACCCAAGAAGATAGAGAGTCCCACATACGAGAAAAGGTCACACATAGAGTTAAACCAAGTAACATTGCAAAGGCATAATGATAGTAGGGTCGGGATATCCCCGCCCTCTGAACCGGACGTGAATGTCTCCCCTCATCCGGCTCGCCACAGGGGAATCTCCACTCACTGCTTCCCCTAATATCCTCCCTTTACGACATCATGGGTGTATAAAATAGAGTTCTAATACAAAAGAACTCAGCTTAAACTTTAATTGGACTTAGAAACAACCCCACAGAGTCTTTGCCCAGTAAAGAAGCAACTCTCTGAAAACCATAACAAATTGATCTAGCCCATTTAATCCATATGCCTAGTTTTCACTCTAGCCAACAACCATTAATCACACAACCAGGCTTGGCAAAAAAAAACCTAATTGAATCACAAAAATCAACCCACAACAATCCATAAACAGAAGTCAAAATTTGTTAAAAAAAGAAAAAGGGACTCATACCGCGAAAGCATTTGCCTTTCGAAATCCATCCTCATGGGAAACGCAGTTCCATAAGTGTTGGCCAAGATTCTCCTCTCCATCTCCTCTTGCATCTTCTTCGTCTGAAACCCAGCAAAAAAAAAAAAAAAAAAAAAGCTCAAAACCCTAGAAAATCAACAATTCAAACACATAGAGAAAGAGAAGAGGAAACTAGTACCGATTGGTGAGCAGATTCGACTGGGTGAGAGCCAACGAGGTTGCTCTTGACGCTGTTAAGACCATAACGGAGCGTATCGTTCTGGATCCCTCCGATTTGGTGCTCGATGTTCTTGGGTGCCTCCATTCTTCTTCGCCTTCGTTCTCTCCAAGTAAACCTGGTTTAAGTCTTTTTCTTCTCACTTCAATTATATATAGAGGGAGTTTCTTTTCCCATTTATTCTTTTTGTTTTGGGGATAATTGGGCTTTGAGGCCCAACACTGTCTGGTTGGATCAGCGGTCCAATATCGTCAATAGTCCTTGTTGTTTTGAGTCGGATAACTTTCTTTTTCAATAGTCCTTGTACTCCTTCCTCCCCAATTGATGGAATTCGGCCAACCTTGGTTGATACATGGTGATCAGTTATGATCCTTAGGGAAGAAACGGGATACGATGAGTCCCATGGGTGTCCGCCCTTGTTCGGTTACGACAATTGGACACGCTTATCTTTATTATTTGATCCAAAAAAAAAAAAAATAAAAGGTGATCGAATTGGGGTTGAGTGTATCTCGAGGTATGATTAAGATTGACGCTACTTGAAACTACGAAATGGTGAAAATGATATTCATTAGTGCAAGTATAAAAGATGTGCATGAAATCACTATTGGAGATTGATTTTGCTTTTTTTAACGGATTCAAGACAACCATTTTTTTATGTCTTCCGAGTTTTATTAACTGCAAGCAGATCTTATATATAAAATCAGCTCAATTTTACGGGTGCATATATAACTGCAACTTTAAAAGTTAAAACTCCCATAGAGTAGCGCTATGTATAGATTCATTTGGTGCGTCGGGATATGTTTTTGGAGTGTTAGGTTTGACAAAAGAACACTAAGAACACTAATTCTCAACAAAAGAAGAATATATTTTAGAGAGAACGCGCCCCACGCGCGGAGGAAAAAGGAAAATCCCGGAGGTTTGTTCTCTCCCGGTCGAACGCTGCCGGTGATTCTGCCGCCGCGTTCCGACCCGGGAGGGGATGTCGTTGCTGATTAGTGGCAGGCCCTCAGTGCAGAGATGCGGTCCAGGGGAGGAGGGTGGGTTCTTGAAATCGGGTTGGGCAGATCGTCCTCGATCTGTCCTTCTGGGTTTAGGGGCGACCACGGCTGAGGTATTGCGGTGGCTGACATGGCGTCATCAAATATGCGGGATGGATTGTGGCGGAGGTGGGTAGATCGCGGCAGAGGGGATCCCCGTAGGGATCTGTTTCTGTCGTGCGTTGGGATCTGGTTGTGGTTGTCAGCAGGATGTAGATCCTGTTTGCAACTGGGCACAGTGGTGCGGTGGTGTCAGGGAGCGGCGAGGCAGTGGGGGGATAACGATGGTGTTTGCCGGCGGTGGGAAGGGGTATCTGCAGTGCTTGATTGCTGGTGGGGGAAGTGGTGTATGGGTCGAGTCCCTGTCTTTGGGCCTTGTTGTCATTTGGGTCTAATTAAGGTTTTTTGTTTGGTTTTATTTAGGGTTTTTTGTTTGGTTAGTTTAGGTTTAATAAGTCCCTACTCCTTCGAGCTAGGGTTTGGGAGTCGTGTTCTGGTTGGCGTGCCATTATTGTGGCTTTACTCCGAGGAATTATGGGTTTTAATTTCGGTGCTTTCTGGTTGTCAACGTGAGGGTGGATTGCCGTTGCACGTGGTCTGGCGGTACTTGGACACGGTGTTGAAGAGGGTAAATTGGCTCGGTCTAATGTTGGTGGCAAGGTTGTATCGGTACTCTCGGGAAGTAGCTCGTGGTTTCGGGCGTAAAATTTGGTTAGGGGTTGGGCTCATTTGGCTCATGGATGTTGCTATTAGCGACGGACCCATAACTATGGATCTTTGTAGGAATGTGTGTCGTGGTGTAGTACCACAACCGGTCATTCCAATGCGTTGTAATCTTTTCGGTTATTAATGGATTTTATTTCTCCTCAAAAAAAAAAAAAAAAAAAAAGAACACTAATTCTCATATATATTTGAGATACTCTTATGGTCCATTGGATATATGAAGTAATTACATTATACAATAAAACTTAAAAATACATCATTCAAATTAAAGTTTCATCCTTTGCGAGTAGAGTGGAGGCACGTAAGGTGGCAGCAGCACCAGCAATTGCACAATGGATCGATGTGTCGTGATCCATGAAGGTTGTGGTTGTGGTAGTGGAAGTGGCCGCGGGGAAGATAAAGGTTGGGGCGGTGTCGTGGTGATGCATGACGGTATTTAATGGTACGGACAACATATAGTACGTTGTAGTGAGGCTAGTGCAACCTATTAATCGCCTAGTTAAATGGATTTCAAAAATCATCAATCTTATATTCTTATTTACCTTTTTTTTTCATGACAGAAAAAGTTACAATAAGAAAGAAAAACCACGACTAACACCCATTCCCAGCTGATCCAAATGGAACGCTGAGCACACAGAAAGGGGTAGACAGTAAAACCAAATTCTAGGATGAGAATGAGTATAGGCTAAATTTGCCAAGTGATCAGCTACAAAATTAGCTTCTCTATAAGCATGCCTGAAGATAATATCCTGAAACTTAGTGGCCAATTGCTTAATGTCTATAATTAGAGTCCTTAAAATCTATGGACTTAGTAGCGTTTGATACAGTCAATTAAAAGCTTTGAGTCTCCTTCAACAATAAGATGAGAGAACCCTTGAAGATAAGCTGCATGAAGACCCTCACGTAGAGCCGTAGCCTCAGCAACTAGAGTATTTGTGTCACCTAAAACTCTGCAAGCTGCAACTAAAGGATTGCCATCCGAGTTCCTAATAAGGAAACCAATAGAAGCTTTTCCGTTTCTGACTGAACCATCAAAATTTAGTTTAAGAAACTGGTTAGTCGGTGGATACCATTTAATGTGCATATTAGACTGTAAATGATGACCATTCCTCTGCTATTATTTACTTGGTTATAAGTTAGGCCAAAATGAAAAGCATCATACCAAACATCAGTAGGTGAAAACCATTTCTCCTGGAAAATAGCTTTGTTTCTAGCATTCCATATACACCAGAGTAGGAGAATAACATTAGCAAGCACCTCTTTATAGTTTCTACTATTACTAAGAGATTCTAACCAAGAAATTAACGAACCATTCCTATGAAAAGGGTTAGCAGTTTGAGTTTGAGACCAAACCTGAGTAGCAAAAATGGCTGTTTTTGAATAAATGGTCCAGAGTTTTAGTATCATTATTACAAAGAGGACATAAATGAGATATAGAACTGTTATACGAAGCAAGTCTATCCCTGGTTTTAAGACGGTTACGAATGAAGAGCCACGCAAAAATTTTAACTTTAGGAGGTATATGTAACTTCCAAATTTTATCTAACAAAAGAGCTTTAGGATCGATGAGAGTGAACCTGGTTATATTGAATCGAAGAACCTGGCATCAAGTATTCCTTTCCAAGCTAGTGTCTGAAAAAATTTATTATTTCTATCACCTAGTTGGAGCCATCTAGTTTTTGCTCTTTGTGCCCAAAAAACTTCTTCATCTTTGAATAAGTTCTCAATGGCATCAGTTAAGTAAAGTTCTTGTTGGGCAGTATGATGAGAAAAAGTAGAAGAAGATTGAACATTCTGTAATTGTGTATGCAGATCTCTCAATCGTTGATGTAAGTTACCAAAAACAGTGAAATTCCAATTCCGAGCAAGAGCTTGAAATGCATTTACAACAGCAGTACCAGAAGTAGCATTCTGCCAAGAGCATCAACTATATATAGGTGCAAACTCACTGTGATGTAGCCACATGGCTTCTAATTTAAAAGCTTTTCTTTTCCTAGTAGTAGCAGGGTTAAATGAAGGATAAATAGGTCCATTATCGGACCCAGTAATAGGTAGGTTATGCAAATTGACAGACGAAATAAGGTAAAGGCCGCACTATTTGCAACTACTCTATCTAACCGTTCACAAATTCGAGTATTAAGCTGTTGTTTATTTGTCCAAGTAAATAGATTACCAGAGAAAGATAAAGAGATCATGCCTAGTCTATTCAGCTAAGGTCTAAACTGAATGATATAACGGTCAACAAAATTTGAGCCGCCACGTTTCTCTTTTAGATGTAAAATGCAATTAAAATCACCCATAATAAACCAAGGTTCTTGAGAATGGACTTGCAGGTTAACAAGTTCATTCCAAAGATCCTGCTGTTGGTGTTTATGCGGAAACATGTAAAGAAAAGTGACCAGCCAGGTAGTAGTCGAACACACATCCTGAAACTTGCAATGAATAAACTTAGGATGAGAGCTTAAAATGGAAATACTATAATTAGAGTTCCATAAAAGTAACAGGCCACCAGAATGCCCAACCGGAGGAACACAAAAATAGTTACAAAAAGGCAACTTAGTAACCAAGTTCTTTGCTGTATCCTCATCTATCATAGTATCTACTAAACATAAGACATCAAACACCATAAAGAGTTCTGAAAAAAGTAGGTTGAGAAAGAAAGCCCTGTCGTGAACAGCCTCGACAATTCCAGCACAAGATGCTCATTGAGGCAGATTAGAAGAAAATGGTCAAACTAAAACAGTCTGTTAGTTTGAGACCAAAAAGAATAAAGAAACAAGCTAGAACACACTTAAACAGAAAAGCACTGCAAGGTGACTAGAAATAAACAAAAACAAAGTAAAAAACAAGCAAACTTGAGAGAGAGGGAAAAGGAAAGCACGGGGTTGACAGGTGAAGAAAGGTACCAAAAGAAATCACAGGTATGGAATCGGAGGAAAGAGGAACTGATTGATGCCGGTCAAAAGGCCTTGAAATCAGGTTGCTGCGCTATGAAGTCGAATTCGAGATCAACCAACAGAGACAAAGCTGGACAAACACCACAAACTCTAACCTTACAAACCGCTTGGGGAAACTACCCAGGTCAAATCTGGGATCGATCAGTAGGGAAAGAGACGAATTGATTGGGTATGAACTCAATTTGGGAAGGAATAAACAAGATGAAGACGAATTGCAATTGGGATTGGAAAGTCGGCTATCAGGTTCCAGAGGTCTCGGGACTTTGTTCTTGGGAGAGAATGTGTGTATGTATTCTTATTCACTTCTTTTGTGGTAAAAATGAAAGAGCCAGCAAGCTACTTCATGAAGGGAAAAAAACAAAAACAAAAACAAAAAAGTACGTATCGAAGCAGTACTTGACCTTGCTGTGGATTAGCCAAGCTAGCTACTTAAAAAATTGGTCGCGGAGTACTCTTCATTGGGGAATTAAAGAGGGGAGGTAGATTTTGTTGGTTATTATATTAGATATGGAGTATGGTTATTATATACATATATCGTACTCACAGCCATATCTCCATGTCCAGAATCAAAACTACTACCAGAACTGCCAGTTAAATATAATATCAGTAACCCTCTTTTACAGACATGCTAGTTCAACTTTAAACGGAGATAAAGAAAGAAGAAACTAGTTCTTCAGCTATCAGTGATCGCCATCACTTCCACTATTGCACAGAATTGTTCATCTTCTTCACCGTGTGCTGTAAATTACCTCTCTCAAATTATTAGGGCCACTGTTCATCAAGCTCTTTCAGGTAAATGCCCACACTCTGCTTTCATTTCTCTAGCTCTTAAAATTTTTAGGCGTGCATGTTCTGTCTTTCTTTATGCCAAAGGGGGCTGTACTGAGTTTGAGTTCTCATGATTCATTGGCCTCACAATACACTAATTTCCCAGCCACAGCTGTAAAGTCTCCAAATAACTATATAGCTAGAGCTTTTTACTGTTCTAATTTCTAATGATGATAGCAGTCTTGTTGTTTCTTGCTGGTGGCTTTTTTCTTAATTAAACTCAGAAGTTGAACTTCGTCCTTCATTTTCTCTTGCCATTCCTGTACCTCATATCAGTACTACTGTACTAGAGGCTATAGCTACGACTCATGCGCATGCTAGCTGTTCTTTGGAGTCTTAAATTATTGTGTTACTTATTGATATCCTACATTCCAAAGAGCTAAAAATGGTCAGTATATCTGTGGTTATCTTCTTAAGCAAAGTAGCAACCTTGAAAGTTGAAACTTTGATGCCGGTTCTGACCTGAGCATGGTTTTAAACAATTTGTGCCAATTTAATAGTTGAAAGAATTTGGTACTTCCGAGTATTACACATGCATACACACTGATCATTGAATCAATGATTGATGCAGGTATGGTTTTTGTTCCAAAATTCGAGTTTAGATACATCCTAAACCGTAGTCGGGCGTATTTAGAGAGAAAAAATTGGAAAATGGCACTAGCTTGGTTTTTCGTGAATGTATTGTAAATACAAATGATATGAATGTACTCACCAAGTTAAAATAGAGGTCTTGCATATAGATGAAAATTAGATTGCGAGAGAAAAAGACAGTTGGGGAGGCAAGAGTATAGTTTCCCACTTTACCTACTCTATATTTTACCCTCTCTTTCTTTCTCTCTCTTTTTAATTTTTTTTTATTTAGTACAAAAATATAATTAATACTAGTATGCAATCAGTGTATGAAAAATTTTCGTTTAAAAAATAATAATTATTATTATTATTGCAGAAAAAATAGATTCACTGATAGTTATTGTAAAAAGAAAAGTGGGGGTTGTGGAATCATTTCTTTTTAATTTTCTTCATAAAAATCTATTTTATAATTGTCCTATTTATCCTTGTGATTTAATTTATTCTCAAAGTTTTTTAATCCTTCAAGGTTAAATTTGTCCAAATTTTTAGTTTTGGTTAACAAAGCCTCTTCTCTTAATAATAGTATAGATTAAAACAACATGAATTTCATCCTTTGATAATAAAAAAAAACATATTAAAAGAACATAATTAATTTTTTTTACATTCTGGTTGGCAATATTGACAATACTAGGTGAATATTGTACTTACGTTGTAATAATATGTAAAATGTCCTGATTCTATTTTTTTTTTTTTTTTTTTTTACCAGCCAAAAAGCCAGAGTCTAACATACACTTAAAGACAGAAAAATGGCGGGATAACTACCACGCTCCTATCTAAGTGATGTAAACTCATTACAAGTCGAATTTGAACCCGCTTTGGAAGCGGACCCATAAACAAAGAACAACTCCGTGTCTTCTAGGGCAAAATCATTGATTAGCATCCCCATTAGCCAGGCGCGCAATTGCGAAACCAACAGAGAGCAACTTCCCAGCAAACAAATACGAGTCAGTTCCTCATCCATAAGCCGCTTCCTCCAGTCCAACTCAAGATAATTACCAATTCTGAAGAACCATGATCTGAATTAGTACTGGCACTTTAAAAAACCTTAAGCCCATAATGTGGGCCTAGGTTTACAGCCCAGCAGCCCAAGTTGGAGCCCAGGCCCAAAAGCCCAAGCCCAAACCCGATCTGCCAAGACAGCAGCCCTAGCCCCCAGTAGCCAAACCACCGGTGGCCGACCGCGATTGAGCCTGGGCATGGTGACCTCAAGCCGCAAACCAAGCTGGAAAAACCAGGACCGCCCGACTTGCAGGTCGATCCGGATCCACCGACGAGAAGCAACGTCAAACCAGGTGCCGCACCTCCAAGCCTGCAACGACAGCACGCCGCTCTTCTCTCGCCCAAGACCGAAAATCCCAGGCCGGTGCGACCTCGTCTGCTTCCCTAGAACACCGCTGCTCGACCAACAAGTCAGATCGCCAAGACCAGAGATCGATCCCCCACCTTGGATCTGTACTTGCAGCAACACGCACGCCCAGCAGCCTTTGATACCCCGCCCCACGACAAGAAACCTCATCGTCGCTATGTCGGCCGACGCCTTCGATCGATTCTGACACCGCCGCACTATGCTAAACCCTAGGGTTTCTAGTCCATTGTTTAAAAAATGCTATGACATTCTTCTTCAACATTCCTGATTCTATTTCATTGAATTATCTAGAATTTTAAACTTGTGTAGTTTATTGCTGGCAAATAGAACCAAACACTATGTTAATTTATCTTTGTCATCAGTTAAAAGACAGTTCAGACGCCCTACTGCTTGATATCATAGAATGTAACTAAACCAGGAGTGTAGTAAAACTAGTTCCAAAGTCTTCTAATCTGTCTATCTTTAATTTCAACCGTTACTCAAGAGTCTGACAAAAACAGAAGTTCAATAATCATATGCCTATGACTTCTTCGAATACAAATTGCAAAAAAAAAATTTCCTTGAGTTCATAATTTGTATATATAGTCATCAATTTGAGAAGTTTTCGGCTCCTTGCTTGATACAAAGTCTCTTTTTCTGGTATATATCAAAACACACACAGGAAGTCAGAGTGGTTGACATATACTTACTAAACTTTAAAAGAGTATGCTGTTAAATGCATGAGAAAGAAATCAAGCTGTTAATCAACTTTCAGTCCAGAAAAGAAAGAAAATAATAATGATCTAGCAATTCTTCTGGAACGGTATATTGGATTGATCAGTAGGACCATGCAGAAGCTTGATTAGGCAATGGAAAATATTTATTTCTTTTGCGGGATGATTATAACTTGAAAACAGGAAGTCTTCTTGTACTAAAATGATTTCACTTTTTTCCTAAAGAGATGGAAATGAAGACTTGTTAATTTATTTGCAGAACTAGACATAACACCTTGTCGAAATAAAAAATAAAAAAAAATCTTAAAATTATGTTGCTCCTCACCACATTAAACCTCAGAAGTCATATATGCATGTATACAATATTATAATCAAATGCCACTATACATTCCAAAGATATAGTAGTTAAGCTCAGAGTGAGAAGATCGAGTTTCTAATAAATGCATAACCTCCTATTTCGGACAACCTTGAACCGTACCCCTTAATCATATGGTGATCTATTTTTCATAGAAGACAGTAGCATAACAAGGAAGTTGAAAAATAAACAATCAATTTTCCTCATGTATCCATGAATATATGTCTTGCAGATCCATATGCACATTGGATAGCCAAAACTAGACCAACTGAACTTGAATTCCTGATCGAGCTTTCTATGAATTAATACTAGAATATAATCATATATCACTCCCCTTGAAACAGAGAAACTACAACTGGAAAAGTTGCAATGCAGATCTAAAAGGACATATAGAGGAAGCCTAATTAATCCCAGAAGATGGTTTTCTTTTAAATATATTTCACTTCCCTAAAATTAGGATATTAATCCCCAAGATACATTACATTGATCCTCTACTACTGGACTACATAATACATGTAGCTAGCTTTCAATCTCATGCTCTCATTCATGTTATTTATTAATTTTCATCTAACAGGGAACAGCTTTATATGTATTGTCATGAATATCACCACCTTGATCATCAGCTGCAAACATCAAAGCTTTAAGGTTCGTAATCAAGTACTTAGCTTCTTACACTAATTGACCTCTGTTTGATCTGATCACTTGCTACTCATATATACTCATCTGGACAAAAATTACAAATCCGGTGAATTTTAATGGTTTTCTCGACAATATATCCCTGCTCAAACTCTCAAGGTGCATTTGGATCATGTAATTCCAAATCTGGCATTTATTAAACCCCAAGTTATTTAATTAAACTATAGATGTCCAGTCTGAAGATTACTCTTTACATATATTCTTTTTCCAAATCCATATATTTCAAATGTATCACACCTAGTTATTTCAAATACATTCTGTCTAATGTTCTTTGCATTAATTTGGTCTTGTTGACAAATAAAAGTCTTTGTTTTGAAATCAGTCTATCCAAATGAAGGATTAAATTTAATTCATTAGTGAAATAGTTCATTGCTTGTGTTTCAAAACAATAAAAAGCATTTTTGTAGAGTACAGCTTTCTTCCTATGTATCAATAACTATATATTTTCATTTTATTTGTGACTTATCAACTTGGGAAATTCTAGTGTAGTGGTGGGTAACTCATACCCACATTTACAAAAGTGAGAACAAATTTTGTTGTTAAAGTTGTAATTTGAGTCCTACTTTGTGTAATTTTAGTTCTAATAATAGTAATTACACCTCTTACGACATTTTACAAGTTTTTGAACAAATTTGTTGTCAATGTTGTAATCTTAGTTCTAATAATGGTAATTACACCTCTTAAGATATTTTTACAAGCCTTTGAACAAATTCGTTGTTAATGTTGTAATTTTTGTTTAACTATATGTAAATAGTGTAAATGAATATGGTAACTTTTGTTCTCAATGTTGTAATTTTGGTTCAAATACTTATCAAATAGTTATAAATGAGGGTATCTCATACCCACCAGTACACTAGCTTGTCTCTATCAACTTGCGTGACTGAAAGATAAATATGAGCATTCAAATGGAGGTACAAGCATTAGCATAAACATGTATAGCTTACATCTGTTTGGTTTAAATGGTCATTGTAATCCTTGATTTGTGCTACCCTCCCAGATGTTGCTATAGATTTAAGACCCTGCATGTTAATTAACAGAAATATTAAAATATATGTCAAAAGAGGAGGGGGGGGGGGGGAGGAGGGATAAGGCGAAGTGTAACAGAAATATTAAAATATATGTCTAGATTGTGCATAGTTTATGTCAAAAGAGGGGCGGGGAGGGGAGGGATAAGGCGAAGTGTGTCTTTGACACTCTATACCTGTAGAATTAAGATTTTTGTTGGTGGTAATGGCACAAATGCTAGGGCATGTGAAGACACTGCCGCTGATGTCCCAATAATTATGAGATATTGCATTCGGAAATTGGATATTAATGTGGCTGCAGCAATTTGAACTAGGTTCCGTGCTTTTGGGGTTCAATTCAAGGCTTCGATCTTGATAATTGGAAACTGACGGCGCCTTCAGCTTTCTTTTGAGCGCAACAGATTCATGATATTCAGCTTGACAATTAGATAGGAGTGTACTACCCGGTTCTTTATTCATATCTGCAGGTTCAAGCTCATTGAACAAGCTCAACTGGCTACAGATCTGATGGCTCCTCGTACTAGTACTGCACATCTTCTCTCTTGTTCTTTCTCTTGCTCTTGCTCTAGCCTTTGCCCGCGTTGCTCTGGCCATTATAGCAGCAGCCTCCTTCATCTTCCTCCTCTTGTCATCGGACGCCTCGTTGTTTATGTCCAAAACATCATCACAGTCCGAAGTACTAGAAGATGATATACTAGTACTGTTATTGCACTTGCTCTTTTCTAGGTCCTTGATGGCCTTTCTGGAATTGCTGAGCAGCCACTCTAAGGTTTTGCTGGCTTTGTCAAACCCTAGCAAGTCTTGGAGATCGAAGAACTCACGGGCAACATTGATGGAGAGTCTTACCCTCCGATCCCTCAAGCCCTGAGAAGTGAAGATCTTGCTGTGCCGGTCTTTCTTCAGAGCAACCACCGGTACTCTCACCTCCTTAGAAACAAAATAGGGATGATTAATATTATTACCATAACCATAATGCTGCTGGTAGTGTCCAGATGATGATACGATCGCGTTTGATGAAGCTCCTCCGAGATTGACCATAGTACTTTCCGGTCCGGGTGACAGCAAACAATTGTTTAATAGGGAAAATTGATCACGGTGTAGGCCAAAAATGCCTCCACAGGCTGTATTTTCTTGAGGAAGAAGAGGGTGGTGGCTGTTATGAGAAGAAGAAGAGGAGGAAAAGGGAAAGTTAAAAGGTGGGAAAGGAAATACAGTACCACTACTACTAATGTCATTATTGGTGGAAGAGTACATGATTACTGGTTCAGATGAGAGAGCGAGCTTTGCTTCACGGCTTCTAACCCTTTCGATATTTTTCAAAGATTCTTCTTCGCTTTCTCTGAGAGCGAGCTCATGAACTTAAAACAGCTTCTGTCTTTTACTTTTTTCTTTTTTCTTTTTATTTAAGAAGACAACTCATAAGAAAGAAGGAAGATCAATGAGTGAGGACTGTGAGGCAGTAGTAGTACAGGTGAGTATAAATTTGGTGTGTCCTTGTTGCTTTGCTTTCCTAGTTTTTGTTTTTGCGGTTTACATTTTCTTCGGTAGGGCAAACTCTGCCACTATCATTTATTGTATAGGGAGTAAACATTGGGCTGATAGAGGTACACGGGAACTGGACAAGTATGTGGAAGCTCATCAAATTTGTCATCACGTTGATCTGACGTTACCTAACTCACAGCTCATTAGTAACTTAATTGGTGGATATTTTGCGAATTAACGAATTGTTAAAAAAAAATCATCCTTTCAAAAAAAAAAAAAAAAAAATCATATTTTTTAAATTTTTGAGAAATGTTTTGAAAACTTTGTATTTTTTTTTCAATCAGTCAGAATTATTCCTTAAATATACGTATTTTTAATTTTTTTAATAAAAAAGTCAATTTTAAGATTAATGAAAAGATTCACTTGTCTCCACAGTCCCTTAAAAAAAAAAAATATATATATATATATATATTAATGTTCAAAGGCCTGTTCACTTAAGAGATAGTTTTTAAGGGACTGTGGGGGACAAGTGAATTGACGGCTGAAAATAAATGTACAGTTTTAAGTTGTTATAATTTCTGCTTTTATATTTAATATATGTGGTTAATATGCATTTGTTCCTCACAGTCCCTTAAAACTGTCCCTTAGGTGAGCAAATCAGATGAGATGACTCTCTTTTTTTTGTTTATTTTTTTTGAACAACTGAAATGAGGAAGATGATCAAATTCTTAAGATTGAAAATCTGAAGAAACAAAATTCAAAATATAGAGACCAAAAAAATGTAATATAATATCGTAGAGACCTAAAACACTATTGTTCATTTTTCTAGTACGAAACAACAGTTACTTCATATAATTAAGCATAAAAATGAGTGGGTGAAAAAACAACACGACCAAATATTTTGCCTGGGAATTTGGAATAGGAAAAAAAGATCGTTAGGTTTTCCAAAGGCCGCGAGTTATATGTGATGCTGGATGCCAAATAGTAGTAGTAGCTATACGCCTATACTTTCACGTGCCTGTGTCTTTCAGAAAAGAGCAAATTAATTGTAATGCTTTTTGACTGTCCCATCTACCGTCGCTTTCACCTATCTTTTTCTCTGGCTTTTTTTTTTATGCAAGTCTTTTTCTCTGGCTTTAGCTTTTTATCGTTTTCACTAATCTACGGTGGTGGTTTCTTCTTGTTTTTTTTCTCTAAGACATCTTTTTGGTCTGGTTTTTGCTAAAAGCATCTGCAGTGGGGACCCAAATTTCAGTCCAAAAGTTAAATTTAGGTCCAAAATCAGATGAAATTGAAATCATGGGGTCGGAAAAATTTGGACTCATTTTAGCCTAAGACCCAAAACTTAGCTCAAATTTGAGTCGATAGAGAGGACCCAGATTTGTGGGACCTACACGTTGGACAGTTGTAAGAATACAATTGGGCTACAGCAAAAAAAGTTTGGGTCCACCGCATAAATTAATTCATGCATGGGTTTTTTTTCTTGGCTGAAACTCATGCAAACTTGCAAAGTTCATAATTTTATTGATATTTTTAATTTTTCTATTCCTTTGGTATAATATTTATTGATATTTTTATTTAATAAAGTTCATAGTTTGAGAGTTGTTCATGTTCATAGGACGGCGAACTCAATTGCCCATACTTTGGCTGCTTTCGGTAGCAGGCTAGCAGATCTGCAGATGACTGCTTTTATTTTTCTGCTCCTAGTTTCCTTATGGCTGTGCTTGCAGCTGAGTTTCCTCTAATGTAATTTGTTTTGAGTTAATAAAGGGTTGACCTCTTTCTTTCAAAAAATGATATTTTTTTTAGGGGCTGTGACCAGTTACCCATTTTTAGCCCAAAAAATGCCCACTTACTCCACCAAGAGTTTTTTAACCCCATTTACCCAATCTTACATCTATTGACATTTTAGCCCCTGTTAATTAAATTAAAACTCATCCATCTCTTATCAGTCTCTCTCTCCTTCCCAAACTCTCTCTCTCCCCCCCCGATCTTCACCTCCACTCTCTCTCTCTCTCTCTCTCTCTCTCTCTCTCTCTCTCTCTCTCTCTCTCTCTCTCTCTCTCTCTCTCTCTCTCTCTCTCTCTCTCTCCTCCCCATGATCTCCACCTCCGGTCTGTCTCTCTCTCTCTGATCGCCGCGCCGGAGATGCAGTCCAAATCTGAACACGACGATGAAGCTCCAGTCGGCGATCCAACGTTCTCGTCGCCGTTCGATTGATCGGCGATCCAGCCACTCCAACGTCCTCGTCGCAGTTCATCGGCAATGTGTCTACTGCCCCTAACGCTGCCCCTAAACCCTAAACTTAACACGAAGACATTATTTGGGGGCAGTAATGTGTCTACTGCCCCCCACTAAACCATTATTACTGCCCCCACTAAACCATTAAAACTTGCCCCAGTTTTGTGAAGGGTTCTGACTTCGTATGAAGACATTATTTGGGGGCAGTAATGTGTCTACTGCCCCCACTAAACCATTAAAACTTGCACCAGTTAAGTGAAGGGTTCTGACTTCGTATGAAGACATTATTTGGGGGCAGTAATGTGTCTACTGCCCCCCACTAAACCATTAAAACTTGCACCAGTTTCAAGGATTCACAGTGTATTGCACTTTATCACAAACAAATCAACAAGAGATGATTACTGTCTCCTAAGAAAGACATTATTGGGTGGCACTAATGTGTCTACTGCCCCCCAATAGACCATCAAACATTACACCGCTTCCTATGTTTCGCAGATTATACAAGTTATTCACACTCAAAACAACAGATAATGTCTAAAAACCCACATTATGAGGGTCAATATTCTGTCTACTGCCCCCCACTAGACTGACACAAACAACACAATTTTTTTCATTTATCAACTACTGCAATTTAACACTACATTTACTTTGGAATAGCAGTTTTCAGTCCGTCAATAAATAAAGCAGTCATCATTGGCCCCCAATACAAAGTCTACTGGGGGGCACTAATGTTACAACTTTTATGGTTATGACTGCACAATAGCAGATAGCCATTTTCAGTCCGTCGTCGATTCCTTCAGAAGGTCAACCCCGGCCTCGTCGAGCTTCTCAGCGACGAGGACCGTCGGCTTGGCGTCGAGCCTGGCAGCGGAGAGCACGACGACGAGTTTCGGCGCGGCGATGGCTAGAGCAGGCGTCGTGGGCGACCTGCCGGAGCGATGGAGGGAGGGAGAGAGAGATCCGACGTCTTCTGGAGAGAGAGAGAGAGAGAGAGAGAGAGAGAGAGAGAGAGAGAGAGAGAGAGAGATAGAGAAATCGGTGAGGGGGGAGGAGAGAGAAATCGGTGAGGGGGAGAGAGAGAGAGAGAGAAACTGAGAGTAGAGAGATTGAAGGAGAGGGCAAAAAAGTCCCAAAAATTAATAAAAAGAATTAATTGGGTAAAGGGGAAATAATCCCTTAGAGTGTTTTGGGTAAATGGGGTTTAAAAACTCTTAGTCGGGCAAGTGGGCACATTTTAAGCTAAAATTGGGTAAATGAGCATTTTCCCTTTTTTTTAACATTCTGACCAAAGCTAAACGAAAAAAAAAAAAGTAAACATTTTATTTCAATATAGTTTTATTGGTGACCATTTTTGTTACCAAAAGAAAATAACAGTCGATACAAAATCAATATAGTTTTATACACACTATGTATAAAGAACAAAACAAGACCAAAAAATTGATACAAAATATAGCTCTAGAATATGAGTCTAAAAAATGAGTCATGCGCCATTGTAGCACAAAATAATTATAAGTATTTCTATACACTATTCATATGGACTCATATCACTATTCCAGCTAAACTGGACCCAAATTTGAGTCCAAAATTTAAGTCTCCACTACTGATCCTCTAAGAGATCTGCGGTGGTATTCAGTTGTTCTGATTTTTACTTATCAAAAACTACAACTACTTGCTTCTTCGAAAGGGCAAGCCTAAATAAACAATACAACTATACATGAATACAGGCGTCCTAAATAAGCAACGTTTTTCACCTGCATATATCAAAAGTATTGTCTATTCAGGAGACGTAGTCGGCTCGAGCGTATGTTAATCATTCATAGGTTGAAAGCCGCTACCCAGTTTTTGTTTTTTTTAAGCCGCTACCCGATTGATATGTCAACACTTCCTTACCAATGATGTTGGCATTGACTCATTGAGTCTTATTGGTCTGTGTGATCATTGAATTAACCTCATATTGTACCGGAGACTTATAACACGTTTACTTACTTTGAATGGAAAAAGTCATGAATCAGAGACAAGTGGAATGAAATAATTTGTGAATTGGGGACAACTGAAATGGAATAAGAAAAGAATATGTGGTTTCATTAATGATCAGGGCTTAAGGGTAGCCGTACTGGCCCTATTTCAAAAAAGAATCGGTATGGGAATCATTCCTAAACCCATACCCCTCATTGACTATCAAACTGATGGTTATTCATGAATCGATTCCTAATGGTGAGGTGAGACTCACACACATTTCAATACCTATATATATATTAGGAAACACATGAATCTCATACATTGGAATCATTTCCATACCTATATATGTTAGTAAACGTAGGAAATCTCATACACCGGAATCATTTCCTTCATTTTCATTCTCATTTCAGGTAAGTAAACGTGTCTTACTCATTAGTAACTCCTTTAATGTACCTTTAGATTTTAGAAGTTATGTTCAGGCATGTTGGTCTTATGTTTGTTAATTATGAGTGAGCCGTTAGTAAATCCTGATTGTATCATTCGCATCATTTGTAATGGTACGATTTCTTCCACGTAAATATACTTATTTAATAATAAGATAAAATGAAATAAACAAGCAACGGCTGGAAGGTCCCATTGAGCTTTGGGCAAGAAATCCTAGGAGAGCAACGCCATAAGTTCACCAACTTCATAAAGCCAACACTAAGCTACTGAAGAGGTGTCAAGGCATCCTCTATCATATCGCAAACAACAAAATTAGTACTACACTCAAACCACCGGCGGACCTAGCATAGGGCTAGTGGGGGCTGCCGCCCACACTGCATCATCATATACACACGGATATATATAGAAGCTCTAGACAATTTTATGCATTTAAAAGTGTATTATGCAGCCCCACAAGTGTCATGATTTTGATGATTTCATGCATGTTTAATCTAATATCATAAAAATTTATCCTTATTTTCATATGTTTTATGCATAAATTGTTTTTTGGAAATGGGTGGACAAAGATTTCAGTTTTCGTTAGCTATTATGGTTTAAATTCGCCTCCGCATAACTAATTTTATATGCCCGCCACTGACTCAAACAATTTACCAAAGGCTCAAGGTTAAAATCCTAGGTCACCCTAGCTACACTCAACCAATTAACCTTGCCGGCATTGGCGGACTGCACTTTCACGAACCGGTCCCGTTCCCCTGGTCAGCTGCTGACCAGGGGAACATCACCGTTCACGAACCTCATGACATACGCACCTTGGAACAACCAGATCACAAGATTTAAGCAAACAACAAATAATACAACTCCAATCACGAATAGAAAAGTAAGCACACATATCAGATCCGGCCGACGACACACCACATGGTAATGAATATTGGGAAAATTGACAAAATGAGATTTAGTTTTACATCTATCAATCATACATGCTCACGGAAGCAGGTACTCCACCTAATTAAGAAGTTAGAATGTGTATTTAAGTTGTAACTTTCCGAACGTACGTGGTAATTACTGGATATATTGGCATGAAAACCAATTCCATATGTTTCCTGGATGATTAAGTTAGGTCAAATCTGAATTAAGAGTTTATATACCACAAATTTTTTAGTCTTGAAAACTTCATTTTGCAAGGATCAGTCCCGGAGGGGGTTTGGTTATAGATGTTGTTTCAAGGACAATTGGGATGAGATATCTCGTACAAAGAAGATAATGATCTGCACATCGCGATGAATTAACTGGGCACAGCATGCAATCCATGTATAGAGTCCGGCCTTCTTTAATTTGCAGCTTTGGCCAGAGATCAAATGATCTAGCAGCTCGCGTTAGTTTCCCATTGGTTGCCATTTCTTTTTCAATTCCACTACATGTATAGGAATCAAGTCGGGGACAAAAATAATGGCGGTCCATAGTCGTACATGCTCTCTATCTAAGAGTGATAGGGCTTTGGTGTTATGAACCCTAGCGTGCTAGGTACTAACAATTTCTGCCATATGCACCCACACCCCATCAAGTTGCAAACCGCTCCCTAAAAGGTATTGCACGTGCACATGGTCCATCATAAAAGATAGGGATTTCACATTGATATGTTCTTGCTGGTTTACCCTGATTTCAAGCAAGCTGGGACAACTATCCAAGCTTTGAGCGGTTATTTCTCTAATTAGGAAATTATAATATGGTCTCGGATTATAGTACACGTAGTAATCCAAGTTAATGTCATTGTTTCACATAACTTATACTTATTTCTGATTGATTTTCTTGATTTAATTTTTTTTACCCCCTGTTATACCCATCAAATTTGAGTAATATGATTTATCCGGACCACCATATAGTAATGTCACGTGGTGTTTTGAGACCACAGAATAATTATCTCAATCAATTGAATTTTATATTACTTATGTTTATAAATGGTGACAGGTTTATATATACTGATTAAGACCGAAGAATTACTGAAGTAATAACTGAATAATTCCACTATTGAAGACTTCTAAGGTTCATCACAAAGTTCATGGTCATCACAATTCACAAGCAAACTTAAGTTTCTGATATTTACTGGAAAGGACGTACGTATCCAATCCTCCTTTTGACCAAAAGAAATGAAAAGACTCGAAGAGCAACGCGCTCTACGTATGAAAAAGAGAATATAGAGCAATAATTTTTGGTTGTATCTATTTTTTTGGTTTTTTTTTTTAAATGATAAGGATCAAAACTTTATGTATTATCCATAGTTCTCTTAATTCAAGTTTAATGATTAAATTGGTATATAAGTCGAGGTTCAGTGTCTGATTCCAAATAATGGGAGGTGTATCCGTGTACGCATGATAGTGGATAACGAGTAGACGAGCATAATAGTGGATGTTTAGACGAGACATTTGACAAGGGATAAGATCATGTAATGATCAAATATAAAGAGAAGATCATGTAATGATCAAATATAAAGAGACATCAATCAAGAACTCTATCCCGAAAAGAAACTCACATGAGATTCGATCAAGATGGATAAAAGCTCTCGCATTATTTACGAGAGTAGAATACCATAATGATTTATTTTACCTTATATTAAGTTGACTAGCTTAAGACCTTCTATTCAAAATGGAGACTCTTGTCATTAATCGTAGAAAAACTGGAAGGAAAAAAAAAATACACACACACAAAATAAAACAAAGGATTCGACTCTATGTCTTTATCTTTCCCAGTCTTTAGTTGCTTTTGTGCTTAAATCTCTGATCAGGTAACGACATGTAAATATTTCTTACATGGTTCATTGGCAGCTCGATTTATTTTTCACCACTGTTTCCCTCGAAATTATTTTTGGTTAATTGACGTACTCGAAAGCAATTGTCTGCAAAAGTTTTCTCTTGTAGAATATATGTAATATGTTTGATCTACTATAACATTAAGTTCTTCTAGATCCCTTCTGTCCAGATTGTACGTACATACTCTCGATTGATCCTATGGTTAATTTTATTATAGATTATTCACACGTTGATAGTGTTGCCTCTGAAAATCACCTCGGCCTAGATAGCCGAGAGATCAAGGAACAAACGTCCTTCTTGGTGAGTAGATTGCGGGGCGTGCCAGCACACGGCCAGAAGGCCAAGTGTGCAATTGTAGTTGTAGTAGATGTAGTGCGCGTGTTCTGACTTCGTCGAGCGACTGAAAGCCGAGGAAGGAACAATCTCGGCTGAGGGTTCGATGCCTTGGAGACAAGGACTTTCGGGTTGTTCAATGGATGGGTCACAAATAGTGATTAGTAACCGAGCAATTACGTTAAACTACTCCTAGTGCAAGAAACAAACACGATAGTAAAAGAGCAAGGAAGTAAACTCTAAATTAAGTGCAGAAAGGTAAAGAGCAATGAAGTAAATCGCAGGAAAGTAAATAGCGATAAAGTAAAGAGAGGAAAAAGAAAATAGTAAATGGCTTGAAGAATAAAATTATCAACTATTATCAAAAAGTAACAAGGGAAACAATTGAAATATCGATACTAGATTACAAGAAAAACGAAGGGAAATGACTTGAACTAGTAGAGCCAACAACTAAAGAATTGAAAAGACAATGAAATTAATCTGGAGCTAAGAAAAATAAAAGGAAACCCATGATGGAGTTTTGACTGGAGATGTGTGTGTGTCTTGATATGTCGATTGGTTCTTTATATAGAGGCTGAAGTGGTTGAGTCCTTCCATGTAGCTGTCTTTACTTCAATCCAATTGATGCCCCTATTTAATTGATGCATTAGAATACTTCAACAACTAGAAGTGTGGTTCTGATGTGACAAGTGGCATGTCAATTATCATGCATCAACCTTTCAACGTCTTGTAATATTATACATGATTAATCAACATTGATCAATTAGTTAATTAGCACTGCACCACGTCCTTGCTGAAGAGTCCTAACTAATCCATGAAGCCAAAGTCCTTTATCTTCCATATCTCTCTCTCTCTTTGCTTGGATATGTATATACCACCCTAGCCGATTCTAACCCAAACTCCTAGATTATTGCTTGGAGTTATCACATACGAGAGGAAACTTCTAACATGCTTCTTCTAACTCTTCAGATAAAGATGTTGATAATTAGAAGATTTTTAATAATTATTAGAAATCTCCCTCCCACTGCTATGACGTCTTGATGAAATAGAGGTTAATAAACCGGGTGTAAACAGATAGATATGGCATTGATACTAGAAATTTCCCAAGATTAATATATCAGTATGTCTTCAGTTTGAAGGCTGGACAATATGTACCTAGCCTTCATTATACTCCTCAGAAGTTATGATGTATGCTTGCATATATGTGTCTGATGTTTTGTATGTAGTTGGTGAGAATTGATTGTTGTTTCTAAATCGACAGAAAATCTAAGTTCATAGCACATTATCTTATAAGTAAAGATGTTTATCCAATCAAAAAAAAAGAAAAAGCAAAGATGTTTATATAAGCATCTTCTACAATTAATCGAGAAACAAGAATATGAGATTTTAGTTAAGATGTGATCGAAAATATCAATTCCATAATAATTTTGAAGTAGTAAATAATACATTATTAAAGAGATGCTCTACAGCCAAGAAAAGCGTTTTTACTTGATTGAGAACTTCCGGTCCGCTGAAGCGGCCGGTCATCGTGACAGAGTTGTGGCATATTTCAAAAATTCGGTGAATATTTAAAAGCTAACATTTCTGAAGAAAGCATGATCTATTTCCATTCCGACCGCCATGCTGACGTCATGTGATGAAATTTCATCATATAGTGGGAAGACAGTATGCAATCTGATCAGGACACGTAATTCTGAATATCTCAGTAGGCCGAAAGCAGTTATCTGCCTTTCGGTGTTGATTTGCAAGGGGTTCAGGGGGCAGGGCCTCTTTTTTTGGGGACTAGTATTGATGCAATCCCGTTCCAATGGTCAGCTGCTGACCATGGAATTTTTGCTCAATCACCGTCCGATTGAAATCGGACGGTTCACAGCTAAGTGATGAGAGAGGAGAAGAGAGTTGTGAACCGTCCGATTTCAATCGGACGGTGATTGAGCAAATGATCCCTGGTCAGTTGCTGACCAGGTGATCAGGACTGAGTATTGATGTATGCATGTGTGCAATTAGTTTCCAAAGTAGCCAAAGTGAGTGTTTCCATATGTTTTAGTGTAGTGGGTTACTGGATTATGATCTTGCATTGGTTCAGTCACAAGCAACTCTAAGACGATGGATAACGTTCTGGAGGAGAGGAAGTACACCTTGGGCAACCTAGATTCACTGGCTTTTGAGCATCTAGCTCGAGACAGTCAACTTATAAATGGCATCATCAAGTGTCAAACTCATTGATCTAACCGATCGCGGTCAGACTAGCTCAAGTGGCGCAGCTCAGAGTAGCGGAGAAAGGATTAAGATTAGGACAAATCATTCAATTAACAAAAGAAGGATATATGGACAATGGACTAGTGATAAGCTCGATCTTTTCATTAGACTTTATGGTAATGTGGCTTTGATTATTTGGTCCTCTTCTCAGGTTGCTTCCTTCCTTCCTTCGTCAAATAATCATGTGTACTTTTCTAGCTATTTTTAGTAGAATGACCTCTCCAACTTTCAAACTTGATGAGAGATCGAATTTGGTGTGCCTATTGGCTTGATTATTAGCTTTCTCTTGCACCAATTTGTAGGAAATAATAATTAACTTCACTCAGGTAAACCATAAATGTAGTTTTAGTACGATCTAATCGACTACAGAGATCAGTACGTAGCAGGACAAAAGTTGAGCATTTTGTTGGTTACTATTTTCTCTTTTCAGTACGCGTTGGGCTTGTAGTAATTGTTTGTGCAGCAAACTGCAAAGCATGCGCGCATTCCGGTTGATGACGCTGCAGCATGTTTCTCTAGGCCTGAAATAATATACTGTTGAAGCATGGTACATAGGAGTTCGATCACTTTTTTCTTTTCACTGTCTCATTTTTTCATGATCGAGACCCGAGAGTTAAGAATAGGGAGCTCAAAGTTTGTTAAAAGTTAAAACTATATATCTATCACTCAAATTTGTGAAAAAAATTTCAACATGCATGTTTCGTTGGGTTGTTATTTCACTTTCTTTTCAAGTGGAACAACTTTGGAGAAATGAGATTTGTTTCCTTACTTGTTTTTCAATAGTAAGTTGGGGGATTTGAAGATCACTTAACTCTATATCCTGATTGAAAAGAAGTGTGTTTATTATGGTTTTTTTTTTTCACATCAATTTGTCTAGTATCGTCCTACGTAACATTGCAAAGCTTGCTAAAATGTTATATACTTTTATCATTCGATTTAGAAACAAAGTTTTCTTGTATGATTTCAAGAGTTGTAGAGTTGAGCACTGATTTCAACATGATGAAAGCTGAAGAAAACTAAACCTTGCAAGTCACTTATCATGGCTCTACCCATAATTTTTAGGTGTAGTTTTCTTTCATGTTTGGCAATGGTTTTCAGAGTTGATCGATCCTATGGAAACTAGAGATGACTAGGATCAATAAACCTATAATTTTGTGAGTTGTTAGTCAGTATTTCATCCTCGAATATTAAGAGGATTTACATATGTATTGAGAAAAAATAAGCGTTATATATAAAAATAATTTGAAAAGATTACACTCAAAATTGATCAAGTAGGAGGCACTTGCTCAATTTTGAGAGAAATAGTTAGAGTACGATTTTAAGAGTTTGTCTGTAATACCAATAATACATTAATGTACCGATATACTTTTTTTTTATTTTTATTTTTATTTTTTTAGGGGAGAAAAATAAATTCTATTGTTTGAAAGATCAAACACCCGTACTAGTTGGGTCATGCTAGAGTATCCCAAACAGCCTAGATGAATTCTTCATAGTGTCAAAGCCACAACTGGCCAGACCAGAACCCACTAACCCAAGGGTACTCAATACAAATAACATGCATGCTCACTTATTCAAATGAATAAAAAACTCCGAGTGTGTTTGGATGAGGGAAAAAATGATGAAATTTAATTGAAAGTGGGGATTTCATAATTCCTAAAGCCAATTCCCTCGTTTAGCATTATCAGATTGAAAATTTTAAATTTCTCTGTGGAAAAAAAATGAAGGAATTCATTATTTAAATTCTGCACTTCAATTTCCACCAAAATATGTGTCATTTATGAATTCTTTTACAGTATTCAATTTTTATTTCTAAAACAAGGTTTTTTTCTATTTTATTTTTTTATTTGTTTTAAACTTTCTTAATTTATTACAGATTTCAAATCCTAAATAGATATAACCAAATAATAGAAATTGCAATTAATTGAATTTTAGATTGACAGAGTTAAAGATTCCATCATTATAAATTCCTACAGATTTTATAATTTTCTCATTCAAACGCACCCCAAAAGTTCTCTCTCACCAATATGAGTTTAACTTTGTATTAAAAACCCTAAGCGCCGCTATGGACGCCAGAAACCCTAAACCTCTCACCAAAACTACCGTCAAGGCTACCGCACGCCCAGCTCGGACTGCTACTCCTTCCATGGATGAAGTTGCAACCTCTTTTGCGGTCTCCTTGGCCCTTGCAACCAATGAGGTCGTGGATCTCTCACGATCTGCAAACTCTGCGGAACGCCGGGGAAAGCAGTCATATCTGCTAGCCTGCCCACTGGCAGCCAAACCAGCCCCACTACAAGACCTCCGGCGTTTCTTTCGTCGGGTATGGGTGCTTGACAGGGATTTCAAGATTCAAGAGCGAGGGGAACACTGTTTTGTCCTTGCTTTTGACCTCAAACGGGATCGCAACAAGGTTTTATGTGGAGGACCGTGGCGCTTCAACCAAGCCCCGGTCGTGATAAAGGAGTATGATGGGATTGCACCGCCGCACTCGGTGGTCTTGAATGAGTTCTTCTTCTGGGTACGCCTTACTGGTATACCACCACTCTTTGAGGACAAAGACACTATTCGTGATATTGCGGCTATAGCGGGCAAGGTCATGGAGTTAGATGATAAACTCTTTGACGATACTGGTAAGATCCGGGTTAGGGTTTCCCGGGAGCTCTCCAAGCCTTTTGATCTGAACAAGAAAGTCAAACTTGCACCGGGAGTGGAAGCAGAGATCAGTTTCTTCTATGAGAACCTTGTGGGTAAGTGTAACTATTGCGATTTGATTTTCCATGAGCATGGTGTTTGTCCTGCAGCAGATGGTCAGGCTCTTCCCTGTATGGAACCAAACCCGGTACAACGAAAGTTAGATATCACTGGTCCTTCTCTAAGTTTTATGCATAACCATTTTGAGAAGGGCATGTTCAAGTTACAGGGACTTCAAACCCCTATATTACCGTCGGTGGCACGATCCCTTTTTCACTCAAAAGAGAAGAGTGGCCATAAACCTGTGGTGTTGCGGGGATCGGATAGTAGATCGGCCTCCAGCAGGGATGCATGAGGAGAATCCCACCTTGGCTTTGGTTCCGGTGGAGTCAACTGAGTCAACTAAGCGAGATTGGCAGCCCTCTGACTATCGCTCCCCAACAAAGCTGAAAGTACTCTTGCCTGAGTTGTTTACTTCCTTAGGATGAAATGAAGCTCCCTCCAAGAAATTGAAGATGCCGGAGTTCAGTTCTAAATTTACTGCGAATTCCCTGGGTTTGATTGAAGCTCCGGGTAGCATCCTTGTTCCAAAGTTTGAGACTGACAGTTCTGGGATCAAAAAGAAACGAGGCAGGCCCTTGGGATCAAAGAACAAAAAGCCACCGAAGCCGAAAAATGTTGCTGCTGCCCATGAAGCTTGCTTGGCTTTTTTAACTAAACCTCCTAGCCCTAGTGTCAAGGGCAAGGAGAAAATATAGAGTTTTAGGTTTTTGAACTCTGCCTATCTTCTATGTTTTTATTCATAGTTTATAGGCTTGCTTTTAATAAGTGAGCATGGTGTTCGTTAATGAGTGGTACTAGATATATATACCACGTTTTCTTATTTGCCCTCTGTATTCAAGGCAGTGGAAATGTATGTAATGTACTGCTCTAACTTAAGACTATAATGAGAAATCGTTGATTTGATTCAAAAAAAAAAGAAAATAACAAAAGGAAAATAAAAGGCTGAACTTAAAAAATACTCATCCTCCCAAATTTGAGTGAATTGCCGTCACCTAAATGCCGACAGAAAATAAATTAGGGAAGGCCCCATAAGGCTAGCTAAGGTCAGAATATACCCACCCCAAAAAAAAAAGAAAAAAACCAAGCCCAAGAGTTGGGGAGAGAGGGATGGGCTGAAGCCCGAAGGCCCAAACCCACCAACGTAGGTCCGGCGAGAACCGAGTCGTCAAATCATTTTTCTTGGCAAGGATTTTTGATACTAATTTCTACCCGATAACCATTTGTAGTATTAAGTATGTCGTCAAATCATTTTGCACAGAAGTACGTACGTGATGAAAACGCAACTCATTTTGCCCTGATCCGTCGGAATATGAAACAGACAGCGTTATGTGGAGGAGACAGAGGTAGGGCTTGAGGATTAGGAGGTGCACGTGGGCATGGTAAAGCTGCCAATTTGACCCAATCCCACTTTGTCGTTTCTGGCGATCATTATGTGGCAGGCTCCTACTGGCCTCTAGCAGAATACTGAATGACGAGTGGCCACCACTGGATCAAAAATTAAATAATTTGACCGTCGACTCTTCTGAGCGAAAGGACCAACATCAAACGAGCGAGGACAATTGGGAAGAAGACAACAGTGTTGGATCACGACTTATCTATAAGGACTACTCTTGCTTACACACAATGCACGTTCATGAGGACTTATGAGACCTCTCGGGCTACTGACCATAAATGATTCGAGACCTACTCTCTTCTTTTATGTTTGCCCTACGTTATCAGCTTGTTAGCTTCTTCGATCAATCTAGCTAATTAATGTCAGACTCCTGAATAGTCCTGATCGATTCATTATGGTGACCGACTCGTAATAGTACTCTAAGTAGAAGGAAGGACGAGAGAGGACCCTCCTCGTCCTACCTTTTCATCCTTCCTCTAGAACTCTCTCTATCAAAATCTACGTTCGAGTTGAAGGAAGGATGCTTTGTTTTTTATGGCGATGTGGCTTCGATACATGGTAATGTTATGAGCAAAGTGTAATATTCTGGTGATTCATGCGCATGAGCTTGAATGACTACCATGTACTGAAGCTAGCTTTCAGTGACTATACATACAGCTTGGGTAAAGTGTAATATTCTGGTGATGCATATTAGTCTATACATGCACAAGTACTTGTGGCATTAATTCTGAGCAATGCCTAAGCTATTAATTAAAGCTTGCTTTATAGACTCCCCCACTATACATATTGATGCATATGAGGGGCATAATGGCATAAGAGATATAAATAGAAGTAACCCTCTTTTTTAACCAAGACTTCAAATGTAAATCTAGCTCTTTTGGATGGTTGGTAAGAGGAACAGTATGAATTTTGTTTGGGAATGAAGATGAATCCAAGTGATGGAAGAAGAATTCAAATTTGTCTAATCAATCGGGTACGATCCGCATGTGATGCCACCGATGCTTTTCTTCACATGTGCATTTTAAAGCTGAGTTGACAACACCCTAAACTAAATAGAGCTAAAGTTTCCCAGATATAAATTAAAACAACCAAATGTCAAATGTGAGATGTGATGCAGCTAGTTAGCTAGATGCATGCATGGTGATGGTGCTATACACATGGGTCCTTTTTTCACTCAGCTTATCCGAGATGTCCTACGAAGTTTTAGAGCTTCAATATTCTCCACATCATATGTCATCTAACATGATAATATTCCGCTAATTATATTCACTCTGTGCTACAGTTTTTTAGAGTTTCAATGTTCTCCACTTCATGGGTCATCCAAAAGGATAACAGTACTCTGTTTATTCGGAATGTACTACGATGCTCTCCACTACATATGCAATCTAACCGGTTATCTAATTGTACTTTTATCTTATCTTATTATGCAAAGTCAATTACTCATACATTAGAGCACTATCAGATCCCTGCTTGTCCCTCCATTATTTAGAGAATTAGAGGAAAAAACATCCGTTCTCTATTTGAACAAAAATGCAAATGCAAATATGAAGGAATGGAAAATCTCTCCATTAATTCCGATCCCTTATATCAAGAACTTGGTACAATGAGAACAATGAGATGCATGCGCAAGTGCGCAACACTAGAATTGCCAGTTTTACATCATGTGTTACTGATTTTACATAATTACTTGTCTCAAAAGCTGTTAGTTCTTGGATGTGTGATTGAAAAGTACAAAAAAAAAAAAGAAAAAAAAAAAAGAGGGTGCCGGATAATCTGAATACAGGACTATTGCGATATCAAACAACCACTTACCCCAGCGAAAAGCTTGAACTTCAAACTGAATTAACCGCCAACATCATTGAGCAAACACTTAATTTTAAGATTTGACGTACGATACCATTTACGCAATAACGCAATTAATTAGATTTACGATCCACTTAAATCAGAAGAAGTCAAATGTATGCGGTTGCAGTGAAAATTCTTAACTGGTCAAACGTTCTCACACTCAGACGGATTCGGGGGGTGGGGGGGAGAGAGAGAAACTAGTAGTCTAAGATTGGCCTCAAAGTTGAATATTTAATTTCAATGATAGAAAACTACAAATCATGCCCATGGAGCATTGTTCTGCAAAGAACTACTATTAGTAACAATTTCTCATCTCTATTTACAGTTTTACACCACAATATTGTAGAATGGATGGATAGAAAGGGAGAGAGATCTAGCTAGCTAGATGATTAATGAATTAACTCACTGCATTGCTGCACAGAGAAGATATACTGTGGAAACCCTAAACCCTAAGCTCTCTAAACCCTTCAACTGAGCACCAGAAGGGACTCTTCAAATTAAATTAGAATTGCAGCACAGGAGCTAGTCATGCCAGCACAGGAGCATAACCACACATCTCCTGATGATGTAGAGCCTCCCTTTCTGTTGCCTAAGATACCCTCTCAGCTTTCTGCTTGAAACCTTCGACCTCTTGTTATCATTTGACGACGAAGACGACGACTCGGCTGCCATTCCTATAAGAGCTTCAACAATTCTACTGATTTCTACAAAGAAGGAGATCGACTTAATTAAACACTTCCGCAGTGGTGTTGTGTATGTTTGAATGGTGAGGTTGAGCCAAGAAGAAGAGCTTCATATAAATAGAGGGATTCAGCTGGTCAAGTGGTCCAAGCTAGCTCCAAAATCAATTAAGAAATATAGCTAACCGGCTATGGCCCGCAACCAACCCAACTCACATTCTGCAGGATTCCAAATCCATGCACATCATATTTTCCAATTTCCAAAATTCCAAATCAACCCCCCCAAAACCCTTTCTATCTATCTGACACGTCATCTTCATCTTTACCAACATTTATGCGGGCATCAACAACCTGGAAAATTGGTCGGCCATTCAACAAAAAACAGAAAAAGAAAACAGTCCTGGGAAAGATTATTAGTTTCGACGATTATGGCAGACTGAGATATTATATAAGTTGATGAAAAAGTTTCTGATGTTTCCTTGTCATGTCTTCTGAGTGCATGCTTCCATATCTTAAGTGAAAGAAAGTTCCAAGTGACCTAAAATTATGGGACAATCATTCTCCGAAATTCCTAAACATATATGTTTAACTGGCTTCAAGTAAGCTCGGGCTATCAACTTTGGGAAAATTCTATAGTACATACCAGTATCTCATACACACATTTACAAATGTGACAACAAATTTGTTGTTAGAGTAGTAATGTTGAGTCCTATTTTGTGTAATCTTAGTTCTAATAATAGTAATTACACCTCTTATGACATTGTTACAAGCTTTGTAACAACTTCGTTGTCAATGTTGTAATTTTTGTTTAACTATATGTAAATAGTGTAAATGAATATGATAACTTTTGTTCTCAATGTTGTAATTTTGATTCAAATAATTGTAATTTTTTGTTCAAATAGATGTAAAATGAGTGTATGAGATACTGGTATGTACCATAGCTTGTCTCTCAACTTTGTCTTTCACATTATATTCTCAATTTCTAATACACAATTAATAGGAGAATTTTTTGGTACCTTGGTGTTTGTCATACCCTTATTTTGTTAAATATTTTAGACCATTGGATTAGTAATATATCAAATGGTTCAAAATATTTAACAAATTAGTAACTTGTTTAGCCCTTCGCCTTTCCAATTTTGTTTTTTTTTCGTTAGTCTACATTACTAATTAATTTTATAAATTAATATTTGATTAATGATTGTTATCAATGGACAATTACACAATTGAAAATTACGTTTTTTCCTTATTAAAAACAAAAACCTTCTAACCTAAGCTCGCAAAATTAGTATTAGTTAAGTAGTCTTTATTACCAATTAATTATATCATTAGTAGTTTCCTTAACCAAATATAATTCTTTTTACATGCATTTTACGACAACCACAACAATTAGTGTAAAAATAGATAATATCTATTTTAAATGTAGTCAAATGAGAACCTACTTTAGGACTTATTTACTCAAATGAGAATCTACTTTACTCTAATGAGAACCTACTTTACTCTAACGAATACCTTATTTACTTTAAGGGCAAGTTCACCCGTTGGGTCACCATGTCACCCACAATTCACTACTTTTTAGTGTTAATTTCCTGCCCTGGGTCACGAGCACAGTGTATTTCGTGCCCTGGGTCACCCGGTACAGTGTTCTGGGTCACCATGGTGACCTGCACAGTGTATTGCGTGACCCAGATAATGAAAATATACACTAAAAAGCAATGAATAGTAGGTGACCCAACGGGTGAACTTGCTCTAATGAGGATTTTTTTTCTAATCACCACATGTGTCCTCAAAGTGGTTACATGAGTCCTCAGAGTGGTAAATATTATATAAAATAAAACATGTATAAGAAATGTTAATGCCCATAGCGTTACCCATCCTCATTTGTGTAATAAAGTTCTCCCTTGCGTAATTAAAGTAGTATATTGTGTAATGTCCATCATCGAATTAGTAATTACTTTTAATCGACGTAATTTACCACAAACTCCAACAATTGATGAAAAAATGATAAGTTTTGTTCTAATTATAGTAACTACTCCACCTACAACCTATGTACTAGTTTATGGATAATTTCACGGTAAATCTTTATGTTTTTATCATTAATGAAATAATTACTACAATGACTACACATTTTACCACAACAATTGATGTAAAAGCGGTAACTTTTGTCCTATTTATAGTAATTACTCAACCTAAACTAATGTACTAATTTATGGACAATTTAACAACTGCAACAACAAATTTGTTGTCAAAATGGTAAATCTTTATATTTTTATCATTAATGGAATAATTACTCAATGACTACATATTTTACCATAACTCACAACTAATGGTGTAAAAGCGGTAACTTTTATTCTGATTGTAGTAATTACTTCAAAAACTATACAATTTACAAGATTACCAACAATTTTACAATTCCGACAAATTTGTGTTGTGAACATGGTAAAATTAAAATTAGACCAAAAGATATGTAACAACTCAGTATTGTAAGAAGCTTCTCCACTTGATAATTAAGGTTTTCCATTTGATAAAAGTTGTCCAAATATGATATTTACATCTTTGACCACTCAATTACAATAACCACAACAATAAGTCGTAATTGTAGTTCAACTATGTGTAATTTATTATTTTGACAATACTTGTTACATGATTTTTAACAATGTTACATATCAAGAAAGAGTGTGTTGTTAATATGGTAAATTTTATTTTTAAAAATGACACATGTCGATATTTAATTGGGTAACATGTTGACCAGTTCAGTAGGTTTCCACTATATTAATTTACTAAAAGTAAAAAAAATAAAAAAATAAGGGTATGACATACATCAAGGTTCTCTAGACGACCCTCAATTAATATACTTCTTATCTAACTTATGAAGAATATTCACGAAATTGAATACTCATGATAATAATACTTGACAAAATATGTTATCATATTTAAATTATAGGAAAACGTTGGAAAAATTTGGAATGGTGTACTAAGAAAAATGCTTAACTAAAGGATCGTACGAATGTATGATAGAAAATAAATCAAAATTCAGCGAAACTGTTTTGAGTGCAGCTTTCATGTAGCTGTTGTTGAGAATATATACATCCAACATGAGAAAAATGAGATCTTACATGTGGGTTTATAAGATTTTGGGTCACTCCATCTATTGCCAATTAATTTAGATGTGAACTCCAGATTATTTTATCAGCTGTAAGTAATTTTTATTTGTAAGGAAACTGAAATTTAGAAAATCATATGGAACTGAAGTAATATATATTCCTCACCATCTGCTACCCCACTTTATATGTAGCTAGGTCATAAATGGTACAGATTGATTCATAATTAAGAGTACTACAAAGCTGCCACCTTAATTAGATTAATTAATTTCTATGTATAAGTAAATCTTCGAGCAGGATCTGTTGTCTAGTTCCCAATTACATGGGATGTCCACTGACTGGTGGAAATCACTAATAAAATGATGGAACAAACGAGTGGGGGACTGGGGGTACAGCACGGTAGTGCAAATTACTAAAGTACCGAAGCTCGGAACTCAAAGACTGCAATGGAGTCCGAATGACTTCTACAAAACCAAACAAATCTTAAACTAGTAATTGCGTGATTATTTGATTGTTTAGGTTATGATGGAACACAATCCCACATGTTTACTCTCGTGCTCCTCCCGTCTAACAATAAACCACTTTCTTTTCTTTTTTTGGGTCAAAGTATGATCATTCACTTGAAGTCATTAGAAATTAGAAAAAATTAGGTCAAAAAAAAAAAATTCTATTTAATTTTGTGGAGACTTTTTTTTTTTGGTCAATATTTGTGGAGACTTGAAGTATGAGAACTCTCTCTGACTTTGACCTTATTATAAAGTGTTTATTAGGTTTAAAGCTCAATTCTTACCCTCCTGCTTTTTATAATTGCGTTTTGGAAAAAAATTTCAAACCGAACCATTCTGTTTGATATTTTATATTTGATACAAAACCATACTAATCTAAACAATCTTTCACCCGTACCACATTGGTGCGTGATTTTTCAAATGTTTTGCATGCTGGAGTACTACAATAACTTTTTGGGTAAATCAAAAGATAAGTATATTTTGATTTGCGAGTGGATCTTTATATATATTATTCCTCTTAATTCGCATAGAGCTGATAACTTTACCAAGTACCAATTCTATTTCATTATCATCAGGTTAAAAAAACCTGATCTCATCAGGAAATTCTCAAACTAAGATTTTTCTATGCTTAGTTGCTGCTTCCAGGTAACTACCTACCAAAACTCCAAAAGGAACAGCATATTATGGAGGGCCTAGTACACCAATACAATATAATCATAAAGAAAAAGAAACCATAATCCAGAGAGAGGGTTTGATTGATTAAAGGAGACAAAAGTCCCTAATAAATCAATCCTTAAGTGACTACTCTCCATTGTCAAACTGGTCCAGCTTCTTGTCCCCAAGTGTTCATGGGATATTTTCTTGTTCAAAAAAATCGCAGAGAATGACATATACAGAACCATACATTTTTTATATACATTGTTGTAAAGCACAAAGAAGACAAGGGCAGCACGTGAAAACCTCGTGAGGGACATGGTTACTGCCTTCGAATTAACAAGCAACAAAGATTTTTGCTGAGTGTTGATCATTATCGGGGCCTTATGTCCAGTCCTTGTTCCTTGATTCATTAGGGTTCTAGCTGGTTGTATTATAAGAATAAGGGCAACATGGAAACAAAAGAGACGATGGATCAAATTTGTCTTGGTTAGATCAAAGATCTTTTTGTCTGCAAATTTTGATGTTCATCGTATTAAGTCGCATAATTATTCAATTTGGATAGATACAGAGATCTTCGACTAATTAAGATTTGGGTTTGTTGTTTAAGCATTCATTTAAGATGGAGTACAAAGTCAAGCTAGATTGTTTGCTTAAGCAAACATACTGCCAAAGAGAAGCTGAGAGGAAACTACCAAGATATATAACAACCTTTAACATGAAATAAGTTGTGGATTAATAGACACGATTGCAAATCATGTTTTGAAAGGCGTTTTTTTAAGAAGTTTCAAAGATAATCCAAATTTGCCACTAAGCATTATTGTGTATAAGGAAGACACATTCGAGGCTTCTGTGTAATTCGATCTTTTGACTTGAGACAAATAATATTTCAAAATATATGAAAACGATGAAGTTTTAATTAACAAAATAACATTTCTGTGAAGCTTATTAAGAAAGATATCGTGAGGTGGAATGAAAGATAGCTAAACATTTCACTACTAAAACAAAAAAAACAAAAACAAAAAAAAACTTTGTAAAAAAAAAATTACTCTCTTGACCCAATTTTCCATATATACATCATTTATTTGTTTACCTCTTTCTTGTTGTTGGAAATTAAAAGCCTTAAGAGGCAGGAACTAAAACACTAACATTGAAAACAGTAATATGAATATAACTGAAACCACAAAGCTTGAATAATAAAAGGATTGGATCAGTGTCAAGCATGAGTGATCCAACTTTGACACGATAAACACATTTAAAAGTATCTTCTCTCTAGCTAAAGTGGATGAGCGGATAAGAAGCATACAACCCTGAAGTGTTCTTCTTGAGTTCTTGGGGCCATTTGATGAATCAAAGTTTAGTGGAACTGATGTAGAGAAAGAAACCTAAAGGGGGTGTTGATTGATCATTCATATTGAAAATACTCGAAATAGTAATCGATTGGTTCTGAAACGAGCTAGAATGATCACAGATATTTTGAAGGCAGCCAAGTCCAGCAGATCCCAAATGTTTAATATCTGTTCGCAACAATCCACAAAGCCCAAACATGATGGTCTATCCTGTTATGCCAACTATCTCGCCTCAAGATTTTTAGACGTTACTGTCACATTACTCAGGCCAAATGCTTAGAAAATCTTGACATTCCTATCAGGCTTTTGCTTCAGTGAACTGTAACCTTTCAGTTGTGGCCAGACATTTCATAATTTGCAGATAACTGCAATAGAATGGACCTTATGACCCATAATAGATTGGACAAAATTTTGAGGCTGCCAAGTATCATGAATACTTGAGGCCCAATATAATTATATAAGATGATCAAAGGACTAATTGCCCAACATCCTTGCCTAGTCCTCTTTCTCAATATTTCAACGTTTTTTATAACCCACCCAGCCCAATTTCAGGTATGGCAAAAATGTTCCATGGAGTCAAATTTGAGTCAAATTTACGTATGTGAGGAAACTTAGGTATGAGGAGAGAGAGAGAGAGAGGATTTTTTAAATGAAAAATGATTGTTGGCTTCAATAAGGCCTAAAATTTGTGGTCTCAATTTTAGATGTCATGTTATATCATCTACACAAATAACACAATTCACCTATTTACCAAATCATGCTATGTTCTTGAAAAAAAAAAATTCATCTTATCCTTCTCAAAAATAAAAATTTATTTGATTTTATTTTCTTTTCATTTCACTCATGCTTAGATTTAAGTGGTTTTGACCCGTAGCCCAATTTTGACCTAAAACACTCCCACTCTCTCCACCAATAGATTAAAATTCTCACTCACCCAATTCAAAGATAAAATATCACTTTTAGGCTCAGATAAATTATAAATTACACATTGCCACTCCCACACTCTCTCTCTCTCTCTCTCTCGGCGTTCACTCACAGATCTCTCTAAGCGACGGCGAAGAGGTCCGAACTCTAACGTCGACGACCTTGACCTCTGCGTCCTCATTCTCCGATCTCCGTCCCACATTCGACGTCCGCCACGCCGACCTCTGCTCCTTCTACACCGGACTCTCCAGCTCCAGTGCCGATCGGCCTCTGATTCCCTATTCTGATTCTCTGCACGCCCACCACCACCTCAACCGGGTTTGGAGTCGGATCCTCCCCTATGGGGTTGTGATCTATCTTCATATTTAGAGGCTTTTGACAGTGAATTGAAGGCTACCTTTTTTCCGGTTCGCCAAACCTGCTTTATATATACCAAATTGTGTGAAGAACAATGTCTCATATCACCGTGGTTCTCATTATGATAATCTTCTGTTTTGAATTGTTTGATTTGTGAAAATTGGCTTGGTTGTTGTGTTTAGAGTGGATTTGAAGGATCTTAGCGTAATGGGTTTTGTTCCAATTGATGATGATTCGTGATCTACTTAATTCCAATTGTTCATGCTTGGCCTGTGATTTTATAGTTGATATTTTGGTTTGTTGTTGTATGATCAGAAATCGGAGGTTAGCTTTTTTTTGTTTTTTTTTTTGTGTCTGTGGAGGTTAGCTTGATATGCATGAAGCATGCCGTTCTGTAAATTTCAAGGTCAATAATGATGAGATTAATTTATATTATGTCCATGCCACTTTAATGCATGTCAGCAACGATACTAGTTTACCTCCACCTGGATTGTGATGCTTTGATTCTTTCATGTTGGTTATCTGTTTATTGCTTGTGTTTTGAGACTTTGATTATGGTCCATTTTGTTGTGTGTAAATCAATGAATTGGAGTTTGCTGAGAGTAATAAGTTGATTATATACAGATAGTTGACCGTCTGGTATGTATCTAATGATCAAATCAGATTGATATAGAAATTGACTTTAGATTCAACTTTTGTTCTCTGTTTCTTGATTTTTGTTCTGTCAAAGTGATTTAGGGGAATCAGTAGTGTTCCCCTGGTCAGCAGCTGACCATGGGGAATATGGTCACTCACCGTCTGATTGAAATCGGACGGTTGACAGCTAAGTGATGAAATCTGAGATGAGAGCTGTCAACCGTCCGATTTCAATCGGACGGTGAGTGACCATATTCCCCATGGTCAGCTGCTGACCAGGGGAACACGGCTGTTAGGGGAATTGCTAATGCCACAGTGTTCGTATTGTTAGTTATTTCTGAGAACATCTATATTTTTCAATGATTATTGACCCTCAATAGAAAATTTATTGGGGGGCAATAATATTATTACTAGGGGGCAATAATATGATTACTGGGTATTATTGGGGGGCAATAAATTCGGACGCCGGAATCCGGTGACCGGTCGCCGGAGTCCGGTGACTTCTCTCTCTAGGTGACAAAGAAGGAGAGGGCAAAAATGTCCCAAAAATAAATAAAAATAAATTAAAAATAATTAATTGGGTATTAGGGAAATGATCTCTTAGAGTGTTTGGGTAAATGGGTAATCTCTTAGAGTGTTTGTGTAAGTGGGCAATTTTTATCCTAAAATTGTGTAAATGGTCATTATCCTTAGATTTAAATAACAATTTTTTTCTCTTCAATCAAGAATAGAAAAGATTTCATGCAATTCGATCAATAGATTTGCATAATACATATATATGAATTCAAAGTTTGTTGAGTCCCTGCAATTCTGCAAATTATGAAAATATAATTTAAAAAAATACACATGCATATGAATATATATATATATATATATATATATATATATATATATATATATATAGATTTTATCCAGAGCGAGACCTCGATTTGAAATTTCAGAGCGAGGTTAGGGTTTAGGGTCACTTTTGGGTCTCATATCCACATCTCGACCGTTCAGTTTTTAGGTACTAATGTATAGATCATCTATGCAAAATTTCAGCAAAATTGATGATCTTTAAGGTATCTAACTCACTTAAACCAGTGGACGAACTGAATCTGTCAAATCTAAACCGTACTAGCTTTAAGACAGTTATCAATGCCTTAACGACCATCAATTTGGTTGAAATTTTGCAGAGATGATCTATACATTAGTAGCTAAAAACTGAACAGTCGAGATGTGAAAATGCGACAGAAAAGTTACCCTAAACCCTCATCTCGCTCTGGATAGGATCTATATATATATATATATTTGTGGTGTAAAAAGTTGTTTGTAAATAAATTTAATAAAATTCATTTGGTCATACGTATTTTTCAAATTTAATTTATTAATGCTATTTTTTTGGACAAAATTAATCAATATATAGAAAGACAAGTTAATGCATGTATTTTTTTTTTTTTTTTTTAGTGGAAGACGTCAATAGAACCAACACACACACCCATGCAATGTATCCCAGCATAGCCAGACTAATCACTGCACCGCAGACGCACGAACCATTGGGTGTTTTAACTAACCCATGTCCCTCAAATCTGCTGGTCACGAGATGGAGCTGGGATTCGAACTCTAGACCTGGGGGTTCCAGACTAGGCAGCTCGACCAACACACCACACCACGTGGTTAATTAATGCATGTATCTTGTCACCTCATTCAATATATTAATGCTATTTGGAAAGAAACATTATAGGAAAGAATGTAATTAAATGAAGAAAAAAATTGGTGAAAGAATCTATAGACATTTCCCTTAAATTAGTACATAATTAATTGTCGCTATTAACACGCAATATTTGTTTCATCACCTAATTAAATTCATTAATTCAACCCCCCCCCCCTCCAAATTTAAATGGAAATATAAAAAGATAAAGTTGGTGTTGCCAGATTCTAATGTGGCAAAATATATTATGTGGAATTGAAAATAAAATTTGTATTTGCTTAGGATTTGAGGTCACAAATCTTACACTTCATTGAGGCTCCTATCATTACCCTTTTAAAATACCCGGTTCAGACGAGGAGAGAGATGGTTTGGCATTCCCTAACTTTGGACCAAACCGGTGGATCTGATTCTGATTTTCTTTCATAGTATCTTGTTAAGTTTATAATTGTTTAACATCTTAATAAAGTACTAAAAATGCAATTTACAATTATAAGGTAAAAGTAGTAGAAACAGAAAGTAGCTATAAAGAAATCCTATGATATGAAATGATCCAAAGAGTGACCAAGGTCAACACATATATTTGTGACTCGATTTTCTTTCTGAAAATATGAGACGAACGAAATTGCAAATGCAATTTAAGAAATCTACCCCTGAACCTGGACAAGTAAATGTACATTTCACATTTCAACTATTCAGGTTCACAGCCACGTACATTCACATTCACTTTCCAAGTGCATGCACAGACAGATAAACCAGATCTGATAATGCCAAACTGGGGATAACCTGCCAATAAGCACTTTCACAACTACCAAGTTTGAACCTATGAAGCACCATCCCTTATGAACACAGCCAGGGACAACACGACACGCACGCAGCCTCCAATCGGAGCCAGACACGTTCAGCCTTGGAGATTTCAACCAATCCCATGCCTAGCTCGAGGAAAATCCTCTCTCCTCCTCCCCTTATGTAAATGATTCACACAGCAATAAATAACTAGCACCTGCAAAGTTTTGCAAAACAGATCATATCAGATACTGCGAGATAAGGTTTTGGGCAGAGAAAAGAGAAAAGGAAAAGCCTAGAAACTAAAATAGATTAATGGCCCCGGAGACGGGAAAAGCAGGCAACTTGACAAAGGATCAGATATCAGATCAGGTAAGGCATGAGCAGAAACATTTTCAGGGGGGATGCACCTTCATAAAACAAAGCATAGTCCTTGTGTGTATGTCATCCATCATCCTAGACTGTTCACCGTTTTCCTAAAAAGTTAAAATATATCGATTTTTGCCTTCAGATTCTTGTAAGTCTTCCTCAAAATTAATTTTTTTGATAATTTGTTTTTCTGTTGCTTGTTCTTATAGTGGTTTTGATATATGGTCAGTCTCTCTTTTATACTTTTTTTTTTCGTTAATTACGATAGAGTGAGTTTAATAGATAATATTCTCTCATTAGAGTAAAATGTTTAGATTTTGTAATAAAAGAGAAAAGTTTGTTAAAACATGTTTACAGAAAATTCATAATATATACACGTGATTTGAAATGATCGTAATTCATCGGTTCTATATTCATTATAAATAATGATAAACATTTCGCACCCTAAAAGTATTTGGCTTTTCATAGCATTTACTTACGAAAACCATAAACATAATATTTCGTCCACGTACATGGTGAATCCTATCAATTTTTTTCTTTTTCCCTCCAACTTGCTCAAGTGGGTCTCATAGAGTCATACGGATCCCACGACTATAATAACAACAGACACTTCTCCCATCTTCTATGCGCAAATTGATTCCAAAATCTCTGAATCTAAACCAATACCCAAACAGCCTTGAGCCTTCTCATATGTAATTCTGTATCATAAAACCCACAAAAAGCATTTAAGCAGTTCCATTCCTCCTAACCCTTTTTGCATTATCTCAACTTACAGGTTAAGATATCCATGGATTTGATGAGCAGTTTCAATGAGAATGCAAGCGATTCAAATTCTAAGTTACCTTCTTCACGGTACAAAGGAGTAGTCCCGCAGCCTAATGGCCGTTGGGGAGCGCAGATATACGAGAAGCACCAGAGAGTATGGTTGGGAACGTTCAATGGAGAAGAAGAAGCTGCCAAGGCATACGACATTGCTTCACAAAGGTTCCGAGGCCTCGACGCCATCACGAACTTCAAGCAATCCTCATGGAGTGCCACCATAGATGATCAGGAAGATGAGGCTTTCTTCTTGCAGTCACATTCCAAGGCCGAGATCGTTGACATGCTTCGAAAACACTCCTACACCAATGAGCTAGAGCTGTTCAAGCAGCACAAGAATGGTGGCAAGAGAATAAAGTACCGTAACATTGATTTGATGGACATTCATATTCAGAAGGAATGGCTGTTCGAGAAGGTGCTAACACCAAGCGATGTGGGGAGGCTAAACCGGTTTGTCATACCGAAACAACAAGCCGAGAAGCATTTTCCGTTGATGGATTCTGAAGCTAAGGGAGCGTTGCTAAATTTTGAGGATGATTTGGGGAATGTGTGGAGGTTTAGGTATTGTTTTTGGAGTAGCAGTCAGAGTTATGTGTTGACAAAAGGGTGGACTCGGTTTGTGAAGGAGAAGAAGCTGAAAGGGGGTGATGTAATTAGGTTTTATGGATCAAGTATGAGAGAGGATAAGAAGTTGTTCATAGAGTGTGGGCCAAGAAACATCGACGACGAGGTTTCGGGTTTTCCGGAGAGGACTATTACGGTCGATGAGCCGTTAATGGCGCCGGGTCGAGATCACGATGGAGTGGTAAGGTTGTTTGGAGTTAACATTGTTGATAGCAACATTTTAGACAATAGCACATATAATTGCTCTCAATATATGTAACAATGGTCAACGTGGCATATAGAACAAGTTGTATTGAGGTAATATTTTTTTCTTTTTCTTTGTTTTATTAAAAAGATTGAGAAATCCTCATCCGGTCATCCCATCCTCTATAATATCATGATAATATGATATGGCTCCAAGCTGTGTTGCAGTGTTGCCTTGTTAGAGCAAGTTCACCCGTTGGGTCACCAGGTCACCTACTATTCACTGCTTTTTAGTGTATATTTTCATTCTCTGGGTCACTAAATACACTGTGCCCGTGACCCAGGGCACGAAATACACTGTGCAGGTCACCATGGTGACCCAGAACACTGTACAGGGTGACCCAGGGCACGAAATACACTGTGCCCGTGACCCAGAGGGTGAAATTAACACTAAAAAGTAATGAATAGTGGGTGACTTGGTGACCCAACGGGTGAACTTGCTCTTATCTTCCTATTTTTGCAAGAGACAAATATAATAACATATATACATTTCGAACATTTCAAACAAACAAAATACAATGTATCGCTAGATATCTCAATATATTATGCTGTCAAACTATCAATTCATCTCGTTATCACTCCCACTACAACAAAAGAGATCTTTTGCGACGGTACAAAAACGTCGCAAATAATACAAAATCCGTCGCAAAAGCTTTTTTGCGACGGATAACAAAGCGTCGGCAAAAAACGCGTAGCAAATACTCTAGAGGCATTTGCGACGTTTGGCTTTCGTCGTAATAAAGTTATTGCGACGGATTTGCGACGTACGTTGTCCGTCGTAAAAAGTGGTGTCGGATATCATAATTTTTTTGCTACACTATGTTGCGACATTTTTTCCCGTCGCAAAAAATTACTTTTACGACGTTTGGTTGGTGTCGTAAAAAGTCATATTTTATCTGACATTTTTTATGACGTTTAGTTAGCGTCGTAAAAAGTAATATTTTATCTAATTTTTTTTTTACGACGTTTAGTTAGCGTCGTAAAATGTCATATTTCATCTGACATCTTTTTACGACATTTGGTGTTTCTGACGTAAAAAGTCATATTTTACCTGAATTCATTTCACACATTCATCAAATGTCGCATGTAAAATTGTACACATACTATGATCTATTTTTAATCGTCGCTAATATCATTTGTGACATCTTTCATGTCATATGGTATGTATTTACGCAATTGAATTATTATTAAAAACAAACAACCATTGATTCATAACACATTTTTCTAGTCATACATATTCAAATAGTCAAATGCAATAACAATGAAAATCTTTAAATATCTAATGAGTACAGAGTAGCATATGAATTGATGGAATTATCTTGATCACATCCTTTTGCATAACCCAATAATAGGCCACCCCTGACCTGAATGAACAAGAGTGAAAAAAAAAATATTCATTAAAGTCATGAAATTAATGGTTCAAATTCTATTATAAGAATGTATTTTATTGCACACCTTGTTCTTTTATGTTGAAGTTGACAAAGACATTTGTTGCAAACCCTCTTTGTTTTATAAAAAACAGAATTATAAAGTACTCTATCTAATTTGGCGCATATCTTAGTACCTGGATCCTGATTATTTGTCCAAGTGAAAGTGCTTTCCTTTGATGGTGCTTCCTTCAGCCCTGCATTAATAATAAAATTTTCAAATTATAAGTAAGAATCATTTAAATGTAGAGATCGTCCTACTCTGTCATTTGCAGTCAAAATGCAACTGAAATCTCCTAATACTATAGTTGGATACACACAGAAGCAATAAACAATACAAAATTGTATAAACCTAGTATCCATAAACAGACTAATCACCTTTCAAAAAAAAAAAAAAAAACAGACTAATCATAATGATCAATATGATATATATTCACACCTCACTCTTTGAGTCACCACATGAATTTGTCAAAATTCCCCTCTTCCATGCATACTGTTGCAAGTCTTAACCAAACTAGGAAGTTTGGAACTTTTTTTTTTTTTTTTTGCATCAAAAAATAACTTTGCAGAAGTATTTGATAGAAGTCCCATATAAAAGGTATACAAGTTTGCAGCATTGAAGCCTCAAAGAAACATATCTTCGACATTTTAACTAAGAAAAGAGTGACAGACACACCTTTCACATTAACTATACAAAGATATAAGCTCCTGTGAATAATTAAGTTGAGGAAACTCACTAGAAGAATCAAACAATGAAAGGACAAGAACATACAAAATGAATTGATTGAAAAGGTTCACAGGTCACTTTTCTTGCCATTAGGCTATCTCGTGTTAGGCTCTTTCCTCAATAAGCAAGTATTCAAGTTCATATATGAGTAAATAGCAAGTATTCATGTTCCCATATGCTTACAAACATTCAAGTACTCAAGTCAGTTCCTAGATGAGTAAAGAGAGAGACTTCAAGTTCCTATATGCTTACAAACATTCAAGTATTCAAGTCAGTTCCTAGAGTAAATAGCAACTTAGAAAACAAAACAAAAAATTAATGCATTCCATACTAAAACTGAGAGTGTCATAACTACACTACTCACTGGACTCATGAAACACATTAACATTTAGCTTACATTTGCAGAACAATAATTCTGAAATCATAACATATGGGGAAAAATAAATGACTTTGCAATGTACAAGAATTGAGGTAGTTCAGCGATCACTATGTGTTGGACGCATACATAAACTTACAAGTAAATATATATATATATATATATATATATATATATATATATATACAAGAACCAAGTACCTTGAAATAACACTATACATATACAAGCATAACCAAGCATGCGATCTCCAAAATTAAAATGAAAGAGAGAAAGAGGAAGCATACATTCATGATTCATTAAATACAAACTTCTTTTTGGGGAGTCAAAAATATAGTGCAATTGGTACCTCCTTGAAAAATGATTACATCCAACCATGCAAACAAGTTCCAGATTACCTCAGTACGATGTCTGTTCAGAAGAGGTTGAAAATCCAGTGCAATGCTTCAATTCTAGTAGCCTCCCATTCACTAGATAGAAAGTGTCCTTAGCTCTCTGTTCAAACAAATCTGGAATGAGCTGGGGGTTAATGATGGTATGAATTAATCCATTAGGAATTATACCACTCAGAGAAAAGCATTATGGACTGTTAAAGAGACCTCAGAAGCATATAAATGCAGCAAATACCAATTCCTTATAATTAAAACAAGGGTCAAATTAATACCAACAACTATCTTCAGCTTCAATTAAAGAAGTAGATATAAAATACAGGAAAAAAAAAATCCTAACAACCATATATACATGAACCCCCTATTAGCTAGAGTATTAGGTGCAGGTCTTATATGTAGCCATATTTTACAGTCCAGCTAATCCATATTTCTTAAATTGTAAAGCAAACTCATATCTGCATCTAATAAATGTTAGTGATTCTCTACGATCTTTGAGACTCTGTTATAGCAAGAAAGAAATTGCAAGCTTTTAAATATTAATGTGCAGGTAACTAATGGACTACACAACACTTTTAAGTTCATCCAAAGAAACAGGACTCTAAAATTGAGTGAGAACAGGGGTTTCAATATATGGGATTTCGGTTCTACAGAAAACAACTTTTTAAAAATTGAACAGCTATGCCTTTCAAATGTACATTCATGGAAAATCACAGACAACCCAGAATTTTAAACAAGAAAACAGGTCATGGAAAATCCACCAAAGCAATCTCTATCCAATACCAAAGACAAATAACAATATACTTGACAACATACCCACAAATCAAAGTTCCCGTTCTTGGGTTTTCTTTAATCACTTAACAGAGGCAATATGAATTTTCAAACTTTCTTCCAATTGCTGTAGTTTTTGCAGCAATGACAAGGATAGGGAAACTTGATGTTTACAACTAATGCCTTCATGAAATTAAAACTAACTTTCTCGCATTCAATTTCAGAAGCACAAAATGGGTGGGTTCACACATACAAGGTCACTACAAATTGCAATTGGGAATTTACAATAGCTAAACCCTAATCAATTCACAGTAGATAAATCACAAAAGGAAGACTCACCCAGTTCATAGAAAACAAAAAAAGCGATACTTTGAATGACCTTACCTGATAGAGACGAAGAGAATGATTTCGATTGAATGATCTTGCTTGATTCTGCAGTCGTGATAGCAACAAAGTATTGCTAAGAACTAGCTTTGAGCGAGCGAGCGAGAGGGAGGGAGGGAGAGGGAGAGTCTTGCCGTACGTCTAGCTATTGGAGACGTGATAGGAACTGACTTCATCTCGTATGCAGTTTTTTTTTTTTTTTTGGTTGTTAAATACGACGTATTTCACAATGTGTCGCAAACCCTCTTTGTTTTATGCCTATTTACGACAATTTGTGCGACGGCACTTAATAAGGGACGCAAATATATTGGCGCCAACTTTGGGTGCTTAATTCCGCCTAAAATTAAAGACATTTGCGACGGCCGCGCCTCCTGTCGCAAATAAGGTGTCACAAATAATGCTTTTTTTTGTAGTGTCCCTCAGCTCTTCTACCTCAAATAGTTTAGTTGCTATAAGAACAGTCTGAAGATTGGGCATTGGAGTTGGACTAACAGTACAAACTCAGGCGCACACGAAATTTTTTGAAGGGCAACACCGCAATGACCTCTCAGATTTCCAGTCGGCCCAAAAGATTAATGGCGCGTGTTCTGAAAAATGGCGCGTGGGGATGTCGGGGTAGTAGATGTAGATAAGTAGATGGTTTCCCAAACACCAAGGTGGAGTGACTAGTGAGTAGTCTGTGTCAAAGCGTTGGCATTATGCATAAAGCGTAAGCCTCTGTAGCATCTCAGATTTTGCTTTAGTAATTTCGGCCACTCATCAGATTAATGCAGACACTAGGCCAATACCCTAGTTTGAAGTTCAAGGTAAGAGACGTTTAAACTAGAAGCTAAATCCATCTCCATCCCTTTACAAGTAACGAAACAGATTTGACACAACATAATAGAAGTAACAAGAGCCGGTCTCCTTTTCCTTCGAGAGCTGATTCACACACTAGGATTGGTAATTTTCGACACGACTTGGTAACCTACTAGAACGATACGAAACTAGCGAGTGATTTTGCCGAATTGGAATAACCCGAATCCGATAAAGGATTAGAATTGACACAACACAAACACAAACACAAACACAAACACAAGTTAAAAAATCACAAATCGCCACCCACATACACAACCAAAATCCCAAATCAAACACTATGCATCCAATGCTTGAATCACAAAGAACAGATTGAAGAGACAATAGAACACATCCCTATGATGAGATCCCATCTCTAACAAAGTACTCAAAATGCAGGGAACAAAGCATGATTTGGTCACACACACTAGTTCGTTTAATTTTTAACTGGTGAAGCCATGACAGGCATGATTATTATGGCCATGACCCCCAATTTGATCCACAAGCTTAGCAAGCCTGACATGCTTACTGCACCAAGCTTCCACCAGCTTGGCCTCCTTGCTCTCCGCCTCTCTCTGCAAAACGCTCATTTGCTCTCTGTAATCGCTCTCAATCCGACCCATAAACGCCATCTCTTCTTCCCTCAACGCCCTTATCTTGGCTTCGATCTCCTCCATCGCCTCCCTCCTCTTCCTCGCCTTCTCCGACTCCAGCTGCTGCTCCAGCCTGCTCAGCCGCCACGTGGCTTCCTTCTTGTGCTGCACCCAGCTCTGCCTCCCCTCCTCCACCTCCTTGCACCACTGCACCAGCGTACCCATCTGCACCCGGGTCGGGTCCGGGTCGTAACCCGGATCCGACGGCGAGAGCGACAGGCTCACCGAAGAAGAAGGCGTCGTGGAGGACGTGGACGACGCCGCGGAAGGCGGGTTCATCCACGGCGGCAGAACGGAAGGCGTCGCGGCGGCCGACCCGAGCGAGAGAAGCGGGTCGGGTTCGGACATCATGCCGTAGAGCTTGGGCTGGACGTACTTCTCAGCAAACGTCTCCAAAATGTGGTCGTACGGCCCCTGCGCGGCCCTCTCCGGCGAGGAGATCCCGGCGGCGACCGGAATACTCCCCTCCGGGGGCTGAGTCGACGAGGAGGACGCGGCGGTGGAGGCTTGGGAGGCGGCGGCGGAGCCGGGCTTGTGCTTGGTGAGCTGTTGTTTGAGCTGCTTTTCGCGGAAGACCTCCCACCACTTGCCGAGGCGCTTGGGGGTGCGGCCGGGGAGCTCGGCGGCGATCTTCTTCCACTTGTTGCCGTACTTGGCCTGAAGCTCGATGACCAAGGACTGCTCCTCCGGGGAGAGGGAGCCCTTCTTGAGGCCGGGCCTCAGATAATTCTTCCAGCGCTCGAGGCAGGATTTCGGGTCGCGGTTGATGGGCTGGGCCATGCGCTGGGAGACGAGGGCCCATTCTTTGGGGCCATACTGCTTCACGTAGGCGCGGAGGAGGGCGTCTTCTTCGGGTTGCCAGCGCTGCCGCTCCTTCATTTCGGCACCATACTTGGTGGCTGTGGGACGAGAGGACGACGACCCCGCGAGAGAGAGAGAGAGGTGGGTTTGGTTTTCTGTTGGGATTTGAGAGAGGGGATGACGCGGGACAGAGGAATTGGCGTGTGAGGCTTTGGAGGTGCAGAGTGGTGGGGGCAGGGTGAAGATAGCGTGAGGGAGTCGGATACTTTTACTGTGGGGTAGAAAATAATGATGACGGCTGAAAATGTAAAACCTACAGGCCAATTGGACGTAATGGTAAATAAATAGTGTTCAGTGGATCACGGATTCAGGGCAGGTCATTAGTATTTATTGATTACAGGCAAGCAAGGCCGGTCTTTAATTTAAACAACGGAACGGAATTCTGATTAGCCTTTTTTTTATTTATTTTCTTGGTAAGCTCTTTCCTTAACTTCGGTTGTATTGTCGTAAGTAATGCCTTTGCTTTTATTGTCATTTTGACACAAAATTCTAGAAGAAAAAAAAATTAAAACATGTGCACTCGAACTAAGTAAATCACAGATACTTGATAATCGAGAATACATACCAGTGAAATAGAAAATGGAAAACCTACGCAAAAGCTAATCAAACTTGCTTGAAGAGCAATCAAGCAACTAGATTGCAGAACCAAACAATAGAAAATATATAGCATATATATATATTCTAACAAAATAATAATAATCATCAGCCAGCAAGCGGATTGAGCACTTGCCCCATGAACAACACAGTTCCACCACCTTGTCTGATGAGAAGCATGAATGGGTGATCGGCCACAAAGTCTTGTATCTCTTGAGGCGGCGGAGCAGAAGCCCCGGCCAACCCATATGGCAACAGTAGCAGCTGCCGCAGTTGTGCCATCTTCATTAACCTCAATTACGGCTTGATGGAGTATATTCGTGTTGGCACCAACACCCCCCAGCCCTAGTTTCTCCAAAACACCGGATGCTTCAAACCTATAAGAGATCTTGAACTTTGGGATCAATAAGCGACCCGCTCGAACGATATTCCATTTAAGATGACGATCTAAAAATCCAGACTCCGAACGTACAAACCCTCTCGACCAGAGCCGGCAGCCCATCTCTTGCATCAGGAAGAAGCAAGTGCATAGAGAAACATCGATGGTCCTTGTAATCACTACTTCCTTTGTAAGCAAGATTCAAGACTTTAAAGCCGTCAAAGGCGCTTATGGAGTGGCAACCACCAAAACAGCTAGTCATGTAAGGTACTCCATAAACTGAGTTTCCATTCAAAAGGTGAAACGCACCGTTTCTTGTCCGAGATGCATTGAAGTAGTCACGACACCAAGAAGCTTTGAAGTACAAGGTGTTTGCAAGGATGACATACGTGTTGGGGGTGACTGAGTTTGGAGGAAGAATCTCAGGGATAAGGCCGTTGGTTTCCTGATTGACCCAGGAATTCACCTCGATTCTTACACCATCGGGGTTGGATTTAAAATCTGCTTGCTTTAGGGCTGCTTTGTAATAATTGCACACCACCTGTACGTACGATTCATCGAGCTGGTGAGATCGGTCCACCCAGAGACCATTGGCCAAGTTCAGACATGGCCCACCAGCGGCGGATGCATCGGCCAGAACGGAAGTGAGGAGATTGTAGGCCAGGAAGTTGAGGTACGTGGTTGCTGGAATTGGATTTGAGGACAGAAACAAACTGATGCAGTTTGGGGCCGTTTGCCTCCGCCGCGGCTACAAGGCTTAGGACCATGTGGATAGATATGGGCGAGTACACCATGTTCTTCTCCTTGAAATCGGTTCGAAGTAGATGCTTCGTTATCTCAAGTCCAACGTCGGTTTGGTTGCTGATGGCTTGTTGGAGATCCATAGTCGTTGTAGGTGGGACGCAGGGTTAATTATTAGGGTTCAAGATGACGTTGTTTTCTCTGATTAAAGTTTATGATTTTATTCTTTGCTCTCTTGGAGGTATTTATAGAAAACGATCGAATCAGAATAGGAAACACAATATTTGTTTTTCCAACATATCTCTTTAAGAATTTCAAGATCAAAGGTCTTCAGATTTATAAGAACAAAAGCCTCTGTAATCTTAATCATCAATAGGGAATAGAGAAAAATTCAGTCACCGTCCCCAAACTATGCTGCCAAGGCCAATTTGATACCCGAACTCTCAAAAGTATCAATGTGATACCCAAAGACCTAAATTGGCATCAACGTGATACTTCCGTCCAAAATCTCAAACCGCTCCGTTTGTCTGCTGACGTGGCAAACACGTGGATCCTATATGGAAGGGTAGAATAGTCTTTTACTACTAAGTAATTAAAAAAAAAAACAGAATGGAGCACAAAGCTCCATCTCTCTCTCCTCTCTCTTTCTCTCTTGGTTCTGGTTTTTCTGGGTTTTGATGGCTTTGGAGGCTATCAGTCTCTCGCTCTCTCTCCTTCTCTCGACCCCTGTCTCATCTCTCTCACCAACCTCATCCTTGATTTCTTCGCTATCCACCATGCCTTTATATCCGTAGCAGCTATTGGTACTCCTCCACAACCAGTCGATTCGGACACCAACATCGACGACGACGATGCCACCGCAGCCGTCGATTTAGAAGACGACGAGGATCACCATCCCCAAAACGACGCCGTTGTTTCCCACTGGAGGAGGCGGCGGAGATAAGATCGAAGACGACGGAGCAAGGTTCTAATCGATCTGTTTGGGCTTTACTTTCTGGGTTTTCAATCGAAGAGCCTCAAACTCTTGATTGCTCTCTTCCTCAAGCAGCAAAGTAGAAACTCTTGGTTAATATTCTGGTTCATTGCCGTCATCCCTGTGGCTTTGGTGTTCACAGACGAACTCCGGTGACAGAGAACAGAAGTCCGAAAGCTTCTCGGGTTCTTCGGTCTATTTTCCGACTCCGGCCACGGCTGCAAGCGAGACCGGTGGCAGTAGCTTCGTCTTGGCGAGGTGAAGAAGCCTGTGGTATCTTTGTGTCCATCCATCAACTTGAAAGAGAGAATCAAATGGGAGAAGTTTCTGAGTTTTCTGGTCATGTTATGTGTTTTCCGGCAACTGTTGACGATAAATAAGGTATTGGTGTTCCTCTATTTGTCGAGCTCTACATGATTGTGCCATCAATTTTCAGTTTTTATTATGATTGGACGAATTGGAATTTTGGGGATTTTGAGGCTACTGTGTGTGTTCGAAGTTTGATGTGGTGTATTGATCAATTGATGTTCTTTAGTTAATTTCTGATCATAAAGAAACCTCTTAGTACGATTTTGGTTGTTGGTTAAACCTGAATTCAAGAATGATAAGAATTGGATGATCGGAAGGATAAACTGTGTTACTCAGGGGTCTAAGAACTATAGCTGCTTTGGATTGTTTTTTGTATTCATACTTGTTTGTTGGATTGAGAACTGCAACTATGGAGCTTTGATTTGAGAACTGTAGAAGTGGGATGATTCCTCCAGATTTGGGTCATCTCTGTTTCAGCATAGAAGATCAGCTTTGCTCTTGTTGATATGAAGGACGAGGATAAGATGTTTGGTTTAATTGTTTATAACATGAAGTCTTAGGAACCAGAATGATGAGAATTTGCAGAGTTGGATATTGAGAGATTACTCTGTATGGATTGTTAAATTAGTGGAATGGAATTGATTTTTTATGTTGTTAAAAAAAAAAAAAAAAAGGAAGAAGAAGAAGAAATGAAAAGAAAGAAAAAAAATTAAAACAGGGGTAAATTGGTCATTTCACATTTTTTTGGGACCCACGTGCTTGCCACGTCAGCAAACAGACGGAGCCGTTAGAAATTTTTGACGGAAGTATCACGTTGATGCCAATTTAGGTCTTTGGGTATCACATTGATACTTTTGAGAGTTCGGGTATCAAATTGGCCTTGGCAGCATAGTATGGGGACGGTGACTGAATTTTTCTCTAGGGAATATGATTGCCAAAAAACAAAAATAAAAAAATAAATCAAAAGGGATTACAGCAACAGGAAAAGAAATTGCTAAGGAAAATGCGCATCCAGGGAATCGAACCCTGGTCAGTACCGTGGGAGGGTACTATGATACCACTACACCAGATGCGCTCGTTTGTTAACAATGCTCATCTTTAGAGCTATTTCTTGTGTCAAAATACATGATATAAATTGATCAAAAACAAATCGTTAACTTTGTTTCATGGTGCTCTAGTTACATTATGGAATATACTAACTCGTATTAGATCGTTTTAGTTGTTTCTTTCTTTTTGTCATAAAAAAAAAAAACTCGTATTAGATCGATTTGGACACATCTGTACAAATTTTTATTTTATCACACGCATCATGCTCACTTTTAATAAGAATGTTAAATTTTTCACTTAGTTTTTTTAATCTTGAAATATCTACTTATGGAGATGAATTTGAGTTTATGCAGTTCCTATGTTCATGATTTATCTCAACACGAGCTAGCCCAGTGAGACCACCCTGAAAGTTCGCAGGTATCCAACCATTAGGTCTCGTGATGATCTAGACTCTCTGAAAGCTAACACATTCAACAGCGTCACATGTGTCCCGCAATGTTATGCTAGAACTTAGATATAAATTTCACTCAAATTAAGTGGCTTGTCATCCCTACCAACCCTCATTATTGGCCTCTCTAGTTCTCTTTCATGAAATTGTAACGTGATACCTGTTTTTCCGGTACATTTGAGTCCTGCAAGGCTCCACGGGCCAATGGGATAGGCTCCACTCTTTGACTTCTTTACTTTTAGTAGACTTTTGGTTGGCTACCTCCATGGCTGCTTAGGCTTAGCCACTCGTTTCCCACCACCATAATTCATAACATCTCCACCTTTCCAATTCCTTCACACGTTTATTTCCTTTCCCAATTCCCAGTTTCATCGCACCTTCACATATGGAGGAGCAAAAAGACTGTTTGACTCCACCGCCCATTTCATTCATTATTCTATTCACCCTAAAAACCCACGTGATCGACCTAATTAACCACCATCCTCGTATCCTTCAATTCCCTCTATATAAACACCCTTCTCCACTTTCTCCCCTACCAAACCTTCTTGCCAGTTCATTCCATAATTAAGAAAAACATCAACCCTTAGCTTCAATGGCTTGCTCAAGCTCTCCAAGACCCAGTTAGTCTTCTCATCTTTTCTTTTACTCTCTTCGATCTTTTAAGGACTAGCTAGTACATTAATTAGTTCTTGTCTCAGACTCTCATCATTGTACATATTGAGTTTCTCTGTAACTAATTAAACGTGTTTGTTTCTGCAGCAAAAGTTCAAGAGTTCCATGTGTATGAGATCAACGAACGAGACCGTTCGAGCCCGGCTTACCTTAGTTTGAGCCAGAAACCTGCCCATTCGCTTGGAGATCTCGTGCCCTTCACTAACAAAGTAATTTCTTTCTCTAGTACTACTCTATGATCGATGCACTAGTCTCTTGACACATGCTATATGTGTCTGCATGTCGAAGTCATTTACAGGTACTAATGTATTGGCATTTTACAAATTTTGTTGCAGATATACACCGGAGACCTTCAGAAACGATTGGGGATAACGGCGGGACTTTGCATTTTGATCGAAAGCAAGCCTGAAAAGAAGGGTGACCGATATGAGGCCATGTACAGCTTCTATTTTGGGGACTATGGTCACATTTCCGTCCAAGGACCGTACTTGACTTACGAGGACACGAGCTTGGCCGTGACCGGTGGTTCGGGGATATTCGAAGGAGTGTATGGACATGTCAAGCTGCACCAGATTGTGTTCCCCTTCAAAATCTTGTACACTTTTTACTTGAAGGGGATTGAGGACTTGCCTGAGGAGCTTACGGCTGTGAAGCTTGTGGAACCAAGCCCCAGTGTTCAGCCCAGCCCTGCTGCCAAGGCTTGTGAACCCCAAGCTACTGTCTCTAATTTCACTAACTAGTTCATAAATCCATGGCGATGGTGATGAACTGAGGATGAAAGCACAGTTAGATGGATCGCCTTTACCTTGTGTCGGTTTATGTATTATCAGAAAAAAAAATATTGCTACAATAATGCGAATTTCAAGGCAATATAATCAGCTTTACACCTTTACCAATGTGGTTTATGTTTTTTAATGTTGTAAATGATATGATTGTCATCTAATTTTATTCTTCCACTTGACAAATTGGTAACAAACTTTAGCCTGAAGTTCAGTTATTCAAGTCTTCAAGACATTCGGAGCCTAGCAATTTCTTTCAAACACGTGACATATTGAGGTCATACTTCTCCAGATGGTCTTGTTTGGACCGACTTACCTAGTGCAGCTAATAGAGCTTTTCTTTTTGATATTGTAAACACGTAAACATTGATTGTCTAAAGGATTCCATATCTAATTTATAGTCTTTTCGTATCAAAATAAAAAAAAGTTAAACCACATAGCAAATTAGTTTGAAATATCTGATCCAAGTTCGTTTGAAGGGGTAAAATGAAAGGTTTTGTGCTAAACATGTTCAAATATATTAATCAAAGCAAGTTTAAAAGAAGTGAAAATGATATAAAAAAATAAAATAAAAACTTCATCTTAGGTAAGTAAATGATAAATCAAGTCAAAGTTATTCATTATGTTACAATAGTCCATAAGTTTATGACTTTATGTTAAATTAGTCAACTTAATTACATTTTTTATTCGGATTCTACCCTTGAAGCCAATGACTTGAGGTTAACAGTGACATGACCAGTAACTTGACATTTTTTATTTTGATTCTACAATTGAAGCTAATGACTTGAGGTTAACAGTGACCTGACCAGTGACTTGTCTACTGACTTGTGATCAACATTGGACATGGCCAATGATATGTGTATAACAGTGACATGGTCAGTGACACATAATGTGACTTAGCTAGTGACATGGATATAACAGTGATTTAACCAATGACTTGGCAAATGACATGTGACTTTAACAGTGACATATTGTGAGTTCGTTAGATCAATCCTAAAATCTTCCTCTAGATATCGCTATGTGTTTTTTTTTTTTTTGATGGGATGATATTGTGGGTTCATTAGATCAACCCAAAAATCCTCATCTAGATGCCCGCGAACTCTGGCGGTGGTGGTCTCTAGATCCCAAGTGCTTAGGATATCAACTATAGTTGCAAGTTATCCGCTACCATCACCCCAATCATTTGATGATATTCAACAAGATCATAGTTGGTGCTTTGCATTTAGATGTACTTACTTGTTTGTCACAAACAAAGCGATAGATCGATATTAGAAGCCCCGCGGCCTTTATGTCAAGGAACGTAGGCAATTGACATTTTTATAGAATGTACAGGGTTGGATTCTAATACGATTTCATGATGTGGGATCTGTTTAATACAAAGAAGAGTAAATGAATAAACATACACAGCACTAACAAACAAACAAAAAACAAAAAAATGGTGTTTTGGAACACCAACCAATTTTAGTTGTTTTAGTTAGGTTCTATAGTCCGAGTCCAGTTCAAAGTTTGCGTAGGTTCGCATAGGTGTTCTGTTCCCCGCAGGGCGCCCCTTTGTGATTAGCAAACATATTTAAACACATCTTCTGCTAACCCGTTCTTCGATGTGGGATCAATACAAAAGAAATAAACACAGTTAAAACCTTTCTAATTTCGGGTTTACCCAGCCTAACCCCAACACTTTCAACACTAATAATTTAATAATCATCTTTGGATCTCTGAAAAGTCTCAAACCCAAAACACGACCCTTCCTTCCAAAACCAAACAGAACAATGCTCCTCTTGTTCCTCCGACACTATTGCCACCTCTTCTAACCACCAAGACCAACAACAACAACCGCCCCAAAACGACGCCGTCTCCTCCTCCTCCCTCCTCCCTCCTCTAATGGTTGTTGTCCAAGCCTCCAAGCTCAACCTCCCCTACCCTTCCCTCTCTTCCCCTCACATCACCTCTCTCCTCTTTGAACCCAACTCTCTCTCTCTAGCCCTCATGCACTCTGACTCCTCTTTCTCTCTCTACCCTTCTCTCTCCTCCCCTCTTTCTCTCTCCTCCCTCCCCCCTCCCCAAACCCTAATCCACCCCCCTTCCTCCTCCTCCACTTTCCTCCTCCTTCAAAACCCTAACCCTAACCCCAATCCCAATCCCAGAGTGCTTTTCATTGTCTCAGGGCCTTATAAAGGTGGGTCCCAGGTCCTTCTCAGGTTCTATATTCTGCACAAGCAGACCCAATTTGTGAGGGCCCAAGTGGTTTGCTCTCAGAAAGATCTCAACTTTGATCACAAATTGGGGGTTTTGGTGGATTCTAATCATGGGGTTTCGATTAGGCTTTCTGGGTCTGTCAATTTCTTTGCAATGTATTCGGTTTCCGGCTCCAAGATTTCGGTTTTCGCTGTCAAAGATGTTGGTGGTGATGGGGTGGCTGTGAAATTGATGAGGTGTGCTGTCATTGATTGCTGCAAGCTTGTGTGGTCCATTAGCGTTTCGTCCGGGTTCTTGATTCTGGGGGAAGATGATGGAGTGAGGGTTTTCAATTTGAGGCAGCTTGTGAAAGGGCGGGTTCGAAAGCCTAAGAGTTCGAATTCGAGTTTGAAATTGGGTTTGTTAAATGGGGTGATTGGTGACAATGTGCAAGAAGCTGGGGATTGTGCAAATAAACATGGAAGTGGAAAGTGTGAAGGGACTTGCGATGGTTACTTGTGCCGGAAGAATGATAGGAATTGTGTCTCTGGTAAGTATGCACATTCTGTTATTTAGTTTCATTTTTGTTAATGTTGTTTTGATTCAAAAAAACTGCAATGCAGACGTTTTTGGTACATTTGGTAATGCATTCATACTTGTTGAGTTAGTACTTAGAAGAGTTGGAACCTGGAACTTTGATCAAACATGTTCTAGGGGCACTATGATAAATGCGCTGGTCGCACAACTAATGAGGATAGATTAAGGCAATGCTAAATGTGTTTCCTACTCCCAATGCCTCTGTTTTTGCTGAAGTCAAGGATAGACTTGTTTTACTGTTTGTGTAAGTTAGAGTTGTGTGTGATGAGTCATCTCGCTGTGGTATTTGATATTTGTGCGATGAGGTTAATATCTTTAGACATTATTTCCTTAGACAATACCAAAAATTCTGAAGTCTCCACACTTAGTTTGTTGTTGGCATATGCCTAACTATAAGAGTTATGTTGGCTGTAGTTATTTTGATATATATTTATGAAGTTTTGTTGGGATACTTATTGTTTGCTTCATTAATATAGTTTTAGAAGAATTTATTAGCAAAAGATTAAAAGCTTAACTCATAATTTAGAAGGAACAGTACATGATTAGTTTGTTAAACTATTCACTGTAGGATTGGTTTTGGAACCGATGTATAAGTTGTTTGTATATGATGGGGAATGGTAAAGTTTTGATGGCTATACTAGGGTCAAGCTTTGATGATGGGAAGTAAATGAGATTTTAGAGTTGGGTTTTTCCAGGGCATTTAAGTGTCAGATCAATGAGGAGTGAGTAGGAATGGTCAGGCTTGCTCATATGTGATCTAGGTAGAGTTCCTGCTCCTAAACATTGTAGGGTTCAGCTGGAGGCCCCAGTTTCGACCCTGGGTCTGTGAAGCGGGTCTTGGGAATTTCTGGATGCCAAAAGAAAGAAAGCAATCAAGTAACTTGTGAGTAATTGTGGTTTTTGGTCAAAAGGGCTGAAACATAAGAGTCCTCTCTCAAAAGGCCACGGAGAGTCATAGGTTCGGAATGAATTTCTTTCATCCAATTCTCAGTGAGAACTTTGAATTTAAAGTGGGATAGCTGGTTAAGCTTTAAACTTGGTGTTGATGGCTATGTGAACCTGATTTGTGTTTAGTTCTCTCATTGTTGTTATTATTATTATAATCTTTTGAATGAGTGAATATTGTAATCCCCAAATTATAGAGGATTTAACCAAGTCCCAAAGGTCTTTATTTTGATTTAAAGTTACATCCATAGTGGGCCTATTGAAATAGTCCAATGTTAACATGTTGAACAGACTCAAAATTCCACAAAAGATAAGTCTTTCACAGATATATGATAAAATGTCTATTTTTTGGTTTTTCGGGTGTTCTTATTTTTATATTTTGGAGTGACATGGTGACTAACTTTATGCTTGTGGAACACCATATCCGTTCATGACCTCATTGATCAGATCATATGGTGTAATTTTAAGTTCACTGACTTTAGTTGAGCCTGTTTCTTGCACACGCACTACTTGAACAGATTTATATTTATCTGCAATTTACACTGACAAATTGTTTTTTAGGTATATCCTTTTGACAAGGACATGGGTGCTACTCATATAAGCAAGGTGCTGTCCTTTGGTTAAAATCATAAGGATGCCTCTAGATGGTAAATAACTAAATACTGATTAGAAAAATAACTCTAGATAGGGACTGTCTTGCATTTCCTTATCATCCACTTGAAATCTCTAGCTTGCAGACTGATCGTTAACTTTTTACTCTAAAATAATCTCTACAATTTTGCGAGATAGCTTGGTAGTATGGTCACCATATAATTACATGTCTATTATAGGTTGAAGTGGCTTCCATTGATTCTTTGTCTTAAGATTCGTGTGAATTTGTTCTCCCATTGGTGGAAAGGCTAGTGCCACTAACTGTGTGTTGTTACCTTGTAGTCAAGCGGAGATCTGTTAAACTGAAACAAGACTCATGTGAAGACGGAGTGTGTTTTGCGGCATTCAAGGGCAAGGAGTTAGAAACCTCTAAATCAAGAAGAAGGATACCAGTGAAGGCAATTTCCATTGACGCACTGTCCCCTAACAAACTTTTAATCCTGGACTCAGATGGAGGTTTACAGCTTTTGCACCTTTCCATCCCTGTAATTGGATCAGATATAACTACTTTCATGCAGCAGTTGCCTAACACTATGAAAGTGCAAAAGGTGGCTGTTCTTCCTGAAATAGCTGCAAGTATGCTTCTTCTCTCCCTTTTATTTTAATTATTTTACCTTTGCAACACTGAAGGTCTCTTGGATTTCCAATGAAGTATTACCTTATTAGGGATTAAAAGAACTTGATGATCTGAATGTTGGCAGTATGCTGGTCTATGCTTTTTGCAATATGGTGGTTAGAAAATTTTAGTGATTGAAACACTATGCTATTGCAGCTCATCTGAATTTAGATATATGAATCTTGACCTTTCTTCAACCATTAGGTCACTCACTATTTCATTTTGCAGGAACACAATCTGTTTGGGTGTCAGATGGCTACAATTCTGTGCAGATGATGGTGGCATCTGACATGGATAGTGCAGTTAGCCAAAATGATTTAAATGAGAGCAAGGAAAAGCCGATGCATATCACAGGTTCTCATTGGACCATAAATTGCTTTTTAAGTTTAATCTGAAATCCCAAATTCTGTCATACTTCCTTCCACGTCAAAGAAACCTACACGTGTTGTCAATACTACTACAGATTTCTTTGAAATGGAGTATATGTACAATTTTATTCTCATGAGTGGTGTTCTATGGTGGTTGAAACTTCTTCATGAAGTGTCTGAACCCCATGATACCCTAATCCATATGGTCATTTCCTTTACGGGTTTTTTTTCCTCAAATTCAATGCAGTTGACCTTATATTTTCAATTTATTTCCAGTATTTTGAACGTTTTTGTGTTTTTCCTGTGCTAGTTGGTCTCACAATTTTTACTGGGGAAAAGATTCAAGACCTTACTCCTTTGGCCGGAAATGCTATTTTGATTCTTGGACAAGGTAACATGTGGTTTCTTCATTTAGAATTACTTTGCAATCTTTGCCTACAAAAAGTGTTGGACTTCCAACAATTGATGAGTTACTAAATCAGGTTTTTCATACTGTTTATAAACTACAATTTTATATTGAAATTGGTGGAAGGACCATAAGTTTTATAATAGGATGATGCCTAAGCAAATTTGTTTATTGTTTATGGTACAAAATTTGTTTTCTTCCTTGATTGTCATGATTTTTCTCATTATGCAGGAAACTTGTACACGTATGCTACCTCTTGAAGTTTCTCAGTATAACTGTTTATTCGATTGGTGAGAAGCCGGTCTCATATTATTTCCCTCTTTGTTTAAGTTTTTCTCTGGCCCTGGTCTAAGCTCCTTTCTTTGTAGAACTTTGGAATTCCAGGCAATATTAATTGAGCTCTACCAGTTTGATGGAGGTTCTCGAGTAATGTTCTATTTAAACAGTAAGCATTGGACCTATAAGTTGTCACGTAGATGTGTGTGTGTTATTCTTTCTTTTTGGAGTCTAACTCTTAGTATAATTTCTTATGTTTGATTACCTTGATCCATGATCCTATACATCATTTTGTTACTGAATTCAGGAGCTGCAGTTTCCTTATTAATCTAAATGTGGACAAGACTAAATGCTGAGCTCTTGAAGGTATGTACAGTCATAAACCTTTCTTGGTAGCTGTAACAAACTTAATTCAGGCTTGTCCTGCATGGTAATCCATATTAGAATCCATAAGAGAATCAAAGAAGGTTGTAGAGTGTAGACTGGTCTGGTTTTAAGACGGTATTGATTTCTTAATATTTACCTTCATCAGTTGGTTTCCATCACTGTCATTGGATGGTTTGCATTATACAGTTGACATCCTCCAATCCTATAAAATCTTTTCCTTCCTTTTCAGGTAATATGGAACCGGGACCAATTTATTGCCTGCCATTGCTTTCCAAATACTGAAGGTCGAGTCTTTCAGCAATCAAAGCACTTCCATTGTTCTACCCGACTCCACGAGCGACAACTTTGTTTGTTGTATGTGAGATTATTTGCTGTTGGTTGCTTAGAGTTGCCTTGTGTGGAGCGTCTCTATTCCAAGGTGGTCAACTGGAGAGCTGAACGTGCATTTGACCAAAGGTAAAGAAAAGCTATGAGTCGGCTTTGCAAGAAAGTTTCTGATGACTCGGCAATTTATGAAACTTTCAGTTCTTAAAGCTTGTAAGGTCCAAAATAACTCATCATTTGTCACCAACACATTAACTCTGTGAGTGAAATTATGTTTTATTTTAAATTTGTGCTGCTTGTGAATTTGTTTGATGTCGCTTTGAAGATAAGGAAGTACATGTTATTACTCTTCCCTACATATCTTTGCGTATTCATTCACTTTGAAGGTTTGGTTTGGTTTGGTTTATAAATGTGTCTGATGAGAGATTTCTTTCCACTTACAGTTTACAGGTGGGTAATTTTGAATTTGGATTTAACTCTTCAACCTGTAGAATTGAACAATTATATTAAGGTATTGATATGTCGAGTAGGCTGGCTTCTTGCATTGCTCTTAAGCTAGTCGAGTTGGTCTAGGTTTGATTGACGGTGCCATATCTTCTTGAAATGAATAAGCTTTCGAGATTAAATGAAGTTGGGGGGAGGGGACCTTGCTGACAGTGACTGACACTGTTGAGACCTACTTTGCATACAGATGAGACAAAACTGACGACTATGATGAGGTCCCCTCATCCCTTAAGTTGAGGACCGCCGCACTTGATTATTCAAGTGACGTAGACAATCACATGCACGAGCAGTCGAGCACTGAGAGAGAGTGAGAGACATTCATTCCCCCCATTTCTTGCTATCCACTCTTTTTCTTCTCCATCCAGCCCAGACTGAAAGCAACTCTACATTGGATATCTGCAATCATCAACTTGTCACTTGTTATTACTCATAACCATATCCTCAAAAGCCAAAATTAGATGTGAACAACCAAATGTTTTTCTTGTTCTTGCAACTGAGAGTTTTACGGACGCGCATACATGGTTTGAATTTTTGAGTTTCAAAAGTTATTCGAATTATTTTCCTACGGGACATCCGACGAAAATCCCGTACTAAGAAAAACCATTTAGTAATGACTAATGAGATAACTTATCTAGTACTGGAATCCTGGGTCTATAGCTATATTAGTGAAGACAATAACACAACTCCATCCTAAAAATTTGAGTAGGTGTCATGAAATCTTTGGCCAACAAGATGAACACTAACCCCCGTTTATTTTCGCATCAAGGTATTCGTTTAAGTGTCTCAAAGAGGCTACGACGAGAATAACTAGGAAGGCAAAGAAAGCAACTGTGCGTATATCTAGAACAGTACATAAAATCCGTCACCAACAATATTAATACAAGTACAGGTTTTATGGTCATTTGCTCAAATCTGTTTCTAAGTAGAAGGACGCAAATTTGCTTGATTCAAACACATCTGAACCTTATTTCAACAATCACATGCTTCACTCGAGTTGCTTGAAAAGGCCATCCCAGTACTTCCTGCAATCATGTTACCTGTGTTTGCCTGTTTATGAATCTCTGCACACTTCTTCCAATTTGGATTACATTTTCACAATTTGATCCAATCATCTTTGGTCCGGCTTCGTTCAAATAGTTTCCCATCTAGGAAAAGCTTTGGTGCATTGATAAATCATTCACATTCAAATGCTAGCTAGTTTGGGTTGTACCAAATTTCCCCAGAACATTCATTACCAATGCTAGTCTTTTCTTGAGCAATACTACAACAAACATTGTGACCCACGGTTCAATTGTTATATATAATTTTTCGAGATTCTTTGACCAATTATAGGGTCACTTGGTGCAGAAACCACTGAAATATTGCCTGTACCCAAAGAGTGGTGAATAATCGATCAACCTTTTGCATTTGCGTAAAACGATATTGGAGAACAACTCAATAGATTCTCAAGACAAATTTTTTTTTTTTTTTTTTTCAAAAAAGAATATAATTTTACAATCCCGTGAATAGATGACACTCACATCAATCATTAAACGAGTGTTCTTTTCGTAACTCTTTTAAGTAATTAAAAATTGCCATTGTATCGTTTTCTTTAGGTTACCTTCTTTAATACTAGTTTGACCTATTTGGTCATTGTGCTTATTTTTGTTAACCAATGACTCTCTTCTCGCCAATCTAATATTTAAACGGCATAGTCACGTCTGCGGATAAGAGTATTTTCTTCACTCTAACTATAAATCTAGACAATAAATTGTTTTTTGATCATTATGTTTTATCCTCGTTCTTGCATTTTACTCTCACGTGCAAACGTTTTAACACCATATTGACACAAGATTAGCACACCATTTATTAGGTCAAACAGAATGACCCATTTTTTCTTTGGTCTAAAGGATTAAACAGAATAATCAAATTGGTCATTTACTAATGTCTAATGGTGTGCATACATTTTGTGGAGCTAAAAAATATGTTCCTTATTCTTTTTATTCTTTTTTTTTTCCTTGAAGAAGAAAGCGAATGTTTCATCCTTTTGTGCTTGCGTGTCGGAGTGTGTGTAATTGGCCGATAAATGCATACTTCATATACTGCTTGCTATGTCTAACTGATTATCATTGCATTTTTGACTATATCTTCCCAGAAGAAACACAAGGAGATTTCAAAGATTTGAAAGTTGCTCTATATGTTCTTACACTTCTTCATGTTGCCTCCATTTACTAATCATCTCAAAACTTAAACACCAAACAGAACCATTCCCAATTTAGAAGCAAAACAAGGAAGCTAGCTACCACCTATAGCTAGGTAGATAGCTACAACCATGGAAGAATCCCCATATAGTTCTAGGGGACAAGACGAACCCGAGTTCAGCTTGAGAGATTGGGCTGTCAAGGCTAGAGGAATCAGCCGCGAAAACACGAATTCCAGAAGGTTCTCAGCATCCTACATTAGAAGCTTTAGAGAAGACACAAGGTCTTTCAGATCAAACATTACCATCTCCAGCACTGCTTCTTCTCCTGGCTATGCCTTAAGAGGTAATAAGTAGCACCTTTTTCTCTTTTCTGACTATTTCTCAGAAGCTAGCTCACAACTTCATTTACATTCTTATGCAGATGAAATTGACCCTGCAACTTACTCATTCACCACTGCCCTCAAAGGTAACACTTTTTATGATCATGAACTTTAGGATGTTACTTGTTCAGATTGTAACTTTCTGTGTTTCTTTGCAGCATTGCAAGCAAGGTCTGCCTACAATAGTTGGGAGGCTTTATCCCCAGATGGGTTTGCTTTACATTCAAAGTGGAATGAAGCAGAGAAATACATATGCAACCCTCTTTCAGGACAAGTCCCAATGGAGTGTTTATCTGCAAAAACACTTAGTGGAAGATCGTTTCGAAACATAACGAATCGTATCACAATGTCTGCACCTCTCGTTTACTCTTCTCACACTAGGCCAATCCATACCACCAAGCATTCTTATTCAACCAAAGAAGACTTGGCTCGTCAATTCCCAATTCCAGGTTCCAACACTTTTTTCTTGCTTCATACTTGATATTTTTCACTTGCATACAAATGGTAAAGTGCTAAACTGAATATGTTTTTCTTGGTGCAGCAAAGAAAAATGAGGGTATGACCAGAGATGTTGGAACTCAAAGCACTCCTCCTGATATCAGTTCTAGCAGTCTTAGCTCTGCTTCAACTCCTCCCATTGTAGAAAGATCATTAAATCGATTTCGTGGCGGAGATTCACCAAATTCAAATTCAAATTCAAAACCAAAATCTGAAGAAGAGGTTGAAGAAGAAGAGGTGTGTTTTAGATATTTCTCTATCAATGCTAGAAGTTAAGCTATTTTGTTGTAGATTTTAGGTATGTGTTTGATATGTATTTTCAGGTTCATCAAGATTTTTTCGTTGCTAATTAATGATGTGTTTATGAATATGGGGACCATTAAAATCTCAAGGTAGGGGATTCAGATTGAATTGGTCCCTCTTTGTTTTCATGGCACATGCCCCAAGTGGCCCTGCTTTCCAGCACACACAGACTCCGGTTTGGAATAAAAATTTTCCTGAAATAAAACTGTTCTCTAAAACTCCTGAATGACTCATTTTCACTAAGTTATAACCAGTTGCAGAACAATTTCTATGCTCACTATCAATTTACTATACCTCTTTTTCCCTTTCTTGTAATGAAGTTATGAACTATGTGTTTCTTGCTTTCCATTCCTTCCTTTTGTTTTGTTGTGGAAACATTGAGATTCTTGAGTCTAAAATTATTCTTCACTTATTTCTTTGCCCTTCTGATCTTTTGGGGCTCTCAATGAAAATGCCTTGTCACTGCTGCTTTATCTTCCTCTTCTTTTTGGAAAAGATGGTCATGTGTTTCAGGGATTGTGATTTAATTATTGTTTGGTACAAATTTGATGCTATACCTTGTGATCTGTTTGTACCTACATCGGTGAGGGTATGTGTCGTTTCATGATGTTTGATACCATGTGATGTAAGGTCATATATAATGTGACTGATGGCTGATGCTTGTGGAAAGTGACACAGTCTCTTGCTATTCAGCTAGACATTGTCCACTACATTTATTGAGATGGATTATGTCCTCATCTAATCCATTTGACCTAAGATTACTAGGCTAATGATTTTGGGGGGGAAACAGAAAGTTTGGACCAGCCAAAATCTCATCTAGTATTGGATCACTCGGATATTCTTGATAAGGATCATGCATTTCCATGCTGATGTTGAAAATATGTCACGTTTTAAAGAGGGTCATGTATTGAGTTGATTACCAAAAATATGACCCAGGGTTATAAAAAATTAGTCATAGTTTCGAAATCAGCATGAAGGGCCATGTTTCTTATTGTCATAATGTATAAAGATGCAAAAGAAATTTGAGCTAAAATATGTGATTTAATGTGTGAATTATATAATGGGTGCAGATGGAAGTGAAAGATACAGAAGAGGAAGAAGAAACAAAAAGGGAAAAGGAAGAGAGAAAGAAAAAAGAAGAGCAAAAGTGGAGGCAAGGTGGGTGCTTGTCATGGATGAGAAAAAGGTACAGAGAGAAACACAAACCAAGAAAGAAGAATATGTTTCTTTCTCATCTCAAAGCGTGCTGAATATGAAAACAAAAGAGAGAACTGCAAATCAATAATGTGGAGACCCATTGGAGGGGTCTAAGAGATTCTCTGGCTTGAGACTTGCTGCAGGGTCACTGAGTTCGTCTGTGATCAAGAGAAGAGAAGAATGAATCTTGTAATGCGGTTTTTAGTGGTTGTTTTGTGTCGGTTTTCTTCTGTTGTAGAATAGATCAGTCATCTTTATGCTTTGTTCTTGTTTATGGTCCAAATGGCTGACAAAAGGTTCACATGCATGCTTTTTGTTTGTGCCTTAAAAAGTGGTAGAATCTCTCTACAGAAAAGAACACATATGGGAAATTTACCTGGTCATAATTTAGTAAGAAACTAACATAGCATCTTAGCAAGAAATTTTGAAAATATGAAAATCTTGGTAGTAAAACTTGCTATGAATCTCAGATGCAAGGAAAACCTACTAGGTTGGTTTACTCTTTTCGCTTGATTGGGAAGCCCAGGTAGTTAAAAGCAGCAAGTCTAGAAAAGCTTCAAGAAATGTGCCAAGCACCAATTAATTAAACCACCACAGAAAGAATTGAATCTGAAGCCAAAGGGATGAGTAATAGAGACTTCAATTTTGCTCATCTTTCTTTCTGTTCCTCTTCAAAATTCTATGTATGATACAAATAGGCTTTTGCCAACTGAATATAAACATAGGTTTTACAATTGACAAGCTATGTAATGAAAATGAATCTATCATACATGGGAGTGTTTGGTTAAGCTATCATACATTGTTTAAAACGGCTATGCAGTGGGGTTGACGTTGGAGTTGGAAATAAGTTTGACTTCATATAAATTCTCCTCTCCCTTGGCTGCACCAGAAACTTAAGTAAGAATTATATTGAAAAATTTGATGCAGAAGCAGAATTCAGATTGCTGTATGCAGTGGCACCACGCTCCTAATCTATAACTTGAATATTTTGACAAGTAATTGAAACATTTAGGTCCAAATCTCACCAATTTCAGCTGTAATGCCTGGTCCGAAGAATGATGTAAATTTAGCCTAGAAAAACAACAAAAATTGATGAATCAGTGTCCATCTTTTTTTGCTATTCTGAAATCAGAGGTTTAATAAGTCTTAAAGCTGAAAGAAGGCCATATCATTAAATTTGCCATCAACCCAAGGAAACTTTAAAACATGATTTCCATGAATAAATTTGAAGATAGAAAATGTTCAACAATTGAACTAGGATTTCATTCTCAGACTGAAAGAAAGCAGCAGTAATCTTTCTAAGGCTAATAAAATTTACCTGTCTTTGTTCAAAATCAGACAACTGTAGAGATTTTGCCTCAAACACCAGGACTAAACAGTATCTACCATCTTCTGTGACCTAGGAACATATGATAGCAAGATGACAAATGGAGTAAAAATGATAATAACTGTAAATTTGTAGGTCACTTGGATTCAACTAAGACTCTGATCAAATATCAACTTAGTAAGAAAGGCTTCTATAAGAAATAAGGAATAGAATATTACGGATCATTTGAATCCTTAAAAGACAATATACTTAATGAAATTATCATGGTCCTCAGTCTTCTCTTGTGTGTAATACGATACAGAAGGAAAAAAAAAAATGTATTCCTATACTTTTAATTGCAATAGAGCAAATAAGCCTATGACTGGAGCATTTGCTGTTAATACATTCAGAGGGAAAAAAAAATAAAAATTAGTCACTTGGAGGTGATCAAAAAGTTTACACTCAGCATACCTCTTCACGAATCCTTTGTAGAACAGGCGCACTCCTCCGAGCAATTCCCCCACCCTGTAAAGTAAAACAGAACAAAAAACAATATCAAACCCACACCAGAGGTTGAAGTATATCCAACCAACAGGATGTAACCACCTTGTGCATAAGGTTATGTACATTTAACTACAATTACAGGTGAAGTATGTAGCAGATAATGAGTTGACTTCTTCTTAGGATAGGAAGGAGAAACTTTTCTGTGTCCCACGCACAATATTCCAAAAAAACAGAATGGACGAATAAATCTCTACATATACACACAATCGGACAACTTACCTGACCATACTGGAAAATTCGTTTTAACGCCTCATCCAAATGCTGCTCATCCCCATAGCGGTATCTCGTAACATCATTCCTGACCTAATTATAGATATGTAATTTCATACATCATATTAACTTGGGCAAATAACACAAGAAAACTAAAGCATTTGATGTTGATGCACGAGACCAAATCTATCTACCTGTGCATTAAAAAAAAAAGTCATATATTAACTTAGAAAAAGCAGGACAAGGCCTATGTGCTGCACAATTGGCTCCATGCAACATGAATCATCACGAAAAGAGTTCACTGAGATTCGAGTGGTGCAATATATTTAGGATTAAATTCAGTTTACCCCCTGAGGTTTGGGGGTAATTTCATGTTAGTCTCTGTCCTCTCAATTTAATCAGTTTACCCCTCGAGCTTTCCAATTTTCCTCAACCGTGTCCATTCCGTCCAATTTGGACGTTAAGTTTGACAAAAAAACCCACTTTAAGGGCTAAAATTGTCATTTCAAGGAAAAAAAAACCATGACAAATTTTTTTTTTATTTCTCTCTCATTGAAGAAGAATAATTTATTTTTTTTGTCATGGTTTTTTTTTTTTTTTTAATTCTCTTCTTCTTCAATGAGAGAGAATTAAAAAAAAAAAAACCATGACAAAAAAAAGGAAGAATTTTTTTTTTGTCATGGTGTTTTTTTTCCTTGAAATGACAATTAAAAAAAAATTATTCTTCTTCTTCAATGAGAGAGAATTAAAAGAAAAATGACAAAAAAAGGAAGAAGATTTTTTTTTTGTCATGGTGATTTTTTTCCTTGAAATGACAATTTTAGCCCTTAGAGTGGTTTTTTTTCCAGACTTAACGTCCAAATTGGACGGAATGGACACGGTTGAGGAGAATTGAAAAGCTCGAGGGGTAAACTGACTAAATTGAGAGGACAGGGACTAACGTGAAATTACCTCCAAACCTCAGGGGAGTAAACTGAATTTAATCCATATATTTATATACTGTGGGATTATGAAGGTACAAAGTGTTTATGTTTATTGTCAGTATGATTACTTCAGGAAAAATTATAGGGGAAATAGTCATCCACCCTGGATATTTAGGTAGTTGAGTAGTAGCAAATGCTACTTTCACTCATATTCTAAGGGTTGGACTACAAGATTGGAATATTACAATCCTCAATAGTTCGTGGTTGACATTGATGGAAATTCAAGCGGGTTTTTATAACTAACCCCAAAGTTCCAAAGGGATGGTGGCATTTCCGCAAGATTGTATTTCAGTGATACTGATGCTGACTCTCAAACAAGCATTGTATAAGATGATCCTTTTGATTGTCAACTTAAGGTAACTCTTAAACTGACACTGTGCTCAGTAAATAAATTCTCAAAACATGGAGCCTTAATGCCCCCATATATGTTCAAATTGTTATAAGGAAGGACAAGAGTGAAAACATGCTCGACTGCAAGCAATTGAGAATGCTAAAATCAAAGATGCCTATATTCATACCGGATGGTAAGAGAGAAACAATGACAACACAAACTTCTAGCCAGTTGGACTCCTAAGTTTTGACGGTGAAGTAAGAAATTTATCACATCATATGCCACATATCCATCTTCTTAAAATGACCACATCTAATGTAAATAGTAATTCAATGCAAGGCACGCACCTGTATAAGAATCGGGGTGGCAGCCGTTTCCCTTAATTGCTGAGCATCCAAATAAGTCAAGCATGGCACCGGCTTTAGTTCTGCATACTGCAAAAACAGAGAAATAAACATACTATTATGCGACAGACAAATCAATTCGTGTTCTCATTCGCTACTCATCTCTGTTATCACACAATATCCTGGACTACAAACCGAACATAAACCACTGCACAACAAAACCTTGTATAATATGTTCTTAAACATTTTTCATAGGCTGTTGTACACAGGATTTAGATTTTACCTTGAAAGCCATACCAATGATTGCAAGAGGAAACCCATATGTTAACATCAATGCTGACCATTCAGAACCAGGTAGGATATTAAAGTATGCCCCAAAACCATACCTGTTGCTCACAACACACAAAACCCAAAAGAACATACTACTATTAGTACTAAATACACTTTACCCAAGAACCAAAATAGGATTAACAACTCACCCTAACAGTGTAATCCCACCAACTAGTCCAATAGAACCAAATGAAACCTGCAAAGTTCACACCTTTACATCATGAAAATGAATAAAACAGAGTAAAAAAATCAGAAAAAGCAGAGAACTTTAGGCCAACCTTGGCGAGGGAGAACTGGTCGTCGGTGACTATGGCTTTGTCGCCGGTGGTGGGGACGGAGGAGGTGTCGGCGGCTCGTGGGGCGGTGAGTTTCAATATGGGCCCAATGGGCTTGGAATGGGTGAGGAAGGTGGAGGTGGACTTTGATGGGTGGCGGTGGAGGAGGGGACGAGGTGGGTGGAGAGAGAGAAAGCGGTGGCGGGTGAAGGGTTCATGGTGGGAGCAGAGGATGCTTCCTCCTCCTCTTGCGGTGGTTACAGTTGCCATTTCAGGCTTTCTTTGAGAAAAAGGTTGAAGCTTGAGAGAGAGAGCAGAGCTGTTTGGAGTTTGGAGTGGCTGCTCTCAACCGCCAAAATTCTGGTTACGTGTCCTCATGTTATCCATTTTTCTTTCTTCATATTTTCTTTTCCATTTACTTTTCTTTAGAAAATTTTGTGACCAGTTGGATACTTGGATTGTCCTGAAAAGAATTTATTTTTATAATCAAAATAAGGTTACGACGAAAATAATCTACACGAAAACTGTTCTTGAATAATCAAACTTGAATATTGCGCGTACAGAAATGAACAATAGCTCGACAAAAAAACAACAACATTGTTTACTAAATGCTGTGAATGCACCTAGAAATGTGAATGAATGCACCTAGAGGCTAAAGCACTCAAGTTGTGCAATATTACAATAGCATATGCCACTAAACTGGTCTCTCAAAAATGTCCCAAATGAATGACTTCAAAAGAAGAAGTTGACGTCTTGATGACTTGAACGAGCGTCTTCATGCATCAAGGGGTTGAGCAATTGGCATTGTTACTGTCACTAAGGATTTTAAAAAGAAAGTTCATTATTTCCCCAAAGATGATGCTGCATAAAATCATAGATAAGTTGATGAAGAATATTACATTATGATCAACTGTAACAAACATCAAGATGAATCTGCAAACAAATGCAGCAAATAATATGAACTCAGAAATTACTAATCAGTTTGGGGTTCCTCTGTTGTACAATTCCTTAAGATCGCCCAAAAAATAGTGGGGTACAACTACCAGTTACAAATCAAAGTACAACACTTCTGAATCAGCTTCACCATATAGGAAGATATGCAGAACAATTGGGCAGCCAAAATACTTGCAACTGTGTATGTGAACCTACTTCTACAACACTGGCAATTCCTTTCGGACAGAAGCAGCCAATCGCCCAATCTCTTGATAATCTTGATGATCTACACTATTCAATTGTAAAGCAAATTAGGAGTATATGCCATTTGAAATAACCATGGCCCTCATCTACATGTTTTCTTCATCGCTTTCACGAGGAACAGTTTGTGACATGGTTCCACTAGACTTTTTTCTCCTGCAAACCAAGCAAACACTGAAGTTATTACCTTTATAAGCAAACAGAACTTTGAGTTCTGGAGAGCTACATTACAGAAAGTACGCGATATCATGTGAATCAGAGGGTGTTTCAACTAAACTGAAAATGTAAGACGAGTAACTGTGCATACCTTAAAGAAGAACAGTAATTGTCAATTGCTTCCTTTGTCTCCGCACCATAAACAAACCATTCTTCTTTAGATACAACTGCAACCCAGGCCCCCAAATCTGTACAATACCAAATTTAATGTCCAGACTCATAAACTGGAACAAAACTTATTACAATTGAGACCGCTCAAAAATCTAACCTTGAAGCACGATATCTTCTCCATTGTTGTAACCCTTTAATTTCCAAAAGATGCGGCCATCAACATCCACACGATAAGGCTCCGTTCTTAAAGCATCACGTCTATGTTTCTCTACAAAGTATGTACAAGGAACTCTTCACACATGCATGTATGAAAAAGATTCGCGAAAGACATGACAGTGTAACAAAAATGGCATGAAGAAACAGCACTTGTACCAGATAAACAGTTCAAGTTTCTCGTAAAACACAGTGAACTAAAGATATTAGAAATGGGAACATATGAACTAAAGATATTAGAAATGGGAACATACTTTTAGGCACTATGCCCTCTGCTTCAAGCAACTCAGCATGAGCTTGAGCTGCTTCACTTTTTATTTGTGAAACAAGAGCTTCATGTTCTGAAATTGACAGAGGAGCACCATTTTTTGCAATAATAAGCTTCGCCACCTCATCTTGCAACTTCCGCTTGAGGAGTTTTTCCTGTACATTAACAATAAAATTAGTTTTAAGCAGAACTAACATGTAGGCTCCAAGGGATTCTTGCCTTATACTATATCTTTACCTTATCTTTGGCTGCATTAACTTTTCCTTTTGCTTCCTTTTCGCTTTCAACAATCTTTTCATGCTGTTCTTCTATCCAGCTCCTCAGTTTACTGGAGGAAAGATTGAAAAGTTTTCATCTTACTCTTGACCCACAAAACATGAACTTTTGTAAATTATAGTCAAAATACTCTCTTTGTACTTACGAAGTGCAAATCACCTCATCACAAAGGTAAGTTAAGAGTCTGAGCTTCTGAGAGAGGTCTAAGATATCATATCCAGCACCACCTCTACTGAAACAATCTGTAGGCAGTTCCTTCAAAAGGTGTTCGGACTCAGATTCAGAGATGCATTTACCCACATCTTGGAACCATGAATTTTTGTGGCTCATTTCATCTATAGATGAAGGCCTAACACAAAAATAATATCAACAGTCAGCTATTTCTTCAAGTATTTTATTTATATAATCCCAACAATAAAAATGTTCATGAATAAACTGCATGAATTCTTTTCACCATTGAAGCCTAATTACTTTATTCAGTTGAATACTATATAAAAGTTACAAGGCAGAATTCTTACTCCTCTCCCATATCCTCCTGTAGTAGAGATAATAGTTGCATGTGAAACCGAATAAGTGAGGAGTATTGTCCAGGGCGGCCAGCTCGCCCACTTCGTTGGCGCAGTAATTCACCAAGTATCGATTCAGCCTGTGCTTTTTTGAATTTGAGAACCTAGAGTACATTATAGTTGCATCAATGCAAAATCAGAAGGTTTATAACAGTGCGCATTATAGAAAATCACAATCAGATTTAGAGCAGCATTCATTCATCTAATATTTAATATCAGAAAAATCCAAATTACCTCTCCAAAAGCTGAACAAAATTCCATAAATTGCAGAGCGTTTCCAGCATCCTCAGGAGGCAGTTCAATTCCCAAGACACTTGTTAAGGGAATGCCCTCAGGCAAAGGAAGCTCAGGCTCAACTTTTTTGTTCAGAATATTCTTGGTGCATTCCTCAACTCTGCAAGTCTCTTTGCTACTCTTGACCTTGTCCTTGGCCTTTTTCTTCCTCTTGACATCATTGTTGTTCACAACATTTTGAACTTCTTCACCTTGCAGTTTCGCATCATCTGCTTCTTCTCTTCGATCTTTATTTTTTCTCTTTCTTGATTTCACTTCTTTTACAGCAACATCCTTGGAGACTTTAGGATCATCCCTGCTGCCATCCTCGGAGACTTTAGGATCGTCCCTGCTGCCATTACGGATTTCCTTCAATCCTTTCCTCTTTGTTTTCTTGACTTGTCCCTCCTCAGGATTTTGTGTTGAATTCAGGCTGGCCTCAACCTTTTGATCAACAGAATTCTCCTTTCCATCGACAGCCACCTATCAAAATTCAACAGCATTAACACATTAAACAGCACCTTTCCCAATCAAATTAAAACAAAATACCAACTATCAATATGCAACTTCCAAACACTAAAAGCAAAATCACCCGACCTTCTCAGCAACCTTCCTCTCAATACCAAAATTCTCTGGTCCTCTCGCAGTCAACATCTCCGAAACCGAACCAAACCCACCTTCCTTGGCCGTGTGAACAAGTAGACCAGTGGGTTTGAGGCCTTGTTTCTTCCTGGCAAATAACACATTTCTCAAATCAGAAAATTTACCCTAAAAAGCAAATATCCAATTCAGCAACTAAATTACACCAACATCCAACATTTACCTGCAGAAACTACAATTACAATTCCCCCTACATTTGGGGCAATTCCAGTCCTCCAAAAGCTCCACCTCTTCAGCCTTCTCTCCATATCTACATCCAATCATCACACCCAATATCACATCCATCAAAAAGACCCAAAATTTATTCAAAAAGTGAGACTTTCAAAACCTAACCTGTTCGAGAGACATTTATGACAAAAGCTAATGGTGCAGCGAGCATTCTTCTTCAGATTCTTACACGACGCCACAAAATCCCTAGTCTTCTGCCGGCACTGTAAGAGTAAATAAATTCGACCCCAAAATTACAACTTTCTACTTGCCCTAATTTCTCGCAATTAGATAAAATCGACTCCCAAACAATTGAAAATGAAACAGACCTGGTGACAGGTTTTTCCGTTCTCGGAATCGTAGATCCGGCCACCGACGACACGAACTCCGGCCATTTGCTCGAGGCTGGGATCTTGTTGCTCTCAGATTCAGACAATTCTGTGGCTCTAGTCTGAGATTGAATTTCAATTTGGGTCAAGAGTGGGGGTATTTGAGAATTGAAGACGAGGCCGCGCGCGCTTTTTGAATTTCATTCGCCCGCTATAGCGGGAGATATTGAGCCAAAATTTTGGGGTAAAGTTTCCCCATTTTCGAGATTTGTATTTGAGGGGGTCTTGTTGGGAAAATTTTTCAATTTTTTTTTTTTTCTATTTCTTTTCTTTCTGGTATAGTTTACCTAGAAAGTAATTCATTTCTTTTTTAACTTCAAGGCTATAAATTGGATAATGGAAATGGTGGTCCTATTCATATATGTGAAACACTTTTAGAAAAACAGCGAAAGCGTTGAACAAAAATAAAAATCAACCAAACAAACTTTAATACGGCAAAAATTTAAGTCAAAAACTGTGTGTCTAAACTCTCTTATATTGAATGGTTAGACAATCGATCGTGGATTGGATTATTAACTTTCACCAATCAAATGAGTAAACGATTTTTGTTTACATTTATTTTTGGCAAAGATTATATTTGAAAGTTGATTTAACTTTTGAACGGTTAAAGGACTAAATTCAGTTTGCCCCCTCCAATTTTGGGGCAAACATCAGTTTGGTCCCTGATTTTTTTTTTTAATCATGATGGTCCTTGCACTTCTAATTTTCATCACCCGCATCCAAATCTCAAAATTATCTCCGATCATGACGTCACTTGCTGAGTTAGCCCCGACATGGGGCCCCACTTTTCAGTTTTTCAACCTCAGTTTAAATAAAATGTCGAAATTACCCTTATTACCCTATACTATTTTCCTCATCTCTCTTCTTCTTCCTCCTCCTCTTCTTCTTCTCACCTTGCCGTCTCCAACCGTTAGCAGAGCTCAGTCCCCGTTGCCATTCCAGTTGGTCTCCGCCTCCACTACTTCCTCGATCCACAAGCGCAAGCTCGTATCTAAGGACCACGCGCCTCCCTTCCCTCCCTCATCCTTCTCTGTTGACATGCGCGACGACGCTCTGACCTCCAGCGACGACCTTGAAAGCATCTCAGCACGCGGTGGCGGCGACGATTCCTACTCATACAATCCATTCCTAAACTTCAAGTTCGAGTTTGTCTTCAGTGGAGACGACGCGGCGGAGACGACATGGAGGAAGTGGGTTCCGGCGAGCTGGGCATGGGCCACGCCTTGTTCGGTGAGCAGGATTTTGTTGTCCGGGGTGGTGGTGTAGGCAGCCATGGTTGTAAATCACAAGAAGACAAAGATGAAGATGATGAAGATGAAGGTCTCAGATTCATACTTGTCTTCCTCTCCGCCACTCTCAGATTCGAGCAGCCCCAATCCTCCCACTGAAGGGATACCAACCTCAAAAATCCCAAAAACTCCCTCAATCAATTTTCCAAGGTAACCCATTTCTACAACTTTGATCTTTCTCTTCTAGGTTTCTTTCATTTTGGCTAAAGTTTCAATCTTTGGTTCTGGGCTTTTTATTTTTTGTGGAGGTTTGCTCAGCTATGGAATCTGGGTTCTGGACTTTTGTGGACATGGCCAGTGGCTGAGTTGAGTTTCCAGCATGTACATGTACAACGCGTTGCTTCTTGGAGAAAGAGGAGAAATCTGGTTTTAATGGTGAAGGCGAATTGAATTTTGGTTTCGATGATTTGGGTGGCGAAGGTGAAGTGAAATCTAGTTTTGATGGTTTGGGTGGTGGGGTGATGCCTCTGGAGAGTACAGAGAGTGGGTTTGGGGAGATTGGGAGATGAAGGAGAGAAGAGAGAGTGTATAGTCGGAGACTGATTTTGATGGTGAAGAGGATTAAGAGCGGGAAGTGACGTAGGAGAGGAGGGTTGGGTTGCGCTCATGGTGGCGATTGAGCGAAGCTACGAAGGGATTTGTGTTACCCCAAAAGGGGTTGTGGGATGTAGGAGAGGATCAGAGGAGGGTAATTTCGACATTTCATCTAAACTGAGGCTGAAAAACTGAAAAGTGGGGCCCCATGTCGGAGCCAACTCAGCAAGTGACGTTATGATCGGAGAGAATTTTGAGATTTGGATGCGGATGATGAAAATTAGAAGTGCAAGGACCATCATGATTAAAAAAAAAGATCAGGGACCAAACTGATGTTTGCCCCAAAGTTGGAGGGGGCAAACTGAATTTAGTCCAATCATAAATTTGATTGTCAAATGTAGAGAAATAGCATAGAGTTAGGACAAACATGTGCATACCAATTTGGACATGAGTTTTTGCCCTTTGAAATTTATAATTTCACCTACTTAGTTGCGTTCAATGATCAATGTAAATAGGAAACGACAAACTATTAGACCATAACACCAATCATGTTCACCTACTTAATTGTGTTCAACAATCAATGGACTCTAATAGTGACGAATAATAAAGCAGTTGGACTAAGTTTATTTTTCTTCATGGTTAGAATTCAATCTAATGGCAGTTAAGCACAACTGAGTAAATAATAAACTAATTGAGTAGGCAAACATGATTCAACATAACACTATATGCTACATTCATACATGGGTGTTCTTGGTAAATTTGCAGGCGTAAGCATGAATTGTATTCAAATATGCAACAAAGAATATCATAAACTATACCTTTTTATTTCTCTTTTGATGATTGGAATCCACTAGAAGATCGGTCAAACCCTTTAAGCTTGAGATTGGACACCTCTTGCCTTTGATATAGAATGACCTACCCAGGAGCAAAAAAGCGAACTAGCATGTATAAGAGTTAGTAATGTGGCAATATAAGATTTGGAAGATGATGACTAGTACGAGAGTGAGATAATAAGACACCCTTAAATCATATCAAAGGGAAACAACATTTAGGCCATGTTTGGTAACCAGAAATCAATTTCCTTTCCTTTGGGAAAGTGGTTCCTGAGGGGGGAGGGGAGGAACCAATTTCCTCCTCTTTTTCCTTTCCTTTGGGAACCAGTTTCCCTTCCTGGGATGTCCCAAACACAGGAAAGGAAACACTTTCCTTTCCCAATACCCAGATTCTGAGAAACAAACACAGCCTTAGGGTTTAAAAGATACACTTGTAATTTTACTTAAGATACGTGTTAAAAATTGGGGTAACATTGCTTCGTGATTGTTGTCATTGTGGTTGGCGTGACAACAACTCTAAAAAAGTGCATTGTCACCGTCCTTGAGGTCAGTCAAATCTCGAGTATGTTCTTCTTGCTAATTATGTAATGAACTAATGATTAGAATGGTAAAATTATACGGTATCTAATAAATATCATTTCATGCCGTCACGTGAAACATGTTTTCCCCTTTACGTCTATCTTGATCTTGCAAGTGTTCCTCCTCACTATCCACTCCATTCCATTTTGAAAATAACAATGCCTCCTCCATCTTCATCAATGTACCCATTTAGCTAGGAGTGGGTCTCCCTGTACTCGTACATCGGAGAAATTTGCATAATTTATTATTGATGAGGTTAGACCAACTTGTTTAGGTTGGACCGTTGGAATATATTCTTGTGTTGAGAGCAGCCAGAATCATATAAGATCAACAAATACATTCTCTGTTGTACGTGCTTTGAACATAAATCAGAGGCACTCCATAATTTTCTACGAAAGTTTTGTCCGGCCGAGTTTGAAATTTGACTCGATTTATGTCCAGATCTTCTATTATAGCACACCTATTTTGAAGTCAAATCTAGGCCTGGGTACGGGTTGGAACCGCATGTCAATTTGCTAGGCCCGGAACCAAGTCCGTTTTATTCGGGCCGGGCTCAAATAACGTTTTTCAGTGAAGGCCCGGATTGTTCAGTCCCAGGCCGGTCCTGCCAGGTTTTCGGGCCCAAAAGTCTAATTTTGATTACCTTCATTTTCTCCACAGTTTCATCATGTTTTGGGTTTAGAAGAAGAATATAACATCACATACATCACAAACTAAGCTACAAAATGAAGAGAATAACATCCAAACTTCATAGCTTCTTCAAAGTTCCATTGCAAGCATAGATCACAATGCACAACAAAATGCACTCAAATACATTAGGCACACAGTTATATCATTACTCTAACAAATGCATTAGGCACACAAGCAAGCACATATCACATATACCTAAGTTTTCACTTTCCAGCAATATCTAAGTTTCCAGTAATACCTAAGTTTCCAACATATATCAAAATTGCAAAACCAATGAAAGCTGCAGAAAAAAAAAAACAACAATTCCTTGAAACTGATTAAAGTAGAGAAGAAGGAAAAAAACAACAATAATGCCAGTCGCACCACCTGCCGGCTCACTATCATCACCGCCCTCAGACAGGCTGGAAGCCACCACCAACTCGTCCCCACAAATTGCAGCTGTTTCGGGTTCCATTGCCAAAGATCCGAGTTACTGAGTTAGTAATCGAAGAAGGCCAGAAGGGATTGAAGGCTAGGGAATTCTGGGTTTCTGGAAATCGGGAAAGCTAGGTACTTGTTCGAATTCGAAATCGGGTAAGCTATGAATGGATTGAGGGCTAGGGATTACTGGGTTTATGGAAATAGGGAAATCTGGAAAGCTATGAATCAGGTAAGCTATGAATCGATTGAGGGCTAAGGAATCGAGTTAGTAATCAAAGAAGGCCAGGAATCGAATAACCCGAAGGCTGCAGATGCTACAGATTGATGAGTTTCTGGAAATCGGGAAATCGAGAAAACTGAAGGTTTCGAAATCGCGAATGCTAGGACTTTGTGCTTGAGGGCTAAGGGAAAATCTAGGAATCGATTGCTGGGTTCGAGATGCTAGGATGCTGGGTTTCTGAAACGAAGGTTGTAGATGGCACTATGCCAGATTGCCAGTTTAGGAAAGGGTCAGGGTTGAGTTTGGGAAAGGGTCAGGGTTGCAGAAGAAGGCTGCGAATTTTTGAATGTTGACTGAAGTAAGGGTCTTAGTCAACACACTGAAGACAATATACTTAGGAATATAGGGTTATATTTCTTCGGGCCTTTCTTCGGGCTTTGGGGCTTATGAATGTCAGGGCCTGGAACTGGCCTGTTTAAATGCAAATGGTCCGGGCTTTAATTTTTCTATATTTTTTTCCTCAAAGCCCGGCCCGGACTTGAAGGTCCGAATCGATTCAGTCCGGGTTTTCGGGCTAAAATGCTCAGGCCTACTCAAATCTATCTCTTTCAATTTTTGGAATGAAAATTTTAAACATGAGTGTTAAGAAAAATCTTAGAAAATTATTGGAACTAATCACAAAACTTGATTAACTCATGCCTCATTTGATTCTAGGAAAGGAAAGGAAAGGAAATCGATTCCTTGCTCTTTTCACGGGCATGGGAAATTGCAATTCCTATCAATTTTCCTTTCCAGTGTTTGAAAAGGTTAGGAATATATTTTTATAATAAATGCAGGAATCTGGGAGGAAAAATGAATCCTAAGATGGGTGGGGGATTGGGGGAACCACTTTCCCCCCTATTTTTCTTTCCTTTGAGAACCATTTTCCTTTAGGGAAAATTTTAAGAACAGTGCACGAAGTTTGGCCCACTATTAATTTTCGTACACGAAGTCACAAATTATGAACTTTGGTACACGAACATTTGTTCCCGACCAAAGACTTGTACACGGCGTTAATGACGCCGTTAGGTGGTGTGAAACGTGGCAATTTTTGAGGGGTAAATCCGTCTGTACGGCTTTTCCCTCCATTTTAGCACCTTTTGTGTTTGAAAATGCTGTAGCAATGGTTCATGGCAGAAATTTGGCAACTGTTCATCAAGGTCTGTTTAAAAAAAGGGAAAATGTTGGTTGGGTACTTGGCAATTGAAAATACAGAGTAACAGAAAGCCAAGCATAAAACCAGCCCTTTATTCAAAAAAAAAAAAAACCCAAGCATAAAACTAGCCCTTTATTAAAAAAAGAAAAAGAAAAGAGAAAGCCAAGCATAAAACCAGCAAACCAGAATTACAGTACTTAATTAATGTCGAGTAGAAAACCAAATTCCCAACCAAATTGGTAGGTGTTTAAGTATATTGGTATTGAGAGAGATTGATGAGAGAAGTACTGTATTATTATTGAGAATAGAAGCCCTATATATAGGGATTACAAAGTATTAGTTCTAATGTTACAAGGAATACCAATCCGTGTAGGATTGGGAAATCTAGAACCTTCTCTCCTATTGCTACTCCTAGTTTGATAAGGCACACTAAATCGATATTCCTTCAACACTCCCCCTTGTGCCGCTTCAAACTTGGTGGTGACACTTCATCCGTTGCCTCGTTAAAAACCTTGCCAGGTAACAAAAACCCTGTGGGATAAAAATTGTCACACCCCGAATTCTGAATTTAAGTAATTCATATTCGAAGCATGAACCTCAAATACCCTGTTTATAATCTCAGAATTTCTTTCTCAAAATCAACTGCACATTACACCTTTGATATTACATAAACCAAATCCTCAAGCTACTTATTACAGCACACTCTCACCAAATCAAATAGTAAAACTCAAATGAGTATAATTCTCCTCACAAAACAATTGCTGTAAATCTAATACTAATACTCTAAACCGCACGATCACTGCCCTGATTCTCCTGACCTGTAAGACTACCCGCTACACAATTTGAATAGTGTACCGGGAGTTGCAACAACACAAAACCCGGTGAGCTTTTGACAGCCCGTATGAGCAAACAAGAAAGAACTGTTGATTTATTCAATTATATTTATTATAACTCAAGTAAACAATCGACGCACTCACAATGTAATTCCAAAAATCAAAGAAACATATATAAGCATATTTATTCTCGATACTTCTTTTAAAACTCAGCATTTGACTGATCACCACCAACGAATATTGCAACATTAATATGTGAAATAACATTAAAGCAAAGCATGCTTGATTCTCTTTCCACTAACACCTTCACATATTAACAATATATCACAAATAGATATTTGATCAAAATAATATAAGTACACTTTTCTTTTTAGTGAATTTTCGGATTAACTGGTAACAATTCATAAATACAAGTGCTAGGGTCCAACGTACTATACCCAAAGCACAAGTAAGCCAGGTTGACTGGTAACAAATCATAAATCCACGTACTAGGGTCCAACGTACTATACCCAAAGTACGGGAAAGCCGCAGCATACTAGGGTCCAACGTACTATACCCAAGTATGTATACTCAAAGTAAGCAACCTTCCTAAGAGTATAATAGTGCACTATCTGTAGGGACTAGGGCCCAAGGCTAACTTCCACATAACACCAAAACACATTTACCAGTAATTCACTTAAGCATGGGGTAGTAGATAACACCCGACTTCACAATTGTACTTCTCAGACATAATCAAAATCACCAAAATACAATCTTTATGATTTATAGATCGTATATATGTATATGTACACCCACATAAAGAGACATATTATTTCAAGACAAATCTTTATTTCTTAAAATAGTTTCCACATATTCACCATTGGGCATATAAAATAACTTTCACATCACATTATCAACATTTCATTATTCAACAATTAAATGTGAGATTAATATCTTGAATAATATCCAAATCCATTCTCAATCATTTCATCACACCAATCACACGTCAACCAATATATATATTCCACGTAAATATATATATATACGTAATCATCCGCTCAGGGATGACCACTAATACCAACTATAGTTCAAGCATAAAAACCGTGAAATTCATTTGTATAATAAAATCATTTTACTTACCTATGGACCGTAGTTGATCAAGTCCATATGATTTAAAACAAATTATTTATGGATTTTCACACAATTATGACAAAAATAAAGTAATTAAATTTATTCAGTTCGTAATATTAACCACGTGAGGTTTACTCACCTCTAATCCAGCTGCGTCTTCTTAACAGCTAAAACAACAATTTTCCCGAATTGTTCGCCAAATCAATCCGTCGATAACCTAATCCAATAATGATCTTAACTTAGCCAACAACTCATAAATGTAATTAAACGACGATCCAACGCTCAGATTCAAATTAAACGATGATCCAACGGTCAGATCTGAATTTAATGATGATCCAACGGTCGGATCCTCACGGATCGCCTTTAGGATCATCCTCCAAAATTATCATGAAGATCCAACGGTCAGATCTTCCTGAATCGCCCTTACTAACATCTCCACAAAATTATATGAAAATCCGACGGTCGGATTCTCACGAATCGCCTTCCGAATTACTATTTCTCAATGATACGAAGATCCAACGGTCGGATCTTCGCCCGTGACCTCACAAAGTCACCGGGACAGTCATACGATCAACATATTAAAATTTGAAGTAAAACCGATGGTCTGATCTTCGCAGATCGTAAACCGAAGATAAAACGTAAAAACCGTAAATAGTAACGTAAAAACGTAAATCCACTATTTATTAACTTTTTCTAACATGACCAAGTTATATATCAAAACGCTTGTATGGATGCATAGATCATCGCCTAGATAATGAAAACTCGAAATATGGTCTGATGCGCCGCCACAAGCGGTGGTCAGTGGGCGGTCAACGCGGCGGTCAACGCCGGTCAACCACCTCCGATGGCAAAGTGACCAACTACAAACTGGTTCAAAATGAAAGGGTGATCGACTTCCATACCTGGAGCTAAGTCTGGTTTGGCCTAGATCGTCCTAGATCAAGCTTGGAAGTTGGATTAATCCTGTGCGTCCGATCAGATTTCAGATTAAATCAGGGACGTCGAAAAAGTCAAACCATGATCTAGAGTTCTATACACAAAATCGTGATGAAAGGCTTACATGGGGATGATCAGCATGAGGAGGAGATCACGAAAATGGGAAGGATCGGCCCGTGCAACGCCGGCACGGCCAAGATCCGGTCGGGTCGAATGCTAGGCTCTGGGGGGCTTCGATCCACGTCTGGGGGCAGCGTCGATGCAAGGCGATGGCACTAGAAGACTGGACGGCTCACGGCGAAGCCAGGGATGGCCGGGTTGTGGCCGGAGAACGCCGGAGGAGGGAGATGGGTCCGGGTCGGGTCAGTCGGGTCGGCTGCGTAGGGAGGAGAGAGAACGGAGAGTTTCAGGGACCAAAATGCAGTTTTGAGAAACTTTCGTCCTTCCGAAATAAATCAGATTTTCCACCTATTTATAGAAAAATCCCAATTTTTAAATATTCATAACTTATTCATACGAACTCCGAATATTGCGTTCCACATATGCACGCGATCGTATCGACGAGCTCTACAACTTTCATGAAGGAAGTTTTCCCAAATTCCGTACGTATAAAAAGTCAACTTTCTCGGCCCCCCCTAAAAAAACGTTCGTTTTCGAAAATAAAATCGTTCGAACTAATTCCACAACTTCTCCAAGCTTCGTACTCGCTCCTACTATCGTGAAATCATTTCTAAAAATCCATGGAATTTAATTTGGATTTTCGGGGTTTTACAGTCTACCCTCCTTAAAGGAATTTCGTCCCGAAATTTAATCGTGAGTCCATTTCTCCCGATTAAAGTTTTCAGAACACTAACCAAGCATCAACTTGATCACCACAATTCTTACTTCAACTACCACGCTTGACTATACTATCTCCAACTTTACCAATACTGTAGAAATCTACAGATACCATACCGTAGAAATATACAAAGCTACGGTTCTACGTATAAAAATACGTCCGTATACTGAGCGTATACAAGATCCAAAAATAAATGTAAGAGGCAAGGGTCGAACTCCCGACCTCGAACACAAAAGTTTTGCTCCCAACCACTGAAGCAAGAGCTGCTTCCAATAATATATGCTCACGTGTTATATTTATTATGTCATAAGCGACATAAATAAAATAAAAGGGGTGACAAGGTTCGAAACCTTAACCTGCTGCACAAAGGCTTTGCCCCCCAACCACTGGAGCACAAGCTGCTCTCGATGATAACTATACCATTCCTTTTATTTAAACCAAGCTGTTTCAAATTGTTTCAACAATCCGGCCCAAAACACCCAAAACTGTTGCAGAAATCCGGCCCATGAATTTCATCCCAAAACTATTCAGAAATTTGGCCCATGGATTTCACCCAAAACTATTTCAGAAGTTCAGCCCATTGGGCCTCCACCCACAACTACAGTGAGGGCCTTGATCCGAGACAAGCCCACGTACGGCCCACCTGCCACGGCTTATCCCTTCCGTGATTTAAGGCAATCAGAATCACTTTCGGCTAAAGCTGTCTGCCACAGCGCCTCGAAATTCGGCATGTCCCCTTACACGCTCAACACGCGCCAACAGCTTTTCCGGGTTTCGGGGCGACTTTAATCCAACGCGTGGATTCAAATTCTGAGATCGTTCATCCAACGGTGGAGATCTGCTCACCTTGTTCTATAAATAGGTGCATTCTGGAGACGCGACTGTTCACTCCAAAGGAAAAGAAATTTTCTTCCGAGCTCAAGCCTTTCTCTCTCAACTCTTCAGCCTTTCTCTTCTCAAATCCCCAGTTTTTCACTCTCAGATCTTCAATCTCTTCCTCCAAATCTTCAATCCTTCTTTCTCAGATCTTTTCTTCCATTTGAAGATTCGACCTCATCTTTCCTCTGAGAATCTTAGATCTCCAATCACCAGTTTAACAACTCCAATCCTTCTAACAAAATCTCCCTCAAACACTAAACCTTGTATTCCTCGATTTTCACATTCTCTCACCCCATGACCCAAGAGCCACGAACTCTGCAACTAATGGAGCTCCAAACCCCGCAACAAATGGAACTACAACAACAGCAACCAACAGAGGAGGGAGGAAACACCCAAGCAGCCGGAAGTAGTGCCAACATGGATTTCTGGCGAAGCCGTACCAGGTGGATTCCTACTCCAGAACAAATAAGAATCCTCAAGGATCTTTACCACGTCAAGGGATTTAAGTGCCCAACTACAGAGCACATTCACGAGATCTGCCTCCAGCTGAACCAGTATGGACATGTTGAGGGTAAGAACATTTACTTTTGGTTCCAGAACGTCAGGGCTCGAGAGAAGCAGATGAATAGGTGTAATCAGGCTGCTCCAGTGCCCATGGGAACTAGTTCTCTTGGTACTGGTGGATCAATTGATCTCAATTTTGGGTCCACTGGTTCTACTGGTGCTGGTGGATCCATCGACATCAATTTTGGGCCAGCTGGTGGATCCATTGACATCAATTTTGGGTCCACTAGTTCTACTGATGATGGTAGATCCATTGATCTCAACTTTGGTTCCACCTATTCTACTGGTAATGAAGGATTTCTTGATTTAAATTTTGTTTCATATTCTTCCTCACACTTCAACACTAATACCAGTACAACTCTTTTGGCACAACAGGAGGACAAACATCCCTGCAACAACGAGGAGGAGATCACCAGGAGGTTCAAACTCTTCCTTTGTTCCCCGTGCATGGCGAGGACGTCTTTGGTAACCTGAAGGCTACTTCCGAGGAAGGTAGCGCTTTTGGTTACTATTCTGGTGGCTCAGGCGGTTACCACAGTGGCTCAAACGTTTCTCTTGAGCTCAGCCTCAACCCATCCGGAGCTGCTGACTAGGCTTAGCATAGCATAGTCCTTGTTTTCCTTTTTTTTTTTTGTAATATAAAATCAATAAGATGGTGTGCATGTTTTCTTTTCTTTTTGTTTAACCATCAACAACACCAAGGATCGAACCTTGGTCACCCAATACTATTTTCAAAACCATAAACAACTCTACTGCACACATCTTTCATAATTGGCATCCCCCTATGAGGAGCTTAGAGTATTAACTCTATTGCCCCAGCACTAATTAAAGTGGTAAAAGACTCATCCTAAAATTAATAAGATTGAATGTATGTTGACACTTTTCCAAAATCACAACAAACACTCAAATAATTTCGAACACAACAAGGTAGTATTGCACACACAAACAAAGTTGTAAAAGACTTCTCTGTTAAATAATGAAAGATGCATCATGCGACATACCACATAGAACAACACTTTACAAAAAGAATTCACACGCAAAAGTCTACTATAGACATCAAGCACAGCCTGTCACAACACACCAAGGAATCAGGTTCTCCGGTATCACACTTCGCTTTAGTAAGAAAAGTCTTAAGTCTAATAAGGCACCTTTATTCCTCACACATTGCTAAAATTAGCATCCATTTGTCTCATAATCTCTCACACTCCTATCATATTGAGTTGTAAGATCAATTCTCTTTCCAACTACTCCTAACTCCTAAATCCTCAACATTTTTCACCATTTCAACCTAAGAATAGAAGTCATCACATCAACCATTAATGGAACAGGCAGCTCAACCTCTAATGCCTACACCTCATCCTCAATTGTCTCCATAGAAAGATCACGTTCCTACACCAGACTAGGCCTCTACCAAAGGGTCTACTTCAATCCTTAGTTATGCTTCCCAATTTGTCCATTACTTCGGAAGCATAGCAAAAATTGTTTAAAACTTGTATAACACTCAAACATAGCATCAGTCAATACAAGTACCTAATAACCAATATACTAACACACCAAGGGTATTTCATAACTCCTAATACGACCAAACGTCCTAGATGACTTCTAACACTCTCACATACCAATGACTTGATCAATACTGAAGAGCACACGATGGGGATCCGCTGCAGACGGGCCATCACTCGGAAAGTATTGACAAATCATTAAGTATGCACCTCACGCTCTGATACCAATCTGTCACACCCCGAATTCTGAATTTAAGTAATTCATATTCGAAGCATGAACCTCAAATACCCTGTTTATAATCTCAGAATTTCTTTCTCAAAATCAACTGCACATTACACCTTTGATATTACATAAACCAAATCCTCAAGCTACTTATTACAGCACACTCTCACCAAATCAAATAGTAAAACTCAAATGAGTATAATTCTCCTCACAAAACAATTGCTGTAAATCTAATACTAATACTCTAAACCGCACGATCACTGCCCTGATTCTCCTGACCTGTAAGACTACCCGCTACACAATTTGAATAGTGTACCGGGAGTTGCAACAACACAAAACCCGGTGAGCTTTTGACAGCCCGTATGAGCAAACAAGAAAGAACTGTTGATTTATTCAATTATATTTATTATAACTCAAGTAAACAATCGACGCACTCACAATGTAATTCCAAAAATCAAAGAAACATATATAAGCATATTTATTCTCGATACTTCTTTTAAAACTCAGCATTTGACTGATCACCACCAACGAATATTGCAACATTAATATGTGAAATAACATTAAAGCAAAGCATGCTTGATTCTCTTTCCACTAACACCTTCACATATTAACAATATATCACAAATAGATATTTGATCAAAATAATATAAGTACACTTTTCTTTTTAGTGAATTTTCGGATTAACTGGTAACAATTCATAAATACAAGTGCTAGGGTCCAACGTACTATACCCAAAGCACAAGTAAGCCAGGTTGACTGGTAACAAATCATAAATCCACGTACTAGGGTCCAACGTACTATACCCAAAGTACGGGAAAGCCGCAGCATACTAGGGTCCAACGTACTATACCCAAGTATGTATACTCAAAGTAAGCAACCTTCCTAAGAGTATAATAGTGCACTATCTGTAGGGACTAGGGCCCAAGGCTAACTTCCACATAACACCAAAACACATTTACCAGTAATTCACTTAAGCACGGGGTAGTAGATAACACCCGACTTCACAATTGTACTTCTCAGACATAATCAAAATCACCAAAATACAATCTTTATGATTTATAGATCGTATATATGTATATGTACACCCACATAAAGAGACATATTATTTCAAGACAAATCTTTATTTCTTAAAATAGTTTCCACATATTCACCATTGGGCATATAAAATAACTTTCACATCACATTATCAACATTTCATTATTCAACAATTAAATGTGAGATTAATATCTTGAATAATATCCAAATCCATTCTCAATCATTTCATCACACCAATCACACGTCAACCAATATATATATTCCACGTAAATATATATATATACGTAATCATCCGCTCAGGGATGACCACTAATACCAACTATAGTTCAAGCATAAAAACCGTGAAATTCATTTGTATAATAAAATCATTTTACTTACCTATGGACCGTAGTTGATCAAGTCCATATGATTTAAAACAAATTATTTATGGATTTTCACACAATTATGACAAAAATAAAGTAATTAAATTTATTCAGTTCGTAATATTAACCACGTGAGGTTTACTCACCTCTAATCCAGCTGCGTCTTCTTAACAGCTAAAACAACAATTTTCCCGAATTGTTCGCCAAATCAATCCGTCGATAACCTAATCCAATAATGATCTTAACTTAGCCAACAACTCATAAATGTAATTAAACGACGATCCAACGCTCAGATTCAAATTAAACGATGATCCAACGGTCAGATCTGAATTTAATGATGATCCAACGGTCAGATCTGAATTTAATGATGATCCAACGGTCGGATCCTCACGGATCGCCTTTAGGATCATCCTCCAAAATTATCATGAAGATCCAACGGTCAGATCTTCCTGAATCGCCCTTACTAACATCTCCACAAAATTATATGAAAATCCGACGGTCGGATTCTCACGAATCGCCTTCCGAATTACTATTTCTCAATGATACGAAGATCCAACGGTCGGATCTTCGCCCGTGACCTCACAAAGTCACCGGGACAGTCATACGATCAACATATTAAAATTTGAAGTAAAACCGATGGTCTGATCTTCGCAGATCGTAAACCGAAGATAAAACGTAAAAACCGTAAATAGTAACGTAAAAACGTAAATCCACTATTTATCAACTTTTTCTAACATGACCAAGTTATATATCAAAACGCTCGTATGGATGCATAGATCATCGCCTAGATAATGAAAACTCGAAATATGGTCTGATGCGCCGCCACAAGCGGTGGTCAGTGGGCGGTCAACGCGGCGGTCAACGCCGGTCAACCACCTCCGATGGCAAAGTGACCAACTACAAACTGGTTCAAAATGAAAGGGTGATCGACTTCCATACCTGGAGCTAAGTCTGGTTTGGCCTAGATCGTCCTAGATCAAGCTTGGAAGTTGGATTAATCCTGTGCGTCCGATCAGATTTCAGATTAAATCAGGGACGTCGAAAAAGTCAAACCATGATCTAGAGTTCTATACACAAAATCGTGATGAAAGGCTTACATGGGGATGATCAGCATGAGGAGGAGATCACGAAAATGGGAAGGATCGGCCCGTGCAACGCCGGCACGGCCAAGATCCGGTCGGGTCGAATGCTAGGCTCTGGGGGGCTTCGATCCACGTCTGGGGGCAGCGTCGATGCAAGGCGATGGCACTAGAAGACTGGACGGCTCACGGCGAAGCCAGGGATGGCCGGGTTGTGGCCGGAGAACGCCGGAGGAGGGAGATGGGTCCGGGTCGGGTCAGTCGGGTCGGCTGCGTAGGGAGGAGAGAGAACGGAGAGTTTCAGGGACCAAAATGCAGTTTTGAGAAACTTTCGTCCTTCCGAAATAAATCAGATTTTCCACCTATTTATAGAAAAATCCCAATTTTTAAATATTCATAACTTATTCATACGAACTCCGAATATTGCGTTCCACATATGCACGCGATCGTATCGACGAGCTCTACAACTTTCATGAAGGAAGTTTTCCCAAATTCCGTACGTATAAAAAGTCAACTTTCTCGGCCCCCCCCTAAAAAAACGTTCGTTTTCGAAAATAAAATCGTTCGAACTAATTCCACAACTTCTCCAAGCTTCGTACTCGCTCCTACTATCGTGAAATCATTTCTAAAAATCCATGGAATTTAATTTGGATTTTCGGGGTATTACAAAAATAACCCTTGGTCGAAGGACAAAAAGAGCACAACACGTCCTTCACTCTTCGGGATCGAACATGTAGACATCATAACTCCCCCTGATGTCGATATCTCCCCCTGATTGCTACAATCGTGGGAGTTCGGATAACTTTCTCAATCCGATGCTCTTCACATGTTTCTCGAAGGTGGATTTAGGTAACGACTTAGTGAATAAGTCCGCTACATTATCCTCTGATCGGATTTGATTCACTTCAATCTTTAGAAGTGATTGTTGTTGCTGATTATAAAAGAACTTAGGCGATATATGCTTGGTGTTGTCGCCTTTGATGAAACCTAACTTCATTTGCTCAATACAAGCTGCATTATCCTCATAAATGCATGTAGGTTCATCGGTGGTAGACTTCAAACCACAACTTCCTTGAATATGTCGAATCACAGACCTTAGCCATATACATTCACGAACGGCTTCATGTAGAGCAATAATCTCTGCATGATTCGAGGAAGTAGCAACAAGGGTCTGTTTCGTAGACCTCCAAGATATCGCAGTGCTTCCCATGGTAAAGACATAACCAGTTTGGGAGCAACCTTTGTGAGGGTCAGAGAGGTACCCTGCATCAGCAAATCCCATCAAGACATCATTGTCGTTTTGATGGAGGGAGATAGGAGGACGCCGGCCACCATGAGCGGCGGCGGCGCCGGCGGTGGCAACATGACCGGCGGCCATTCCATGGACGGGGGCGTTTTGCCTTTTGGGGTCCGATCCCAACTTTCCGTCATTCATTTTCTCTCTGTAGGGATAGAATAGGCCCATATCAATCGTACCTCTTAGGTATCGAAAGATGGTCTTTACACCAATCCAATGGCGGCGTGTTGGCGCAGAGCTATGTCGAGCTAACAAGTTCACTGCGAATGAGATATCCGGTCTTGTGCATTGAGCTAAGTACAATAATGCGCCTATTGCACTCAAATAGGGCACTTCGGCCTCTAATGGTTCTTCGTCCTCATCCCTTGGACGGAACGGATCTTTTCCGGGCTCAAGACTACGGCCGATCATGGGAGTACTCGCAGGCTTCGCTTTATCTTCATTAAAGCGCCTTAGAATTTTCTAAGTATATGCAGACTGATGGATCAAAATCCCATCACTACGGTGCTCAAGTTCTAAACTGAGACAAAACCGTGTTTTCCCAAGATCTTTCATCTCAAATTCGGATTTCAAGTATTTAGCAGTTTCCTTCAACTCATCTAGAGTTCCAATTAGGTTCATGTCATCGACATAAACTGCTACGATTGCAAATCTGGAAGTTGTTCTCTTAATGAACACGCATGGGCATATTTCATTATTAATATATCCCTTCCCAATCAAGTAGTCACTTAGACGGTTATACCACATCCGTCCGGATTGTTTTAATCCATATAGTGAGCGTTTTAACCTTATTGAAAACGCGCTCCGTGGTTTAAAGCCACTTGATTTGGGTAATTGAAGTCCATCTGGAACCTTCATATATATCTCTGAATCTAGATCCCCATAGAGATATGCTGTAACCACATCCATAAGCTGCATGTCAAGTTTTTCGGAAACTACCAAACTGACAAGGTAGCGGAACGTTATAACGTCCATTACGGGAGAATATGTCTCCTCGTAGTCGATTCCAGGGCGTTGTGAGAAACCTTGCGCCACAAGGCGGGCTTTATATCTTATCACCTCATTTTTCTCATTACGCTTTCTAACAAAGACCCATTTATGGCCAACAGGCTTTACACTTGGGGGTGTCTGCGTTACAGGCCCAAATACTGTCTCTTTGTTAGTGAATCTAATTCAACCTGGATCGCATCTTTCCATTTAGGCCAATCTGCTCTTCGTTGACATTCTTCAACAGAGCGAGGTTCGATATCATCATATTCTATAATTCCTTTTGCAATATGATATGCAAATGCATCATCAATCGCCATAGAATTTCTATCCATCATCTCATGTACACTAGTGTAATTTATGGAGATCTCTCTATTCTCTGGAGTTGGTTCTGACATTGGAGCGTCCCCCAATGATGTCTCTTGGACATAACCATAATCCGGAATATTCTCATGAGATGGATTATTCACATCGATGATTAATGGATTATTGTGTGCCAAACTCGCTTTCTTTCTTGGGCGAGAATCCATCGAACCTATGGGCCTCCCGCGCTTCCTGGCAGGAGCCGTGGGCCTAGCCATAACGTCACCATCATTGAGAGATGGGACGTTGGCGCCATGCTCATGCATTCTTGAGTTGACGTCATGTCCTCTACTTTTAGGGACTTCAATCCTTGCAGGCACGTTTGCAGCAGGTATGTGTGAACTCGTCACTTTAGCGATATCAGAAAACGCATCAGGCATCGATTCTGCTACGTTATGAAGATCGAGAATTCTCCGCACTTCAATTTCGGACTGTGCGGTTCGGGGATCAAGATGAGACAGAGTGGGGACAGACCACGACAATTCCTGTCGTTCCTGTTGAACATTGATGTTCTTATCTCCCCCTAACGACGGGAAGACTGTCTCATCGAAGTGACAATCCGCAAATCTAGCGGTAAAGAGATCGCCTGTCAAGGGTTCTATGTAGCGGATAATCGTTGGAGAATCATATCCAACATAAATACCTAATCGTCTTTGAGGAACCATTTTGGTGCGCTGTGGTGGCGCAATTGGCATATAAACTGCACACCCAAATATGCGTAAGTGTGAGACATTAGGCTCATACCCAGTCACCATCTGGGACGCAGAAAAGGGTTGAGTGGCAGTGGGCCTCAAACGAATAAGCACAGCTGCATGCAATATTGCATAGCCCCAAGCAGAAATAGGGAGATTGGTGCGCATTACCAATGCCCTAGCGACCATTTGTAGTCGTTTAATGGCGGCTTCTGCGAGACCATTTTGGGTGTGAACATGAAGAACAGGATGTTCAACATCAATCCCAATGGACATGCAATAATCATCAAAAGTCTTTGATGTAAACTCTCCAGCATTGTCTAATCTTATAGACTTAATAGGATGATCAGGGTGGTGAGCCCTTAACTTAATTATTTGTGCTAGGAGTTTAGCAAATGCAGCGTTCCTTGTGGACAATAGCATGACATGTGACCAGCGTGTCGATGCATCAACCAATACCATAAAGTATCGAAATGGTCCGCATGATAGTTGAATAGGTCCACAAATATCACCTTGGATTCTTTGCAAGAATGGTATATTTTCTTTGGTGTCCTTTGCATAGGATGGTCTCGATCCTAACTTTGCTAAAGAGCAGGCTTTGCAGAACGAATGATGGGCTTTAGAAACAACCAATGAGGATTTTGGTTGAGCCACAAAATCACAAGTGACTTTAGAAGTAAAAGTTGGAGACAAAGGAGCCTTGGTGGCGTCAATGCCACCCTGAGGCCGCAGGGGGAAGGCGGCGCCGGCCAAGGATGGTCGGATTTGGGGGTGAACGGCGCCGTGAGGCGCAGGGGCTCATTCGGTGTCCAAAAACCGAGTTTTACTTCTTTTCGTTCTGAAAAAGGGATGTCCGTGTGAATTCTTTAATATACGGATCATCATGTCACGACCTGGGTGTCCCAAATGGTCGTGCCAAAGCCTATATGTGTCGAAATCCCATAAATTATCTCTCATGACATGGTTGGATTCAATGACTCGAATAGTGGTTGCGTACAACCCACTAGAGCGACACATAAGTTTCTCTAAGACTCGTTTATGTCCGTAGTCATTAGAGGTGATGCAAAGGAACTCTTGTCCATTCTCACAATGTGTTTCCACATGAAAACCATTGGCTCTTATATCTTGTAAGTAATAAAGTTCGAAAAATATGTCCATGACATGAGATAAAATCAATCGATACTTTATTAATAATAGCCAATGATTACATCAAAGTTTCTTGACCAAAATCTAATCCAATATAAAAATCAAACCGTAGACAAATCGTAGACACTCAATCCGTTCGGTAATTTCAATTTAGTTGTGACCAGGTAAGGTAAGGCGAGATTTTGGTGGAGCGTTGCTCACTTTTAAAACCGTTCTCTCAGATCAAACCTTGCCTAGACATCACAATTACTCTTGAGTACGCCTAGAGGGAAAGAGTTAATACAATAAGTCATTTTATTGATTTAAGGCATAATTGCCTTTACATGATTCTTGGAAATAATAAAGACTATAAAAATCTGCGGCAGATCTTTGAGGAGAACAATTTCTTTTCAGGTTTTTGGGTTTTAGCTTTTGTGGTTTAGGGCTCGTGCTGATAACGTGTTTAAGTATATTGGTATTGAGAGAGATTGATGAGAGAAGTGTATTATTATTGAGAATAGGAGCCCTATATATAGGGATTACAAAGTACTAGTTCTAATGTTACAAGGAATACCAATCCGTGTAGGATTGGGAAATCTAGAACCTTCTCTCCTATTGCTACTCCTAGTTTGATAAGGCACACTAAATCGATATTCCTTCAACAGTAGGCAAATTGTTCATAGCCCTATTACATACTCAAAAGGGTCAAAAACCACCTGTTACACAAAAGCTCTAATAAAGCATGGCATTTGCAATATAACTGAAGAAAACAAATGCCATAATAACAGGTGGTGTTTTCATGACCAAAACTACATTGATGCTTCTTGCCTAATATATTGCTTCATGGTTTCCACAAGGCCCTTTGCAGTTTGGGCTTTGGAGCTTGAATAGATGCAGATGCAGAAGCTGCAACCAGCCTTGGTGATTTCCTTGCTATAAAGTTCCTCCCTGCAGTCCTCTTCACTCGCTTGCTTGAGGTAGCAGGTCTAGCAGGGGATCCCTGATACATTTGCTCAGTCTAGGTAAATTTGAAATACAAAAGTAAGTAAATGCAGCAACCCAGGCAAAACCTAAAAAACCACATCAATGGAAAAATACACAGAACAATTCATCAAACAATTTGATGCTTTACCAAAACAGTTACGAGTCTACAAATGCAACTCAATTTCAAATTTTCAAGTCAAAAGTCAAAACAGAAAGGCAAAAAGTGACAGATGCAATTCGAACCCAGAAATCCAGAAGGACAAAACAGATCACATATCCAATTTTCATCTCATATCAGTCATATGTATAGCGTATAGCAAAAGTAACAGATGCAATTCGAACCCATAAATCGAAGCAAGAAAGATGGCAGCAACTTACGAAGCTTGAAGTTTCCGAAATCGAGTCAAAAACTGAAATTGAAGCTGCTTCACCTAGTAGAGTTCGAGCCAAACCCAGACTTGAAGATTGAAAATTGAATACCCAGAAGCAGAAATTAAGAGGAAGCCATAAATCGATTAAAGAGTGAAGACCCAGAAGCAGAAATTAAGAGAAACAGAAACCCAGACTCACGAGCGACTGGAGGAGCACTGCGGAGGCGGACTCGATCCTGCCGTCGGCCAAGCGGCTGAGAGGGACGTGCTCGACGGCGGCGACGCCGGACAAGTAGTCTTGCTCCATGGCGAAGTCGTCGATGCAGTTGAGAGTGACGACGAGGGGGAGCGACGACGTCGTTTGGGTGGTGCGGTGGGACATTGTGGCGGGGGATCCGATGCCGGCGCTGCTCATCGTTTCGGGCGGTTTAGGGTTTAGGAACTGTGACTGTGGCTGTGGCGGTTTAGGATATCAGAACATGAATTGTTCTGTGTATTTTTCCATTGATGTGGTCAATACATGTTCTGATATCTCAGAACTGTGGCTGTCGAACAGATAAGGGAGAGAGAAATGAGATTGACTGGTAAAATGTCAATTCTACCCTTCATTCTATGCAAAATGGCATACGGCCTAACGGGCTGACTAACGTCATGTACGAGAAATGGGTCGGGCTTTACAATTGGTGTACCAAAGTTCATAATTTGTGACTTCGTGTACGAAAATTAATAGTGGGCCAAACTTCATGCACTGTTCCTAAAATTTTCCCTTTCCTTTACTTTGCCATTTCAAATACAAACTTTCCTTTCGGAATTTTTAAATAGTACGTAGTATTCTTAAGACATTGCCTAAGAGGACCAATCTTCTTCATTAAATGTGTCATATGAGTTACAGAGTTATTGTTAAAGAGATGGCGTTTCGCCCGAGCTTGGGATTCAACCCAATTTGTATAGGGTTCAGGCCCAATTTGTATAAAACTCCTTATAATATAGTACGACTGCTCTGTAAAAGTCCAACTTCTTTTAATTTTACCATAATTTATGCATACGCGCTCAAGAAGACCTGAAACTAATCGCGAACACTTTACATTTGATTGATTCAACTATGTAGTAAGAAAATGCTTCGGACCAATGGCCAAAATAAAAATTGCATCAAACTATAAAACAAACTAAAACACAACAGTACACAACTGTTCGAAACTTTGGGACAACGATTATGAAGCCTCTTCTCAAAATCACGACCAAATTAAAGGGTTCTGAAACCTCTTTTCTTCCTGAAAAATCAAACACATTTGTCAAATAAGCATCGTTAGTAATCATCAACTTAAGCTCTACACATCAAAAAAAATATATATCAAGAAATTGGCTATATATACTATTAAGCTGACCTTAATATTGCTGTGAGCTTCATCACTTCCACCATAGAAAAAAGGAGGAGAATAAGAGGGTAAAAGGCGTTAGCTGTTTATAGTCTTACCTTTGTTTGTATTGCAATAGTCGGTGCACTTGACATTTGAGAAACTGCCGTCTGGAAATTTCTCGACTTCATATACTGTACTTCTATTTCTAATAGAAAGTAGTTTCATTGTGTGAAGAATCTGCTCCTGTCCTAGATTTGGAGAATGGGTTTGATTCTCTGAAAGTGACTGAACTGAAGGAAACAGAGATCTGAAAGATCATCAGGTATATATTAGATTTGCATTGTGATAATCATATTTTAACTGGTAGCTATATTGTTTGTGTGTTTGATATTCAGGGATTGAACTTGCTAGCCTCTATGTGAGACTGCATTTCGATATGTTATGTTTTAAGATTTCCTGCATAGTAATAAACTAATGCATAGAGATGCATAACTTTTAATTTGGAAATTTCCTGACTAGGACTCCCTGCATGGCCATGCCTTTTCTCACTCTATCGTATGAGCCTTCAGGCATTTGCTTCTGCTCTATTTAAACAGAACTGAACTAGAACATGGAAGTTTTCTTTCTGTTGGCTCCACCTAAGCTAATTCTGACTATGGCGCCCAATGCTAAATTTGAATTTTATGACTATAGCAAATTCTCCTTTCATTTATATAACAGAAATTGAGAGATAGTTTGAGGTTGAATGTTGAGATTTTGAATTGGCAACAGGACTTTTGTATGTATAGTAGTAAGGAGGTGGCTAATGAGTATAGAACGTACGTCATATTCGAATGAGTATAGATAATGGGGCGAAATGTTAAGCCTTTGAATTGATAGTAGGACTCGATGAATGTGTAGTGTACGTAGCAGGTGCATGTACATGTAAATATCTGCAGCAAAAAGTTTTACGCTTTCTATTTTGGTTGCTAAGAAATTGAGGTGATTTGAGGTTAAATGGTATGGCGAAATGCTGGTGAGCGGTGCAAGTTGTGCTGGGGCGAGGATGATTTTGATTAGTTTGCCGAATTTTTGCTCTCTCTTAAAGCAGTGTCTAATGGTTTGCTTCAGAAATCTCAAGATCATGACAACAATTCCATTGTTAGTAATTACCTTAGGGATGTTAAGACTGCTTTTGAATTCTGCTAGTTTTAATTTACACAGTTATTTCAGAGCTACATTCTATTGTATTAGATCAAATTAATGGTCCAGTACACCTCTTAGTTTGTTCTACCTTACCTCATTGTTGGTGATTCTCTTTGGGATGTTAAGGCTCTACTCTTGCATTCTGCTAGTTTTACGTAATTATTTCAGAGCTGAGTTCTATTGTATTAGATCAAATTGTTGGTGTAGTACACCTCCTAGTTTGTTCTATCTTAGCTCTAGGGTCAAGTCCATGGCTTTTGTATGCTCCCGCTTTTACCTGGGAAGCCCTCTAAAGCAATTTTTATCGCTAATATTTTAATGAACTCTTTATTTCAAAAAATAAGATAAAAAATCAAGTGCTAACTAGAAAACATAATCTCACAATTAACTATTTTTGAATCTAGATAACTCAAAAACATAATCCAACTATTCATCACTATCGTTATTACACTCGCCAACTTTTTTTCCTTTCTCTCAAATTTAGTCATTCATAAGACTTAGCCAGAGTGGTTAATTTAGGGACGTATTCTAAATGCTTATTGTAATAAGGGATTTAGACTCAATGTCCCCCATTTATATTCGGTAATTTCATTAATAGAGTTTTGAGGGCACCTGCACCAGCCCTTTATTTTTTTTTAAAAAGACTTAGCCCGAGTGGTATAGGCCGCAGAGGTGATAGCTAGATCCAAAGTCGCATACCTTGATTCCTTAATCTCAAATCCGCAAACCTCCTTAGCTATAACCCTTTCTTCACGATTTGTTATCCAAAACAACAAAACAAGTGCTATCATGTGACATAAAATTGTGAAACCGATTGTTCCATAAAGTAAAATGTCATTAATCTCGTATTTCACCATTTTCCAATCTAATTCACTATCGGACAATAACGACCTAATTCTTACCAAGTAAAAATCAATGAGTCCATACAAAACCTTAAATCCTTATCTTAAATAGTAAAGAAGATAAGAAAACTTATTTGAACCGTAACACTACATGCATTAAGAATATGATAAAAAATTATTTAGAAAAATATATGTCTGTCAAATTAGGAAAATTTTTTTCTTTCTAAATTTAGACAATCATACATAGATATGAATTGCGAGACTGCAAATATAAAGTCAAAACTCAAAAGCATTGGAAGCTCATCTTTTATTTTATTTTGATTGCTGGAGTCCAGTAGGAGTTTCGACTCTCAAGCCTAAGAGTAAAATCTTTTTGTATTTGAATGAGAGTGATAGATCCGGGAACGAAAAAGAGAATGGAGATGCATAAGAGTTGGAAATGTAGCGAGATAAGAGTTTTAAGAGGACGGCTGGTACAAGAGTTAGATAGCGAGAAAACACTTAAATAGTAAAAGAGCATAGATTAGATTTAGGGTTTGAAGGGTATATTTGTAAATCACATGATGTACCTACATGTACGTTTGCAAAGCATAATTAGCTATAATCAGCCACGTTCATCGTACCGCCAGAGGTACCAACTACCGTCAAAGGAGTGACCCACGGATAAGCAGCCAGGCGGGCCACGGCCTGAGCACAAGAGTTCCCCGGGATCACCGCTGACGCGCCGCCACGCACTCTGCCAAGACGGCATCAGAAGCTACTGAAACTGGGAACTGAAGCACATCAGTCCCACATCGAAAACAAAGAGAAGATCAGACCTCTCCTCACCTATAAAAGGTCCTCTCTTCTCTCTTCATTACGACGCATTAACTACTCATTTATTATTGTGCTGCCTATGTGTATCAACTGACTTAGGCATCGGAGAAGTGAAGACCGCCTAACGCGGTCTCCCTCTGACGCCCTGTCTTTCATTTGGCAGCCAGCAAGGATCATCAAGTATACAGAGTAGCGGTCCGCCCACCGGACCCGCGTTAAACGAAGGTTTGGCTACCGCCAGACTTTGAGCATTAACATTGGCGCTGTCTGTGGGAACCCTTGAACAAAAGGTCATCCCATCACAACTACCATGACTAGCGATAGCAGGGGAAACGCCGATGAGCAGGCAGACCAATCCGCCATTCCCCAACCATCCAATCCAGCGGTAGGTGTTAACCGCGCACTATTCAACACCCCAACTAACCCCGGCGGTGAGACGAATCCAAGCAGCAGCCGCCCACCAGGCCAGGACCTCGCCGCCATGTACGAGCTGGCACTGGCAGACCTTCACAAGGCAAACAGAGAGCGTGAAGAGGAGCGCAGAGAGAAGACCGAGGCCCAAAAGCAGGTGGCTACGCTGATGTCGCGTTTTGATGACCTGAAAAGGACGTTGGAAAGAACCGCCAACCCGGCACAGAGCGAGCATTCGCATAGCACAAGGCGTAGTCATCCCAACGCTGGTACATTGGGACCAGAACCAGTCGTGCAGATGCAGGTCCCGCTGGATCCCCCTGAACTACTGGGGATGGGACCACCGCCCATTCCACAACTCATGTTGGAGCAGGAGGCAGAGTCGGTACCACGCACCAACCGCTCGGAAATTAGGGCAAGAACTGAGGGCGATCCGCCTGCGCCAAGGCGTAGACAGACCCAGCGGAGTACATACGCCGGACCCGCCGGCGACACAACAGCCCAAATTCTGGAGAGGATGCAACAGTTGGAACAAAGGTTGGTCCGGGCGGAGTCGGGTGCCACGCCGCCAACTCAAAGTCCACTTTTCACGTCCAGACCAGGGCCCTTCACCGCTGCAATTCTACAAGCCATCAGGCCTGCGTACGCAAAAACTCCAAAGATGTCGCATTACAGCGGTACAACCGACCCCTTCGTCCACATGGACACCTTCAAGAAGGTCACCAACAACAAGGGATTCGACGATCCCACTCTGTGCCACTTGTTAAGCGAAACACTGGACGGAGAGGCAATGAATTGGTTCTTTGAGTGTCCGCCAGGATCCATTGACTCATTCAACGCACTATCACATACCTTCCTCTCCCGGTTCATCTTATTGTCCGCCGGACATCATAACACGAGTCAGCTGTTCAGCGTCAAGCAGGGAGAGAATGAATCACTAAAGGCATTCGTCACAAGGTGGCGAGCGGCAGCATCTCAGTGCCGCGATCTAGACAAATCGATGGCATCGGCGGCCTTCAAGCAAGGACTCCTCAAGGGGCCGTTCCTCTATCACCTCAACTACAATCATCCAAATGCGGCATATGACCATATCATGAGTGAGGCGGTCATTCACGCCCAGGCGGAATTCATTACATATGGAGAAGTCCCACCACCACCGGCAACACCAACAAAGGCAACACAGCCCACCTCCAGTCATGAGACCGTTAATAAAGCACCCGCCGCATCGCCAACTGACAAGAAAAGGGAATGGCCACAGGGCCACTACCAGAGCAAGCGGCAGAAGGATCAATACCACAAGGGCAACCGCCCAACCCAGGAAGATAACCGCAACAAACAAACGGAGTCTTCTCAACGGTATGCAGTGTTCACGGTCCTCACAACCTCGTACGAGGAAATATACAATCAGTGCAAGGATCAAATCCCGCCACCTCCCCAGCAAAATACCCGAAGACGGGCAAACCTAAAAACACTGGCAGATGGTGCAAGTACCATGAAGACAGCGGCCACAATACCAACAGCTGCAACGCACTAAAGACGGCAATTGAGACCTTGTACCGTGAAGGCAAGATGGAACAGTTCAAGGTGCGCCAACCGCCACCCGTGATCGCCAACGTAGAGACGTTGGGCCGCATTAACACAATCGACGGCGGTGCTCCAATCACGGGCATGTCTCACAGAGCCAGGAAGCGTTATGCACGCATTAATCACCCAAAGGAGGTCTGCCATATCCGTTACGAGAGATCCGCCAAAGTCCCAAAGGTGGGTTGGGAACCTATTACATTCTCAGAGGAGGAGGAGCGCGGGGTGCACCTACCCCATGATAACCCCTTCTTGGTCGACGCCATTCTTGGCAGGTTCTCAGTGGGGAGAATATTGGTAGATAGCGGGTCTGCTGTCAACGTCATCTTTAACGGTTGCTACAGCCACCTCAAGCGGAATAACAAGTTGCTCCAGGACCATGAGCCACTGCTCAGCTTCTCTGGTGACGTCACGCAACCGCTCGGTTCTGACTACATGCAGTTGGCTATTGGCGCTAGTCCATGTATGGCGGAAGTACATACAGAATTCATAATCGTTGATTGTCTCAGCTCATATAATGCCATCCTCGGACGACCGGCGCTCAACAAGCTTAAGTGCATTATCGCCGGATACATGCTTCTCATGAAGTTCCCCACACCTAACGGCACGGGCAGTGTGAGGGGAAGCCAGCAGTTGGCGCGCGAGTGTTATTCAACGACCATGGCACGGTCAGCGCACCGCCATGATATCCTGACAGTGGGAAACCAGGCACCGCCTCCAAATATCTTCGAGGACCCTATGGATGAGGAGGAGAAGTATGTAAGGAAGGAGCCGGTCAACCCGGACACATCCTTGAAAGTTGTCTGCATCTCAGACGAGCACCCTGAGCGAACAGTCCGCATAGGCGCCCAACTAGACCCAGAAGTAGAGGCAGAACTCATTCAATTCCTACGCCATAACGCCTCCGTCTTTGCATGGTCCTACGCGGACATGCCAGGTATCTCCCCTGAGATTATCACTCATAAACTGACCATCAAACCCTCTTTTTATCCCATCAAGCAGAAGCGGAGGGGCCTTCGATGAGGAAAAATACCGGGCAATCGGAGAAGAGGTCGCCAAACTCCAGGACATTGGATTCATCCGCCAGGTCATCTATCCCCAGTGGATCTCAAATTTGGTAATGGTCAAAAAGCCCAGCGGAAAGTGGCGGATGTGTGTTGACTTCAAAAATCTCAACAAGGCATGCCCAAAGGATAGTTTCCCGCTACCCCGTATCGATCAGTTGGTCGATTCAACCGCCGGACATGAGCTCCTCAGCATGATGGACGCTTTCTCTGGATACAATCAGATCATAATGCACCCCAGCGACCAGGAATGCACTACTTTCACCACCGACAAAGGCCTCTACTGCTACAATGTCATGCCTTTCGGTCTGAAGAACGCCGGTGCCACTTACCAGCGGTTGATGAACGCCATGTTCGCTGAGCACCTGGGAAAAATCATCGAGGTCTACGTGGACGACATGCTAGTTAAGAGCATAAAGGCCGGCGGACATGTGGCAAACCTCAGGATCATAGTAACCATTCTCTTGGCCTATGGTATGCGCCTCAACCCGGAAAAATGTTTCTTTGCAGTCACCGCTAGCAAATTCCTGGGATACATTGTCAGCGAGCGGGACATAGAGGCTAACCCAGACAAGGTCCAGGCCATCCTTGACCTGGCGGACCCTGAGTATAAGGTACACGTCCAGTGCCTCCAGGGCAAGTTAACCGCCCTTTCTCGATTCATCTCTCGACTCACTGATAAGTGCGCCCCATTCTTCAAACTTCTCAAAACAACGCACAAGAAGGTCATCGACTGGAATCCAGAATGTTAGGCGGCGTTCCAGGGCCTGAAGGAATACCTGGCGGCAGTCCCTCTCCTCTCTGTCCCTGTCCAAGGAGAAACCCTATTCATATACCTAGCGGTATCCGCATCGGCGGTAAGTTGCGCAATTGTCCGAAGGGAAGGCCAAGATGAGCTCCCAGTGTTCTACGCCGGCAGAGGCATGAACGGAGCAGAAACAAGGTATTCTCCCTTGGAGCAACTGGCCCTTGCACTTATCGTTGCCGCCAGGCGCCTCCGCCAATACTTCCAGGCCCACACGATCCATGTGTTAACCAATCAACCGCTGAGGCAAGTAATGCAGAACCCTGAACACTCGGGGGGCCTCAGCAAGTGGGCCATCGAGCTCAGCGAGTTCGACATAGAATACAAGCCAAGAACCGCCATGAAGGGCCAGGCAGTGGCGGACTTCATCGCTGAACTCACCGAACGTCAACCTGAACCCGGTATAGAGGTGGTGCCCGGAGCGGAAGTGGTAACCGTTGCGGAGGCGAGTCCCCTCCAGTCAGAATGGAACCTACATGTGGACGGGTCCGCCAGCGCCAAGGCCAGCGGCGCCGAAGTCATCTTAACAGGACCCGGGGGACTGAAAGCGGAGTACGCGTTGAAATTCAACTTCAAAGCTTCAAACAATGTGGCGGAGTACGAGGCACTTATCGCCGGTCTACTCCTCACCATCGACTCAGGGGCTGACAGCGTCAACATATTCAGCGACTCTCAGTTAGTCGTTAACCAGGTCAACGACAGCTTCCAAGCCAAGGACCAGCAGTTAGCGGCATACTTGGGATACGTCAAAACATTGCTAAAAAAGTTCGACTTTCACACCATCACACAAATCCCCAGGGAAAAGAACGCCAAGGCTGATTCACTGGCGAGACTGGCGACCGCCCAGCCACCTCAAAGTCCAGCGGACACAAAGGTGGAACGCCTTGACAAGCCAAGCATCACAAAGACCCTAGCAGAGATCTTCAACATTGAAATCAACCCCAGCTGGATGGACGAGATCACTGCATACAAGCGCAGCGGCACATTACCAGAGGATAAGGTCAAGGCACGCCAAATTCAGCGGAGAGCAACCCGCTACAATATCCAGAATGGCAAGCTTTACCGCCAGGGGTTCACTCACCCCAACCTCCGCTGTTTAACCCTGGAGGAAGGAAGGGTCGTGTTGGCAGGAATCCACGGCGGGGAGTGCGGAAACCACTCGGGCGCCAGATCCCTGGCCAATCGCACAATGCGACAGGGCTACTTTTGGCCTACGCTTGGTGAGGACGCCCGGCAGGTATCAAGATCTTGCCACAAATGCCAGCAGTTCGCCGATCTCCCATATGCGCCGGCGGAACCACTTTCAATCATCATCGGTCCATGGGTCCACTCTACATGGGGCCTCGATTTGATGGGAAAATTCCCAACCGCCAAAGGACAGTTCAAGTACATCATTGTTGCTAGCGACTACAACAGCAAGTGGATAGAGGCAGAGCCACTGACGGCCATCACTACCGCCAAAGTCATTCACTTCCTCTGGAAAAACATTTACTGCCGCTATGGTGTCCCACACACAATCACTACAAACAACGGCACACAGTTCAACAATGAGGAGCTCATCTCTTTCACCGCCAATCTGGGCACCAAGATGAGCTTCGCATCTGTCGCCCACCCCCAAACCAACGGCCAGGTCGAAGCGGCAAACAAGATAATCAAGAAGCTGCTAAAAAAGAAAATCGACACTGCCAAGGGCTTGTGGGCGGAAAAGCTTCCAGAAGTGCTATGGGCCATCAGGACGACTCCATCCTCCGCCACTGGTGAAACCCCTTTTTGTATGACGTTTGGAACTGAGGCCGTTCTACCTGTCGAGGTAACTCAACCCACCGCTCGGGTCGAGTGCTACCACCTAGAGACCAACGGCGATGGCATCCACCTGGACTTGGACCTCCTAGAGGAAAAACGACACAAGGCCCATTTGCAAAACTTGCAAAACAAGCAACGAGTATCGCGTTTCTACAACGCCAGAGTCAAGGCCCGGAACCTCCAACTGGGGGACTGGGTAATGAAGGAAGTCATTCCAGCACCAACAAAACTCCGCCCAACTTGGGAAGGTCCATACAAAATAGTAGAAGTCGTTAGCCCAGGCACCTTCTACTTAATGGACAAGGATGGCGTCACTACGACCCACCCTTGGAATACCGAACACCGAAAATACCGAACACCTTCGGTATTACTACAAATAGTCATGTCGCTACCCAGGAGCATCTTGACTTAGCTAAATTTTTGTTCAATATTTAGCTAAGGGAAGCTACCCAACGGGTACATCCCCACTTTTGTTAACACTGACCAGTCAGTTATCAATGAAACGAGGAATTATTCAAACCATTGTTACCAAGTCTAGCACTGAGGGCAGCTGGCAACGCCAGCAATCGTCAGCGGACCACGTCCGCTACGTTGTGCACTTGGACCAATCTTAATTCCTTTAATATTTCATTGATTGCAAAAGAAAATCCTAAGTCAAAACTCTAGCGGTATAGACATGTCATCACACAACATCGAAAATTCCATACTTCATATATTCAGGGCTGGGACTCCCCACCCAAAAATATTCGTTACATTCATATATCTTCAGCCTCAGCGGCTACACAATCAAAACAGGGCAAGTCCGGCATCTCAGGGGTTGGCCCCGGCGTCACCTACTTCGGACTGTGGCGGCTGTACGCAGCTTGTTTGGTCCGTCCCTCGAGCGGTGGGACTTGGCGTCTCTATGGCCCCATCCGCCGGAGTATGGTACCCACTGCCTGAGCTGCCACCTCCTGCTGGGGGACTGGGTATCGGCGGGAGTTTCTTCGTCGGCGCTACATTTTTTGCTTGCGACGCCTTGGGCAGGGACGCCTTGGCCCAGTCAATGGCACCCTTCGCTTGCAGCATCTCGACGTTCGCTAGGGCGCCGGCCTTCGCCGATTCATTCATCGCGTTTTTATATTCCGCCGACTGCTTGAATTTCTCCACAGCGGCGGCGGCGACTCGGCTTCCATCGTCCCTCAGTCGGGTCACCTCACCCTCCAGTCTCTTCACTTCCCCTTGCCTGGCGGCAGACTCCCGCTGCAGGATATCAATTTTCTTCTCCTTGGCGGCCACACGCTCTTGCAGCAAGACCATGTCTTGCTCCAGCTTGGAGACATGATCATTTCGTTCTATGTCCCGCTGGATGGCCACGTCTAGCTTGCCTCGAGCGTCCGCAGCATCACAGTCCGCCTTCATCAAGCGTCGCTCCACATCCGCCAGCCTGTCCTTGGCATCCACCAGCTCCCTCTCAAGCCTCTTAACCTCCTCCCGGAGCTGTCCCTCAATTCGGGGTTGCTTGGAGGCCGCCAAGAACATTTCGTTCAGCCCAACCGCCAGGTGCCCAAAGGCTGAGCTAAAGGGCGACTGCTCGATCGCAGTTGGCCGCGTCATCCCTGCCAGACCGCCGAACCCCAACCGCTCGCACAGGTGAGATAGAAACTCCCGCTCACTGTCGGTCATGAACTCGGTGAAGGCGGCGAAAGAGTCCAGATCGCTCACGGGCATCTCTCTCTCGGCCGTCACAGGGGCCTTCGACGGGTCTTGTCGGCTCTTCTTCTGCCTGTGGACCCCGAGGGTCTCGTCATCATCCTCCTCCCCGGCCGAGTCACACTGGCGCCGCTTCCGCAGGATCCCCCGTGTATCTCCAGTGGGCGCAGCCCTGGACCCCTTCGGCGGTTGTCTCCCCACCGCGGTAGCGGCAGCCCCCACTGGCGCCACTACTTTTTCTCTCTGTGGCCCACGTCGAGTGGCAACCACTCTCTCCTTCTGCGGCACGGTAGAGGACCCATTTTTCCCCCGCCCGCATTCCCATCCGCTTGCACGCTGGGCAGACCGTCGGCCCCTAGGTGGGAGTGGTGCGGCATGGGCAGCACCACCGGAACCTCGGATGCACTCACCTCCAGAGTCTCCGGGTCCACAACTGTCCTTTGGGCCGCCTCCCCTGACGTATACATCACCTCCAAGAAGTTGTCGATCTCCGCACGATCCATGGCTTTGTCAAAGGCGTCGCGGCTCGCTTTGTTGCCTGGCGGAGTGTCTGAGAACATGCAAACACCCGTCAGCTTTAACCAAGTTATCAAGAGATACAATGTGGAGGAGATCTCTTACCAATAGCGCGCGTTAGCTGTTGGTCGACCAACAACTCCCAGCCGGTGAGGAGACGGAAGTCCAGCAAATTGCGATTCTTCCAACAGCCTTTGATACGCGCAACGCGGCACTCTTCCTCACGTGTCAGGTTATAACGCAGTCCCGCTACAAAACAAGAAACAAGGCGTCAGTACAACAGTTGAAATACATACAGTAAACCGCCAACTATGTTCAGCGGAGATCGACGAACAACCTCGGATTGGCTGAAACTCCGACATAATCCTAAACGTCGGTTCCCCCTCGTTCAACTCCGATTGGTACTCCCACCCTGTCATTGCCACGCAAAACGTCCCCCGCCAGTAGGACATCGAATCCCTCAAATTCTCTATCAGCTTGGGCGCTCCTTGCCGGCGGCTCAAATTTACTTGCCCTCTGCAACCTTGGCGATTAACGTACACCAGTTCGTAGAAGTGCAAAACTTCCGCCACAGTCGGCCCCTCGCACCCGGATAGCCGCCACAAGGAGTTCATCGCCAGTATCAACCGCCACATGTTGGGACAGATCTGCCCAAAGGCGACGCCGAACTCGCACACCAAGATCTGAAGGTTGGGTACAAGCGGCAATGTCACTCCTTGGCGGAATATTGCCTCGTGAACAGCGGCGAACCCCGCTAGAAGAATTGAGGCCTTCTCGTCCGCCGTCGGTTGCCGAAGTTTCACCACTCCCGGCAGCCGGTATATCCGCTTCATCCGGTTGACAGCGGCGGCAGTCATCCGCCCTCCCGCCTCGTCAACGGGGGTCCCATCCTAGAGAACCCACGCCGACTCTGTTTCCTCCCCCGTCACGTTTCCCCCGTCAGCGGAACCACTGGCGGCGCTGTTACTTGCTAGCCGCTCCTCATTCCTATCCCGCGCAGCAGCATCCTCACCCGCCCTAGAACTCTCCGGACGCGACGTACGGCCCATGACAACTTCCCAGGGTATGGTTTGTAGCGGCTCGATGTCTAGCGGCTCTGGCAGTGAGGTTCCTGCACGGGCAGACGGACGCAACGAGTCAATAAAAACCCTATCCGCCGCACTGATTGACACGTCAGACCCGGAGTCCTCACTGCTCGAGATCTCTACGACGTTGGCCATCCCAAACCCTAAAACCCAAATCAGTTAGCCCACAGAAGGATCTCACCTATCCCTATATCAGGTATAGCAAAGCACACCACGAACAGCTACCCAGAAAATACCAAAACATGAACAAACCCCCTCAACCCAGATTCAACCATCTAGCAAAACCCTAACTGACAACTCTCTGTCAAACACCATAACCTACCCCCAAATCCCATCTTACACCCCCGACGAACATCAACAAACCCAGTTCACACACCAATCCCAGAAACAAGCACCAAACCCATAAATCGACAAAAACACGAAACCGACAAGGATAACCAGAACACTAACTTCAGTCGTGAACTCTCTGGCGTACTGGTGCTCGCTATGCCCCGACAACGGAAGTTTTCGTCTCTCCGACCACGAGAACTCCGCCAACGCGCGGCACTCTCTGCAATCTGGGATGGGCAGAGCTTGAAGACGACTCAGGTTCGAATGGATTTTGTGATGTCCCTTCTCGATGCGTTCCCCCCCTTTTATGCAACATCAGAGGCTTTTGGGCCGTCTGCTAGAAAACGACATCACACCCCAGCCGTACACGTGTCCCCTGCTCGCATTAACCCTCCGGGTTAACCAAGGCGTCGCCTCGGTTACGAAATCCATCATTACTCGCATTAATGACGAGAAGACGGCCGGACTGAGGATACGCGTCTCCGCACGCTAACCCTCTGGTTATTTGCCACGTGTCAACCGCCGTCAGACAAGGCGTATCACGGAAGCCATCACAAGTACACCCTTCTCCAAGTGACGGTCTCCGCTGAGTGAAACCTCGCCAGCAGAACTTCTCACTTGTCTTCTCCAAGTGACGGTCTCCGCTGAGCGAAACCCCGCCAGCGGAACTTCTCACTTGTCTTCTCCAAGCAGTGACAGTCTCCGCTGAGCGAAACCCCGCCAGCGGAACTTCTCACTTGTCTTCTCCAAGTGACGGTCTCTGCTGAGCGAAACCCCGCCAGCGGAACTTCTCACTTGTCCTCTCCAAGTGACGATCTCCGCTGAGCGAAACCCCGCCAGCGGAACTTCTCACTTGTCCTCTCCAAGTGACGGTCTCCGCTGAGCGAAACCCCGCCAGCGGAACTTCTCACTTGCCCTCTCCAAGTCTGTCTCCGCTGGGCGGAACCCCGCCAGCGGAACTTTTCACTAGCTGTTATTCACGAAGTCTCCCAACAGCGGAACTTCTCCCTTGTCATCATACAAACGGGGCGCCTTCCGCTACACACCTCTAGCGGAAACCTCTTTTATCTGGCAAGTCGCGTACTTTATTCAGCGCGGTACCGCTCAATAAAGTAACGCCAAGCACGTCCACTGGACGCTGTTTACTGCTATACACCAGCGGGGGGACACCCGCCAGCGGCAGATCCCGAGGCCACGCCTCATTCTGACAAATGACCGCCACGCGGCGTTACAGTCAGATCGTCCCTACGGGACACGGGGACTAGTCAACAGTCTACGACGGCCCTGATCAGGTACGTTGACCCCCGTCACTCGGGTACTAAAGATTGGGTTCGCTACCCAACACCCTCTGCTCCGTGCAGCTCCCCCTCACCAAACAAATTTTGCGACCGTCCAGAGGTCCATCTTAGCCGGGGAGTGGGGGACTCCCTGGGGGGCCTAGCAGGGGCCCACCCGAAAGGGTATAAAGCGTTTGCTCAGTAATATCCATGGTTGACAACGCACTGACGCTAATTATGCTTTTGTAAAGTCTAGCGGAAGAAAACGCTTCAAACCGCCGATCAACTCCCCAACCAAGATTGCCCTCCTTGACTGGGGACTTGGGGGACTTGTACCTACATGTACGTTTGCAAAGCATAATTAGCTATAATCAGCCACGTTCATCGTACCGCCAGAGGTACCAACTACCGTCAAAGGAGTGACCCACGGATAAGCAGCCAGGCGGGCCACTGCCTGAGCACAAGAGTTCCCCGGGATCACCGCTGACGCGCCGCCACGCACTCTGCCAAGACGGCATCAGAAGCTACTGAAACTGGGAACTGAAGCACATCAGTCCCACATCGAAAACAAAGAGAAGATCAGACCTCTCCTCACCTATAAAAGGTCCTCTCTTCTCTCTTCATTACGACGCATTAACTACTCATTTATTATTGTGCTGCCTATGTGTATCAACTGACTTAGGCATCGGAGAAGTGAAGACCGCCCAACGCGGTCTCCCTCTGACGCCCTGTCTTTCATTTGGCAGCCAGCAAGGATCATCAAGTATACAGGGTAGTGGTTCGCCCACCGGACCCGCGTTAAACGAAGGTTTGGCTACCGCCAGACTTTGAGCATTAACACATGAAAATGTGTCAAAAAATTATGGGAGCATCATTTCGTGATTGTCGATTTACGATAACCACCATAAATGTGTATTCTCATGGTCCTTGATACACCAGTTAGGATAAGTCTGTTTCTCGAACATGTTCTTTTTGGTAATTCTTTAAAAGTTACAAGTTTTTCTATATGACCACTAATAATCTAATACAATGAGAGTTTCTATTGAGACCTCCAAATCTGCTCACTTGACCTCACTCTATTATGAATTATTAAATGACATATATAGACTACTATAAAATGACTATTAAGGACAATAATTATACCAAAAAATATTATATTTATTTTACGTAGACTTTCCAATTCAATAATATTAGATTGTATTTCTTATTATTTTCCTTATCTATTTTCATTTTCCAATTTCACTACATACTCATTAAAGCATTCATATATATTTTCTTCTAAAAAAAAAAGCATTCATATATATTTAATACGAATTAAAAATATGATTAAGATCATGTGACATAAAAATGTATGATATATGTTGAACGCATATTGGTGAGGGAAAACAAAATAAATCCTCTTATGATTTAGGACCTAAATCATAGTCAATCTATTATATTTTCAAAAAAAAAAATTAAATAATTAATCATGTGGTACAAAAAATATAGAAAAAAAAAAACATTAAAAAACAAATGATTTTTTTTTTTTGAGAATAAAAAGAAATGATTTCTTAATTTATTTTTTTGCACAGATAAAATAGAAAAAAAAAATATATAAAAAACAGAATAGTTCATGGCATTTTCTTATTGATTAGACATTAATTTTTGAAACTCAAGTTTGATTAAGAAATGTATATTTAGTTAAGATTTATAGAGTGATTAAATCATTGAAATTGTTTGACGCGGAAACCAGTTGGCCTGCAAACGGTCTCTTTTGCTGGTGTGATCGCGCGAGCGTGCCAGCATCGTGGGGTGCAGTCGTCGGGGGAGTCCCTTGACCTGACTTCTTCTTCAAGCGTTGTGGACGAGGAGAGCACCAACCTCGCCACAAGGTTCTTTTCTATGCCTCCTAGTTTTATAACGTCTCTCCGCTTCAGGTTCGTCGTAGGTTTTCGAGGCAAGTTGGGGAAGGCTCCTCCACTGCTGGCGAGGGTGTGTCTGGCACACAAGCCCAAGAAACCAATGGTGACTCTCCCTCTGCGATCAATGCTACAAACAACATGCAGTTGGTTGTAGTCCCGACACAAGTCATAGAAGACAGCTCGCCTGAGGTTGAAGAAGGGATGCCGCTCCTTCATACTTCCCGCGAGCAACCAATTCTCCTTCTGGAATCAACAGTGGCTGATTCGGGTCCAACCTCCGGTGAGACTGCCCCAGTACCAACAACAAATTTCCGCTAGCTACCAGTTGAAGAGGTACCTCTCTTAACAAAAATGTTTTATCTTTACCCTTGACTTGGTCATTCTGAAGATGTTCCTTTCTAGGGTCCAAATGTGGAAGCGGTAGCCGGAGAAATAGCGGACGAGGATCCTGCTGAACTTGTTCCCAATGTGGTTGGTCAGGAACCCGCTCCCCATACCCCCCAAGTCATTGAAGTCGAGGAACTAGGAGAACTTCCTGAACCAGTGCCAGAAGCAGTACCTGTCGCGGAGCCTCTTGAGGCCCCTGTCGCTGAGCAACCTACTCCGTCCACTTTAGAATGGTTAGCTCGTGTGCTCGAAGTGACCCTACCTGGGGTCGTAGATGATGCCAGAGAGGGCCTTCGTCGCCTCTTGGGTCCCGATATTCTGATTCTTGGCGCGCCCGCGAGGGTTTTGGAGTATCTGAGGGTGCTTCTCGGCGAGGGTGCTGTCACTGAAGACCAATTTCAAGAGGTTGACCAGCTGCTGCAGAATCTCCCGCAAGGGCTCAATGAAAGGGCGGTAGCGAACGCTCAAGCCAGGCAGACCGAAACACACTGCCAGACCTTTACTCATCAAACGGACACTGCGCGTGATTTCTTGGGTGACCAGGCTGACCTCATCAGGGATCTGACGCTCGAGAGGAACCATCTGAGGTCCCAGATTCAGGCTCTTCAGGCCCGGTTGACTGATGTCACTGCTAGGCTTGCCCATGCGGAGCCTCAATTAGAACAACCCCTTACTGCCTTCGAGATGCTGTCCCAAGAACTGGCCCAAGCTCGTGTAGCAGCCCAACAAGCCGCACAAGTTGCTGCGGATGCTAGCTTTCGACTGGACGAGCTTTTTCTCCGCTTGACCCACGCAGGCCGAAGACTCTTGGGCCTCTAGTATTCCAGTATCAGGCCCATATTTGTATGAACAATATTATTATTAATAATTTAAATATTTAGCCCACCTTGCTTGGCCCAAATATATGTTCAAATTTTCAGGCAGTTTAACGTTTAATTTGCCTTTATTGCTGTTGAAACTGTTTGAAAAGATAATCTCGAAACAAAGCGGTTACCTCCTTGAAAATTGCCCCGCCTCCCACGCGTTTTCAATTATCTTCATTTCCGAGATCCTTGCATTCAATTCCATCGATACTCTTATTGATGGCGTTGAAAATACTTCAACTGCCCATCGCACAGTTGAGGCCACTGAAGTTGGTCCTATAAATACCTGTACTTTGGAGAATAAAAACTCAAGCAAATATGGCTTCCCCAGTAATAGTTTCATAAACCCTACTTCTCTTCCTTCTGTTTCTGAATCCTCTCCTCACGATCTCAGCTTCAACCCCAAATTCTTAGGTTTTATGGCTTAATCTCAATGTTTGGGTAGGTCTTATGGCCTAATCTCAGGTCCATCTGCATGTCTTTGGTCTCTGGAAACCCGGATGGGATTCCCCGGTTTTAGTTAGGCTGAAGAACACGCGGCGCTCCTAACGCGGCGGAACCAGATTCTGAGGGATCCCTCTCCTCAGATTTCTCGCGTAGAGCAGGAGGGAGAAGGGCGGAAGGCCACTCGAGGCCGGCTGTTCTTCTTCCGCAGCCTACCTCCGGGGTCAGACTGTCAGACTTCTGTTTTTCCCCTGGAGGTAGATGTGGTTGTGAGTCGTACTCTCTCTGAAGACCCTCTCCATCCCGGACGGTAATCCACTAGCAGGGTTGGGATGGATTATTTCCTTCCCTCTGCCTCCGATACAAATGAGAGCAGCTGCGACTCAGATCAGAGGAGGGATGTGGGTGAAGAGAAGGAGAGTATACGTGATCATAGCACAACCCCCTTTTGTCACCACAAGATCCAGAAATTCTAAGCAGATATGCAACTCTAATGATTTTTAGGCCACTTTTGGCCTTGTAAACCGCAAATGTAATTGTTTCGATTTGTACTGCTTCTGGCCACAAAGCCACTTTATGAATGAAAGTTTCTGAGTATTGTTTCAAAAAAAAACTGTTATAAAATAAGGCCTCATGCATAGGCCATTACATATATATATTCTTAACACCTATTGTCAAGAAATTTGAAATTGAAATAATTGAAATTGCTATAAGGCCTCAACGAAGGCCTGGATGTATAGAGTGTTGCCCCCCTAGTGTTCGTAGGTGAAGCAAATCCATGAAACTAAGGCCACAGGAAAGGCGTGAGTATGGATGGATGATGGGAGCCGATGAAGACTATGGTTGCCCCCCTGTCTGGGAAGAAGGGGGATCTAGGGGGTCCTCGAATTCCCAAACACTAGGGTAATATTTCTTTAGGAACCGCCCGTTGATGGGATTGCGATGGATGTCGCCGTCCAAATCTTTGAGGTGAAAGGCCCCGCGCTCTAGAATGCGGTGAACAACAAAGGGTCCTTCCCACCGCGGAGTCCATTTACCGCGACCGGTCAATTTCTCGCCAAAGGGCAGAACAGCTTTCCAAACAAGGTCACCCTCTTTGTAACTATGGCCACGCGTCCTCTTATCATAAGCGCGGGCGATACGCTGTTTTTCCATCACTAAATTATCCAAAGCCGCTAAGCGCTGCTCGCTCAGATCTTCGTGCTCTTGCCACATCGCTTGGACATAATCTTCGCAGATCAAGTGATGCTGATCTTGGACGCGCAAGGATTGAACGTTGAGTTCTAAGGGTAAAACTGCGTCATGACCAAACAGTAGTGCATAGGGTGTTGTAGCAGTGAGATTCCTATTGGAGGTGCGATAAGCCCAAAGTGTCTCATACAACGTGTTGTGCCAAAGGCGAGGGTTTTCAACAAGCATTTTCTTGAGAATGGTGATAATAATCTTGTTACTGGCCTCTGCTTGACCGTTGGACTGAGCATAATAAGGTGTGTTGTGGATAAAATGTATGCCCAAGTCGTTGACGAGCTGCTCTACGTCACCTCCCATGAACGCTGCCCCCTGTCTGAGACAAGCACTTCAGGGATACCAAACCTGCAGATGATGTTATGAAAAATAAATTGTCAAATGGTGGCACCTGAAGCCTCTTTCAAAGGCTCAGCTTCGACCCATTTGGTGAAGAAATCAGTGGCCGCAATGATGAACTTGTGTTGGAGGGAGGAATGAGGATGAATCATCCCAATCAAGTCCAATGCCCAGCCTCGTGCAGGCCAAGGCTTAATAATAGGCTGCATGGGAATGTTGGGGATGTGCTGCACTGGACCATGTACCTGGCAATCTTGGCATCCTTTCGCGAACGTGATACAGTCTTTCAAAATGCTGGGCCAATAATACCCATGTCTTCTGATAAGCCAACGCATCTTAGGGCCCGCTTGATGGGCGCCACATACTTCTGCATGTGCTTCTCGCATTAATCGCTTTGCTTCGCGGCCATAGACACACCGAAAGTCTATGCCATCTTCCCCACGTCGGCGCAGCTCGTCACCCCTGAGGAAATAGTTTAAGGCAAGAAAACGAATCTTCCTGTCTGCTGTAGGATCTGGCTGCTTGAGGTAATCGATCAACGGAATTCGCCAATCGACGTCAATAGGCTTTAGGATTGCGACGACCGGATCGTCAGGCGGGTCGGGCTACGCGAGCCACGAAGGCAGCGTGCGGCGCTCGACTTTCAGAATGCGCTCGCAAACCCCATATTTCAATGTAATGCCTATAGCCAGTTGAGCAAGCTCATTGGCCGCGAAATTGTGCTCGCGAGGTATGTATTCCAAATCCGCGTCATCAAATTGATCCAGAAGCTCAATGGCGCGATTCAAATATGGAACGAGTAAACAGCTTGCACACCTGTACTTCTCTTGGAGCTGATTTATCACAAGCAGAGAGTCACCGCGTACCTGAACGTCCCTTACTCCCAATTCCAGTAAGACTTCTAGGCCAATAATAAGGGCCTCATACTCTGCTTGGTTATTTGTGCACTTAAACTCCAATTGGAAAGAATAAGAGAAACGATCACCCGCTGAGTTTTCCAGGACAATCCCTGCCCCTGCTAATGTTTCTGTTCTGGAGCCATCAAAAAATAATACCCAGGGTTGTAAGGAGACGGTGGCTTGATACCATATGGCGTACTCTGGAATGCGCGCCAAATCTGGTCGAGTTGTGGTGGCGGTTGCTATCTCCAATTCCTTCACTGTGGGGATATCCAACATAGGGTGATGGGCCAGAAAGTCTGCAATAGCCTGTCCCTTCACTGCCTTCTGTGGAACGTATTGTAGCGAGAATTCGGATAGAGCCAGTACCCACTTACCAATGCGACCTCTCAGAATAGGTCGCGACAACATGTACTTAACCAGGTCGGTTTGAGCAATGATGCATGTAGTAAAGAATAACATGTAGTGTCACAACTTGCAAGCGGAGAAGTACAATGTGAGACACAGTTTTTCCATAGGAGTATACCTGGTCTCGCAATCCGTAAGTGTCCTACTGAGGTAGAAGATGGCATGCTCGACACCGTCCTCATCATCCTGGGCGAGTAAGCTGCCAATGGAAGCCTCAGCTGCTGAAATATATAGCTTCAATGGAAACCCAGCCCGAGGGGGAACAAGCACTGGTGGGCTCGCCAAATAGGCCTTGATTTTGTCAAAAGCCTCTTGATGTTGAGATTCCCATACAAACTCATTCTGTCCTTGCAACTTCAACAATGGAGAGAAGGGCTGGATCTTACCTGCAGAGTTAGAAATGAAACGTCTTAGGAAGTTGATTTTACCCAGCAGACGCTGTAGCTCCTTCTTCGTTCGCGGAGGGGATGCGTTGATGACTGCGCTTGCTTTATCTTTAGGGACCTCAATTCCCCTTTGATGGACAATGAAGCCCAGGAAATCTCCTGCTTGAACTCCGAACACGCATTTGGCGGGGTTCATCTTGAGTTTGTGTTGTTGCATGCGCTCGAAGACCTTCCTGAGATCTGTGATGTGGTCCCCGTTCTTCTTAGACTTCACCACTACATCATCGATGTAAACCTCTAAAATCTTTCCCAGGATATCGTGGAAGATTAGGTTCATGGCTCTCTGATAAGTGGCCCCAGCATTCTTCAGCCCAAAAGGCATAACCACATACTCGAAAACGCCTGCGAACCCAGGACACCTGAACATGGTTTTATGTCTGTCCTCCTCTGCGACCGGAATTTGGTGATACCCTGCTGTGCCATCCATGAAGGACAGCAATTCATGTCCTGCTACGGCGTCTACCAACATATCCGCTACCGGCATGGGGTAAACATCTTTAGGTGTAGCGACATTAAGGTCTCTGTAGTCCACGCAGACCCTCATCTTACCATTCTTCTTGTGAACTGGCACTATATTGGATAGCCACTGATTGTATTTGGCCACCCTGATAATGCCTGATTTATGCATTTTTTCGACTTCCTCTTTGACGAGGACTTGGGTTTCTGAATTCATTCTTCGCGGTTCTTGCTTCACAAGCCTCTTGTCAGGGAGTGTTTGCAGCTGATGGCAAACCAAGTCCGGTGACAGGTCGGGCATATCTTCATATTTCTCCGCAAAGCAGTCTTTGAATTCCAGTAATAGCTCAATAAGCCTCTGTTTGTCGCTAGGCTCTAAGTAAGCTCTGATAGCCACTTCCATAGGCTCATCTGCTGTTCCAAGATTGACCTTCTCGGTAGGGTCTCTGACCTTAGGAGGTGTATCGTCCAGCGCGGCCGGAGCGAGCTGAATTTCTACCTCATCTTTCTGTTCTTGATCAGAGAGTTCTTCATTGACGATTTCTAAGGTCGCGATTCGATCATAGGCCTCTTTTTCCACTAAGTACGGCGATAGCCGTTCGTACAGCGAGTAGAGGGCCTCTATCCCTTCCTCCGGAAGGTCGTAATCCATTAATCGTTTAAGGGTTTGGGCACAGCGTGGCCAAGCCTTCTTTTGCGAGCGAGAGCCCCCACTGTGCCAGATCAGAGGCCGTCACCCCTGTGGGGCGGCCTTTGTTATCGATGCCACTCACCTGCAATGGAGTAATAGGCTCCAAGTAGTATCTGGCATCTACATAATTCGCGGAAACTGGGAATGGACGAGGATCCGCTTTGATCACCTCAGCCTTATCTGTCTCCCTGTTCCACATAATGAGTTCCTGATGGAGGGTTGACGGAACACAATAACTCCTGTGGATCCAGTCTCTGCCCAGGATAACACTATAGGCCGCATAACAATCTGCCACAAAGAATGCATAAACTCCCTCTGCAGGGCCAACCTTGATGCGCAAGAACAGTAATCCCAGGGTCTTTGTCACAGTCCCCGCGAAGTTCTTGAGTGTAAGGGACGTAGACTGGATTTTCTCTTTCTTGATCCCGAGCAGGTGCATGGTCATGGTAGTGATGACATTAACGACAGCTCCGGTATCAACCATGATCTTGCTGACTTTGGTACCGCCAATTTCTGCGGTGATGTATAAAGGTCACATGTGTTGGACCATAGCAGGTGTTGGCCTGGTGAAGCTCATGAAGAATTCTCAGCTGTTGGCATCCTTTGTTTCAAGAAAGACAGCCTCCTCCACAGGTGCCGTGACCGCTGACGTAATCTGCAAGGGTTGTGCACTACTTTCCTCAGCTTCTACACAATCCTGCGCGGTGACCGGTAGTGCATACCTCGCGGGCAGTACGTAAACCATGTTGCAGGACGTGTCAGTCATAACTGTCTCATCCATGTCCTCTTCCAGGTTCAGCTTGGGTTCGTTGACAGGGGTGTCAGTGTTGAATTGCTTAGCCAGCCGGTCTACCAACGATTCCTCTGTAAGACCTTTTACCTCACATTGCTCATGTTCCTGTATCCCGGTAGCCTGCTTAGGAGAGCTTGACTCAAAAGGGGCGACTACTACACTCTGGACCTTTTTAGGTTTCCACTGTAAAGCATCGGTAGTCTTGTCCTTGCCCCCCAGTCTCTCAAAAACTGAGGATTTGGCCTCTGGGTCTTCACGAAACAACTTGCGCCTAATATGTGGTCGCCTAGTTGGCGAGCTCTCCTTTCGAGCTGGTGGAGGTTTCCTTTCGTCGGTGATCCTGCAAAAAACACTGGGCTTAGACGCCCCTGTTGCTGAGCTCGCTTGCTTTTGGAAGCTGCGGGGAGTCATTAATGGCTTAGCAGCTAGTGCCTCCATCTCCTTTTGATACTGCTCAGGTAATTTGACCAACTGCGAAGGTTTGATCAGGCCCTGGTCCAGAGCCTCTAGCGCGCGCTTGACTTCCCCAAATCTGCGCTGCAGTTTCCTCTTCTTGGAAGGACTTATTTCCACTGCTTTTCCCTTTTCCCTAGTGTACCACTTGCCTTCCTTGATGGTGGCGGTTGAAGCAGGTGGGATATAGGGCTTGTTCAGAATGTCCTTGTGCTTGGTCGTAGCTTTCTCCTCTTGTTTCCGATCAATTGCGGCCGCTCTTAGCTTCTTGAACAAATTGGAGTCCTTTGGGGGTGATGTCGACTCCATTTTATCTTTTTCTCTAGGGCTAGAAGGTTGATAGTTTCTCGATGGCGAGGCCCACTTGATGGGCGGGAGAGAGCCAAAACGAAACGTCTGCGCCACCTCTTCATGTGACACTTGGATGCCACACTCTTCTTTACATCGCGAGCAGAGGACCACGGATGAAGCTTGACTTACTGGTTCATCCTTCTTCTTTGCAGGGGCCTCATCCTTGTCAGATTGGTCTCCTTGCCCCTTTGTATTCAAATCCAGGGTTGGTTTCCTCCGGTTCTGCTTGGCCCAGTTCACGTCGACCATGTTGATCCCAGTGTCAGGAAAAGGGTTCAGGTCTACGAGCGCTGCCGCTGTTACTGGAGCTTCTACCTGCAAACTGCCATTATTAAGCCATACCTGAATCTGGTCTTTGAGTTTCACACAGTCAGCTGTATTATGATTCAACAGGTTGTGGAATTTGCAGTATTTCTTCCCTTTCAGCTGATCTGGTCGAGGAAAGGGTCCAAAGTCGGTCTTCACCATCTTCGCGGCGATCATCTCATCTAGAATCTCATGTGCCTTATTGGCATCGTATGTATATGTCGCGAATTCAGGTTTAGTGAAGGCCATCAATTTGAGCTTGACAGGTTCCTTGGAGATTTTCAATTGTTTCAAGGCTGGATTCTTCCTCCCTGTCAGTTCATAAGCAGCGATGTCATTATCCTCTTCCTCATCTTCATCATGAACCATCTCTTCACTGTGATGATGGTAGTAAGGGTCATAAGTAGCCGGCTGGTAGCTCAGGGCCGCTATGGTGCGATGTTTTCCTGGCACATATATCCCTTTGGACGCATTCTTTCTTGCGTCAGTTTCTCTGAGAAGATGTTCAAAGCTGCCCACTTCTGTGATAAGCTATCCCATTGACTGGATCATGCAGCCATGTTGCTTCTTTCGCTGGCGTGGCTCTAAGCCCTTAATCACCAATTTGATCAACTCTTTCTCAGGCAGGATCACGTTCAGTTTAGCCTTCTGAATCTGGAAGCGTTGAAGGTATGCAACAGCGGACTCAGTAGGCTGCTGGGCCATCTGAGTGAGAGAAGCCAGATCGACCTCAGGCTCAATGGCTCCAAAAGTTTCTCGAAAGAGCTTTTCCATTGCGGGCCAATCTGCCACTGTTCCTGGTCGGAGTTTGGAAAACCATCTAAAGGCAGCTCCTGAAAGAGAAGTGCCAAAGATCCTGCACTTGAGGATGTCATCGTTCTGGTACTGGCCGCATTGCACCCTGAACCTGGCCAGGTGAGTTACTGCATTCTCGGTGTCTTCCCCTGAAAAAGTAGAAAATATGATATTTTTATAACCCCTGGGGAAGGGCGCGAGCATTATATGCGGTGGGAAAGGCCCCTCATAAACCCCGTCCATTTGGGCCCTGGGATTAGCCAGCCTGATCATCTCCTCTACCTCTTCTCGTCTCACATATTCTGGGCCCGGAGGAGGAGGAGGAGGTATCGCCACCGTATGGCGAGCAGCCTGCAAGGGTATTGCTTGGTTTACAGTTGCTGCCCCTTCTCCTATCTGTACAACGCGGGTTGTAGCTGGTTGTTGAAGAGTCACTGCTGGCATAGGCATCTCTTTTGCCAAAGCTGTTATTTTGACCGGGTTACCAGCCTGGTCAATCCCGTAGTAGCTTCCTGGCAGCTCTTGATATACGTTTTCTGCCCCATCGCTGTCGTATTGAACGAACACGGTGGAGTCGGACGAAGTTTCACCACCTTTCGATGCCTGCTGCTTCTGTCTGGCGGTCTGTCCGCTTGACGAAGTGGCATTTTCTTTACTGTCGCCGATAACCAGTGCTTGTTCTTTATTTTTCAGTGGCGTAGCAGCAATAGTTGCGGAAGGCGTAGCGGTATTGCTGCTAACCTTCTCTCGCTGATTTGGCGGCACGTACTTGCCCGAACCAGACGGTTGGCCGAGGGAGCCAAGGATAGCGTTAGGATCTCCTAACGTTTTATTCAACACTTCTCTAGCTTGGTTCAACTCAGCTCTTTGCATGGCCACCTCGGTCGCGAGATTAGCTCCATCCTTGCGAAGACCTGCCATATCTGACGCCGTCTGCTTGGTCTGGTTCGCAATAGCCCCTATGATTTCTTTCTGCCATTGATTCTGCTCATCTGCGATACCTGTAACATGAGCCCTTAATGCACTCTCTGTTTGTGCAATTTGTTGCTTAGTTTCCTCAACTTGTCGGGAAATACGCTGGTTTATTTAGCGTATGATCCGATCTGTCTTTGCGGTTTCCCTTTCAAAATCAGTGGCTATCTTCTTGCGATGATTTTCAATATTCTCCAGGATGATCGCGAAACTGACCTCGGAGGTCGCTCCCTCTGGAATAGGCTTCGCAACGAAAGCCTCTCTTTCTTCACTTCCCACTGTATTGGAGACAGCGGTAGTGACAGGCTCACTGGCCTGATTAGTAGTGACACCCATACCCTCAGTAACGGTCGGGTGATTCTCTCCCTGTTCAGCTGTCATATCCGATGATTGGAGATGGCGAGAAAATCTTTGAGTCACTTGTTCTTCAGAAAGACCACGACAGTCCGCGCGAGAATGCGGTCTGTAACTGGAGGTCTTATGCTTAGGGCAGTTAGCGTAAACCTTCTGGTAAGGATTTTCGCTTGACTTCCCAATGGCTACGTTCACGAAGAGACACTATGTTGGTCCCACTGGGCGTGCCAAAATGTTTGACGCGGAAACCAGTTGGCCTGCAAACTGTCTCTTTTGCTGCTGTGATTGCGCGGGCGTGCCAGCACCGTGGGGTGCAGTCGTCGGGGGAGTCCCTTGACCTGACTTCTTCTTCAAGCGTTGTGGATGAGAAGAGCACCAACCTCGCCACAAGGTTCTTTTCTATGCCTTCCGAGAAAGGACTTCCTGCCTTACGGATAAGGACTTTGGTTGTGGTCTCTTGCGTTCACCGAATCGATACTTAGTGTTGTAGACTAAGCAGAGCAATCACTGGGAAGTTGGGAGAAGCACGGGTGGTGCTAAAGCGTGACTTTAGCTTCGCTGGGTTGCGAGGGCGTTACCCTTGCTTCGCTGGTAGTAACGGTGGCAGTTGCGCTAGCAGTCGGCTCCTGGGGAGACTAGGACTGAAAATACGGTCGCCGGGTTGATATGATGATGCTGACAGTCGGCTCTTGGAAAGACTAGGACTGGCGCGCGGTCATCGGGTTTCAACGAGGTTGAAGGTTTACTCCGGGGAGGCTTTGTAATCGCTGGGATTGATTGATTTTAGAGAGGTCCCCTATTCGTCCTTGAAACCTGGTATATATACCTAGGGTTTCGACTGCTCCTTGTCATAGAAGGAATATTGATTGAAGTTTCCTATTCAATCCCCGCTACCCGACTCCAATAAGGTTTCGTTTTCCTTATGGATCACCGAATGGGTGAAGCTGTAACCTAAACCGGAGTAGGCTTATTTTTGGGCCGCAGGTATCAACCCGCTGTGCTAAATCCACTAAAGGATCTTGCCAAAATTACTTTTGGGCTCAAACAGAAATGACTAAATTTTTTATTTTAAAGATAATAATTTGTTTGCAAATTATATGAGTGAGGTTATTTGAGGAAGTTTAGTGAGGTTTAGTGAGTAAATTTAGTCTTTGAAAATTTGATAAGAGGTGTAGAAAGCATAGAGGTCAAGTGAGTAAATTTAGAGGTTCCAATAGAAAAACTCTAATACAATTCGTCAACCACATCTCATTTTCAAAATTATGAATTTGTGTCATTATGATACATACTTTAATTGGGTCATTGGAGAAATTTGTATCATAATCAGGTTAATCTAATTGCTGTATTTCACGGAGCTTTTAGGCCTAACGTCCTCCCCGTTGTATTTTAGTTTGACTATGAATAATATTGGCACGTGTGGGTATGAGCCTCTTAATTATGTTGGATTCCAAACCACGTTTCAAAAATAGAAAGGAAAGAAAAGGTGAGAAACAGTATTGATGGGGTAGACCAAAGTGTTTGGGTTGGAATTTGCGATCTTAAGCCCAGCAAGAAGCACACATCTAATGCATACGTTTATTCTTTGTTATGCTTTGAGGCTTCTTGGACCAATAATTTCGACGGCCACTGAAGCCTGGGATGGTGTCAAATGTATACGTTGATCCCTGTCAAATGTCGTCCGTCCACGCAAACCACAAAGCGATCGGCGGTTGCACACATGGCAACATCGTACTGGACCAACAGAGATAAGAGAAGATTTAGTCTGGATTTCATTTCAAATCCCAGTGAGAAAGTGTTCCTTTCAACTGTAAGCTTTGACAGGTCTGTTGTGTCTGTTTGGTTTCATTAATGGAGCGACAACCTCAGGCTTGGCCCCTTCAACTTCCAAGAGCTTTGGATACAATAACACCCATTTTGCAATAAATTTGGGATTTCAGGTACCTACTGTTTAATTGGCATTTTCATAAAATCTCTGCTTTTCTCAAATCCACTTCCAGACTGTTCTTTAGTAAAGCTGGCCTCTGTTTGGTTGCTCAGATAATAAACCAAACTTCAAAGAGAAAGTCTCGATCCTTCTATGGTTAGGTTTCCATTTATGTGGTGCATGTGAGCTTGCTTATCACATACAGAGTATACTGACATAGTACTTATTAAGGGCCCTGCAATAATGTTTGCTTCCAACTTTGAATGTTCAGTGCTACTAGCTTTTGATCCTTGTTTCCACAAATACAGTGTGACATGTAGGACTAACATTCATAGTGTTTTACGGGTGTTGCAACTTTAAAGTTAGTTGTTAAAGTTGTTCCATTCTTCATTCAGGTTTAGATGGCTTTGGTTCCAATATGCTACAGGATACCATACAAAGGGCATATTCAACCCATACGTAATGTAATAGGCGGACCAAGTTCATCTAAAGGACTAGAAAGCCGTCTAAGATGCAGTTTAGCACATAATTCACAAGAACACAATCGTGGGATGGTTCCGTATGCATCAGATGCTAGAACGAATGAGAAGCAGCTGAGTTCTTTAGATTCCTACTTTGAAAAACTCCAAAATAGCACAACTTTGCCTTCAGAAAATTCAAGCAAGACAACTGAGCCACTCGGTAGAAAAAATGGTCATTTGGGATTGGAGGAGGAGTTGGAGTATCTTGATGCTTATCTTGAAAAACTTAATAAAGGCAAGTATCTCCTAGTTGAGTAGCTTCTATCTCTTCCATTTTAGCAAGGAAATTAATTTTACATTTTTTTATTGGCACAGATGCAAACCAGATTGAAAAACCAGTTGATCTTGCAACTGGAGACAATATAGTTCCAAAATCATCATCTATCATTCAAAAATCCAAAAAAGGTGCTGAAAGGAAACTGGTCAAGAGCTTTACAAATACAACTGATGATAATGGTCAAGATAGCGAAATCTCTGATCTCTACCTAGTGTAAGACTGTGCTTCATCTAAGTGGATTATTACTTAAAAATCTGGTAGCACATAAAGAATTAAAAGTTCAAAACATGATTCTTTGTTTTTGATCTTTGGTTGCAGAAGCATATTGGGTTCTATAAACATTGCAGTTTTTCTGTTTGAGATAGCAAGTCCAGTTAGGAATTCTGACTTGGAGCTTTTTTCTCTTCCATTGTTATATGGAGCAAAGATGAATGATTTGATCCTGGTCGGAGAGTGGTGGAGGCTAGTCACACCGATGTTTCTGGTACAAGATTGATTATTGGGTTCGTGTTTCCATTATGTCTTCGTTTAACATCTTTATATTATTAGCGTTTAGCTTAATATAGATTGTTGACCCATTCCCTGATAGCTTAAGCTTTTGGGCACAGTGGTTGTCTAACATGGCATGGTACCAAACCCTTGTTTGCAGTAGGCTTTGAGCTCGCAACCACCATCCCTCACTTCTTTCTGGTTGTATAGTCTGACTCTCCATATACACGTTGAGGCTGCACGTTGTCGAACAATTAGTTGCAATGCTTGCATTATCTACTTAGGAATTGAATTCTAATGTGACATATGATTGACTCAAATTTCATATGACTTCCTAGATCTTAAGAAACTTTTGGTATATGCAGCATGCTGGACTTATTCATATAGCTATTGGTTCTTGGGGACTTGTTACATTTGGACCTAAGGTGTGCAGAGGCTATGGTTCATTCACATTTTTCTTGATATATATACTTGGAGGAATCTCTGGCAATTTGATTAGCTTTCTCCACACACCAGAACCAACTGTTGGTGGAACAGTAAGCAATTCCTCAACTTCTATCCTTACCTTTTAACTTATTTTTCCTGTCTAGGGTTATCTCTCTTCTTACATGACTAAGTTAATAAATGGATCACAGGGACCAATATTTGCCATGATCGGAGCTTGGCTCATTTATGAGACCCAAAACAAAGATATAACTGCAAAGGAAGTCTCAGAGACTATGTTCCAAAAGGCAATAATAACTACAGCTCTTACCTTCACAGTGAGCAGTTTTGGTCCAATTGATGACTGGTAAGTTTAAAACCAACTAGTATATGACAAATCATTCACTATATGCCATCTGATTTAGGGAATGTCATTCGCTCCCTCAGAAAGTCATCATGCACTCGGTTTGTGAGTTTGAAAATAGTACACCAGCTAATTTCGATAGCAGCATGCCTTTCTTTGAGTGTGAATAAAAGCTATCTCGATTTTGTAGTGACAAATTTGTAGTGAGTTTGTTGTGACTTTCAAATTTGCTTTTGACACCCTTTGTTGGGTAAACGTTGCAGGACACATTTTGGAGCTGCATTGACAGGAATAGCATATGGGTTTTTGACATGCCCAAGTCTTCAACTGGACGAAGCATCATCATCTTCAACAAGTGGACAAGAGGAAGGAATCACACTTGTTAGACGTTATGCTGATCCCTGCAAATCACTTTTTCTCTTCACAGTGTTTGTTCTTGTTCTGAGTTCTCTACTTCTCTTTTTTGAACCTCCACTCAACGCCTTAGCATCAGACTCTTCTGTGTAGACGTGAAGGACTTGTATATGAATCTAGGTAGAATGATACAAATATATTAGTCTATATACAGTTTATACCATCGTTGTTTGTCCCTCATGTCTCATAGTATAATGGAAAATAAAAATAAGAAAGGCAATTGGTAAGGCCATAACATGTTCAAGCTTCACAAAATTCTGCAACTATGATACTTTTTTTTTTTTTGGCCAAGCTGCAACTATGATACTAAAAGAATGATTATGAGAGACTAGTGTTATTTAGGTATTTTTAAGTTTTAACCGGAATCAACTTTCGATGGTATGTACTTTTGACAAGAAATTTATAGTTACCTAAATTTGAATTTAATATAAAAGATTGAAATTAGAATACTGAAAATATATTTGTGCTAAATTCAAAGGTGAGTGACCATAAATTCTTAATATTGGTGCCCGGTAAGTATGTTTTTTAGATTTTATGAGAGAACATAACTTTCACTTGTAATTCATGTGCATTTTTATATTGTATCAATTATCAGTTATGCTGTTGTTTCTTTCAATAGCAAGTGATCAAAGCCGATTCAAGTTTGGGATTCATTTTTCTACATAAAGAGTGCAAGCATGACTTTTTCCTGCAAGAATTGACCAAATAAATTTTGGATACATGTTATCCCTGTGACCCCCCAACAAAACAGGTTGGATCAAGGTGAATACAGATGGGTCATTTAGTGAGCTACTAGAGCTGGTTTTGTGGGTGTATTTAGAGATTTTGAGGGCCTGTTCTTGGGTGGTTTTTCCAATAAAGTTGTGGTACCAGCGCTATAGATGCAGTCATGCAGAGGTCCTAGCATTCATTGAAGCAATCCAGGTTGCTTTGGTTCGTCGTTGGACTCATATTTGGTTAGAAACAGACTCTGTTTTAGTACTGCTCGCTTATCTCAAATCACCTAATTTAATTCCATGGAGATTGTGTATTGAATGTTAAATTGTCTGAATCTAATTACTCAGTTAACCTTCTGAATCTCACATATCTATCAGGAGGGGAATGCATTGGCTGACAAGCTTGCCAGATATGGCGCAATGCTTGATGGAGCAGTTTGGTGGAGAACGTTGCCCAACTCTTTTTCTGCAGAGTATCTGAGTATGGTAGGGATCTAGCTTCCTTAGTCAATTATAGGTTCTCTTGACTTTGTCATTAGAATTAGCTTGTGCCTTTTCGCATTTAGTTCCTTCTTTATGTTGAAAGTTTCTCAGCAATTTTATTTGTTAGTATTTCCTTGTACTGTACTCTCTATGTCACTTTGTGTCCCAGAATTAGCTTGTGCCTTTTCGCATTTAGTTCCTTCTTTATGTTGAAAGTTTCTCAGCAATTTTATTTGTTAGTATTTCCTTGTACCGTACTCTCTATGTCACTTTGTGTCCCATGGGAAGGGGTTTTGGCCTACTCCTCCCCCCACCCCCCCCCCCCCCCCCCCTCTATTAATAAAATTTCGAATAAGGACGATGAGTTAGCCCTTATTTCGCTTCCTTAAAAAAAAAAAATATATATATACATATATATATACATGCCCGTTCTAGGGCAGACGTCGATGCTTCTACTCCGTTCAGGTGGCAACGGCACGGCGGGACTTGTCGAACAGAGACCAGGGGTCGATCTTGACCTTCTTCTTGCTGGTGGACTCGCCAATTACCAGTTTGCAGTCGCTGCCCAAAACCTTCGACCTCGATCGCTACCCAGAAGCGGTCTAGGATGCCTCTGGCCTCCGTCCGGCAAGATTCGCGCCGCCGTCGGCACCTAAACGGAGCTGAAGTATCGACATCCACACTTTTGGGACAGTGCGGATGTCCGCCTCTGATTTTCTACACACACACAAATATATATATATATAGCCGTCGTCCATCCTCTTGCCTTGATTAGGCGCCGACGCCGGCGCTACTTTTGCCGGACGGAGACCAGGCTTCGATCTTGAGCTTCTTCTTGCTAGTGGACTCGTCGGCTACGAGTTTACAGTCGACCTTGATGGTGCGTGAAGGCTAGCCACCTAGACCTCCGACCTCGAATGCCTTGGCCTTCATCTTCATGGTGACGCCGTCCGGGATGCCCAGAACCTTCGTCTAGCAAGAGCAGCGCCAAAGTCGGCGCCTGATGCAGCTGTGAGGATGGATGTTCGCATGTTTTCTACTTTGTGGACGACCACTTTTGAACGGCTTCGCATGTGTGTGTATATGTGTGTGTGTGTGTGTGTGTGTAGGGCCCTTCCACAAAGGGATTCATTTTTTTGGTCATGTTAAGGGATCTCTTGTGGAACCCACTTTTCGATCGCATTTCGTCATTTCGACTGTTCATCTTTTAGTTCATAGTGTATAGATCACTTTTGCAAATGATTGAACTAGATTAAATCAATGGAAATTTGTCCAACATGAACCATTAATGTTTATAATTGTAAATCGCATGCAGTTATGAATAACTTAATAATTATCAATTTTGTTAAAAATTTGCATAGGTGATATACTCATATAGACCTAAAAACTGAATAGTTGAGATGTGAATATGTAATCAAAAAGTGGGTTGAATAAGCGACCTCTTAAAATGGCCAAAAAAGAAATTTCTCACAAGAAGGGCCATGTATATGTATGTTGCTAGATATATATATATGCAGTCTTTCTATGCTAAGGACCTCCTTAGATTTTTATTTCCTTGAATAAACTCACTTCTCGATCGCATATCCACATCTTAACCGTTCAGTTTTAGGCATATATGAGTAGATCATCTTTGCAAATTTTCAGCCAAATCAATAATCATTAAGGCATTCAAAACTACGATTTACAATTATGAACAAGAACGGTTTAGGTTGGACAGATTCGGTTCGTTCATTGATTTAATCTAGTTCGATACCTTAACGATCATCAATTTGGTTGAAAATTTGCAGAAGTAATCTATACATTGGGACCTAAAAACTGAACGTTTGAGATGTGGATATGCAATCTAAAAGTGAGTATATTCAAGAAAATCCTTAGATTTTAAAATCTAAGGAGGTCCTTAGCATATAAAGACTGCATATATGTATGTATATATATATATGAGGTGCTTGACCAAAAGCACTAAAATTGGCCAAAATTATCCCACTTACCCCAACAACAGATTTTTGTTCCCACTTACACAATTTAATATCAAATTACCATTTTGCCCTCAACACAATTAAAGAATTACAACTGCCAATCCCTCTCTCTCCTCTTTCCGATCCAGTTTCTCTCTTTCCTCAATCTGCACAAACCGGCTCTCTCACTCTCATCACTGTCAAGTCTCCGGCGAGGTTTACCTGTGTTTTCCGGCGAGGTTTCTTTATATTATGTCCTCCTCCTCCTCCTCCTCCTCTTCCGAGCCTAACTTCGAAAATGGATCCTCCAAGCCGGGCCAGCAGCAGCCTCTGCTCACTGTTCCCCCCGGCCACATCGCCTTCTCAAGTACCCGGTCGGAGATACCTCGTCCCTGCGCCATCTCTCTCCTCCCCGCCGTGCCGATCTGCACTATCTCTCTCTCCTCTCTGTCTCCTCCGCGCCGCGCCGATCTGCACTATCTCTCTCTCCTCTCGGCCAAGAGCTTTGTCTCAACATGTATGTTTTTGTTTTCTTAATTTGGCGGCATCAATAGGAATGAAAAGAGTTATATGCACCGAGACGTGGTTACTCATGTTGCTGTGTTGGCTGCTGAATTGTCATCACTGGAAGTGTTGATGTTAAATTAGGGAGAATATCACAAATGGTCACTGAACTATTACATGTTCGACACTTTAGTCACTCAACTTTTGGAAATATCACTTTAGTCACTCAACTTACACATCATCTATCACTTTAGTCACTACCATTAGATTTATTGTTACAAATCCTTAATTTGAGGGAAAATTTGTCTAATCACTATAAAAAAAAATCTAAATTATTGGTGGTCTTTGAGCTTTTTCAGAAAGAAGAAAATCCATGGCTGATTATGATTGATTTCCCACTCTCCCATTTGAATCTCAAAATCTCAATTTGCTTATCAATGAACCATGCTAGCTAGGCTGCATCACCAATTTCACAAGCCCTAAAACTCCATCTCCTACCCTAACATCTCCGACCTCGGGTCCATTCAAATCGACGATGGCCAGCCCCAGTTGATCAAACCCCAGCAACCATCCTCATCCTCAGGCCTCCTCAACCAGATGCCCCACCTCTCCGACCCCAAAGTCATCGCCGCAATGACCCGCGCCGTCTCCGACGTCGCCCAGACTCACTGTCCTCAACACCCTCGGCGACCGCCCCCGACCACGAGGCCGTTAACACCGCCACGGCCAAGCTCGCTCACATCGAGCCCACTCTTTCCAAGAAGCTCAAGGACCTCGTTCTCTTCCCTCGCCCCTCCGACGTCGACCGCTTCCAGTGGCGGGCCCACCTCGTCGAGCGCTAGCAGGAGTGCCGCGACTCCGCCGAGTTAGAGAAGTGAGACTGCAAGGCCATTCTCCAGCTCGAGGAGCTCCACGCCTCCTATGAGAAGCTTCTCAAGGACGCCGAGGACAGGCTCAACAAGAATTATCGCTCCGCCGAGGCCGAATCAGATCTGATAATTTGATTTAATGATCATGAAAGAGTTTCTGAAAATTTTGTCTATGGCTCCATGCGCAGATCAAAGAGACAGGGAAGGGAAAGAAACAAATAAAAAGCAGAAAAAGAAAAAGAGACAAAAAAAACAGTTTAATTTTTGAGTAATTTGACTAAAATATCCTTGAGATAATGTATTATTTATGAGATTTTAATGAATAAAATAAAACCAATGACTAAAGTGATAGACGATATCTAACTTGAGTGACTAAAGTGATATTTTCAAAAGTTGAGTGACCAAAGTGTCGAATGGGTCATAGTTCAGTGACCATTTGTGATATTCTCCCGTTAAATTATTTTATGGCCTGAAATTACTATCTAGGTCTGCCACTTTTATTGTGCATGTCGTCTGCTACATTTGCATTGGTTGCGTAGTATTTTACAGTAATTGGCTGTTTGCGAAACTTTGGTTTGGATTGCCTTACTGAAGTTCTATTAGAACAAGTATCAAACATTCTGGAAAAGTTTCCAAGTAATATTATGGACTCATGTAGGAAATGTGGCCTTCTATAAGGGGATTTGCCATTAGTGGTTTGATGTCATTAAGTTGGGCCAAGGTGGTGCGTATACATAGATCAATATTTAATTTGGTTACATCATGATGAACTATTTTCTGGCCTTTATAATATTGGATAGATCAAATTGGTAATTGCTATCAGTTAAATAATGGTCAAAATCTTTTTTGTTTTGGGTAAATTGTGGGTGGAACTCCGAGAAGGAAAGAAAAAAAGGAAAAAAGAAGAAGTGTATATTGGGGGGCAATAGACGTCTATTGGGAGGCAATAAACGTTTTGAATTGATGTAATCTCCTCGTTTTTTATTTTAATCAAAGTTTTATTTGTCTAATTTTAGGAAAATTAATTCCCATTTCGGTGATCGAAACGTCTATTAGGGGGCAATAGACGTCTACTCGAGGGCAATACACGTCTATTGGGAGGCAATAGATGTTTATTAGGGGGCAATAGACTATTGAGGGCAATATACGTCTATTGGAGGGCAATATAGGTTTTTCAAAAAAATTCGGTGGACAGCGGCCGATGACCGGATTCCTGCGAAGGTTGGCAGAATTTTGGCGAAAGTTGACCGGAATCCGGCTGCTGGTAACCGGAATTCGGCGGCCGGTGACCAGCTCCGGCAAAGTCTCCTAGTTTTCTCTCTCTCTCTCTCTCTCTAAGTAACAAAGAGGTGAGGGTAAAATGGTATTAAAAACAAAACAAAAAAACCTTAATGGGGTATTAGGGAAGACTTCCTTAGAGTGTTTTGGGTAAGAGGGAATTAAAAAAACTTAATAGGGTAAGTGGGAAAAAAATCCATAGAAATGGGGTAAATGGACAAAAACTCATATATGTGTGTGTGTGTGTGGTGTGGTTATTGCCACCCTATCATTCTTTTAGTTCACCCTACAAACATTTGAATTATTGAAATATTATATTACCCAAGTGCAAAATGATTAATAAGTACACTAATTTTCTAAAATCAAAATCTGTAAGGAAAACTAATTACATAACCAATTGGGAGAATTTCACAAATGGTCACTCAACTATGACTCATTCGACACTTTGGTCACTCAATTTTCAAATATATCACTTTAGTCGCTTAACTATTACTCTGTCAATCACTTTATTCACCGAATGAGCATTTTGTCTCACTTTAATCACTTCTCTCATTCATTCCAATTCAGATTTCTCAATTTTTCACAATTGGTTGGTCGAAAATATCCTTAATATTGTGGCAAATATATTTTTTTTAATGAAAAAATTAACGAAGTGACTAAAGTGAATAACAGAGTCAAAGTTGAGTGACTATAGTGATATATTTAAAAAATGAGTGACCAAAGTGTCGAACAAGTAAAAGTTGAGTGACCATTTGTGATATTCTCCCTAACCAATAAATTAAATACAAAGACTATTTTTTTTAAGGAAGGCAGAGCCAATATATTAATCAAAAGCCATAATGGCCATTACATACCCTTCTGTTGCCATCGAGACAGACAAGAAGATGTGTTAGTACCCACAGCGGTACATAGAACTAGGTCACTCATTTGACATTAAATACATCGAAATAGCTTGAATCATCCATCGGTACTACTCCAGAAGATTCGCTAGATGAACAAAAGTGCGTAGGTCCCTAAGAGACTTAGGAAATTATTGAAAGTAATTAAAACTAATTACTAACCTAGAGTTCCTTAAAAAAAGGAAATAAAAGAAAGGATTAATTTCAGTTTACACCCATGAGGTTTGGGGGTGTCATCATTTCATCCCCTCTACTTTCAATTTTGATTTTTTACCCCCCAAACTTTCCAATTTCAATCAGCCGTGTCCAATTTCTCCTATTTCGTCCAAATTGGACGTTAATTCTGACTTTTGAGGGCTAAAATGGTCATTTCAAGACCAAAAAACTAAAATAATAATAAAATAAAATAAAAAATTCTGTTTTTTCGTTTTTTATTTTTTTTTTCTTCTGTTTCTTCGTTGTTTTTTTTTTTTTTTTAATTTTGTCTTTAACCTATATACCACAAGTTATAATAGGTTTATAAAAACAAAAAAAAATACTCTAAGTGATTAAAAGCCGCTCGCTGGTCTACAATATTTGTGATATATCTCTGATAAAGTGAAGAATTTTAGGATATATCCCCAATAAAGTGAAGAAATATTGTAAAAAATAATTTTACACTTTATCTGTAAATAAATATTTGTATATCCCCAATAAAGTGAAGAAATATCTGTGTAAAATCATTTTTGGTCTACGATATTTGTGATATATCTCCAATAAAGTGAAGAAATATTTGTAAAAAATGATTTTACACTTTATCTGTAAATATATGTATATCCCCAATAAAGTGAAGAAATATCTGTGTAAAATCATTTTTTACAGATATTTATTTATAGATAAAGTGTAAAATTATTTTTTACAGATATTTCTTCACTTTATTGGGGATATATCCTAAAATTCTTCACTTCATCAGAGATATATCACAAATCACATAGACCAGCGAGTGTGTAAAATTATTTTTTACAGATATTTTTTCACTTTATTGGGGATATATCCTAAAATTCTTCACTTTTATGGAGATATATCACAAATATTGTAGACCGGCGAACGGCTTTCAACCACCTAGAGTATTTTTTTTGTTTTTATAAACCTATTATAACTTGTGGCGTATAGGTTGAAGACAAAATTAAAATAAATAAAAAACGAAGAAACAGAAAAGAAAAGAAAAAAGGAATTTTTTTTATTTTAATTTTTTTATTTATCTTGAAATGACCATTTTAGCCCTCAAAGGTCAGAGTTAACGTCCAAATTGGACACGACTGATTGAAATTGGAAAGTTTGGGGGGTAAAAAATCAAAATTGAAAGTAGAGGGGGTGAAATGATGACACCCCCAAACCTCAGGGGGGTAAACTGAAATTAATCCTAAAAGAAAACTAGTAAAGTAGGTTGGGCCCAAAACTAAGCCCAAACCAACAACCCTAACCCAAGCCCAAGCCCATGTCAAGAAACGGCAGCCACCGTACCAGCGCCTCGCTTGGAATCCCGTCGCGGCCTACCACCTTCCACGCTCCCACCTCCGCCTGTCGCTACCTAGGCCGACCAACCAAATCCGAAATGGAGCAGACAGAGCTCGGCGCGCCACTGCAACCTGCAAACAGGCTGAGCCAACGACGATCCAGCCCCATGCCTGCCACTTGGATCTATCTCCATTGGAAAGAACCCCGAGACAAAGACTGCAAGATCTCGCCCTGGAGACCATGACCACCGCTGCCAGCCACTAAACCACCGCTGACCTTGCCCACCATCGCGTCTGGATCCCAGCGAAATAACTCTGATGCCGACAACTCTATTCTCCACATCGACTGGGGATAATGAAGGACCAAGGATCAGCCCTTACATCTTGAATGGCCCGTCCGACAACGCCGCCACAAGGGCGTGTCGTCGGACGAGGCAGTATGGCGTCGCGAAGTGGTCAAGCGCTTAGGGTTCGCTTAGGAGAGAGCGAAGTGAGATCCAATTTACATAAAGTTAAATACAAAGACTATTTAATTTTTCATTGGCTAACATTAATCTTCATCTTCTCCACCCAAAATTGAATTTAGTACTATTTTTTTTGTCTTTTTGTTGCCTCCTCATCGTTAATTCGTTATTCAATTCACAAAATCATTAGTGTTTCATCAAAATCTTTGTCATCCCTTTGTGAACACCGAAAGTAAAAATTTAAAACACCAGAAAAAAAAAATCTATTCTTCATTCTCATAGTTGTTAACTTACTAATCTTTTGACATGAATTGAAATAGACAAACATTGAAACTGAAAGAAAAAATTAAAAAAATGGAAGTAAATCAGATTGTGAATTTATTATGAAACTTATAATATTTTTTTATTGGTATAAATTAAATGAGATATTTTTGTTAAAAAATATTCTTTTTTAATTGGATATGCCATATAATGATATTTTTGGATAGAGAAATACAAAGACTATTTAATTTCTCATTGGCTAACAATCTAACATTAATCTTCATCTTCTTCATCCAAATTTGAATTTTGTTATTATTTTTTTGTCTTTTTGTTGCCTCCTTATCGTTAATTCGTTATTCAATTCACAAAATCATTAGTGTTTCATCAAAATCTTTGTTATCTCTTTGTGAACACCGAAAGTAAAAATTTAAAACACCAGAAAAAAATAATATATTCTTCATTCCTCATAGTTGTTAACTTACTAATCTTTTGACATGGCCGGATTGAAATAGACGAACATTATAAGTTAAAACTGAAAGAAGAATTAAAAAAATGAAAGTAAATTAGATTGTGATTTTATTATGAAACTTTAATATATTAGAATTTTTTTATTGGTATAAATTAGGGCTAATTATTGTTTAGTACCCTGTGATTTGGGTCCAACATCAATTCAGTCCCTCGACTTTCAATTTCATCAAAAACACCCCCACATTTTCAGATTCTCGTCCAATAGATCCTTCTGACTCAATTCCGTCAATTTCAGCCGTTTAGCTGATGACGCGGCGTTCCAAGTCAGCACAGGTGGGGCCCACACGGAAGTGAAATTCCAAAAATATCCCTGGCCAACCAGATATGGAAAATTCTAAAATAAACTCCACACTTTGCGGTTGGGGAGACTCGAACCCATCCCAATACACATGCAAATGAAAGCCCCAACCACCAGACCACTTGCATAGTGTTGGTATATTACAAACAAAAATAATATATGTATAATAGTTTAAAAACACCTCATCTCCTCCTCTCCTCTTCTTCTTCCTCTTCTGCCATGAAAGACCCAGAAGCATGTGCACCATCAACAACTCACAACCAATAATAGAATCATATCAGACTTTAAATAACTACACCTTCCTCTTTCTAACTCAAAAAATTCAAAAACCAAAATAAAAAATAAAAAATTTAGAGCCAAATTCTCGGCCATGCCATTGAGAAATTCGGCCACCGTCGCCGTGTTGTTCTTGGACCAGACCAAGAATCAAATAGCCAAGCGGCATTGCTTACTGAGAGGAGTCTTGCACTGAGCCTATTCGCATCCACTAGAACGCTCACCATCTCCGCCTCCATCGCCTCCGCCATCACCGCCATCGCCGCCTCCTTCTTCCCGGCGTCGTAAGGCCCCCAGTTCCTCGCCACGCACTCCACGAACCCTGCCTGGGCGTCCCTCGCACGCGCCGCCAGCGCAGGGACCATGAGCCTGAGACCGCACTCCACCTGCTCGACCTTTTGCGTGAGAGAAGAGGAAGGGCTGCGCCGGGGGCGGTCCCCGAACTGGACGACGAGGCTGTCGGAGTCGGCGTCAGAATCTTCGTCGGAGGCGGAGTCGAGGAAGGAGCGGAGGAGGTTGGTGAAGAGGTAGGGGTAGCCGTGTTGCACATGCTTCTGGGTCTTTCATGGCAGAAGAGGAAGAAGAAGAGGAGAGGAGGAGAGAGGGTGTTTTTAAACTATTATACATATATTATTTTTGTTTGTAATATACCAACACCATGTAAGTGTTTGGTGGTTGGGGCTTTTATTTGCATGTGTATTGGAATGGGTTCGAGTCTCCCCAACTCCAAAGTGTGGAGTTTATTTTAGATTTTTCCATATTTGGTTGGCCAGGGATATTTTTAGAATTTCACTTCCGTGTGGGGCCCACCTGTGCTGACTTGGAACGCCATGTCATCAGCTAAACGGCTGAAATTGACGGAATTGAGTCGGAAGGATCTATTAGACGAGAATATGAAAATGTGGGGGTGTTTTTGATGAAATTGAAAGTCGAGGGACTGAATTGATGTTGGACCCAAACCACAGGGTACTAAACAGTAATTAGCCCTATAAATTAAATGAGAGATTTTTGTTGAAAAAAAAAATCTTTTTTAATTAGATATCAGGATATGCCATATAAGGATATTTTTGGAAGGAAAAATGGGTTAGATAAGTAACTTTAATAATTGAAATTTGTTGTAGAGAGATTGAAATTGAGAGGAATTTGTTGTGTATTCTCATTGATAATAGGGGCCTCTTTATATAGAGGATTACAATGCATGGAATCTAAATCATATAAGGAAAGTAATCGTACATTGAATAGGAATCTAGATCCTTCTAATGTAACCCTGTTACCACTAGGTCAAGTAACCTAGAGTTTGGGCTAAACACAAAATAGAGATTTACTTAAACACTCCCCCTTGTGTTGCCCAAACGCGGTGCTTCTCTCGTTGCCTAGCTAAAAACTTTGTCGAGTAACAAAAACCCAGTGGGACAAAAATAACCTCGGTCGAAGGGGAAAAAGAGCACAACACACCCTTCACACTTCGAGACGAACATGTAGACATCTCCCCCTGATGTCTGCGCCTCCCTCTGATGACTATGATCATGGGAGTTCAGATAATTTCCGCAAGCCAATCCTTGCCACATGTTTCTCGAACGTGGATTTAGGCAATGACTTAGTAAACAAGTTTGCCACATTGTCCTCAGATCGAACCTGGTTTACTTTGATCTTGAGGAGCTTCTGTTGTTGCTGATTGTAGAAGAACTTGGGCGATATATGCTTGGTGTTGTCACCTTTGATGTAGCCTTGCTTCATTGTTCAATGCAAGCAGCATTATCCTCATAAATGCTTGTTGGCTCATCTGTGGTAGACTTCAAACCACAATTACTTCGAACATGCGTAACTATGGATCGTAACCATATACATTCACGAACTGTTTCGTGAAGAGCAATAATCTCTGCATGATTCGAAGAGGTAGCGACTAAGGTCTGCTTTGTAGACCTCCAAGATATCGCGGTATTTCCCATGGTGAATACATAACCAGTTTGGGAACGACCTTTGTGCGGGTCAGAGAGGTACCCAACATCAGCAAAACCTTCCAAAACACTTATATTGTTTTGGGATGGGGAGAGGGAATGGAATCCACTACGTGTGGCGTCCCAGGCATTTGATGGGTCCGAATCCATCATCTCTCTGTAGGGATAGAACAAGCCCATATCAATCGTACCACTTATGTATCGAAAGATATCTTTAACACCAGTACAATGGCGTCGTGTTGGCGCAGAGCTATATCTAGCTAACAAGTTCACAGCGAAAGAGATGTTCGGTCTTGTGCATTGTGCTAAGTACAATAATGCGCCTATTGCACTTAGGTAGGGCACTTCTGCCTCTAGCACTTCTTCATCGTCATCTTTTGGACGAAATGGATCATTCTTTGGATCAAGACTACGAACGACCATTGGGGTGCTTGAAGGCTTAATCTTGTCAATATTGAAACGCCTAAGCATCTTTTGGGTATAAGCTGATTGATGAATCAGGATACCATCTTCACGGTGCTCAAGTTCCAAACCGAGGCAAAACCGTGTTTTCCCAAAATCTTTCATCTCAAACTCGGATTTCAAATGTTCAGCGGTTTCCCTTAATTCTTTAAGGGTGCCAATTATATTCATGTCATCGACATAGACTGCTACTATTGCAAATCCAGAACTTGTCCTTTTTATGAACACATATGGGCATAGTTCATTGTTGACATATCCCTTTCCAATCAAGTAGTCACTTAGATGGTTATACCACATCCGTCCGGATTGTTTCAATCCATATGGTGAGTGTTTTAATTTTATAGCAAACGCGCTCCGTGGTTTAGAGCCACTTGATTTGGGTAACTGATATCCATATGGAACTTTCATGTATATTTCCGTATCTAGATCCCCATATAGATACGCTGTAACCACATCCATAAGCTACATGTTCAATTTTTTGGAAACTACCAAACTGACAAGGTAGCGGAACGTAATGACGTCCATTACGGGAGAATAAGTCTCCTTGTAGTCGATTCCAGGGCGTTGTGAGAAGCCTTGGGCCACAAGGCGAGCTTTGTACCTTACAATCTCGTTTTTCTCATTACGCTTTCTAACGAATACCCATTTGTGACCAACTGGTTTGGTGTTGGGTGATATTGGCACGATTTTTCCAAATACCTTTCTTTTCGCTAGAGAATCAAGTTCTGCCTGGATCGCATCTTTCTATTTTGGCCAATCGGCTCTACATTGGCATTCATCAACGGAGCGTGGTTCGATGTCATCGGTCTCAATAATCTCACGCGCTACAGAATACGCGAATACATCATCAACGATGATGGAGCTTCTTTCCCACGTCCCATGTACACTAGTGTAATTTACAGAGATCTCTACGTTCTCAGGGATAGGTTCTGACATTGAGGCGTCCCCCAATGATGTCTCTTAGACATAACCATAATCCGGAACATTCTCATGGGACGGATTTTGAGTATCGATGATCAAAGGATTTGTTTGTGTCTCATTCGCTCTCTTTCTAGGGCGAGTATCCTTTGAACCAATTGGTCTACTGCGCTTTCTTGCAGGACCTGCGACCATAGACTCCACATCATTGCCATGCTGGGCAATGGCGCCATCTCCTGGTGTCACAGGAGTGGCGTTATGTCCAGTATTTGGGACATCAATCCTTGCAGGCACGTTTGCAGCAGATATGTGTGATCTCGTCACTTTAGCAACATCAGAAAACGCATCAGGCAGAGTGTCTGCTACGTTTTGGAGCTCGATTATTCTTCACACTTCAAGTTCGGACTGTACGGTACGGGGATCGAGATGAGACATAATGGGGACAAACCACGACAATTCCTGTCGTTCCTGTTGAACATCTGTGTTCTTATCTCCCCCTAACGATGGGAAGACTGTCTCATCAAAGTGACAATCCGCAAATCTAGCGGTAAAGAGATCGCCTGTCAAGGGTTCAAGGTAGCGGACGATAGTTGGAGATTCATAGCCAACATAGATGCCCATTCATCGTTGTGGACCCATCTTAGTACGTTGTGGCGGCGTAATAGGCACATAGATAGCACACCTAAAAATGCGTAAGTGCGAGATATCAGTCTCGTACCCAGTCACTAGCTGTAACGCAGAATAAGATTGGGTTGCGGTGGGTCGTAGACGAATTAGTGTCGCTGCACGCAATATTGCATATCCCCAAGCAGAAACAGGGAGATTGGTGCGCATAACCAATGTCCGTGCTATCATCTATAGTCGTTTGATAGCGGCTTCTGCGAGACTATTTTGGGTATTGTTAATGCTCAAAGTCTGGCGGTAGCCAAACCTTCGTTTAACGCGGGTCCGGTGGGCGGACCGCTACTCTGTATACTTGATGATCCTTGCTGGCTGCCAAATGAAAGACAGGGCGTCAGAGGGAGACCGCGTTGGGCGGTCTTCACTTCTCCGATGCCTAAGTCAGTTGATACACATAGGCAGCACAATAATAAATGAGTAGTTCATGCGTCCTAATGAAGAGAGAAGAGAGGACCTTTTATAGGTGAGGAGAGGTCTGATCTTCTCTTTGTTTTCGATGTGGGACTGATGTGCTTCAGTTCCCAGTTTCAGTAGCTTCTGATGCCGTCTTGGCAGAGTGCGTGGCGGCGCGTCAGCGGTGATCCCGGGGAACTCTTGTGCTCAGGCCGTGGCCCGCCTGGCTGCTTATCCGTGGGTCACTCCTTTGACGGTAGTTGGTATCTCTGGCGGTACGATGAACGTGGCTGATTATAGCTAATTATGCTTTGCAAACGTACATGTAGGTACAGGTATGAACATGGGGAACTAGATGCTCTACATCAATCCCCAGTGACATGCAATAGTCATTGAACGTTTTCGATGTAAACTCCCCAGCATTATCAAGTCGAATTGACTTAATTGGATGGTCAGGGTAGTGAGCCTATAGACGGATAATCTGGGCAAGGAGTTTAGCATAAGCAGCATTTCGAGTGGACAACAACGCGACATGTGACCAGCGTTTCGACGCATCAACCAATACCATAAAGTATTTAAAAGGTCTGCATGATGGTTGAATCGGTCCATAGATATCCCCTTGGATTCTCTGTAACAACGGAATGAGTATTTTAGGATCTTTTGCGTAGGACGGTCTCGATCCTAATTTCACGAAGGAACAGGCTTTACAAAACGAGCAAGGGGCCTTCGAAGCAACCAATGAGGATTTTGGTTGGGCCTGAGCGTCTGTAGCGCTATTAGAAGCAAAATATGTGACTACATCTCCCATCATGGCGTTGGAGCCATGGGAATTGGTATTTATGGCGTCAAGGCCATTGGGAGGAACAACCATGGCGTCATGCTCATGGTTGGCGCCATTGATGGCGTCATCATAAGGGATGTGGGCAGCCCTCTCGCGGCCCAAGACAGCTGCAGCGCCAGAAGCTGTAGTTGCTGCTGTCTTACTAAGTCTTGGAATCAATTTTCAATTCTTGCTTCTTCTCACTCTGAAGAATGGATGTTCGTGTGAAGTCTTTAGTATACGGAGCATCATATCACGACCAGGGTGTCCTAGTCGGTCATGCCAAAACCAATATGTGTCTAAATCCAAGAGATCTTCTCTTATGACATTATTGGATTCAATAGGTCGAATTGTAGTGACATAAAGTCCACTAGATTGACACATAAGATTCTCTAAGATGCGCTTTCATCCGCAATCATTAGAGGTAATGCAAAGGAACTCTTTTCCGTTCTCATTATGCTTTTCCGCATGGAATCCGTTGGCTCTTATATCTTTAAAGCTCAATAAGGTTCGATTTGCCTTAGGAGCGTAGAGAGCTTCAGTGACTTTAATCAATGTGCCATTTGGCAATAGGAATTGGGCCATTCCATGTCCTTGAACTAAATCTGATGGCCCAGCCATCGTAGTCACAGAGGAATATGTAGGCAACATCTCTAAGAATAATTGCCTATGTCGTAGAATGGTGTGCGTAGTCGCACTATCCGCAAGACATTGAAGTTCATCAATTCCTAAAATAAATGCTCATAATTAAAAAGGAGTCATAAAGAAAAGAACTCAACTTTTATTAATAAGCCAAATCTACTACAAAAATAATATGGCAATTGCCTACATCTCTTGGAAAATAAAAAGACTTAATCAAAATCGCCAGTTTCTGGGTCTTGATCCTTGTAGTCTTCCACCCTTAGATCCAGATCGCCATCTTGATCTTCTTGTTCTATGTAGTTTGCCTCCCTTGCTTCGCGATACGTCGGAGGCTCCCCCTCTCTCTCTCTTCACACGTTGACCTCCACGGTTCCGTGCACACCTCTCTTCGCGATTTCCTTCCTCTTTAGGGCGAGAATATGGACCAGAACGTCCAGAATTGTCCCTACTCTTAGGGTTTCGCTCCTTGCGTCCTCCCTTGGGGGCGCGACTATAGTTAGACTCCGAAATAGACTTAGTTCCCACGGGTCTAGCATTATAGTTCTTCACAAGGATATTGTCGTGCTTTTCAGCTACGTTCATAGCGCCAATGAGCTCATGAAACCTTGTGATACGTCCTGCATTCACATAACTCCGATAATTCTTTGAAATCATCAGGGCAGAGATGGGGAAGGTAGAGAGAGTCTTCTCGATCAACATCGTATCAGTTATGGTTTTGCCACAAAACTCCAACAAAGACTTGAAACGAAGAGCTTCCGAGTTATAATCAAGCACATACTTGAAATCACAAAAGCGGAGGCTATGCCATCTCACTTCTAAATCAGGAAGCAGGGAGTCACGAACGTTGCCAAATCGCTGCTCAAGTTCCACCCATAGCTTTCTGGGGTCTTCCTCATTGAGGTATTCACTTTGGAGCGCGTCATTCATGTGCCTTGTCATGAGAATTATGGCTTTAGCTTGATTTGCTTCAAAAGCAGTAGCTTAAAGCAGTAGCTTGCTCAATGGAGAGCATGTTCTGACTAGGCTCTTGGATGGTTTCCAGAAGTCCATTAGCCTTAATATGTTGGCGCACATCTCGGACCCACCTATGGTATCCAGCGCCAGTTGTCTCCAGTGGAACAAAGTTCAACTTGTTCAGGTTACTCATCCTGAAAAACAACACAAGATTATGGTTAGTTTCGGAGCGAAAAAGGCTACCACGAAAAACTATTAAATTTCTGAGCGTAGTCGCTTCTAAGAAATTAGGGATTTTCTTAGCGTAGTCGCTTCCAAGAAAATCCGATTCCAAGAGGGGTTTTGGATTAGATCGAAACAACGATGTATGTGGTCGATCGTTTTCTTCTCAACAAACTCTAAGTTTGGAGGACTCTACAAGCTCCAAGCTTGGAGTGTGCACGAACTCCCACAGTTCGGCTTTTGGTCTCCCCTATGAAGAAAAAAGGAGGGTAGAAGAAGAGATGTTGGAAGTCCCTAAGAAAAGAAGAAAAAAAAAACTTCAAAAACGGTAACCTTTAGTAAAACATACCTCTTAGGATTGCAGAGTGATGGATGCGGTGCTTTGTAAGCGGTCGCGGAGGTCGTGGATGTCGCGGAGTTGCTAGCGTCTCTGTCGTAGCGGGGTACGTAGGGTCGCGGGTATGCAGAGTCGCGGGCGAGTCACTGGGGTCACTGTATCGCGGGGTCGCGAGGTCGCGGGGTCGCGAGGTCGCGGTGTCGCTGGCGGCGCTGGGTCGCGGTGTCGCGCAAAGGCAGGAGGCAAGCAAGGCTTGCGGGCGCTGCAGGGGCAGCGAGGCTAATCTGGTAGGATTAGCGTTGAGTTGCGACGCGGGGGCTACAGGGGCAGTAGTAGCGCAGGCGAGGCTAATCCGGTGAAGCTTGATCAATTTCTGGGGTTTTTGGTTTGTAAAGCTAGGGTTAGGGCTCGTGCTGATAACGTGTTATAGAGAAACTAAAATTGAGAGGAATTTGCTGTGTATTCTCATTGATAATAGGGGCCTCTTTATATAGAGGATTATAATGCTTGAAATCTAAATCATATAAGGAAAGTAATCGTACATTGAATAGGAACCTAGATCCTTCTAATGTAACCATATTACCACTAGGTCAAGTAACCTAGAGTTTGGGCTAAACACAAAATAGAGATTTACTTAAATAAAATTAAAATTGTAGGGCATAATGAGCAAGTAGGGTAAACAAACAAAATGATAGGGTAGAGAGAGAGAGAGAGAGAGAGAGAGAGAGAGAGAGAATAATTAGAACTTTATTAATCATGTTACCTATAACCATGGATCACTTGGAGGTCGACTTTGTGTCTCATATGTTTTTCTCTCTTTACCCATGCAAAAGAACGTCTTGAACAGTTGAACCTACAGGAATAGATGTGTTCATACTTTTGAATTTCCAGAAAATGGAACTTATATATGGGATTTATATGCGTGAGTTAGTGAAAGAGATAATTACAAATCATCAAGCCACATGATATGCAACTGGCATCAAGGGCCAAAAACCACATCCATCTGTATATGGATTTTGCAATGTTGGGGAAGAGTAACCGACAATCTTGATGCGAAGATTGTATCACTCAAGCAAAAAGCATCTTTCTCATTATAAAGACGAGCCCATATTATGCCAAAGACATGGGATATATACTATGCTCTTTTAGACTTTACATTTAAGGCCCGTTTGAGTTTGTTTCTCTTTGAAAAAAAATCAGTTTTTGTCTAAAATTTTAGATTTTATTGTGTTCAGTAAATAAATAAATAAACAGCTTTAATTGAAAATTATAGGTCACTGACAGCAGATTTTAGAAGCAGCCCAAATGTTACTTTTAGGAGATGTTTTCAATTAAATCACTGAAGTTGTTTTATGTTTTTTTTTTTTTAATCAATTAAAACAACTCATATATAGCAACTAGCCTATTGTGAGTCAAACTCACGACCTCTCACTTACAAATGGAAGACTTATGCCATTATACTAAATGGTACTGGGCAAGTTAATTATTTTATGTATTAATAGCACTTTTAGAAATATTATTTACCAAATATAAAACCATTTTAATTCACAGCTGATTATTCTTATCACACAACAGCAACAATTTTTTTTTTTAAAAGTCACAGCAATTCCAAACTAGCCATTAAACAAATAAACAAACTAATATTTTCAAAATGATTGGAATTCAAGCAATGCAATAAGTAATAAAAATTCACTTGCGACTTTTGAATACACTAAAAGCTCTCCCGTGCAACATGCAAGTACCCAAGAGTTTATTTAACTCTTCACTTTTTATTTTGATGTTTCTCTCTCCGTCGCGGGCTTCATTAAGGCATACAAGTATTGGAAATTCTTCTATGCACCACCTATGTATGTGATCCAACACTTATTAGATAATCTCAACCATTGATATATAATATCCAAAAAGTGTATTTAATGTTATCTAGCCATTCATTCGTGTCAGTACAAGTGCACGTCGATGCTCTGAATCCTTCTCCAATATAGCACATCTTCTTCTTTTTGTTAACATCTCCAGTGGAGTTGGTAATGTATAGACCACGTACGTACAATTCATGTGCTGCACTTTTTTTTTTTCTTTCTTTTACATATCTTCGAAAGAGTTGGAATTTCTTTGCTTCTGGATTGAGAAAGAAATATGTTATGTGCTTTCTTGTGCAATTAAATGTTAAGAATATTATAGTGCACTTTTGCTTTGTGTGTGTTTGAAGATTATGTTTTAGAGAAGTTTTCCCCTACATGAAGTAATTCTAATGAGGTCCACTAAAATGAGGATTAGTTGAGGACTTTCTAATTAATGGTTTGTGAGACCCATTTTTCAATTACATTATGACAAATCAATCGTTAGATGTTTATGTATGCATGAGTAGATCAATTCTGAAAATTTTCTTCCAAATTGCTAATAGTGAAGGTATCAAACTAGATCAAATCAATGAACGAACCAAATATGTCAAACATGAACTATTCATGTTCAATTTAGTTGAAAAAATTGCATAAATGATCTACACATAAATATCTAAACATCTATGCTTGATTTGCAAAAATGTGATTGAAAAGTAAGTCTAACACAAAAGTCTTCAAATAGTCCTCATTAGAAAGACACCCCTATATATAGTTCTATATAGTACCTAATCACATTCATTCTTCTACAGTAAAAGAGTCTTATCTTCTTCTATTGATGGCATGCCTCTTTTATTGCTGATGAATGATCTTGCAACTTGTCTGATTTTCAGGTACATGTTTATCTTCCCATTTCTATTTCAACTATTATTTCTGCAATTAGTCTATCTATACTATGATGAACAGGTTGAATGATATTATTGCCCCTCGGGCCGATTCAAAAAAAAAAAAAAATACTATGATGAACAGATTAATGAGATTTTGATTACCTAAATTTAACGGCATGCCGCATGCATGACTTTAACCTTGATGGGCAAGTTTGTAATGTGCCTTGTTGACTATTGTGTTACCAACCATACATTTCTCCTATAATTAAAAACTTAAAAGCTATAAAATTTAAAAATAGTCCTGTAAATAATATTGTTCTCCATTCTAAAATACACACACACATCTACGCACACCCACACACACACACACACATGGCTCTTATAGGATTCTTTTTCTTTTTCTTTTTGGCAAAAAAAAAGATCATTTGTGAGGTCTATTTTTCGATCATATATTGATATCTCGATCTTTCAGTTTTTAGGTATCCATGAGTAGATCATTTCTGTAAAATTTTAGCCACATTGGTATTGTTAAGGTGTCGAACTAGATCAAATCAATGGATCAACCAAATCTATCCAACTTGAACCATTCATGTTCATAATGGTAAATTGTGATTGTGAATATCTTAATGATTACCGATTTGGCTAAAAATTTGTAGAAGTGATCTACTCATGAAAACTTAAAAACTGAATGGTTGAGATACCGATAATCACAAAGTGGGTTGCACAAGCAATCCTTTTTTTGGTAAAAAAAAAAAAAAAAAAAGGATCCTTATTAGGTCCTTAAACTTGAAATTTGAGGATGTTTTTATTTTTAGCATGTAGTTTAATAATTTAAACCACCCATTCTCTAGTTACATATACACATGCTCCCTACAAAAAATTAGCCAAATCAAAAAACATTTAACTATTTGATTAGCACAATATTCGTTCTAATTTTATCTAACATATTACATTTGTGTATATATTTTCAATGACCAAATGATTATGAATTGGTTGATTTTTTTGGACACAACTCTTGCATAGGTATCTAAAGGATCAATAGTTGAAGTTTTTAAATTAGGTTGTATATTAGTGAAAAATAGTAGAAATCCTCAAATTTTTAAATATTCCCCCTCTATCTGTCTTTAATTTTGTTAACTCTTTGTGATTCATTTTTTGATTAAAAAACCTTTTGTTTAGTTGAAAAGGTGATCCATTACGCATTTCAGCAAGTTGTACAATAATGACTTGCTCAAATGGCCGCACCATCAGTAAAATTCATTACAGTATACATGCAACACTAGCCTTACACGAGCATAATACTAAGCACACCCCTAACACATCTACCTATTTTAGTTAAGCACAAAAGCAAGAAATTAAATAATTTAAAGAACAAATAAACTAACCACAAAGTCACTAGTATCTTGTTGACATTTCCCATTTAAAAAAAAAACAGAAAAAACAAAATAGGCCATCATCCTTTTGTGATAAAAGATGGATCCAAAATTAAAATAAAAATTAAAAAGCTAAACATTCTACGAGCCCACAAGACCCAAGCCCACAAATGAGGAGCCCAACAGGCCCAGATCTGAAAACCCTAGTTGACACCCAGTGGCCCAACAAGCCCACTGTAGTCTCTAAAACCAACCCCCCATTACCCGTAGGAAAATCGGGTATAGAAGACGACACGACCCCAGTGTAGTAAGTCTCTAAAAGTCTAAAACCAACCTCCCAGTCTTATTTATTAATGTGTCAATACAAGTGTGGGAGTCCCAGAAAACCCAACTTCAGATGCGCGGTGCCACCCCACCACGATCATCACCACCGCACATCAAACCACCAACAAATTCAGCCTCCCCTCACCAGAAGACTGACCGACTCTCACACCCCATCAGCGTCGACTCCCCGATGCAACCACCGGAGGAAACAATTATGAAATTTTTTAACGAAATGGAAACAATCCAAAGGAGCCCTAATTTTTCTCTGCAACACTTCATATTTATTGTGATAGCTTATTTAGATTGTATTAATCTCAGTAAAATTGTTGAATTGTACTTATCATTTGATAAAAAGTCAAAATTTATAAATTTCATTGTAATTAAAAGTTGGAAAACCATGGATGAATTCCTTACAAATCATAATAACTCAAGAAAACTTGTTTTTTCAGCATAATATGAGCAACTTAGATCAGATCCAATACAAAGGCATGGGAGGTAGCAGTGATATAGAAAGGGGTGAAGTGGATGAAAGCGTTCAAGTTCATCTAGAACATAGAGGTATGACTGTTGAACATTGGAAAACAACCTTCAATACAGAGGTTTTGAACGCCAAATCACCTTTGCCTGCTACATGTTGCATCCTCAAAGTTCCCGAGGTGCTACGAGGACAAAAAGAGGAGGCATACAAACCTAACATAGTCTCAATCGGACCATTTCACAGAGGTGCTGAAAAATTTCAACTCGTCGAAAATGTGAAAAAATGGTATTTAAACTGTCTTCTCTGGCGTAAGGAAACAATAACCTTGGATAGCTTGATCGAAAGCATCAAGGAACAGGAAAAAAAAGCCCGAGGTTATTATGAACCATGCTTTCATCTTGACCAAAGTGACTTTATCAAGATGCTTATACTCGATGGTTGTTTCTTGATAGAATTATTTCGGAAGAAATCTTTTGTAGACAGACAAGATGAGGACGACCCCATTTTCAACGTGCCTTGTATGCTCGAATATCTATACCATGATATTCTGTTACTCGAAAATCAGCTGCCTTGGTTTGTGCTCGAGTTTTTCTATGACCTAATTGAGGGTGGTCTGACTGGTCACCGTAATTCCCTCAGTAAATTGGTCATCGACTTCTTCAAAAATTCAGTGGCTGATCCTAACATTTTCAGCTACCTCAATCCCGAGTCTGATGATAAAATTCTTCATATACTTTATCTGATTAGAATTTCCCTCGTTGAAGGACTAGAAGACCCAAGTCCTCAGACGGAGGCGAGTACAAGCGACACATTTAAGTTGATCCGCCACTTGCCGCAGAGGATACCTAGTGCTACTGCTCTTTCAGAGGCAGGCGTTAAGTTTGAAAAGGTAAAGAGCCGCCCAGGTTGCATATTGAACATAACGTTCAAAAATGGCGTATTCACCATTCCTCATTTGGCTATCGATGAGAGGACAGGTCCTTTGTTCAGGAACCTTATGGCCTACGAGCAGTGCTATCACAGTTGCTTCCATAAGATAACATCCTACGCGTTTTTGATGGATAACCTCATCGATACGAGCCAGGATGTGGATCTTCTATGTGAGAAAGATATAATAGGCACCTTGTTGAGTGCTGATGATGCTTCGAAGTTCTTCAACGAGCTATACCATGACGCCACACTCTCTGAGTTCTACTACTTGGGACTCTGCGGAGAGGTGCAACAATATTACAAAGTACCATGGAACAGGTGGAGAGAGAAATTGAGACGTGATTATTTTGGCACACCATGGGCTACAATCTCCTTTTTTGCAGCTTTTGTCCTCACGGTCCTCACCTTCTTAGGAACCATATACACAATCCTGCAATACCATCATCCCAGTTAATGTTGGATGTCACCTGTTATGCATGTTTCATTTTATTATTTGGTAATTGCCTTTCATTTTCTTTCAACCTTAACGAATAAGGCTTGGCCATTGTAATTGAATTTGTAATCTATGTTGAATTGTTGATGTTTATACATTATTGTACCTAAAGAGACTCTAAATAATTGTTTGTACAATAATTCATTAATTTTCATAATTGCAAGCTAGTAGACCGATTTCATTACAATAACATGTTAATTCTCTACCACTAATGTGTTGATATACCATCAATATTAGGTGAATTGAATTCCTTGTCTTCTCGAGAATGTCCGTAGTATTTCACAAACCATGGTGGCCGGATTTGCCACCCATTATCGGTTTGTTCTGAATTCTATGCAATTTGATACACCGGACCTTTAGGCAGCTAGTGATTCTAGTGAATAGAGAAAAACGTCTTTTGAATTTTAGAAGTAAAAACCAGAGAAAATATAACAAGAGTTGTTAGTTTGGCCATGTGTCAGCTTCGATTTAGAAAACATGCTCATCCGGTTCTCTCCGAATAAATGCTAGTTTGAAACCGTGGACTTTGGTTAAGAATATAGCCAGGTAATTATAGTCTGAATAGGGCATAGGATTTGGTACTCTGGTTTTAAGTTTTAACAGCCGCATTAACCTTGAAAGCCCTGAGAATCAAGAGCAGCGTCAAGAAAGTTAGGATGATGATGGAGGGCAAAACGGTAAATCCTGCAAGTGCATTAACCTTGAAGACCCTGAGAATGCAAGGGCAAAATGGGCATAAAGTTAGGGTGGTACTGTTGATAAGCTCATAGAAGAGAGAATTGGCCTCCTTGGGTTTTTTCTTTGGTCTGAATTGGCCTCCTTAGGTTGAAGAATTAAGGTTAGCCGTGTCGTTGGACTTTTTCAAATAAACTCTCGTAATTTCATTAATCCAAGTGGACTCCAAGAAGTCCGTTTTCAGGGTTTATCTTCACTTTAAAGGCACCATGCCCTTAAGAGTGACACGTTTGTAGGCGAGGTCCTAACAAGAAACCACGTAACCAGAGCTCTGTGTCCTTTTCTCCATCAACATGAATCACCCACTTATAACTATAAACCTCGGTGAGTCCCTTCCGCCCTGCGTTGAGATTTGAACTGTAGCTTGTGTTCTTAAGCTTTTTAACAATGGCGCTTGGGAGAGTTGGAAGAAGCTTCATGGCTCCTATTTTAGCAGTCAACCTGGTGGTTCATCTGATCGTGGTTGGATTGGCTGGTTGGTCACTTGATAAGTACATCGACGGCGAACAAAATCACCCACGTACGTTCCTCTGCATTTGTTTAGTACGTTACATAGTTTTACTGTTTTGAGCTTTGAGAAGTGATACTTATGCAGATTTGGGAGGGAATACATCGACTAACTTTATGTTAATCTTTGCTCTAATTGCCGGAGCGTTTGGTGCTTGCTCTGTAATTATAGGGATGATGCATCTGCAAGCATGGCAGCACGAAAGTCATGCTGCTGCAGCTTCTATAGCCATTATTTCCTGGGCTATGATAGCCCTGGCTTTCGGGTAATTTACTCTAAACTAAAACGGATTCAAAATACTGGACCTAAACTGTAGTCGGTGTTTGCTAATCTTTTCATTTACCACCTTGGGTGATTGTCTTGGATGCAGTTTTGTATGTAAGGAGGTCATATTAGGGGGACACAGAGGAAGACGATTGGTAAGAGAATTTTAAGCAAGATCTAGCTTACTTATAATTAGTTGTTTGAAGCAAAACTGAACAGTAAACAAACTATACTCTTGTAATTTTTCAGCAAACATTGGAACTTTTAATTGCAATATCCCTACTAAGTCAATTGCTGTACTTGGTGCTACTGAATGCTGGGCTGTTCAAGAGGAGATATGGACCAACTGTTGTCTGAGTTCTGTGCCTCTCACTACCAAGTGTTTAGTTATCTCTTAGCTGATAGCCACGCTTTGTTTTGTGTATCAGTTTCAAGGAACTTGTAAAATTTTCAATGTACATTTCGCTTGCCGTAGCATCAAACAGATACCAATGATGATCCACCCAACTAAAAGAAAAAAAAAACACACACACAAAATGAAGGCAGCAATATAAAGAAATGTTGGGTAAATTGCAGAATGTTATAAAACCAAACTCCATAAACAAACGATGGCAGCAACAATAACTGTTAACCCGAAGTTTTCAACATAAAATTGGAGACTGATCAATCTATTCACTCCCTTTTAGATCTAGTAAAGTTAACTATCATTCCTCATATGCTTACTATTTCATCTTAAATAGTACTGTTATGCAGAACCAAACATCAATTATTCTAGGTACTGAAAAATGAACTCGTCACCATTATGATTCAGTTGATTCATCTAATTTCCATTCGACTATTGCCAGAGTATGGCGACCTCCAGAGGCAATAAGTTTGGCAATCCAATGTCCCTGGGCTTCAGTGTCACTGACATTTTTGGGAGGGAGTTTGATGGGGACTTCCATCGGTTGACCAGTTGTTACCTTCCATCCATATCCGAGACGTCCATGGTCACCTCGACCATACTGTCAATATAAACATATGCAGTTGATTTCGGAATCAAACATAATGTAAAAGAAAATTTAAAATTTTGAAGACCAGAAAGAGACACCGACCAACTAGGTCGAACAGAGGTCTTTCAATAGTGTTATTGATATTCTGGGAACTTGCATTTTTCAGCTTAATGACGGCAGTAAGAGTTTCTTACCGAGAAAATGCGCCCATCACGTGTTAATGCAGCAGAGTGAGTGCCTCCACAAGACACCTATATCACAATTAAGCAAGAGTTACTCAAGCTGTTAAAGTAGTTGAGATTACTACTACAGCGTGCAGGAACTTCAGAGCAGTCAAAACAAGAGAAACAATTGACAATAGGCAAAAGACAACGTGTCGTTCATAGACCATTCAATCAAATGATGAAGAAGCCAAGTGTATCATTGTCTATTTCAAATGGTAGGAAACGTTGACAGATGTTCTGACTAAGACTATAAGGCATAGTGCCAAAAATGAGATTCAAATCATGAAATAATGTCTTAGGCTAGCACACTAAGATGATCTCTTTCCTCTTTTTCACCCATTCTACCAAAACTGATATGGAGAAACAGCTAACATCTTTAATTAGTCGATTTGGAATTCCCAAATCAGAATACATGAAACCCCTTTCTGGTCTTACGAAAAAACAGAATAAGAACTTTATTAGAAAATATATCTGAAATCCTAACATCATTTGCTGTCTATCACCATCGACCACAAAAGCATTGTTAGAATTTAGAACTAGTCCAGAACCCACCTCTCCTGACGTGTCAGTCACTGCACTGACTTTATATACTCAAATAGGTTTCCATGTATTCTAAGTTCCAACTAAGCAAAGCTATCAGAGGATTTGCAAGGAAAACAATATAATTGGTACCTGAACGATATCCTCCCCAGCTAAAAGATGAACCTTTTGCGGGACCATTTTACTGCTCTTATCATTATCGCCGAAACCAAGTCTACCATGTTCCCCTCGGCCCCATCCATACACCTGCAATATAATAATATAGGCAAGGAAATAAGGTTCTGTTAGCCCAGGTACATAGAAAGTTAACAATACAGGATATTTAAATTATCGAAAATTTATCTCAGATAGTGATTGACGCATCATCTAATTAAAAAAAAAAAAAAAAAAAAAAAAACCGTAAACAGCTATGATCTCAATACCTATGCATCTGAAGCTATAGTGTAAGACTAACCACCTTTAGACTAATAACAGCATCCAATAGATTACACTCATGCAAATGAAAAACCTCATAGCTAATATTTAGTAAAGTGAGAGTAATCATCACCTCTCCATCATCTGTTAGTGCAGTAGAATGCCATCCTCCAGCAGCAATATCCACCTATAGTGGCGGCACAAAAGATTAATAAATCATATCACATGAGTCATGAATAACCATCTTGTTATGAGCAGTTGATAAAGTCATAAACATAAAAGCCAGAGGCCATTGTATCATTATCTCCTGGCTACGTGAGGAGAAGAAAATCACAAACAAGCAAGACAAAATTAGCACCACAAGACAGGCTAGAGTGAGGAGAGGCTTCCGGGTTTCTACCTAATAACAAATCTCATAAAGATATTTCCCAATTTTTTTCTTTCACTGTATAAATAGGTATTAATGTATTATTAAGTAATTTAGTTACATCATCAGTATTGTATTGCAAGAATCTATGCATAAAAGTGACAGGATGGAGTTGGTTGATCTTTGACACTTACATTCTCTGAACCCTAATTTGACCAGCAAACATTCCAAGGATTAAACATAAACTTGAAAGAAGATTAATTCTGTTGACTCATTCTAATATTTAACTGCTACAGAAGCGTAAGAGCAACAATTTCATTGCTTCAAGAATTCAACCCTGAGTATGTGGTAGAAATGTTTCAAATCTTAAGCCACTTTGTTATGTACTATATGAAGGCCAAGGTACAGATGCCCCAGTGGGCTACTGCTTATGTAGTTGCCGCTCTATCAACATCCCACCCTGACTAATGACTACAGTGCCCTTTCCCCCCCAATTCAGCACCTGCTGCTAATTTGTAGTTGCTGTAGAAATTGTTCCATATAGGGACAATATAGACTACCAAGACTTCAAAACTGCTTCAGAAGATGACACAGTTATGATGAAATCTAGGTCAGGAGAACACCACACATCTGTGAATAGCATATTCCAGAAGGTGCACAATAAAAGAAATTTTGATAATCAAACAGTTGTGTTACCTGGTAAGCATAAACGACTAAAAGAGATGAAAGAAAACCAATAGGAGACTGCAATACAAACCAAAGTAAGACCAGAAAGTCCGTGGACAGGAATGGGTTGTGATCTTGGCTGCGTATCCCCTGTTCCAAGCTGTCCATATTCGTTGTTACCCCATGCCCATAAAGTGCCATCCTCTTGGAGAGCCAAATTATGAAATGCTCCTACTGCAATGAGCTTCACCGCATCAAGACCTTGTACTCGTACAGGTGTTGAAATTTGTTTTCTGAAAATCAGAAGAAAAATTACGGATGATGGTACTGATAATAGTCCAATGAGTTCTCAATTGCATGCAGGTTGGTAGTATAACTATGAAAAGGGTTGGTACAGTACATTATGTGATGTAAGAAAGATGCTTGATATAGACATTATGCTATGTAAAAAAGATGCTTAGAAACAAGTGACAAAGTTAAGTCTAAGGGCACCATACATGTCTCCTGGAGGCCATGGTTGACCCCATGTCCATACATGCCCTTCACGTGTAAGCACCACAGAGTGAGTGCCCCCAGCAGCTACCTGTGATGTGAAAGTAGACATATCAAATACGGAGAGATGCCACTTGATACTGACTTCCTTGGACAAAATATATAAGCTCCAAATGAGTAATAATAACCATATAATCTAATACTCTTAAAAATTGTAAGCTAATAGTGTATGCTCATCGTTTCTATAGTTACATCAGAACAAATCACTGGCTTCATCTGATCTTTCATTTCAAAGTGGTTTTTGAAATCCATTGCCACAACTCAATGATCAGACAACAACAGTTGGGGAGAATACTACCAAGTGCGTGGGAAAGGAGAATATTCTGCTGAGAGAATGCAACTAAATTCAATGCTGATGCACACCCAACAGTTTGTATCATGCACTGAACCAAAAAATTCGCATTAGCAACTCACCTGGCGAACTACAAGTTTGGGAGCACAGCGCTGAGGAATCACTATGTCCCTTTTCAAAGGTTTACCAGTGTCACGCTCAGGTTCTTCACCACACTGTCCATACTCATTTCCACCTGCACCAAACAACTCTTGTTCCCTCAAAATGGTATATATAACCTCAATAAAAACATAAGGGTTTCTCTATTCTCGGCAGCAAAGGAGAAAACTACAACTGGCTAAAGGAGTTACACTAGTTCTTATATCTTCAAATTCAAAAATAACGAAAAAAAAAAACAATAGTATGAAAGAGCTGTTACCCCAGGCATAAGCGCGGCCTTGATCATCAACAGCCAAACAATGCCATCCACCAATAGCAGCCTATATTCCAAAAGAAAAGCCTCTATGAGAATCACACAAAACAATCAATGCAATCCCTACTTTCTAAGCATGGTTAAAACAAATTTACCTGAACGATTTTAACACTGGCAAGAGCTTTAACTTGGCTAGGAACGTTCTCAGTTTTGCTCTCGGGAGGGTGCCCCAAAGTCCCTCTCTGATTCCAACCCCATGTAAACAGCTATAATTTCACCACAAAACAAACACACAAAAACCTCCAAACTCTCAGGTAACCAGAAAAAAAGAGACAAATGAAAACAGAAAAAAGAGAGGAGCCAGAAGGGAGAGGGGACCCACCTTGCCATCTTCACAAATGGCGAGAGAGTTTCTGCTACCGGCGACAACGGAGCGAACAGTCCGGGACTCTAGGGCGGTGACAACGCACACAAGGTCCTTCTCCTCGTTGCTCCCGATTCCCAATTGGCCATCTTCTCCGGAACCCCTGAGACAAAAAACGAAACGCGTGGAGTGGCAAGGCAAGTAAATAGCGAGTGAAGGAGGGGTAGAGGAGGAAGGAGAAGGTACCAGGTGATAATGGCGGTATCGGATACCATGGGAAGAGTGATGGAATAGTAGAAGCAGGGGTAATAGAGTTGTGGAGCACTGAGAGTTTATTATATATATAGGCAGAGCTGCTAGCACCGATTTGGGTTGGAACAGGATGCGCACAAACTCCAAGTGGGCAAGACGGCGTCGTAGTGGGAAAAGTTTGACGCGCCAATAAAAGTTTACGGGGTTGTGGCTTGTGGTTAATGGAGTTGTGGCGACGATTTTAGTTTGGGTGCAGTTATTGTTACCTTACTATTTTCTTAGTTCACTCTACAAACATTTGAATTATTGAAAGACTATATTACTCAAATGCAAAATGACTAATAAGTACATTAATTTTCTAAAATTTAAATTTGTAAAGAAAACTAAATACATAATTAGTTAATAAAATACAAATACTACTTAATTTCTCATTGGATAACATTAATCTTTTTCTTCTCCGCCCAAATTTAAATTTATTACTTTTTTTTTTGTCTTTTTATTCTCTCCTCATGGTTAATTCATTATTCAATTCACAAAACCATTAGTGTTAACTTCATCAAAATCTTTGCAATATTCTTTTTTTTTTTTTTTGAATAATTGCAATATTCTTTATGAACACTAAAAGTAAAAAATTAAAACACGAAAAAAAAATCAATATTTTCTTCATTGCTCATAGTTGTTAACTTACTAATCTTTTTATATAGATTGAAATAGACGAACATTGAAATTGAAAGAAAAAAAATAGAATATGTCATATAAGGAGACCATGGAGACCCATAGCACAAGGAGACCCAGCCCCATAGCACAAGGGTAAGCCAGCCCACAGACCAATTCAAGGCCCAAGAAGCCCAGCCACTCCACATGCAGGCCCAAAGAGTAGGGTAAACCAAAGCCCTAACCTATTGAGCCCACATGCATCTTTCCAGCCAAAAACCACCCGTCGGGTCGCCGCCGACACTCGTCATCCAGGCAGCCACTCCATCATCTTCGTTCTCCAAACCACGAAGACGTACGAACACAGCCGTGTCCGCTACAGTTCTTCGGCCTAAGGCCGAACCCGATCCAACCCAACCACCGAAACAACGCACCACGCCGTCAACGCCTGTTCGATCCCAGCAAACCATCACCTCCCAAGTGCCCCCGATCGGATCTGAACCCAGATAGACTTGAGCAACCCAGCCATCAACGAGTTCCCCTCCGACATCGCCCAACACCAACGAGATTAAAGGCGAGAATTCCCGCATCTTCGCAACCATCAAGGGGGCAAACCAGATCCAAACTTAACATCTTGGGACACTGTCGGAGACAATCGTCGTCGCAGCCAAGTAGGGGAGAAGAAAGAGAAGCGCCGCCCCCCTTCCAAATCCAAATTACCGAGCCACTACGTAGCCGGGAAACCTCTCTGTCGAGAGTCAGGAAATTTGCAGCGCCGCCGCCGCCATTCAAGGCCGGTTGCAGCCTTGGGGTTTCTCTCAAGAGAGAAAGAGAAAGAGAGAGCATTTTTTTATAAAATGTACGTAATTTAATAATGAATATTCGCCATTCAAGATATCATATACTTGCTGAAATGGATAGTAGGAATTGGTTAGTGCAATGCATTTTTAATTGCTTATATATATATATATATATATATATATATATATATATATATATATATATATATATATATATTTAATTGGAAGGGGTCCAACTGAGTCTCTTATCTTGGTGCAATGATTAAGGGCTAGTTTGAGATTGCTGTGACTTTAAAAAAAAAAAACTGTTGCTGATGTGTTGTGAGAATAATCAGCTGTGAATTAAAACAGTTTCGTGTTTGATAAATAATATTTTTAAAAGTGCTGCCAATACATAAAACAACTGCAGAGTGTGTTTTGATCCACAGCAGCTTCTAAAAGCAACTTATAGGCTGCTTCTAAAATCTACTGCCAGTGACCTATAGCTTTCAATTAAAGCTGTTTTTTATTTATTTACCAAACACAATAAAATCTGAAATTTTGAACAAAAACTGATTTTTTTAAAAGCGAAGCAATCCCAAACGGGGCCTAATAGTTTGCTTTATACACGCAAATCCTTATTTTCTCATTATACCATGTCACAGAAGAGAGTACGTGTCACATGCAGATGAGTAGGAGAGGCTATGAAGGTGGTGCGATTGGAAATGCTCTAATTCCTCCAGAAAAATTGACGAGAGGCAAATGATAAAGTACACATGGCGACAGAGTGAACAAGAGCCAGAACCAAATACCAAGCAAACAAGGTGACTCAGGGCAACAGATTGAGAAAGAAGTAAACAAGATGACGAGACATGCGTGTGTTTGCGTCCCTCAATGGCTAGAGGGACATCCGCAGCAATAGAAGCTATGCAAAAGAGGCAAAGCTAATGCATGGCGGATAGGAAACTGAAAGCAATACTTAACTTTATATGACACCTAGTGTACTTTTGAGTTTTGACTCAATTTCAATACATCAACTTCACTTCAACAATAATAGGCAACGTAAACATCAACTGCCTTTGAATGAGGTCTAGTTGAAGAATGATATCTGTGAGAGACAGAACAATGAGGGTTAACCATCGTACACAAACAGGTGGGATTCAACGTTGCCACATCATAAAGGAAGAAGAAAATAGAAAGCACACCAACAATGCAAATCTGGATAACAATCAGAACAGTTGAACATCGAAAAGGACATCATAAACCACTAATTTTTTAACACTAAATCATATAGCAGAGCAATCAAAGCACTGAACCAAATTCTTCTCGCCAATTATAAAAGCAATTTTACGATCTGTTGGAATATTCCAACTCTAAGTGCTGACGCACTCGAGATCGTCAAGTTCATAGAGAAATCCTGCTACAACCACATGGCATCTATTACAAAGGTCTGAAGATAAAGGTACACATAGCACATATCCTAAGATCCAAATTCATCACTGTGCGGGGGCTTCGCCTGATTCACGCTTTGATGCTTCCTTGATTTCATCCCCAGCATCATCCTAAGATAACAGGAACAAAAACAGTTGGCCAACAAAAACCAAAAATGTAATGTTTATGTTAGAACATGAGATTGCATACCAATACTACAAAATAAAAAAGAATAGAAAAAAGTAGTGTCCAATCATAAAGATAATTAAAATTCAGTTTTGGTATAAGAACAGGTTCTTTCAATACAGGATAAATGGACATGCATAAATACGGTAATAGTCTCGTGTCCAAACTTATAGGTAACATCAGAACACATGGATGCATTGAAGCATATTTGTGCATGCAGTGTGTTTTGACAAAGCGAGAAAGATACCGTGATGTCAGAGGTCCACAGTGTCAGATTGTCTCGGAGGAGTTGCATGATCAAAGTACTGTCCTTGTATGATTCTTCACCCAGTGTGTCAAGTTCAGAAATAGCCTCATCGAAAGCCTGAGAGATGAATATAAAAGGCAAACAGTAAGCATTCCATTCAAAATTTAATTTCACAATGTCAGGCTAAAAAGTTTAATCAGCCAGCCAGAAGAGTAAAGTTAATTTTGAAAAGAATATATGCAAAATATGCAAGATGTATTAACAAAAACGTTCATATAACGAACCAACTGTTTTTAAAGTAAAGAACATATGACCAAATTCATGCCCTAAACCCACCAGAGAGAGGATAATATATAGACTTCACATGCAGATATAACATGCAACCTAAGATTATTCTAAAAGGTGTAAAAAGAAAAAAAAGGAAAAAAAAATATTCTCAAAAGTGAGGGAAGCAACAAAAGCTTTATCAAAGTGTGTAAAAAAGTTAATTATCCAGCTAGATCAACACCCTAATATTTAAAACTAATCAAAATAAAGAAAGGCATTTGTAAAGTCAAAGTCAGGAATTAGAAACTATTCAGGGAAAAAAAATCTCCAAAGCAAGCTTCTTTTATGCTTAAAGACCAACTAACAAGAAACCATGCAAACAGCAGCTCCACTAAAACCAATAAACGACATTCATAAATGGAACACACAGAGCAGACAAATAAAACATGGATATTTATAGCAACTAAGTGTATTGAAGCTTTAGAAATCAATTCAAATGAATTAATATTCATGTCATAAACCAACTTCAAAGAATTACTCAAATACTATGGACTTGGATGTCAATGAAATAAACAGATAAACAGCAAGTATAAAAGCCTTGTGCATCTACCTGTTTAGCCAGATTGCAAGCACGGTCTGGTGAGTTAAGGATTTCATAGTAGAACACTGAGAAGTTGAGAGCAAGTCCCAGCCTTATTGGGTGAGTTGGAGCCAACTCAGCCAGAGCAATGTCCTACACCAAAGAAATGAAACAAGGTTAGTGATCACTGAAACATCACAAACACAAATAGACAACTAAGAGTGGCAGCAAAACAAGCTCAGCACCAACCTGAGCAGATTTGTAAGCCAACAATGTGCTCTCAGCTGCTTCCTTTCTTTCACCTCCAGTCTTAAATTCAGCAAGGTACCTATGGTAGTCACCTTTCATCTTGAGGTAGAACACCTTGGACTCAGCAGATGATGCTGAGGGTATAAGGTGGGACTCGAGAAGGTTCAAGATCCCATCACAGATCTTGCTCAGTTCAGTCTCGATCTTGCTCCTGTACTCCTTGATGATTGACACGTGATCTTCATTACCCCTGCTCTCCTCCTTCTGCTCAATGGAAGAGATAATTCTCCACGAAGCTCTCCTAGCTCCAATGACATTCTTATAAGCAACAGAGAGGAGGTTTCTTTCCTCCACAGTTAGCTCCTCAACATCAACAGTCTTTGCGACCTTCTCCATAAACTCAACCATCTCCTCATAACGCTCAGCTTGCTCAGCCAACTTGGCCATGTAAACATTCTCCTCGCGTGTAGAATCAGTTGGCGACATCTTTGCAGTGTATTAAGAAAATTCTCAAACCTGAAATGTGTTAAACAATCATCAATTGAAGCCACTATTTACACACACAAATATCACCACATATTCCACGGAACAAATCATCATATCATAAAGCATATCAGTTACATACAACAGTAGCAAGCACCGAGGGTATAAATGATTGCTCAGATCTGTAAAAAAAAAAAAAAAAACAAACTCGAGAGCTAGTTCCAGTTGTTTATATAAAACAATTTCCAATACAATCCCAACCGCTGGATTCGTTCCTTTACTAGTTTTAATTTTTTTTTCTCTTCACAATCAAACAGATCAGGATCAGATTAGATCAAAAATCTTGCTAATCTTGCTCTCAACTTAGCCAAACAGTAAATTCCAAGCTTTATTCGATTCCTTATCCCTTACATTTTTCCGATTCAACAACATTTTTCCAGTCATAAATCTAAATCGGATCAATCCAGTAGCCAAATCTAACTATCATACAGCTTAAATCCATCAGATCGAATCACGAACACATACAAGTGATAATCACATCCAAAAAATATTTAAAAAAAAAAAAACAATTCAAAACCCTAGATCTAACGCAAATCATCACCAAACGCGAAACAGATCTGCGAAATCCGAAAGAAAAAAATAAATTTTAAAATAAAAAATAAAAAACTGGATCAAACCCTAGCGCAACCCTAAGCGAAGTTGCAGCGTCCGTACCTGTCTCGGTCGACGACGAAGCAGAAGAAGATCTAGGCTCGTAAAATGGAAAATGGGCATTGGGGTGGGGGGCTTTAAACGAGGAGAGGAGTGGAGGTAGGTCCAATCGGAACGAGACACGTGGTGGGTGGCGGAGATTCCGTGGGAGATTATTTTGGAGCAGACCACGCTGGACGTTGACCGTCAACGCCATCACTAAAGGGCCACCCTACAAACATTGTTGATTGTCGTTGATATTATTGCTTGCGTGCCTTGTGCGTTGTGAGTGGGGCCGGACGGACTTGACGGTTTCCCAAATCTATTTTGAACGACACCGTTTCGGCCCTTTTGGCAAACGACAGTACGACACCGCCAACCGCGTTGACGTGTTTGGTCAAATCTTGAATGATGGGCGTTTGGTGAAGGAGCACCTTTTGTCCTTGATTGAGTTAATGCTTTGTAACCCTTTACAAAAATGACCAAAACACACAATGTGATGCAGTGTTGAGACTTGGAACCACGACCATACAACCCTGTGAAAGGTCATAGTCGAGCAAACATATCAAACCGAGCAAAGGGTTTTTGCCATGACAGAGTATATCTTGATATGAGCACTAAAGTCAAAATTTTGATCATAGTTTAATAGTTGAAGAGTTAGGACAAATAATGTATCTACGTAATCATATCACACGATTATCGTAGAATAATTTCTTATAGAGAACTTTCAAGTATTTTTTATCTTCTTACTTCATTTTTAAATAATGTACATGGTAGATAAATAACGGTTCACAATAAAAACGGACAAGCCGTGAGAGAGAGGGAGAAAATCTTAGACTTTGCTAGGGTTTATTTTCTTCAAAAGGCGGCGGCAGTGATCTTTTTGGCTTCTTCATAGTAGAGTTATTTTTTTGATATGTCACCACAATTTTAAAGTAAATGAAGTGGTCAATAAAGCACTATTCGCTAGTTGGTGCTTGATATAATACATTGTTTTAGTTGAGACTCTTGTTATTATCTCAGGAAGTTCTCTTGATGCACATTGTAATTTGGGGTTTATGCACCATGTGTCGCCATGTATTTCGTAGTTTCATTAATCAATACTTAAAAGCAACCGCACTGGTTCTTATTATAAAAAAAATGTACATAGCACATATATTTAAAGGGATAAATCTAAATAAGAAAACATACTCATTTAAAAGGTGCAAGAGAACTTGTGCAAGATGCTCGAGTAGCTCACAAAGTTTGTATTTCTATCCTTCCAACTAAACACCATAACAGTGGCGGATCCAGGATTGAAACTTTGGGTGGGCTTAGATTTCTTAAACTATATATATATATATATTATGGAGAATCTCGACGGTACCATATTTTCCGACGATTCCAGCCTTCTTTGTCCTCTTAGTCTGCAACAAAAACAATAACCATTTCTTAGAAACACGCAACTTTTCCATATTACCAAATCAATTTGAACTAATTTCATCAAAACAACTCTGTATTCACTAATTGTATCAAATCCTAGCTCTAGCTCAAGAGAAGTTGTTTACACCCGGTTTATGAACCTCCATTCCATCAAATTGCAGCCGTTGAAAAGACAAAATTAAGATAATTACTAATGATTTATTTAATTATTAGCATGGTTATCTTGATGAGGCTAAGAAGAAGAGATATGTTCCAACTAGAAATATCGGAGGAGATTAAGTTTCTTGACATGATGATAAGAATTCCATGCAGCAAGCAAGAACGTTGGAACTAATTAAAGTCAATGTATTTTGGTGGTCACCAAACACTCCAAAGCAATGTAATCATGCACAATACTTATTGAATTTGAATGGGTTTCTACTGCATGACATGGTGCAATGCTTAATTGCATGATCAAATATTGAGAAGTCATATATATCGTGCATATTTGTTAGCTGATGACGTGGGGCTTTAGTATATATCAAGTATATTACTTAACATGCATTAGGAGTCCTAATAAGACTGAAGCAAGCAATTTGAGTTCGAGAGAAAGACTTTACATCCGCTTGGTCATCCAGCAAGTCCACCTCTATATAAAGAAGCATCAACAGAAGACAAGGAACACACACACAACTCCAGCCAAAACTCCATCATGGGTTTCCTTTCATTTTTCTTAGCTCCAGATTAGTTTCATTGTCTTTTCAATTTCTTAGTTGTTAGCTCTACTAGTTCAAGTCATTTCCCTTCATTTTCTTGTAACCTAGTATCGATATTTCAATTGTTTCTATTGTTACTTTTTTGGTAATAGTTGATAGTTTTGTTGTTCAAAGCCGTTTACTTTTTCGCTCTTTACGTTATTGTTCATTTAGTTTATTGGAATTTATTTTTCTGCACTTAAATTAGAGTTTACTTCCTTGCTCTTTTACTATCGTGTTTATTTCTTGCACTATAGCTAGGAGTACTTTTAACGTAATTGTTCGGTTACCAATCACTATTTATGTAACCTCTTTATGTAACCTCCTGGGAACCCTACGTTCTTAACCTTAGCTTTCACTTCAACTTTCGCATTCTTTGCCGCAGTTACAAAACCAACCTTGGAAGAACAAGCTCAGGCAGGCTGGGTCTGCTGCGCGAGTTGACGTTGTTGTTATGGTAGCCTAGGAACTGGCGTTGGCCACCATGGTGGCGCTAATGAGAAGTACAACCCTCATTGGCTAGCATCGAATTTTTCACTTACAAAACAACCCAAACATCTACTAAACCACGAACCGACCAACTAAGAGATCCCATTCAGCAAACTGATCAAACCGTCCAACCATATAGAGTCCTAATATAATCATATACTCTTAACTTTCCATCTAAAGTACATGACCGTGTTGATAACACCTTAAATAAACCACGTACGACTTTTAACACGATCATCCTCAACCATTAAACTTAATCTATGACGATCGATATCATTGATTGTGATTCTACTAGCTCAATTTGTTGTTAGCGCCTGATTTATTTTATGGCCGAGTTTTGCGATTAATATGGTGGCTTTATTCCTTGATCATGGAGTTCACACTAACATTATATCTTAACTTTGCATTAATGAGCGGATCTATCATGGTCTAGAGTGTTTCTTGCTGTACACCTAGAACTTAAAATCCTTCTGCTTCTTGTTGGATTTGGCTTCCTTTTCCTGCATCTTACGCTTCCTCTTCTTCTCGTTCTCCGCAACCATGTCACTAAAATCCTCCGGCTGACTACGCATCTTCTCCTCCTCCCTGGCTTGTTGATACTTCTCAGGTAACACATTCTCCATAGCTTCCAACTCTTCAGGTACGGTTGTAGAGTCACATCCACTTTATCTGCTTTATGACCTCTGAGCAGATCCACCCTTTTCGCTCCTGCCTTGTCGTCTCGGCTGCTGTTGCTGCCAACAACATACGTGTGAGTTGTTCCGAGCAATGTCCCTGCAGCAATTCTTTCTTCTTTCTCTTCAAGTACTTGGTACAAAGGCCTTTCAGCTGTTTCTTTTCCCTGTTGCTTCCGCAGCTCGATCACATCAAATACTGTCTGATCAGCTCCGCCACTTGAAAAGCTATCTACAGATTCCATATCTTCCTCTAAATCTTTTTCTTTCTCAATCTCTTCTTTCTCTTCCTCTTCTTCCTCCTTTTCTTCTTCTTCTTCTTCTTCTTCTTCTTCCTCCAACTCACCCCAATGCTTCATCTTTTCAACCGGCTCTTCCTCATGATTAGGTTGCTCAACACCAAAAACGTTCGCATACAAAGGTTGGCCATATTCATTAACAGGAGGCTTTCCCCAGCCACCGGGATGGTAACCAAAGCTAGCTCCGCCGGGGATAGGAGCATTCAGCCCCGGGATTTTCAGATGTGGATATGATGGTGGAGGACCATATCTCTGCACACTAATGAGCCACGGCGGAGGAGCACCCTCTGACATGAAGAGAAATGGAATTGCTTGATTGAAGATTGTTTACAGTAGGATGCTATTTATACAACAAGTCAACAACTGATAAAGACCTAGCTACTACTGGACAATGGATCACATGTGCTTTCTGAAGGAGTTGTCTGTTGTACAATTGAAGTGTGTGGTTTGGGTGAAGTCTGAAGCTAACATATAACAACAAGGAACTGATTCTTGTACTATTGAGACAGAGCACGAGTTGTCTCCTCTTGTGGGGAAGAATTCCAGATAGTTCCTTTGGGTAAAGATTGCCTATGTGCATCCTCATTGCTTAGGCTGCTGTGGTGATCATCTTGATGTGAGAGTATAGTGTTATTATGACATACCAAGAGCTTCTTTTAGTTCATGTGACAACATGGCACCCGGCTTCATCTGATCCATCAGTGTCACCTGATCAAACTCTTTCCCTTCGTAGTACAGATCGCCAACTGTTGTGAGCTTTGGCTTTACCTGATGCTTGAAAAAGGCATTATGAAGTACCTGGTAATCAATGTCCATCTTGCCCGTCTTTGGCTGCATTCTTTCTCGTTGCTTTTTCTTCAACTTCTTGTTATCTTCTTTCTCATTGTACGCCTGTCTGAGTTTCTCAATTCCGGTTGCAGCAATGTAATCAGGGAGCTGAAAAGGTTGCTTTTCGACACCACGTGTTCCCTGTAAGTATTTCCTCTTCTGGCTCCAATGCCTTGGCACCGGTACTGTGTTCCGGTATGATTTCAGAAACACCAGCAACTTAGGACCAGCTGCAGTTGCGTCCCACACCTCAACAACATCAGGCCTTGCACACACCTGTTTCAGTTCCGCAATGTTCATCTTCACGCGCTTTTTCTTCTTGTTTGAAACGCCCTTTTCTTGTTTTTGTTGATTATCCTCTTCTGAATTTGAGTCTTCTTGAGAGTGATGGACATCATCCTTCTTTTCCTCTTCAACACCCACAGCGTCCTTGAATGTGAAGTTGTTTGGCTCCAAAACCAGTTGGCTTGCAAACTGTCTCTTTTGAGCGAGTGATTGCGCAGGCGTGCCAGCACCACGGGGTGCAGTCGTTGGGATAGTCCCTTGACCTGACTTCTTCTTCAAGCGCTGTGGACGAGGAGAGCACCAACCTCGTCACAGGGTTCTTCTCTAGCCTTTCGGAAAATGACTTTTGCCTTACGGATAAGGACTTTGGATGTGATCTCTTCGCGTCACCGAATCGATACTTAGTATTGCAGACTAAGCAGAGCAATCATTGGGAAGTTTGGAGAAAGCACGGGTTGCGCTAAAGCGTGACTTTAGCTTCGCTGGGTTGCGAGGGCGTTACCCTTGCTTCGTTGGTAGTAACGGTGGCGGTTGCGCTCGCAGTCGGCTCCTGGGGAGACTGGGACTGGAAGTACGGTCGCCGGTTGGTTTGGTGATGCTGACAGTCGGCTCTCGGAGAGACTGGGACTGGCGCACGGTCACCGGGTTTCAACAAGGTTGAAGGTTTGCTCCGGGGAGGCTTTGTAATCGCTAGGATTGATTGATATGCCAGCCCTTAATTCGTCCTTGAAACCTGGTATATATACCTAGGGTTTCGACTGCTCCTTGTTGTAGAAAGATTATTGATTGAAGTTTCCTAATCAATCTCTGCTACCTGACTCCAATAAGGTTTCGTTTTCCTCATGGATTCCGGAATGGGCGAAGCTGTAACTCAAACCCTAGTAGGCTTATTTTTGGGCCGCAGGTATCGGCCCGCTGTGCTAGATCCACTAAAGGATATTGCCAAAATTACTTTTGGGCTCAAACATTGCCCCCCAGGCCTCGAAATCAGGCCCATGAAAATGTAACTGATTGAAGGGGACTAAAACGACGCGTTCAATGCTTGAAACGATGTCATTAATGAGGGTTGCGTCCTTTCGCTCGCGAAAACGCCTTTCTGTCGTATCGTTTCCCTCACAAAATCTCTTATTTAAATCTACAGCCACTTCAGACCTGTCACATCAGAAACTCTTTTAGTCTCCTAAACCCAGAAACCCTCTTTTGCACACATCTTCCTCTTTGAAACCCAGAAATGGCTCCCCCGAAAAAGATAGTTATCGATCAAGAAGAAGAACTGAATGAACAGGCCGCCCATTCTTGGGGAACCAACATCGGTGCCAGCCTGGTCCTCCAGACCATTATCCAGAGACCCCTGCTCCTCAGACTCTCGAACAACCATGCCGAACTGGGTCCAACGCCGCGAGATTCTTTCCCGGCCGACGCCATCGCCTTCTATGGCTTACCTGTTCGCCGCCCCATCCCAGTCCTCCGAAGGACTCCTGGGGATTTTACCAGTTGGAGTGCCCCTAATCATCGATCAAAAATAGGGCATTGGCCATCTTTTATCAGTGCGGCGGAGCTTTCCTGGTATCGTGAAGCGCGAGCTCGAGATCTGGCTCGCTGGAACGCAGCAGGTATCACCCACACTATTGGTGACAATCGTTCGCCACTCGCTGCCTTTCTCTGTTTTTGGAACACTGCCACCAACACCTTCGATTTTCGATTTGGCCAAATGAGTATCACTTTATTGGACATTCTCACCATCACTGGCCTACCCATCGACGGCGAGCCTTATCTGCATGGCCAATTCGACTCTGATACTTTTACCTCCACCATGGCCCAACATGGTCGCATCGCTCATAGTGGCTCCTATCCGCGGTGGTTGGCTTATTACCGCCAGGAGCACAATGCGACTGGCGGGATTGCCTTCTTGGAGTACTGGCTCTGTAAGTTTATCTTCTGTACTTCCTCCTGTAAGCCCACTGGTGCCTGGACCTTTCTGGCAACGGCCCTCTACAACGGTCGCCGCGTGGGGTTAGGACAACCAGTGCTGGGTGCCCTCTATCGCACTTTGTACCAAGCCACCATGCATCCCTTCGAGACTAGCATTTCTGGCCCTTTTTGGATTCTTGACTTCTGGATTCAAATTTACTTCCCATATTTTCGTCGCGACGACATCCCATTGCTTCCACCTACTGATCAACTCCTGGGACGATGGCTCAGTCGCGATGAAAGGTACACATCCCCTCCTTATTCTGAGTGCTTCACATACTTGTACCTTCTGCACGAGATGCCATACTGCGACTTAGTGCTGAGTAGAAGATTCCCGGCTCCGCTTGAACACGGATTTCTCCCTGGCGCCTCTCGCTACAGTGATCGCGCGCGCTTGGCTTTTCGCCGCGCAATCTCCTGTTCGGACATCAGGATTGCCGCTGACGAACTCAGTTACGAGCTCTACGCTCCCAACCACTTCGCTCGCCAACTCGGCTTTGTCCAATTAGTGCCATTCCCTCTGTATGATGCTTGGAACTACAACACCTCTTGGCGTACACTTGGGCCTCTTTCTGGGCCTCTGCCAGCACAAAGCACACTCGCACTGGTTGATCTCCCTGACTGGGCTAAAGAGATTGACTCTGTGGATGGGGCTGAGGAAGGATACGAAGCATGGTGGGCAGAAGTTTCTGTTAACTGCTGGGGGCAACAGCATGATGAGCTATTCGCCGCCATTTTCGGGGAACTGCGATACCCCTATACTGCCGACGTCGATCTACTTGCTCGCGTCCCTGAAGACGCTGCACAAGCTCCTCCTCCTGCTGCTGAGCCGGCTCCGCGACCCGCGCGAGCCCCACGTCAGGCCCATGCTGGTATCGTAATCCGCGAACCCCCTCAAGAGGTAAATATCCTGACTCATGTTTTGTCCTTTGTTCATTTGCCCTTCCCTTTTAATTCAAATTTTGCTATTCCAGGGAAATGCGCCATTTTCTGGCAGTCGCGCAGCCAACACTTCCCAAGCCACTGGCCAGTCTGGGAAACAAAAGGCAGTAATGACAGAGCCTGAAGACAAAGAATCCTCCTCTGATGATGATGACTCGCAGACTGTAAGAACTTTCTGTTTGAGTAAATCATACTTCCTCCACGAATCAAACCTAATCTTCTGACCCCAACAGATCGCCGCCCTCTCGGCTCGGAAACGCAGTCGCTCTGATCCTCGAACTGACCTATGGGCAGAAGATGAACCAATCGCTGACCGACTGGTAAGACACAAGCACACTCAGTACTTGTTAGCAATTTCTTTTCATTCTATGCGACCATGTAACAATCCTCATTCGCAGGTTCGCCACAGGTCCTTGAGACATACTGAAGAAGGATCTTCAGCTACTGGCGAAGGCACATCTGCTTCCCAAGCCCAAGCGCCAACTATTGTGAACAACTCTCCACCTCCTGCGGGCGCTGCCAGTAATGCACAGTTGGCCTTGATCCCAGTGCAGATCATAGATGATAGCTCGCCTGAGGCCGAAGATAGACTACCGTTACCGGATGCGCCTCGCGAGGAACCAAGCGATATACCTGTCCCGGAACAGATAGCGCCTGACTCAATTCCTATTCCCAGCGAAGCTAACCCAGAGGCAATGCCAGCGGTCGTTGTGCGTGAGCCCCCAGCTGAGGAGGTATTTCCCTTAACCAACTAATTCATTATTACTTCCTGGCTTAAATATTCTGACAATACCTTCTTTCAAAATCCAAATGCCTTCAACACTGAGGATGCTGTAGCTGAAGCTGTAGAGGCAGAAGCTGCTGAGCCCGCTCTTAATATGGTTGGTCAGGAACTTCCTCCCCCTGCCCCCCAAGTCGCTGAAGCCGGAGAATTGGAAGACCTTCCTGAACCAGTGCCAGAGGCAGCACCTGTCGCTGAGCCTCCTGAGGCCCCTGTCGCTGTGCAACCAATTCCCTCCACTCTGGAAAGGTTAGGTCGCGTACTCGAAGTGACCCCTCCTGGGGTCGTAGATGAAGCTAGAGAAGGCCTTCGTCGCTTCCTGGGCCCTGATATCTTGATTCCTGGTGCGCCCGTGAGAGTCTTAGAATATTTGAGGGTACTTCTCCGCGAGGGAGCCATCACTGAAGATCAATTCCAAGAGGTCGATCAACTGCTGCAAAATCTTCCCCAAGGGCTCAATGAGCGGGCAGTCGCGAACGCGCAGGCTAGGCAGACCGAGACGCACTATCAGAACCTCACTCAGCACACAGAGACCACGCGCGATTTCTTGGGTGACCAAGCTAACCTCATCAGGGAACTGACGCTCGAAAGGAACCACTTGAGGTCCCAGATTCAGGCTTTTCAAGCCCGGTTAACTGACGTTACTACCAGGCTTACTCATGCGGAGCCTCAGTTAGAACAACCCCTCGCTGCCTTCGAGACGCTATCCCAGGAACTGGCTCAGGCTCGTGTGGCAGCCCAACAAGCCGCACAAGCTGCTGCGGATGCTAGTTTTCGCTTAGATGAACTTTTCCTTCGCTTGACCCATGCAGGCTGCAGACTTTTGGGCCTTTAGAATTAAGCCCATGTTTCGTATGAACAATAATATTATTATTAACTTAATATTTAGCCCACATTGCTTGGCCCAAATACATATCAACTTAACTTCTCAAACTGTTCAGCGCTTTAATTTGTTTTAATGCTTTTAAAACTGTTTGAAAAGATTGAAAAGATAATCTCGAAATGGAGCGGTTACCTCCTTGGAGACTGCCCCGCTTCCCACGCGCTTTCAATTATCTTCATTTCCGAGATCTTAGCATTTAACACCAATTGATACGCTCATTGATGGCAGTGAGAAAATCACAACCGCCCATCGTACGGTCGAGGCCACTGAGACTGGCACTATAAATACCTGCACTCTGGAGAGATGATATACACAAATGAATATGGGTTTCCCAGAAATAGTATCACAATCTCTGCTTCTCTTCCTCCAGTTTCTACAATCTTCTCCTCACGATATCAGCCTTAGCCTCAAATTCCTAGGCCTTATGGCTTAACCTCAATACCTGGGTAGGTCTTATGGCCTAACCTCAGGTCCAACCACATGTCTTTGGTCTCTGGAAGTCGCGGTGAAATCCACCGGCTTCATTTAGACTGAGGAACATGTGGTGCTCCCGACGCGGCGGAACCCGATTCTGAGGGGTCCCCTTTCTCAGATTGCCCGCGTGGAGCAGGAGGAAGAAGGGCGGAAGACCAATATGGGTCGCCTGTTCTTGCTCCGTAGCCTACCTCCAGGGTCTGACTGCGTGACTTATGTTTTTCCCCTGGAGGTAGATGTGGTTGTGAGTCGCACTCTCCGTGAAGACCATCTCCATCCCGGAGGATAATCCAACCAGAAGGGTTGCGATGGGTTATTTCTTTCCTTTTTCGTCCGGTACAGACGGTAGCGGCTGCGACTCAGATCAGAGGAGGCATGTGGGTGAAGAGAGGAAGAGTATGAATGCCCGAGCACAGCCCCCTCGCTGCCACAAGATCCAGAAACTCTTAGTAGATCTGTAACTTTATGGTTTTTATTCTAAGCCACTTCTGGCCTTGTAAACCGCAAATGTAATTATTTTGATTTGCACTTTGTACTGCTCTTGGCCGCAAAGCCACTTTATGAATGAAAGTTTTTAACACTTTTGTAAATCGATGTATAAAATAAAGCCTCAGGTATAGGCCATTACATGCATTCTTAACACCATAATGTCAAAGAAAAGAAAAATTGACAACAATAACAATAAATTTGAAATTGTTGACTAAAAAATAAAGCCTCAAATAAGGCCCGAACAAAAATAAAGCCTCAAATAAGGCCTGAATGTACAGAGTGTTGCCCCCCTAGTATTCGTAGGTGAAGCAAGCACAGGATACTAAGGCCACAGAAAAGGCCTGAATATGGATGAAGCGAACCTGGGGAGACTAAGGTTGCCCCCCTGTCTGAGAAGAAGGTTGATCCGGTGGATCTTCAAACTCCCAAACACTAGGGTAGTATTTCTTCAGGAAACGCCCGTTAATGGGATTGCGGTGGAGGTCGCCATCCAAATCTTTGAGGTGAATGGCCCCGCGCTCCAGAATGCGATGAACAACGAAGGGTCCTTCCCATCGCGGAGACCATTTACCGCGACCGGTCAACTTCTCGCCAAAAGGCAAAACAGCCTTCCAAACCAAGTCACCCTCTTTGTAACTACGGCCACGCGTCCTCTTGTCATAGGCGCGAGCAATCCGTTGCTTTTCCAAGACCAAGTTGTCCAAAGCTGCCAAACGTTGCTCGCTGAGATCCTCGTGTTCTTGCCACATCGCCTGAACATAATCTTCCCCGATCAAGTGATGCTGATCTTGGACGCGCAAAGACTGGACGTTGATTTCCAAAGGTAAGATTGCATCATGACCGAACATTAGTGCATAGGGGGTCGTAGCAGTGGGATTTCTCTTGGAGGTACGATAAGCCCATAAGGTCTCGTACAACGTATCGTGCCACTGTCTAGGGTTTTCAACAAGCATCTTCTTGAGCAAGGTGATAATAATCTTGTTACTGGCCTCTGCTTGACCATTGGATTGGGCATAATATGGTGTGCTGTGGACGAACTGGATGCCCAAGTCCTTGACAAGTTTCTCCACCTCACCGCCCATAAATGCTGCCCCCCTGTCTGAGACCAACACTTCTGGAATGCCAAACCTGCAAATAATATTCTGAAAGATAAACTGGCGAATGGTAGCGCCGGAAGCTTCCTTCAAAGGTTCAGCCTCAACCCATTTCGTGAAGAAATCAGTGGCTACAATGATGAACTTATGCTGGAGCGAGGAGTGAGGGTGAATCATTCCAATCAAATCCAAAGCCCAGCCTCGGGCAGGCCAAGGTTTAATAATGGGTTGCATGGGAATATTGGGAATGTGCTGCACTGGACCATGCGCCTGACAGTCTTGGCAGCATTTCGCGAACGCGATACAGTCCTTCAAAATGCTGGGCCAATAATACCCATGTCTTCTGATAAGCCAACGCATCTTGGGGCCTGCTTGATGGGCTCCACAGACTCCCGTGTGCGCTTCGCGCATCAACCTCTTGGCTTCGCGGCCATAGACACAGCGAAAGTCTACGCCATCTTCCCCACGTCGTCGCAGCTCGTCACCTCTGAGGAAAGAATTTAAGACAAGAAAACGAGTCTTCCTGTCTGCTGTAGGATCTGGTTGCTTGAGGTAGTCAATCAGCGGAATGCGCCAACCGACGTCAATAGGCTCGAGAACCGCGACGACTGGATCATCCGGTGGGTCAGGCCGCGCGAGCCACGAAGGTAGTGTGCGGTGCTCGACTTTCAGAATGCGCTCGCGAACGCCATACTTCAATGTAATGCCTGTAGCCAATTGAGCGAGCTCATTGGCCGCAGAGTTGCGCTCACGAGGTATGTGCTCCAAATCCGCATCATCGAATTGATCCAGAAGTTCAATGGCGCGATGCAAATAGGGTATAAGCAAAAAGCTTTCACACTTGTACTTTCCTTGGAGCTGGTTGATTATAAGCAAAGAGTTGCCGTGTACCTGAACGTCCCTTACTCCCAACTCTAGCAGAACCTCGAGGCCAATGATAAGGGCCTCATACTCTGCTTGATTGTTTGTACATTTAAACTCCAACTGGAAAGAATAAGAAAAACGATTGCCCGCTGGATTCTCCAGAACAATCCCTGCTCCTGCTAACGTTTCCGTTCTTGAACCATCAAAGTATAGTATCCAGGGCTGCAAGGAGACTGTGGCTTGATACCGAATAGCGTATTCTGGGATGCGCGCTAAATCTGGCCGAGTTATGGTCACAGCTGCTATCTCCAACTCCTTCACTATGGGGATGTCCAAGGTAGGGTGGTGTGCTAGGAAGTCTGCGATAGCCTGTCCCTTTACTGCCTTTTGTGGCACGTATTGTAGCGAGAATTCAGATAAAGCCAATACCCATTTGCCAATGCGGCCTCTCAGAATAGGCCGCGAAAGCATGTACTTGACCAAGTCAGTCTGAGCGATGATGCAAGTGGTAAAGGATAACATGTAGTGGCGCAGCTTGCATGCTGAGAAGTACAATGTGAGACACAGCTTTTCCATCGGAGTGTATCTGGTCTCGCAGTCTGTGAGTGTCCTACTAAGATAGAATATGGCATGTTCGACACCGTCCTCATCGTCTTGGGCGAGCAGGCTGCCAATGGAGGCCTCAGCTGCTGAAATATATAGTTTTAATGGGAATCCAGCCCTAGGAGGAACGAGCACCGGTGGGCTCGCCAGGTAGGCCTTGATTTTATCAAAAGCCTCTTGGTGTTTATGCTCCCAGACGAACTCGCTCTGGCCCTGTAGCTTCAGCAGAGGAGAGAAAGGCTGGATCTTACCTGCAGAGTTAGAGATAAAGCGTCTCAAAAAGTTGATTTTACCGAGCAAACGCTGCAGCTCTTTCTTCGTGCGTGGCGGAGATGCGTTGATGACTGCGCTCGCTTTGTCTTCAGGGACCTCAATTCCCCTCTGATGGACAATGAACCCCAGAAAGTCTCCTGCTTGAACCCCAAAAACGCACTTAGCGGGATTCATTTTAAGCTTGTACTGTCGCATGCGCTCGAATACTTTCCTGAGATCTGTGATGTGATCCCCTCTTTTCTGAGATTTGACAACCACGTCATCAATGTAAACCTCCAAAATCTTTCCAAGGATGTCATGGAAGATTAGGTTCATGGCTCTTTGATAAGTCGCTCCAGCGTTCTTCAGTCCAAAAGGCATAACCACATATTCAAAAACGCCCGCGAACCCAGGGCAACGGAACGCGGTTTTGTGTCTGTCCTCTTCTGCGACCGGAATCTGGTGATATCCTGCAGTGCCGTCCATGAAGGACAATAATTCATGTTGCGCAACGGCGTCCACCAACATATCCGCGACCGGCATGGGGTAGACATCCTTAGGTGTAGCAGTATTAAGGTCTCTATAGTCTACGCAGACCCTCATCTTGCCATTCTTCTTGCGGACAGGCACTATGTTAGATAGCCACTGATTGTATTTGGCCACCCTGATAATGCCTGATTTATGCATTTTTTCAACCTCCTCTTTGACGAGGATTTGAGTTTCTGAATTCATTCTTCGCGGTTCTTGTTTCACAGGCCTCTTGTCAGGGAGTGTTGGTAGCTGGTGGCAAACCAAGTCCGGTGACAGGCCGGGCATATCCTCGTACTTTTCCGCAAAGCAGTCTTTGAATTCTAGCAATAAGTCGATAAGCCTCTGTTTCTCGCTAGGCTCTAGGTAAGCGCTGATAGCCACTTCCATAGGCTCATCTGCTGTCCCGAGATTGACTTTCTCGGTAGGGTCTCTGACTTTGGGAGGCCTGTCGTCCAACGCTGCCGGAGCGAGCTGAATTTCCACCTCATCCTCTTGTTCCTGATCAGAGAGTTCTTCTTCAACGATTTCCAAAATCGCGATTCGCTCATAGGCCTCTTTTTCCACTAGATATGATGATAATCTTTCGTACAGCGAGTGGAGGGCCTCTATCCCTTCCTCTGGAAGGTCGTAATCCATTAATCGTTTAAGGGTTTAGGCACAGCGTGGCCAGGCCTTTCCAAGCCTTCTTTTGCGAGCGTAAGCCCCCACTGTGCCAGTTCAGAGGCCGTCACCCCTGTAGGGCGGCCTTTGTTATCGAGGCCACTGACTTGCAATGGAGCGATAGGCTCCAAATAGTACCTGGCATCGACATAGTTTGCGGATACTGGGAATGGACGAGGATCCGCTTTGATCACCTCAGCTTTATCTGTCTCCCTGTTCCACATAATAAGTTCCTGATGGAGGGTTGACGGAACACAGTAACTCCGGTGAATCCAGTCCCTTCCCAGGATAGCGCTGTAGGCCGCATAGCAATCTGTCACAAAGAAAGCATAAACTCCCTCTGCTGGACCTACCTTGATACGCAAGAAAAGTAATCCCAAGGTCTTTGTCACAGTCCCCGCGAAGTTCTTGAGAGTGAGAGACGTTGACTGGATCTTCTCCTTCTTGATTCCAAGCAAGTGCATGGTCCTAGTAGTAATGACATTAACAGCAGCTCCAGTATCAACCATGATCTTGCTAACTTTGGTACCGCCAACTTCTGCCGTGATGTATAAAGGTCTCATGTGCTGGACCATAGCAGGCGTTGGCCTAGTGAAGCTCATGAAGAATTCTTTACTGTTGGCGTCCTCTGTTTCCAGAAAGACAGTCTCTTCTACCGGTGTTGTGACCGCTGACGTGATCTGCAGGGGCTGTGTGCTACATTCCTCAGCTTCTACGCATTCCTGAGCAGCGACCGGTATTGCATACTGCGCGGGGAGCACATAAACCATATTGCAGGACGTATCTAATTCACCTATGTCGTCCTCCAGGTTGAGCTTGGGTTCGTTGACAGGGATAGCCGTGTTGAACTGTTTAGCCAGCCTGTCTACTAAGGATTCCTCAGTGAGGCCTTTTACCTCACACTGCTCATGCTCCTGAACCACGGGAGCTTTTTCTGGGGAAACTGACTTTGGTTCCCTAGCAACGTCCGCCTCTAGGGGAGCAACTACTACATTCTGGACTTTCTTAGGTCTCCACTGTAAAGTGTCGGTAGTCCTATCCTTGCCCCCCAGTCTCTCGAAAACTGAGGATTTGGCTTCTGGTTCCTCGCGAAACAACCGGCGCCTGACGTGCGGTCGCCTGGACGGCGAGCTCTCCTTTCTGGCTGGCGGAAGTGTTCTCTCCTTTGTAATTCTGCAAAAAACATTGGGCTCAGATGCCTCTTTTGCTGAGCTCGCTTGCTTTCGCAAACTGCGAGGGGCCACTAATGGCTTGGCAGCAAGTGCTTCCATCTCCTTCTGATACTGCTCAGGCGATTTGACCAACTGTGAAGGTTTGATCAGGCCCTGGTCTAAAGCCTCGAGCGCGCGCTTGGCTTCCCCAAACCTGCGCTGCAGTTTTCGCTTTTTGGAAGGACTTATCTCCACTGCCTTCCCCTTCTCCCTGGTGTACCACTTCCCTTCCTTGATGGTAGCGGTTGAAGCAAGTGGTATGTAGGGTTTGGTCAGAATGTCTTTGTGCTTGTTTGCAGCCTTATCCTCTGTCTGCTGATCAACCGTAGCTGCCCTCAGCTTCTTGAACAGGTTGGAGTCCTTTGGTGATGTAGGTGACCCCATTTCCTCCCTTTCTCTCGGGTTGGAAGGTTGATAGTTTCGCGATGGCGAGGCCCACTTCATGGGCGGGAGAGAGCCAAAACGAAATGTCTGCTCGACCTCTTCGTGCGACACTTGGATGCCACACTCTTCTTTGCATCGCGAGCATAACACTACGGGTGAGGCTTGACCATATGGTTTAGCCTTCTTCTGGGCAGGGGCTTCGTTAGGCTCTCCTTCTCGCCCCTGTGTGTTCAAATCCAGGGTTGGTTTCCTCTGGTTCTGCTTGGTCCAGTTCACATCGACCATGTTGATCCCAGTATCAGGAAAAGGGTTTAGGTCAACAAGCGCTGCTGCAGTTACTGGAGCTTCCACTTGAAGACTACCGTTATTGAGCCATACCTGAATCTGGTCCTTGAGCTTCACACAGTCAGCTGTATTATGGTTCCACAAGTTATGAAATTTACAATACTTTTTTCCTTTCAGCTGATCTGGTCGAGGGAAAGGTCCAAAGTCGGTCTTCACCATCTTCGCGGCGATCATCTCATCTAGAATCTCGTGTGCCTTGTTGGCATCATATGTATACGCCGTGAACTCAGGTTTAGTGAAGGCCATCGATTTGAGCTTGACAGGTTCCTTGGAGATTTTCAGTTGTTTCAAGGCTGGGTTCTTTCTCCCTGTCAGTTCATAAGCGGCGATGTCGCTCTCATCTTTCTGATCGTCCTCCTGAACCAAATCCTCACTGTGATAGTGATAGTAAGGATCATACGTCGCCGGCTGGTAGCTCAGGGCCGCTATGGTGCGATTTTTCCCTGGTATATATGTCCCTCTGGACGCATTCTTCCTGCCATCAGTTTCTCTAAGGAGATGTTCGAAACTTCCCACCTCTGTGATGAGCTCTCCCATTGACTGAATCATGCTTCCATGCTGCTTCTTTCGCTGGCGCGGCTCTAAGCCTTTGATCACCAACTTGATCAACTCTTTCTCCGGCAGGATCACATTCAGTTTGGCCTTCTGAATCTGGAAGCGCTGAAGGTAGGCCACAGCGGATTCCGTGGGCTGTTGGGCCATCTGGGTGAGAGAAGCCAAGTCTACCTCAGGTTCTGTGGCCCCAAAAGTCTCTCGGAAGAGCTTTTCCATTGCAGGCCAATCTGCCACAGTTCCTGGTCGCAGTTTGGAGAACCACCTAAAGGCAGCCCCTGATAGAGAAGTGTCAAAGATCCTGCACTTGAGGATGTCATCATTCTGGTACTGGCCGCATTGTACTCTGAACCTGGCCAGATGAGTTGCCGCATTCTCGGTATCCTCCCCTGAAAAAGTAGCAAATATGATGTTTTTATAACCCCTGGGGAAGGGCGCGAGCATTATGTGCGGTGGGAAAGGTCCCTCATAGACCCCATCCATCTGGGCCCTAGGATTGGCCAGCCGGATCATCTCCTCCACCTCATCACGTCTCACGTACTCAGGACCAGGAGGAGGAGGTATCGCCACATTCTGGCGAGCAGCAGCAGCCTGCAATGGTATGGCTTGGATGGTATTTGTTGTTGCTCTTTCTCCTACCTGTACAACGCGAGTTGTAACCGGCTGCTGTAGAGTCACGGCCGGCATGGGCATCCCCTTTGCCAGAGCTGTTATCCTAACCGGGTTGCCAGCCTGGTCAATCCCGTAGTAGCTTCCTGGCAACTCTTGATATACGTTCTCTGCCCCGTCGCTGTCGTATTGAACGAACGTAGAATCGGGCGAGGATCCAGCGCCCTTTGAGGCCTGATGCTTCTGCCTGGTAGTCTGCCCACCTGAGGCAGTACCCTTCTCTTTGCTACCACCGATGACAAGCGCTTGTTCTTTGTTTTTTGACGGCGTGGCAGCAACAGTTGCGGAAGGTATAGCTGTATTGCTGCTAACCCTCTCCCGCTGATTCGGTGGGACGTATTTGCCTGAACCGGATGGTTGGTCAAGAGAACCAAGGATAGCATTGGGATCGCCCAAAGTCTGGTTCAATACCTCCTTAGCCTGGTTCAACTCGGCCCTTTGCATGGCAACCTCGGTTGCGAGGGTCTCTCCATCTTTACGGAGACCAGCCATATCAGCCATTGTTTGCTTCGTATGGTTCGCAATAGCCTCCATTATTCCTTTCTGGCGTTGGTTTTGTTCTTCTGCGATACCTGAAGCATGAGCCATCAAAGCATTCTCAGTCTGTGTGATTTGCTGCTTAGTCTCCTCCGCTTGTTGGGAAATACGCTGGTGTATTTCGCGTGTGACCTGGTCGGCCCTTGCGTTATCCTTTGCAAGATCAGCAACTATTTTCTTGCTATGGTTTTCAATGTTTTCCAGGATAATCGCGAATACGACCTCGGAGGAGGCTCCCTCTGGGATAGGCTTCGGAACGAAAGCCTCTCTTTCTCTACTTGTCGATGTGTTGGAGGCAGCGACAGTATCAACCGGCTCGTTGGCCTGGTTGTTGGTGACAGTTTGACCCTCAGCAGTGGTCGGGCGATTCTCTCCTTGTTCAGTCGACATGTCGGCTAAATGGGAATGAAGAGCGAATCTTTGAGTCACTTGTTGTTCTGAAAGACCACGACAATCCGCGCGAGGATGTGGTTTGTAACTGGAGGTCTTATGCTTTGGGCAGTTGGCGTAAACCTTTTGGTAAGGGTTTTCGCTTAACTTCCCAATGGCTAATGTTCACGAAGAGACACTAAATAGGTCCCACTGGGCGTGCCAAAATGTTTGGCTCCAAAATCAGTTGGCTTGCAAACTGTCTCTTTTGAGCGAGTGATTGCGTAGGCGTGCCAGCACCGCGGGGTGCAGTCGTTGGGGTAGTCCCTTGACCTGACTTCTTCTTCAAGCGCTGTGGACGAGGAGAGCACCAACCTCGTCACAGGGTTCTTCTCTAGCCTTTCGGAAAAGGACTTTTGCCTTACGGATAAGGACTTTGGATGTGATCTCTTCGCGTCACCGAATCGATACTTAGTATTGCAGACTAAGCAGAGCAATCATTGGGAAGTTTGGAGAAAGCACGGGTTGCGCTAAAGCGTGACTTTAGCTTCGCTGGGTTGCGAGGGCGTTACCCTTGCTTCGTTGGTAGTAACGGTGGCGGTTGCGCTCACAGTCGGCTCCTGGGGAGACTGGGACTGGAAGTACGGTCGCCGGTTGGTTTGGTGATGCTGACAGTCGGCTCTCGGAGAGACTGGGACTGGCGCACGGTCACCGGGTTTCAACAAGGTTGAAGGTTTGCTCCGGGGAGACTTTGTAATCGCTAGGATTGATTGATATGCCAGCCCTTAATTCGTCCTTGAAACCTGGTATATATACCTAGGGTTTCGACTGCTCCTTGTTGTAGAAGGATTATTGATTGAAGTTTCCTAATCAATCTCTGCTACCTGACTCCAATAAGGTTTCGTTTTCCTCATGGATTCCGGAATGGGCGAAGCTGTAACCCAAACCCTAGTAGGCTTATTTTTGGGCCGCAGGTATCGGCCCGCTGTGCTAGATCCACTAAAGGATATTGCCAAAATTACTTTTGGGCTCAAACAGAAGTATTCGAATATTTGTTTGAAATCTGCATACATGCCATCGTTTAACTCGGCTAATTGCTCTGGAACACATATTCAATTTCAACTTGCTCAAAAAGCTGTGGAGGATCATCATTTTTCACTAAGGCACCATTTGGATGCTGCCAGAGTGTCTCTGTAGTCGTCATGTACGGCTGTATTGGATGTGTTAACGGCGACTGAAGAAACTTGGACAAAGAACATATATATTGCAGAAAAAAAATGTAATGGATGAGAGATTGTTATATATAATGTAATAGGAATCCAAACATATGGTCAATTCCTTGTTACAAGCGGAAAGGAATCCTAATTCCTAAAAGAAAAGAAAAAAATTCCTGAGAAAATTTAGTACAAAAGTAGTATTTTTGATTTCTTTCCTATTGACACTTGGATTTTCTTAGAATTAAAGTCAGACTATCTATGAACTTCACTATGGTGAAGCTAGACTACCGCGGTATCAACATCCCCATATATGGTGCAGCGAAGAAGAGGGGCTTGAAGAACAAGCTGAGGCACACTCCAAGGAGGTTTATATATTAGTTTGATGCATGCAGAAAGCAAGCAGGCATGGTTCTCCCTTAGGGGCCGACTGCAGCTTTAGTAAGAAGATATTTAGTGATTGAATTGAGTTTCTATAATGTTGGATATATATCACCTTAATTTCTCGTTCATTTTTCATAAAATTCTTTCCTATACCATTTTATTTGGTTTACATTCAGCCGCACTACTACTGCATTTAGCTGGAGTATGATTCTTAGCATGCTCAAAGTGATCAGCATTTTTTTTTTCAGTTTGTCACTTTGTCTAGCGGCAGGTGGCAGGGGAGGACTACTCTTCTAACAAACTCCAATCCTATATGTTTTTAATCTTTTGGTCCGACAATATACTATATGTCTGCATGATTTAAATACGAGTTATAACATGTAGAAGCTCGTGTTCAACTTTACTCAACCCTCATGTTTGCTTTCTATATGTGTAGGCCTTTCGATTACTTGCACCACAAACCGAAGATAGAAACAAAAGATTTCAATCTGTGTCTTTTTTTTTTTTTTTTTTGATGAGAAACAACGTATATTAAAATAGTAGAACAAGAGTACAACATAAGCTAACTAACATTAAAACCCGAAGGAACAAAATCCTGGGAAAGGATGTGAGAACTATCAACTGATAACAAAGCTAAAAAGGAGGAAGGTAGATTGGAGACCCAAGCAACAGGACACATCCTCCTGGAAGCCAAGGCTGCGACAAAGTCCGCTGCCTGGTTGGCTTGTCTGCTGGACCAAAGCCAGCTAATTGAGGTAAACGACTAAGACAAAGAGTGAATCTTCCAAAACAAAGGAGCTGCTGTCCAATGTAAAGAATATTTGGGAAGGTTGAGGGCTGAGATAAGGGGAGAAGAGTCTGATTCCAAAATGAACGAAGAAATATTCAAGGATGCAGCTAGAGAAAGACCTTCTATGATCGTCAAAGCCTCCGCAGCGATTGCTGAAAAAGCATAAAGAGACTTACTTGAACCAGCAATCATATGACCTGATGCATTCCTGACAATAGCCGCAATTCCAGAAGAAAGAGACGTCGATTCCACAAGAAAGTTATTTGAGATAAGCTGCCCAACAGCTCTTCCAACTTGATAAATTATATTGCAGGCACACTAAGAATTGTTCAAGCAGAAGTCACTTTCTGTTATAGAGATGTCTTTCATTGATAATAAGTAACTCTATATATAGAGGATTACATAGACGATATGCTTAGAATACAAGTAAAAAGTCCTATTACATTGTAACTAAGATACCAATAGGATATCTATGCGAATATGCTAACCCTATTACAATTAGGTTAATCAACCTCGTTTAAAGGCGCATTAGAACTCTAACTCCTGCAACACTTTCTGATATTTTGGAGTGCATAATTTAGATTTCAGCCCAACCAAACTAATCAGATTAACCAGAGTCTTTTCCATTAAAGTAGACCATGTTGACATGACCTTGTATCAATCACATTTTTGAAAATAGTTCGATAGCTCAAGAGTCAATCACAACACATTGTTAAACACGATCCAAAAACAATAATTTCTTATCAGTGTGTGTGTTTCTATATATATATATATATATAGAGGAACGTTCCAAAGAGGACGTCTGTGAAGTAAGAAAAGTGCGGATCAAACGCGTGTCATCCGTTGGTTGGTCGTTGAAATTTCAACGGAGTCAACTTGATTTTCAAAGCTTATATGTGGGTCCCACTCATATCATCTTCTCTGTCTCTCTTCCTCTTCCTCTTGAAGGATCCAGAATGAGGGGACTCGTGCATGGTGGCCGGTTCGATCTCGGTCTTTTTCTTGAGACAAAGCGGCGAAAAAAGCAGACTCATCTCAAATTTCAGTCCTTCCTACCAGCGATTAAGTTTCCATGGTCGCATCTCACTGATGAAGCTCGACATAGAAGATTTTTTTCTTTTTTCTTTTCTTCTGGGTTGGTAGTTTGGTGCTCATCTCCTCTAGACTTCTCTCCTAATCTCTGTCTCTCAGATACAGCTACTCCCTTTTTGAGTTTTAATCTTCGATCGCAAAATCAAGGATTTTACTTCTCTATTTTATGGGGATCTGTTCCTCAGATAAATGACTATTCTAATTTTTTATATCAGTTTCTGGGCTCTACTCAATTAATTGGAAATTCATGTTTGGATTTACTTACGTCCCACCCACACCATCTCCTCTAATCTTTAAGTTCACTTTTACCAGCACCGCACAACCATGGCTTCGCTGGAGTTAGACGTCGGCTCTTTTCGAACCACTGAATCTTTCAATTTTGCCACATGTGCCTCTCTCCTTATCAATTTGTTCAGTACTTGACCGCAATTAACCACCGCTTCTTTTCGATTTATGATGATGTTATTAAAGCAACTGACAGGACCCGCCCCGGATTTCACCCCGAAATCCGAAGTAGCCCTGCGGGGCCCACCTTAGAAGAAATTCTACCAAAAATTTGGCAGAACTTCCTCTAAAATGGACTACCCAAAACCTGTAGAAAAACATTTACACTTCTAAATCAATTCATCCTTATGCTCCTGGAGCCACCCTGCTCCCCAAATCAACATCATCCCAATTCACATAACACAAATCACAACTTAAATAACATTAATTCCTCAGGTGATCAGAGCAATTCTAATAGCAAGGGTAGTCAAGGAAAACCTAAAACAAAGAGAAAAACGCAGAAGCCATGCTGTTGACTATGCCTCAACTCCAGTGTACGCCCGACCTCAACTAATTTCGCCTGCAAACTGGGCATTTGAAACCGAAGGGCCCAGGGGAAAGTAATTGAAAAACATGTTAGAGTGAGTGGACAAAAATAAACAAATAATTGAATAATTTTAAAGAAAAGAAGCTGTATTACTTTCCCACAAATTTAAATTCATAAAACTTCGATGCATGCAACGTTTATAAAACTTATATGTTTAAAACTCGGAGTCTCGTGAGAACATACCAGTCCCCGCTGGCTAAACGAATCCGACTAGCCCCGCTAGTCAAGTAACAAATAAAAGGATATGGGGAAGGGATGTCACAATCGGGTAAAGGACCCCTAACCTCGACTGCCACCCACACATAGATTGTGTGAGGAGGAGACTAATAACCTCAACTACCACTCACGTGAGGAGGAGAAACCTCGACTGCCACTCACAAACACAAAGTAAGTGAGGAGGAGAATAAGCTACCTCGACTGCCACTCACAAACACAAAGTAAGTGAGGAGGAGACCTAGTAATTGGACCCCGGTATGGTGAAGGAAAACATTCAAAATCCATAAAATCCGAAAGGCTTCCCCAATCTCTCACGAGAAAATATATATATTCCAATGACGTGACCCCGCACGTCAAAATATTCTCGAAAACATAATCAAATAGGCGAGAATCCTTCCGAAAACCTCAAGTACGATATTATGGTAGAAAAATCTCAAAATCGCCGAATAAGATGTAATAAAATTTCTGGAATTCTCCTCGGAAAAATCTTCATCGATCATCACATAACTCACAAATTCATTTCCCAACTCATACTCGAGATGGATTAATCAATTCCCGAAAATCAAATCATACTCCCGAAAAATAAATCTTAAATCCAAATCCGAGTATAATAAAATTAAATTCCGAAACTCATAAGGAAAAACAATGCCCAAAAGTATAGTCCAAAGCCAAATATTATACTTAATAAATAGAACGATAAATAATTAAATAAACCAATCATCATTTCGGAAAAATAAATGCATGCATCATTCTTTGAAAACAAAAGTCCACTCACAGTACTATTTAGGCGATCAAGCGTATGAGTTTCTTCGTCGAGCAATAGCTCGGTACGTCGCTCTTGAAGGGCTCCAAACTGGCCGGTGAAGTTTTTCCAGAAAAATCCAAGAACCCAAGATATTGCAATTGTCAATCCGGCCTCCACACAGCAAATTGGAATGCAAGACCTTAGGGGAAATGATCCTTGGCAAAAACCCGACCTTCGATGTCCGTTTGGTGACCGGAGGTGGCTGGAATTGCCGGGAATCGACGAAAACTCCAAACTGCAGCTGTGAAGAATTTTGCTTCGATCCGAGGTTTCTTGGCCAAATCGTCACAACCCAAGGCCGCTAGGGTGCAGGGAGGAAGGAGGCGCTCCTGTGGTGGCCGGCTGCGCGCCAGTTGGTGGCCGGAAGACGTGGAATCGAAGGAAGGAAGAAGAACCCGAAAGGGAAGGAAGAAAAGTCGGGGGAGAGGAGAGAGGGAAGGGGTGGGTTTCCGGTTTTTGGAAACCTACCTCAGTAAATTTCCATATTTAACTAAATTTTGACCATGAATAGTAACTTTCGTATTTCACTCATAGCTTTCACATACGAACTCCGATTTTTACGTACCACATATGCACGCGCTCGGTTTAACGTCTTCTACAACTTTCATGAAGAACATTTTCTCAAATTTTGACCCGAACAAAAAGTAAACTTTTAGGGCCACTAAAGTTACCGAAAAAGAGTAAAAGTAAATCAAATTGTCGTTTACTGTCCAAATGACTAGTAAATCGGTGAATTAAGATACGGGATGTTACAGCAACAGCTCTTGAATCAATTGCCAGCAACCGCAATTCTGATGCACTTTCTGATAACATTCTATCTGAGCAATCCAAATCTGTTTCTCTTTGGGTTGAACCTGCATTGGCTAATTTCTTCACCATTTAATCATATTGCCAAGAACCTTGTTGATTAATTTCACTACAGTCTAAGTCTTTAATTAACGCATCCAACTCCTTGTTCCCATCAATTGATTCCATTTCTACAATCCTCTAAACTCAGTCCTCCTAGCACCAAGTCCGTCAAAATTTAAGAAAATCAAGAGCACCCATATCAAATTCCCCACTTGATTCAGATCATTCCTGTATCAATTTCCAGAACAGGGTTTCTATATCCGGTAACGGCGAAGAATTTGACGATGGATGTGACAGAGTGAGATTTGGCGAAGAATTTGACGATGGATGTGACAAAGTGAGATTTGGCGAAGATATCTGGCTGGTGCTGCAAGAATATGAAGATGGCTAATATCCCATATTGTATACTGAGGCCCTGCCCATTTCAAGATTTATTCTTTCTGGTTAATCTGTTTCTGTTTCTGTATTTAGAGGTTGAATAGACGGAGGAGCATAAGGATCAGGAGCAAGATAGTGTTAGAGATAGAGGAGGAGATGTGGGTGGGATCCACGTGAAAATAAGGTTGATTGGCTGAATGACACGTTTCGGTCCGCATTTTTTCTTCTTCATGGACGTCCTCTTTGGAACGTTACTGTATATATATATATATATATATATATGTATATATATATATATATATGGAAAATGATTTGTGGCCTCAATGAGGCCTAAGATTTGTGGCCTCAATGAGGCCTAAGATTTGTGGCCTCAATCCTAGGTGTCATGCCATGTCACCTACACACATCACCTATTTGCCAAATCATGTCATGTAATTCTTGAGTAAAAAGACTATCTTATCCTTCCAAAATCTAATGACTCTAAATTATTTTGGTTTTCATCTAAAAATAAAATATATTATTTTGGTTTTTTTTTTCTTTTTCTTTTTTTCGTTATATATATATATATATATATATATATATATATATATATATATATATATATATATATATATATAATTCGTCAAAAAAAAATTATATACAAATATGTGTTTGTGTGTACACACACAGGCATGGAACCATGAATTAAATTTGAGGTGGGCTAAATTTTTAGGGATCAATAGATTTAATTACTTACATCAAGAAATCGATAAATACTCAAATTCTAACATAAATTACATTCTAATTTAGTCAAAAATTTCATTATAGAAGAGAAGTTAAAGTGTAATTCCTTCGCAAGGTTGAGAGAATGAGAATGAGTGCAGGAAAGAAGAGAGACTGACCCCTATAATAATGATGTGCAAAGAGAATTAGAGAGAGTTGAGTATGAGAAATGCAAAACCGGGTAGAGAGAGGAGGAGACATATAACTGAAAAAGAGGAGAGAAAGAGGAAAAAAGTTTATTTGTATAGTTGTCTACTTGTTATTTACAGACTACAACTTATCTTAATCATACATATACATAATAATATTTTCCCCCCAAAATGTTGGGGTGTGCTGCAGCACACCTCAGCCCACCCCTACATCCGTGCCTGAACACACACAAATATATATATATATATATATATATATATATATATATTAATTTCATAATTCTAACCCACAAAATTAAAAAAAAAAATGATTAAAAAAAAGTCAAATTTAAAATTGATTTCACAAAAATGGAAAGAAAATATATTAATATCTTAATTATAACCCATCAAATTTGGTAAATTGAAGTAACATTCAACTCTTTTAATAAATGAATTTAATAAAATTAATGGAAGATTAGTTTACCTTACACTAACAAGTTAATTAGAAAAGTCAAAAATTAAATTGGATCCACAAAAATGGAAAGAAAATGTATTGAAATCGTAATTAAAACCTATGAAATCTGGTAATTGAAGAGGTAAGAAAATATCATTAATAAATTGAATTGGTAAAATTCTAGATTCCATCATTTCAAAATTTCTCTATAATTTAATATTGTCTCATCCAAACGCAACATTAGGAAGTGTTCCTTAAAGGTCAAGTGAGACTTCATTAATACAACTGTTTGTTTATTTTTTCATGAAAAAACAATCATAATGTTATTAATACTATGTAGAAATTCAATGAACAATAGGTGTATAACACAGCAATAATCAAAGAAAAAGTACAATTAAGGAAGGTGTAAAGTAGAAGTCATCGTCCACATTAACATTAAAGTAAGCTAACATGTCTTACACGAACAAATAAGTAATAAGTAGCTAATAATGAGCCAGTAAAGTTTACTGGGGACTTTTCCCTAATGACATATTTACACTAAAATAGAAATCATCATCCACACTGAAATTTAAAGTCAGCTAACATGTCTTACAGTAACAAATAAGTACTAAGTAGCCAATGATGAGCTAGTATAGTTCACTAGAGACCTTTACCTAATGGCATATTCACACTTAAATAGAAGCCATCATCTACTGAAACTGAAAGAGCTAACATGTCTTGCACGAACAAGTAAGTATTAAGTAGCCAATGATGAGCTAGTAAAGTTTACTGAGGATCTTTTCCTAATGGCATAATTACACTAAAATAGAAGTCATCATCCACATTGTCTTACAGTAACAAATAAGTACTAAGTAGCCAATAATGAGCTAGTAAAGTTCACTGGGGACCTTTTCCTAATGACATAATTACACTAAAATAGAAGTCATCATCCACACTGAAATTTAAAGTTAGCTAGCATGTCTTACACGAACAATAAGTATTAAGTAGCTAATAATGAGCCAGTAAAGTTTACTGGAGACCTTTACCGAATGGCATATTCACACTAAAATAGAAGCCATCATCCATTGAAACTTAAAATAAGCTAGTGTGTCTTGCACGAATAAGTAAGTACTAAGTAGCCAATAGTAAAGTTCAACAGGGAATCTTTCCCTAATAACATATTCACACTAAAATTGAAGCCATATATCATTCACATTGAAATTGAAAGTCAGCTAAGTACTAACATGTCTTATACGAACAAAAAAGTACTAAGTAGCTAATAATGAACAAGTATAGTTCACTGGGAACTTTTTTCTAATGACATATTTACATTAAAATAGAAGCTATCATTCACATTTAAAAATCATTATTGTCTATTGAAAAATTTGGGATCAACAAAACAAGTATACTTTCAAAAATTAATTTCCTCATGTGCAATATATTGTATTCCATATTAAGCAATTTCTTTTCAGATATCAACTTCCCAATCAATTTAGATATCTAGGTTTTCAATCACCAGATTTTATGAGTTAAAATTACGATTTAAATACATTTTCTTTCCATTTTTGTGAATCCAATTTAATTTTTGACTTTTCAAATTAACTTGTTAATGTAACTAATCTTCCATTAATTTTATTAAAAGATTTACATATTGCTTCAATTTACCAGATTTCATGGATTATAATTACGATATTAATATATATATATATATATATATATACACCACATTAATTCTCCATCGAAAATATATAATTTTTTTGGACGAATTATATATATATATACACCCATACTTTTTTTTGAATATGTATAATGAAAAAGAACCCAAAATAATGAAAAAGAAAGAAAGGAAAAAAAACCAAACAATATTTTTTTTTAGAAGAAAGTCAAAATAATTTAGAGCCGTTATATATTCAACAACATATATATATATATATATATATATATATATATATATTTTGACGAATTATAGATAAATATATATATTCACAAAAATATATAAATATAAATTTTTTTTAGACGAATTATATATATATAATAAAAAAAGAAAAAAATAAAATAATATATATTTTCTAGAAGAAAGCTAAAATAATTTAGAGCCATTAAATTTTGAAAGGATAAGATAGTCTTTTTATTCAAGAATGACATGACATGATTTGACAAATTAATGAGGTGTATAGGTGACATGGTTTGACACCTAGGATTGAGGCCACAAATCTTAGGCCTCATTGAGGCCCTATATCATTGCCCTATATATATATATATATATATATATATATATATATATATATATATATATATATATGAAAGATATTATGTTATCAAATTGAGATTCTATTAGCTTTGTGGTTAATACTTCAGAGTGGCAGATCATAAGATGTTGGAACATGACTTCATATAGATCGTTACAATCAAACTAACAATTTATGTGAACTTGGCATCAATAAAATGTGGTTCTTAATCAGAACAAGACGAAATTCATTTATCACGGTTTTGAAAGTCTACACATACACTTTAGAACATGAAATCCTTCTTGTTGTATTTGCCTTCCTTTTCCTTCATCTTACGCTTCCTCTTCTTCTCACTATCTGCAACCATGTCATCATCTAAATCTTCTCCTTCTTCTTCCTCCAAATCACCCCAATGCTTTGTCTCATGATCAACTGGCTCTCGGAGCCCACAGTCTTTCATCTGATCCCTCAAGCTTACCTGATTAAACTCTTTTCCTTCATAGTACAGATCACCAAGTGCTGTGAGCTTTGGCTTAGTCTGGTACTTGAAAAAGGCATCATAAAGTACCTGATAATCAATATCCATTGCCCCCAACTTGTTACTATCTTCTTTCTCAATCCACGCCTGTCTAATTTTCTCGATTCCAGTTGCAGCAATGTAACTAGGAAGCCGATAAGGTGGCTTCTCGATTCCACTTTCACCCTCCAATTCTACCCCTTTCTTACTCCATTGCTTTGGCACCGGTACAGTATTCCGATCCGATTTCAAATTAAGCACCGGCAGTTTAGGCCTTAATGCACACCTCTGTTTCAATCTAGCTGCAATTGTTTTCTCTTGTTTTTGTTGATTCTCCTCGGCTTCTTCTCGGGACTCATCATCTTCCTTTTTCTCATCAACACCCGCTGCTTCCTTGAACATGAATTCTTCTAAACTTTTTCTCAACTCGTCAACACCCGCTCCTTCATTGCTGAACATGAGTTTTTCGAAAAGAATTCTCAACTCCTCAACACCAACCCCTTCCTCCAACATGAACTTTTCGAAAAAATTTCTCAGTTTCTCAACATCATCATCACCGTGGCTCGCTGCTGTCTGGTGCAAGATTGTCTCGTCACTCATGTTTGGACTAACGTACGAGGCAAAGTTATTAAGGTCAAGCTGTTGAAACTTGGACAAAGTAGTGATTGCAGAGAGAATATATGTAAATAGAATCCCGTTGGTTCCTTCACTTCCTTGTTAATAAAGGATTAGGAATCCTAAATTTGACAAAAGCCACTTAAAAAAAAAAAAAAAAAAAAAATTGGGAACACTTAAGAGAAACAGTTTTAGTATAATTAGACTTCTGAGAAATTCCCCATTAAAAAAAAGAGAAAATTTCAGTTACCGTCCCCAAACTATGCTGCCTGCCAAGACCAATTTGATACCCAAACTCTCAAAAGTATCAATGTGATACCCAAAGACGTATTTTGATATCAACGTGATACTTCCGTCAAAAATCTCTAACGGCGCCGTCTGTGCTGACGTGGCAAGCATGTGGGCCCAAAAAAAAAGTGAAATGACCAATTTACCTTTTTTTTTTTGTCAATTCATTTTTTTTCTTTTCATTTCTTTTTCTTCTTGTTCTTCTGGGATTTTGTTCTTCTCCTCCTCCCAAACCATCACCAATGCTGCCATCATCCTCTCCAATTCCTGCTAAAAAATCAAATCTTTCTGCACCCAGAAAACTGGTCTGGGCACCCGGCAGACACCCATGTCTTCTTCTCCGCCATAGCCCAGTACATCTTCACTGATCATCAAAATAACGCACCTATTGGATCCACTATCGCGATTCAACTACCACCTAAAACGAAACCGAAACATTTAAACACACTTACAAGCAGAGCTCTTTACCCAGCACCACCGGAAATCCGAAACCCGAAACTCAAAACTCTCTATCACTGATTCCTTGCCAAAATAGAAGCCTCGGCGTCGTCCTTGAGAATCGAATCTAAGCAATGTACCTTGAAGCATCAAGAACTCTGAATTGGATTCTTCTTAGCAACTTGAGAGTTCCACAACATCCACGCTTCCCTATAATGTGAAAACAGCTCCTTCATCGCTTGGTTCTGATATTGAGGCCGATAATAAGCCCCAAGACTCCCAGCAAACCTTGTTGATGTCAACACCCTTCCTAGCTCTTGGAACCGCCACCAGAGCGAAAGGACCAAACTGGTAGCTCTTCGAACTCTCCTTCGCCCCACAGCCATCCGAATTGCAGTTCTCAACCTCACCCTGATCTTGAACTCTCTTCTCCACAACCTTGCTCCTCTTACTACTCGCATTCGTCAGATCAGTCTCAAAGCTCCTCTTCTTAGCCTGCTCCAAATTCGGCTCCGAATTCAAATTCAAACCATCTCTTCTCCCATTCATCCCCAACCACCTGTACGGGCTTCCCTGTATCCACCGTATGAGTCTTCTCAATCAAATTCACCGACAACAACACATTCGCAATGTCATAGATCCTCCTCACCTTCGTCCTCATCACTGATACATTTTGTGCATCCCCTACTCCAAGCAGTAATTTCGCAGCTTCATCAAGAGAAATCGATTCCGATTCCGATCCGGTACACACGAACAGCTTCACGAAATTCTGCGCCAGAAGCGCCAGAGACTTTTCCCTCTTGGTCTCATCCAGGGGATTGTTGTTGTTGTTATTGCAGGCCACCGGGATCGGAGTCAGATCCAGGCCTTCTTCTCTGAGCTCCTTCAGGGCGTTAGGGACCTTGCCGAAACCCTTCCACGTGTACGTGTTCTTGGACTTTCTTGACATTTGGGGGGTTTCCGGGTAGGAGGAAGCGGCCATGGTTTAGAGAGAGCTCACAAATCCACAAATCCATTCCCAAAAAATAATCAATTGTGATAGTAAGGAGAGAGGATCAGATTGGGAAAGGGAGAGAAAGAGAGAGAGACAGAGCTCGATCTGTTTATTTATTTTTTATTTTAATTAATTAGTAGAGAAAGACAATTTTACCCTTGATAAAAATATCACATGGGACCCAGATGCTTGCCACGTCAGCAAACAGACAGCGCCGTTAGAGATTTTTGACGGAAGTATCACGTTGATATCAAAATACGTCTTTGGGTATCACATTGATACTTTTGAGAGTTCGGGTATCAAATTGGCCTTGGCAGCATAGTTTGGGGACGGTGACTGAATTTTTCTCTAAAAAAAAAAAAATACTGGTGCAAGCGTGTATACTTTTAAGAAAGGTATTGACCAAGGTAATTTAGCTCTGCTGCAATGTCAAGTTCCACGAAAGGTATTGAAAGTAGTAGTACTACTACTGCCGCTATCAAACGAGATTTGGGTAGATTATCGGCCTCTGCTTCTGGTCATATTCATCGTTCGAATAGGTCCAAATCCAGAAGTAATACTAGTTTTGACGATCTCCCTGAGGATGTATTTGCCGAAATCCTTTGTCGACTTCCTTGCAATAAAATTCTTGTTCGATGCAAGTGTGTGTCCAAACGCTGGCAGAGCCTTGTCTCGTTTCTCGTATGTGATCCTAAGTTTATTGGACGGTTTATATGCCTCAAGCATGATGGTAAAACACCAATAATTCGTAGTCTACTGAATTGGGAAGGAAACGAATTTCGTGTCACCAAAGCGGAGGAATTACTTACCACAATGAAGATGAAAGCAGAGGAATTGATTACCGCGGTGACTATGAAAGTAGAAAAGTTGCTGACCAGAATGACAACTAAAGAAGAGGATGAAGCGTATATTACAACAGCCGACTTCGCTACCATAATGACCACAACCGCTGAGAAGCAAGGTTTTAAATTTCTCCGAAACTGCCGAAATTTCCGTCGAAATTTCCGTAATTTTGAAGTACCGAAACGAAATTCATATGCTATATCATTTCCGTAAGAAGTTTCCCGAAATTTTCAGAAATTTTCCGTACATTTCCACGAAATTCTTAATTTCCGAAATATCTACACACACAATATATATTTAAAAATTCATACCGAAATTTTGTCCGAAATTTCTCTAAAATTTCTGTTAAATTTTATGTCACCTACAATGAATTTTTACTTCATACTTTTATAGAGAAAATATGAAATTTTGATTTTGATTTTTTTTTTTTTTTTTTGCAATCAAGTTGAATACAACAAAAAATCTTTTTGTTTTTATCTGCTACAAAGTTGAATGCTCCAACCATAACATGATTTCCTTTTTGCTTCGTCTCAAATATTGTATGCTTCATACACTGTAACATCATATTAGGTAATTCCACAATATCTGATATATGGATTGCATGTGGAAAGGGAACAACACGTACACATACAATAACCATGTGATGAAGTACGAAAATCATTTCCAAAATTCATGTACTTGGGAGCAGTATTGTATGATACTAAATGAAAGCAGTTCAACCAGCTAGATCGAACCACATCGTAATAGCTTTTATATTCTTTTTGTTGTACTTGTTCATTTTCATTCATGGAGTTTTAGTTTTACGTGCCCCGCCCCACCCCCTTGTAATTTTCTAATTATTAAAAAAAGTAAATCATATTTACATTATCAATATACAACACATTATCAATACACATAGATAAAAACATTAGTTTAGCAATCTACTACAGTACTAGTTAATTACTCGTCCATATAAAATATCATAATTCTGTTATAAATGTATAATTTTAGAGATGTTACATTGTAAATAGGTTTATTATAGGTTAGTTTAGTCTATTTAAAAGTTTCATTCAAAAATATCATTTTATAAATGCAATTAATTTGATTTCTTTATTTTTAACCGAAATTTCCACCGAAATCGAAACTTTCTCCGAAATTTCCTTAAATTTGAAGTACCGAAATCGAAACCGAAACCGAAACCGAAATTTGAAACCTTGCTGAGAAGTCATTTGTTACAGTTTCGTCCAAGCCCTTAGCTCCACTGTCTAAATTAAAGCCTCATGAGAAGCTATCATTTGGAAAGAAAACCGATGGTGTTAGCAACATATAATGACTTGGTTTTGTGTCGGGATCTTAATGTTGATGTTGATGATGATGCTCCCTTAAAAAAAGCGTATGAGTATTACTACATCTGCAATCCATACACATTTCAATGTGTTGCTCTCCCACGACCTCTTCGCGCCCATGATCGGTACGGTCACGTGACTGTTGGATTCATATGTGATCTTGACAATTCTGGGAGTAGGTGCAAAGTTGTGAGATTTCATCCAAAAGATAAAAAAAATTCCTCCAAATTAGAAGTGGAAATCTTTTCCTCCGAAACTGGTGAATGGAGAACGTCAATTATCTCATTCAGACAGAAAGTATCTTCTTGTCATATCTATACTACCTAATCCTTACAATGGAATGTTGTATTATTGGAACACTGACTACAACAATTTCGTTGGGTTTGATCCTTTCAAGATCAACAGTAGTAGGGATGGTGATGATACTATTGAACCTTATAAAGGTCGTATCATTGAGTTTGAGTTTGGTGGGGAGAGCTCTAAGATCGCGTGTGTAGGCATGTGCGGAGGCCGTCTAAGATTCATCGGCGGATTCGACTTCATTTCATGTATTCTTCCAGTGTGGGAACTGGAAGAAGAACAAGATGAGAGAGCTCTCGATAGATCTGGCAAATTGTTTTTGAAACGCACGACGTATTCACTGGATAGAGAAATGGTTGATACACACCAAGACATAATGAGGTTCTGTGCAGACCGGTTTTTTGATCCGAATGACGAGAATATCTTGTGCATGCTCAAACACGGAGATACTGGTAGTCAATTTTTGAAATACAACATTTGTACAAGAAAGTGGTCAGTGATGTGTCATGCGCCCGATGTCCGAATTTACCATGGTTACATTTTCCCATTGACAGTGCTCCCGTGGTGGCCGACACCGGTTCCTAAATGGCATCACCCCAAAGGTCATGGTGCAGCTCGGAATTTACTAGCCTGGCGTGGAAGATAATAGATAGATATATATATCTTTATTAATTAAGTCAATTCTGTAGAGAATGGTTAAATTTTTGAAGTACCCGTAATGTCCATAGTTTATTAATATGAAGAATAACAATACTTTCATCATGAGAGGGTGAAATTGATATTAGCCATAAAACTGAAAATAACTACCCACTATCCATTTATTTTCTTTTTTGTTTTCCAATCTTTATCTACTTTCATAAATTTTCAAAAATAAACGGTCAAATGGCACGAACAGAGTGCGTGTCAAGAGGCTAGTGTATATATATATATTGAGAAAAATTTGAATAAAATTGAACTAGAACGAGGTGTTGAGTTCCGTTAGTTTTGCTTTATTGGTTGAATCTGTCTTTTTTATTTTATTATTATTATTATTTTTTTTTTTTATGTTAGGAAGTAGTATCATTTTGGTCACTATATTTTTCTTTTTGAGTAATTAGGTTTCATGTCCCTATCTCTTTTTCTTTAATAAAATTAAATAGGAGTTTTATCATCTCTTCCACTTTATCCTCTATTCATCATCTCTTCCAATTTATCCTCTATTCATAAAAATAAAATTAAGGTGTTGAGTTTTAAAATATTACTGTACGGTGTATTTCTCTTTATCTTTTCTTTGAGGTAAAGAGTTCATAAATTTTGATCATTGTCTTACTCTAAATAGACAATGTAAGCTCTGAGTAGTCTATGCTAACAAAATTAACTAGCCTTGTAGGCAAACTACTCTATCTAACCCTACTACGCCAAGCACGTTATTGTGGTACGAGAGAGCAAGATACTTCTACAAAAACTTCTAGAGAAGCTTCTACTATCATAGACCAAAATCAAAATAAAGCACCTAGGTTAAAAACCCAATGACCCGAAAGCCAAGTCCCAAGCCCAGGCCCAAGCAAAACCTGAGCTAGCAGGGAGATGAAATCCCTACGCCTCCTGCTAAGTCATCGCCGCCACTGCCAAGCTTTCTGGCGGTCGGCCTTTCCACACTTCATCAAGCCAGAAACCTGCAAGTACCGCTACCTCTCTTCTGCAACTCGCCGGGTCAGAAGAAAGCCCGCACTAATTAATCACTGCCAGAACTAATTCGGAAAGGCCCAATTAGATCGCTAACGCCACCTCCCTACAGGTCAGTCATCTCTCAACTTGGTTCCAGGTCGTCGAAAGTCACTAAATCGTTGTAACCCGAGAGCGACCTGGACGACTGCCGCTGATGCATCGCAGCCTGCACCGCATGTACTCCACAGACACTAAACCACCCGCATAGATCCACCTCCAATAACCTTCTCACCCAGCCAAGGTTGGTGCTAGACGCGATCGGTCATGGCCGCCGCTGTGTACGAAACCCTAAGGGCTAGGGTTCTCTCTTAGAATCCTTTGTTGTTTGATCGTATATTTCTCTTTATCTTTTTGTATGATACATATCTAATTGTCTGTATTTGTCTTCGTCTTAGTATGTACCACCATATCCATGTTAGGGACTAGTATCTATTTGGTCACTCCGTTTCTTTTTCTTCGAGGAGTTCATGTCCCATTCTCTTTTTACTTTAATAAAGTTCAATAGGGTTAAGACTATCTTTCGACCCTTCATAAAAATAAAAACAAAGTGTTGTGTTTTAACATATAAATGTAGGTTATATTTCTCTTTTTTTTTCTTTTTTTTTTGTATGATACATAGATAGATTATTTGTATTTGTCTTCGTCTTAGTGATGATGTTTCTTCTTGCCACATGCCAAGTGATTTGCATTAATCTTTTCAACTTCTGTTTTTTTTTTTTTTTTCTTGCTAAAAGATGTCACTGTTTGTGCGCCTGCGGCGGGGGGGATTAATTTAGCTTTATTGGGATACCCTCGTAAATCTCGGTCGGACTACTGACTGATTGTGTGTGTTACTAACTGGCTAACATAACCGAGTTGACTTGCTACCGCACCCCATTAAAAAAAAAAAAAAAAAAAAAAAAAAAGAGGTTACTGCAATTTTCACTCAAATGTTCTAACCTAGTAGGTAAAACTGAAAAAGGCCCATTACAAACAGAGGTTTAAAGCCCACAAAGAGCCCAAATCCATTGAGACCTGGCCACTATTTTACCTTCTCCTCAGTCTCTCGCCTCAGTAGTCGGTCCTCTCTGCTCAGCAACAAGGTTTCCTTCTCTTCAGTGAGTCGCCTGAGATCCTTCAATGGGTTACATACAGGAAGCACGTGAGAATCACGTGAAGAAGAAGGTAGAAGAAGGTAATATTCAAAACCCCAAACTCTCTAGGGCTCACAACTCTGCAACTACTTTTTTTCATTTGCTCGGCTCAAAATGCATAATTTGTTAACATTTGCTGAAGAAAAGTCTATGATTTTGTATGTAAATCACTGTTAATCTCAGCGCTGAGGAGCAAAATGAAGCAGAAGGCTATGAAGGAGTGTAAGGATTACGCTTCCAAATATGCAGAGTGCTCTACTGGGAGAACCATCTCCGTTGTTTGGCAGTGTCGCCAAGAAGCCAAGGAATTGAACAATTGCCTTCACCAATTGTAAGCCCAGTTCCTCTTTTTCGCTCCGATCGTTCATTCATCAATCATCACAAAAAGAAAGGATTTTTAGTTTTGTTATGTGCAAACAGGGACTTGTATCATTAGAATGGTCTTTTAAACTAGACTAGATAGTGATGAGTTTGTTGATTTTGGTGTGCTGCTGCTAATTTAAGAGTGGTATTGAGAAATTAAGATAGAACCCAAGTCTATTAGTGCATGATCTATTTTAGGGCCTAGGGATTGATCATTTGCATTCATCATCAAGGTTATGCTACTGGTTTTGTAGTCAATCAAGAAACGAGTTGGCTTTCAATCTTTAGACAGAGTTTTAGGGTTTAGATAGTACGTTTTGGGAATCGGATATATATGGTGGCATTTCTCGATGTTTTCTGGAACTAAATGTGGCCTCTTTGAGTTGTATGCAATAGTTTCCCAAATGGTTCCTTGAATTTTTTTCTTTTTAAGTGTTAGTGCCATCAGAAGCACATGGCCCATCAAGGGCAGCTTCTCATGCCATCTGTATCAACCAAACTTCAGTTTTTGATTTTGGATTGAATTGTGGCTAGAGAGAAAGATATTTATAATTACAAAACAGATGAGATACTATCTCATCTTTTTATTGCATTTTCTTGAGAGAATGTGAAGAGAGATGACAAGCATCTCATCGGAGAGCTGAATGGTAATGCCGGGGCAACTTCATCCTTAGTTTGTGCTTAGGGAATGATGGTGCTGGCAGAGCATGCTGTCGTTGCCACCACTTCATCAACTTTTTATAGTCTTTGGGTAAGAGAAACAAATTGTCTGAAAGGAAGCCAGTTGTCAGAAATATCCACTCTAATGCAGGGTCACATAAAATTAGAACTTCACATGATTACTTGAAATACTCGGTTTTCTGTGTGATTATGGATATGTGTATAATGGCAGTTTTTTTATTATTGCAGCACTAATGATGATGTCTTGGAACAAATGAAAAAAGATTATATGCTTCAACAACAGCAGAAGGAGTCTACCGGAAGTCTAAATCCATCTGCTATCTAAGCATGGACGAAACATGTAGTGCAGAGTTTGTTGTTAAGCAACAATTTTTAATGTTTTCCTAAAAGTGGTTATGCGGCATTTTATTCACCCCTTGTTCATATTTCAACTAAACGTTACGTTATTTTGATTCCCCCTGTGGTGTAATTGATGTCCAGGCTAGTGAGCTTTTTCAACGATAGGCACGTCATTTCCATCTTGGAGGATTGAACTGGCCAATACTGTGTAGTTGGAATCATGTCAAAATATGGAATTATGGATATGCAAAATTTGGTCTTTCGGGCCTGTTTGAGACTTATTCTTTTGCACGTTGCTATTTTCATCTCCATGATGATCTTGGTTTAAGATTGGATTGATGGCTAAAATGTGAAATTTTCCCATGCTAAGTTGATTTGAAGCAACTCATACTAGAGAATATCAGAGTAATAGCAATTCAAATTTTCTGTTGGTACACTAGCACCCTATGCCTCTTCCATCACGTTGAAAGCAAAACCTAGTAGGAATTTGAAAAACTCCGTAATCTTTCAGCCAAACCAGATCTATTCTACACAATCCTCATTTCTTGACTTCATTTACGAAATTTTCCGGCCGCAACTTCAAAAGCTTCAGCACGCTGAATCACATATGAACAGAAGCAGTTCACATTTCTGAACTATACACCAGAAGCCACAATTTGCTTTTGTAGTGTATAAAGTTATAAACACGGTGAAGGTTACAATCCAAACAAACAGGAAAAAGAACAAATATAAATTGCAGGATTTCTAAGACGTTTCTAGTTCAACGGTATGTTTAACTGCCCTCAGACACAGTGGCGGAACTTGGAGCCCAATCTTGGAGGGGCCAAAAATTAATAGTTTAGTAAATTGGGGCAATGGGGGGGCCATATATATACAAAATTGTTGACTTTATTGGTGTTATACACGGCTGGTTAAGGAAATTTGAAAACATTGGGGGGGCCATGGCCCTCACCCGCCCCTATAAGGATCCGCCACTGCTCAGACAGTCAAGCTCTAGTAAACAGTATCCTTAATTTGGTAATTTTATGGTCATTAGGCTCTGTCCATTGAGTATTGACCCATTAACATGCCCTGCCCGAGCCCTATCAACGATAGGGTGCAGAAGACTATGGGGTACCCCAAGGAGACTAGATGGAGGACGAAGAGCACTGCGTGTGAGTAATCAATCTGTTTGAAAACTGAAACATTTGAAACTGGTGCATCTGTTTAGTCCTAGTTAGCTCTATCCACTCATATAGGTGCTTAACTTGTTACAGTTTAAGTGCTCTATCTCTATGTATGTCAATTATCATCAGTGTGATGGTTATTCATTTTATTAACTGTCTTTGCTTGCATCGTCGAAGCATTGTTATGAGTTTTGTTGATTGGAAACGGACTTCAATTCCGATTTACTGGAAGAAGATTTGCTGATCGAGCATAGTGCAAGTGAGACCAAGAGGATTGGGATTGATTAAGAATCGACCTAAGCGTTTGTATTCTCTCTTTTCTTAAGGCACTATCAATGTCAACACTATTAGTCATTTTCTGGAACAAAATTTTAAAGCATCCTTTCTGTTATGTGTTGTACTGCAGTGTATGTTGCTCCTTTATTTGCAGCTGGGTTTTGGCCCTTCCCCTACCCCTAGCACGTGGCTCATTGCTTTCTGGTCATTGCATGGTGGAGTGGTCAAAAAAAAAAGACAAGAAAGAATAATATAAAGATAAAAAGATGGATGGTATGGCAAGTACCCCATTTGCATTATTGCATATGTCAATTGGCTGTTGGGGATTTCAGGATGAAAGAATCTGTAACTTTATCCACACATTCTTGCATATATATGGGACTTATATCAAGCACAATATATATGACTAGGCACCAACTCACAGGTTTATATACATAAGATCCTTGATTACTTATAGATTATGGATTCCCTGTGGGATCTTGTCTGCAGGTTTAAATTAATCTTATCAATTATCAACGTGGTCATAGTGTGGTATAAAATATTTCGAGTAAAACCGACCTAATACTGCATCTTTAAGACAAGGTTCATCTCTTGCCTTCAAAAGAATTCTCTCAGTTCCTGAATGTGTAAATGCAGTGCAGAATTCATTTCATATTGGCCATGCCAAAAGTAAGGTATTTATCCTAAAGAGATAGAAGAAATTATCTATCCTAAAGAGAAAGAAGAAATTACGTACAGATAGCGCACATAGCATCATGCATGCATACAGCATGGAAGTCTCTGACCAAAAAAAGTTTCGATTGCTTACTAATGTTGTAGGCAGAAATGGCTTTTCTTTTGCAGTAGTTCAACCTTTGTGGAATAATAATGACGTGCAGAAAGATATGGACAGAAGCCAAATATTCCGAGGCAAGTACAATATTTTCAGAGAACAAAATCTAATTTCCAGAATTTTCTTGCACATGGTTGATTATTCCTTCCATTTTTGTGCTCTATTGGTCCTTTTTTCCCCTTTTGGGACAACTTGTACAGGGTGCAGTAATAAAATGTGTCCTAGTTTTGAGGTAATTTTATGGACAAATAGAGTATAAAAAGAAGATGGAATAAGTTGAGCATGAAGAGTCAAAAAGCAACTGAGAAGATAATAAGATATTTGAAGAATAAAGTTATTGACTGAACATTTACATGATGCATCTCCTTAGAATTTTAAGAATATTCATTCCAAAATCAAAATCTATAGGCAACCTTATTAGAGTATAATTCTATGAATTAATTAGATAATGCATATTTCTTAAACTTCGAAAAAAAATTGGGTAAATGATAATGCTTCAATTTAATCCGCAAAGAAAATGCCAAAGGAATATTTGGATTATGGAAATCACAAACCAGCAGCAGCCTGATGATAAGCTTCATCACCGGCCTGTTGAATCCAATTTCATTAATTATCTTCTCATTGCAATCAACTTTTTCAATTTCGCACGAGGGGATGACTGATTGATGGGATGTTCAGGATCAGTTGTTTGATCATGAGTCCAGCTGGATCTAGATAGGCCAATCCATGGTTCTGTAAGTTGTGATCATTGTGATAATTTCTCATGATACTGAGAGATGAGCAAATTGGTATATAGTATTACTCATGAATAACTGATTTTCAGTGACCAAAAGTCAACTAAATAACTCACATGCATGAGAATCAGCAATGACATAATATGCTGAGTTCATAGTCCACTTGTCAGATAAAAAGAAAAGGAGGAATGAAAAAGCTTTCTTTCCTAATGAGCTAGAGCTGGCCTTTGTGATCTTCTATATAAAGAGCTTCAAGGCAATCACATTAGCGGAAAATTCTACAAATATTAACGTATGACATGCATATAATTCCCTTAAAGTGTTAAAATGCGTCATCAAAATAGTAATATTAGTCCTCAAAGTGGTAACATGAGTCTTTAAAGTGATAAAATTTCTTAGTTACGACATGAGTCTTCAAGTGGTAAAATGAGTCCTTAAAGTGGTAAAATGAGTCATCAAAGTGATAAAAATAGTTGATGTATGAGAAACATTAACATACCATAGCCTAACATACCACATTAGCATCCACACCACAAAGACCAGAACACTACTATTCCACACATTGCATGCGATTTAGAAGATCAATGGCAACCATTTCCTTCGATCTACGGCCTAATCTTCAAGCAACTAACAACCATCAACATGGAGGTGTTGTTGAAGAAATTGAAGGCCTTATCAGAGTCCACAAAAATGGATGCATAGAAAGGCCTTCAATTATCCCTAGTGTCCCTTGCACTACTGCAGCAGCTAGAGATGTTGTCATTGACAAATTCACCAACTTGTGGGCGCGTATTTATGTTCCCAGCCATCCCGCGGCCAACAACCTCCCGGTGCTTGTTTACTTTCACGGTGGAGGATTCTGTGTTGGCTCTGCTGCTTGGAGCTGCTACCATGAGTTCCTCAGCAACCTTGCTTGTAAAGCAAGTTGTGTCATCGTCTCTGTTAATTACCGTTTAGCCCCTGAGAACCGTCTCCCTGCTGCCTATGATGATGGTGTCAACGCTGTTATGTGGGTGAAACAACAAGCTCTCAGTCAGAGTTGTGAGCAAAAAAGGTGGTTAAGTCGGTGCAACCTCTCGAGCTTGTTCATAGGTGGTGACAGTGCAGGGGCTAACATAGCCTACAATATTGTCACCACCCAGTTCTCAAATTAATGAACAGTCGGTTTTAAAACCACTGCGTCTCAAAGGTACTGTTTTGATCCAACCTTTCTTTGGAGGTGAAGCGCGTACTTGGTCTGAAAAATATGCAACTCAGCCGCCACAGTCTGGACTAACTCTATCAAACTCCGATGTGTATTGGCGATTGTCACTGCCGTTGGGGGCCAACCGAGACCATCCGTGGTAGTGCAATCCCTTAGCGAATGGTGTGGCCAAGTTGAGGGACTTGAGAATCCCAGCTATAATGGTGTGCGTATCAGAGTTGGATATATTGAAGGATAGGAATTTGGAGCTGTGTAATGCTTTGACTAGCTTGGGAAAAAAGGTGGAAACAGTAATGTACAAAGGGGTTGGGCATGCATTTCAAGTTCTGCATAATTCTCAGCTCTCTCATCCTAGCTAGGACCCAAGAACTAGTGTCCCACATCAAGGCTTTCATAAACCAGTACGTAGTAGCTACTGACTAGCTCATGGATTTGATTTAAAAGTTTGTAATTACATCATTACATGTATGCAATATTTAATTTTCTTTTGATAAACTGTAATTGGAAAGTTAAATTTTAATGTAATATATTTTCATTGGTTTTAAAGAATTTCTTTAACTGTACGTATATGTGAATGTCTATATAGGTTGTTCGACACATCAAGTAGACTCTTGATGACTCCGAAGATTCATTGTTGCTACTTTCTTTCTTTGTGTTTTTTTTTTTGGACAAATGTTGCTAAAAGTTCAGAAATTATTATGGAACTTCTAGCTATATGGGTCAATATTGAGATCTTGGTTCATTGGCTTAGACGTGGACCAAGTGGATGATAGGAGACTTTGTTGTGGTACGTACTCCATTTGAAATTTCCTCGTATATTTCCACCATGGTTTTATATTCTATATGAATTTATATAGAATTGATGGTGTAATATATATATATATATATATATATATATATATATATATATATATATATATTCCTATCCAGAGCGGAGTTCCGCTTTGAAATTAAGGAGTGAACTTCGAGTTTTGGGTCACTTTTAGGTTGTATATCCACATCTCGACCGTTCAGTTTTTAGGTACTAGTGTATAGATCATCTCTACAAATTTTCAGCCAAATTGATAACCGTTAAGGCATTGATAACTGCCTTAAAGCTAGTACGGTTTAGGTTAGACAGATTCGGTTCGTCGATTGGTTTAAGCGAGTTAGATACCTTAACGATCATCAATTTGGCTGAAAATTTGCAGAGATGATCTATACATTAGTACCTAAAAACTGAACGGTCGAGATGTGGATATGCGACCTAAAAGTGACCCAAAACTCGAAGTTCATTCTGTAATTTCAAAGCGGAACTCCGCCCTGGATAGGATATGTATATATATATATATATATATATATATATGTACGGCTATAGATTGTCTGCGGAAGGGTATGTCTGGCACCACTCGAGCTGCTTCATTTGATTGCCGTTGCAGTGGAATTCGCAGGTCTGTTGAGAGAATGATATATGGATGTTCACCAGCGTTGTGGCGAAGACAAGAATGCTCTTTGGAATGAAAGGTTTTCAGACTGAGTTAGCTGCTGTCCTTTCCAGTCTCATGAGGTAAGATGTGCAGATTACATGACAAAAAAAAAATCAATGTATTTTATCGTCCGGGCGGCCTAAGTCTACATTGCAATAGAGAATATATGTAATACCAAAATATAGAATTAGAGGTCATGAGTTTTCTTAAAGGGAGCTTCTATTCATACCTCCAAAATTAGTATTTGTACCTCTCTATTTTTCCAAATTATAGTTGACTTTGTCAACTCATGCCAAATTACCAATAAGGACACAAAAGAGAGAACAAAAAAAAAACTTTTTTTTTTTATAATTTTTTTTAACCCCACCCCTCCCATGATGTCAGTGAGGTCTGAAACTGTGACATCCACGATATCGGTTATCCTAGATAACTAATAGATCACCGCTCACAGACAAAAAAAAAAAAAAAGTCTCTTCTTACCTTTACAAACACAGTATGTTTCGATGAGGCAATTTGGAAAATTCTAAGCTGTGCATTGCCTATTATATTGTTGCTTGCGCTTTTTTTCCAACTCGAAGCAATTAGTAAATATGTGTCTCTCTCCAAGCTAAGGAGCATTATGTTGGACCGGCTTTGGAACACCATGACCACTTTCAGTACGGGCATCTGTACTTAAATCATAATTAAGTGATGAAAACTTTGTATTCAAAAACTCAGTTTAATTAAAAATTTTGAGAATTAGGAGTAATATCTAAACATCTCAGATAGCAGTATGCCAACGTGCTTCTATATTCAATTGATTTAATGAAAAATACTGTATTGACAACCAACTGGCATGGAGATATTTTTTTTTTTTTTTTTTTGCAGCTTAATTGTATGAAGGGTAAAATAGGATTGTGAAATCTTCAAAAATTGAATGATGTTCGACTATTGATTTTGGAGGTATGAATAGAATGTAAAAGAAGAAGTTTTTATTGATTTAATTGGATGATTGGCGTTGTGGGAAAATTAGGGAGGTCTAGATAGCAAATTAGTTATCTATAAAAGTAAGTTGGGAGGTCCAAATCCCAACTTTGGAGGTATGAATAGAAGCTCCCTTTCTTAAAAAGAGAGAGAGAGGGGAAAAAAAAAGCCCAATAACTATAAGAAAGACTACTTAACACCCCCATTCTTTTCATGGTGGGGAGCTATATTGTAAGTTCAGGGGGCTTTTTGATAAGAGAAAAATGCACCATCAGTGCCTCGACTCTTGTGCACCGGCCAAGTTAATACCCAGACTCTCAGTGCTACCAATGTGATACCTGAACCTATATTTCGCTATCAATGAGATACTTCCGTCAGATTTTGGTAACGACTCCGTTAGATATGTAACGTGGCAAGCACATGGGCCCCAAAAATGCCATGAAATAGATTTTTTTTTTACAATTTTCTCTCTCCTCTTCTTCTTCTTCCTTTGTTCAGTTGTTGCTGGTTGCTGCGATTGCTTCCAAATATTCTTTTCTAAAATTTCTACCACATCATGATTGCTTCACACTTAGTTTTTATGAACTTCATCCCTCAATTCCAGCAATTGTTCATGTAATGTTCAAGTCCTTGAATCCAATCCAAATCATCCATTTTTTTTTTTGATAAGCTTTACCTCACATACATAACTCAATGGCCACAACCACAGTGACCCATACAAACAACTCAGAGACTCGGGCTTCAAACTCATTCCAATTACCACCATCTGAAATTCCGAATTTGAATTCTCCGGAATCACAACCCAATTATCCAAATTTCCAAATTAGGGTTCGAAAAGACGACGACCACCTCTGGAACAACCTGTATTCTCGGTCACCTCCCAATTGATACGAGCCGGAAGACGACGCTATCGACGACGATCTAGACGAGGAGAATTACGGCCAAGACGATGTCGTCGTGGAAGAGCAGTACCAGCACTACCCGCACGACCTGAATCGGAGGGTGTATTGGGATAAGTCAAATGGGTTTGATGAGATGAGGGATAGTCCAGGGGAGTCGGATAGTCCTGGGCGACCAGGCTGCACGTGCCCACGTGGACGGAGCCGCTCCGGGAGTGCTTGACCGGCTGAAAGCCGCTGCTCCGGCTGGCCCCGCCGAGCTGCGTGTCCGTTTTCTTGGAATAGTGGTGGTACGAGATCATGATCGTCTTAACGAGAGAGCCTATGCCCTTGGAATGGTTGCTTTGGATGAATCTGAGAATGGAGGAGAGCGAAGGTTTTGATCGATTAGGAATGCATTTTAGGCCAAAAGATGTGTTTGCCCCTTTTTTTGAGCCCACGTGCTTGGCACGTGACTTTTTTAATGGAGCCGTCAGTGAAATATGACGGAATTACCTCGTCAATAGCAAAATAGGGGTTCAGGTATCACATTGGTAGCACTGAGAGTGTGGGTATCAACTTGGCCGGTGCACAATAGTTGAGGCACTGATGGTGCATTTTTCTCTTTTGATAATTAGTGGACTTATTTGCAGCACGTACTGTCTTTTGCTCTTGAAGTTATGTATTTGCTTAATTATATGTGTTGCAATGTTTTCTTTATAAGTTGCATTTAAAATATTTCGTGACACAAATCGGGCCAAATTTTTTGTTGAATCGGTGGTTTGTCAATCCATTAATACAAATCGGGCCAAACTTAAAAGTTAAAATCGATCAAGAAAGCTAAAATAGCTTTATCGCCCACTTATTTTAAATATCAGTGCTACATTAAAAAAAAATTATCTTTTTGTTATTTTTATTTCTCATGCATAAAATATCATCAAAAAATTGATAATGCATCATTGTAGTTGGTCAATAAGTGAGATCTCGCCCAGTACCATTTAGTCTAGTGGCATAAGTCTCCTCTTTGTAAGTGGGAGGTTGTGAGTTCGACTCATAAAAGACTAGTTGTTGATATGATCAAAAAAAAAAAGTGAGATCTCACTCAAAAGAATTTAGGATTTTCGTCCATTTACCCCATTTCTAGAGGTTTTTTTCCCACTTACCCCATTAAGTTTTTTTAATTCCTCCTTACCCAAAACACTCTAAGGAAGTCTTTCCTAATACCCCATTAAGTTTTTTGTTTATTTTTTAGACTATTTTACCTTCACCCCTTTATTACTTTTTTTTTTTTTTTTAAGGGGGCTGGTGCGGCTGCCCTCAAGCCTTGATTAATGAAATTGCAGAATACAAGGGGGGGACATAAAGCCTTAACCCCATTTTACAATAAGCATAAAGAGAACATCCTGAAATAATACCAAGATTCTCCACAAAACCTATGTATTCTAACAAACATCAATTAGCAAAGAGTGCACGAATGACTACTCCATTTGCTTTGACATAGCGGTGACATACCGGAAATATAACTCTATCATGAAGGAGCATCATTAATTACAAATAGTGCAGCTTTCCCACCATGTTGCCGCACGGAAATAAATTCGGCGACACTCAATTTCATTCTGCCACTAAGTGGTTGCGTCCATTTGATCCAGCAAATAGCTCGCAGCCTCGCTAGGTCAGTCAAGGCACACAGAGAGTGCATACCGGGCCAAAGCCCACTTCGCCCTATCCAAAAGTGGTAGGGAATTATTTTCGGCATAGAGCCATAGCTTACTAAAAGTAAAAGTAAATAATAATAAAGCAAAATAGAAAAGTAAGTTGGGTCAAGGGTCAAAGCCCAGACCAACACAGAGTCAAGGGTCAAAGCCCAGACCCAACTCTTAATCGGGCCAAGCCAAGATCCGGTGCAGAAAACATGACGCTCCGGCGCCTCCCCTGTCGTCCATCCTCCGGCAGCAGCACCACCATCACCTACCACCTTCCGGCTAGCCACAACGCCCTTCCTGAGATCGGAACCAGAACACCCAACCCTTATTACTTAGAGAGAGAGAGAGAAAATGGAAGAGAGAGAAACCATAGGAGACTTCACCGGAATCCGGTCACCGGTCGCCGGATTCTGACCAACTTTCGCCGGATTCCGGTCACTGACCGCCGCACACCGGACTTTTCTGAGAACCTCACCAGAAGTCCCCAAAGAGGTTGTCAGAGATTTCATAGGTCACCGGAAAGATTTATTGCTCCCAATAGACGTCTATTCCCCCCCCCCCCCCCCCAATAAAACTTTCAGGCGCTGGAATTGAAACTAATGTTCCTAAAATTAGACAAATAAATGAAGAGATTATATCTATTCAAAACGTCTATTACCCTCCAATAGATGTCTATTTCCCCCCCCAATAAACATTCAAAACTTTTTTTTTTCCTTTTCTTCTACCCCATTACTTAAAAAAAATAATAATAAAAATCTGATTTTGGCAACCATGTCTTCACCGGTTCCACAATGCAGACAATGAGGAACTGAGAAGAACGAAGACGAGGGTGGTGGAAGGCGGGGATGGTGACGGTGGTCCACGTCACACAGCAACCCGAGCGAGCTAGGCTCTGGCGACGTTGCGAAAACCGATCCGGCATAGATTTGGAGCGGCTAGTGGAAGGTTTTGGGTAGAGAATCTGGATCGTATGTGAAGAGTAGATTGGGAAACTCTTTGAGGAAGACCAAAGATGGCTGCGGATGTGAGATGGTGGCCATGGATTTTCCGGCTTCGTCCACCGTCGACGGCGTGACCAACAATCCGGAATTGGCTTAAGGCGATCTGTGAGAGAGAGAGAGAGAGTTTCAGATAGGAGACTCGAAGAGGGATGAGAGAGGCAGGAGAGAGAGAGAGAGAGAGAGAGAGAGAGAGAGAGAGAGAGAGAGAGAGAGAGAGAGAGAGAGAGAGAGAGAGAGAGAGAGAGTGGCATGATGTAGTTTCTTAATTAGATTTTGGGCAAAGTTGTCATTTCATTTCAAATTGGGTTAGTGAGAATAAAAATCTGTTACTCGGGTAAGTGAGATAGTTTTGGCCAATTTTGGTGCTTTGGGTCAAGGACCCAAGAATTTATGGTTAAATGAATAAACATAAAAATCAGGTGCTAGAGCATGTGCAATAAGATCATATGCTATCGAGAAATGAATCACCAACTCATGTAAGAAACAACTGTATATTTTATTGAAAAAAAATAAAGTTACTTAAAATGTTACAAGTTTTGAATAACAGAAATTAATGAGAAGAATTTTATATTATTGGTCCTTATTTTGTATTGCCAGGTACATTGTGTCGAGTAATTATAATAACCAAAATTAAGTAAAACTTAAACTAATAAAAACAAGACCATATCTAAGAATTCAAAAACTCACGAAAATTCATGCTCGATATTAATTAGTCCATTGTTTGGCCAAAACCACTAGCATGTTTAGCCCATTGTTTTGCCAAAACTAGTAGTGTGTAGAAATGGTCGTCCGCTATAAATTAAGCCTACGCTCGTGCGGTAGATGTATGAATAGAACTCGTGCTTAAAACAGATTTGCAAAATCCATGGTTGAGATTTGTGAGGTAGTTGCAAAAACTAAGATGAAGATGAAGACGAAGATGATGCCAGTGGCGAATTTGTAGAAGGTTATTAATCGAATCAACAATTTACCATAGGTACGTATATTTCAATTTCAATTTTTCCTTTCACAAATTTTCTGTATGCATTTCTTAACATCTAATAAATCTTTTATAATAAAAATAAAATTGATTGGATTCATAATTATGTCTAAATCTCAGTTTCACTTAAGTTCTGAAAATGATTTTTAAACTAATCAAATGTTAAATTTTTAGCTTGTATTCTAAGATTGATCATTAATTAATTTGGAATCACTATGGGTTTCAATCGTGCAGTACGATACTTGAGGAGAAGGATATAGATCTTAGCATTCTCCGTCGAGTCTATGCGGTGGAGGATATCGTTTTCCCCGATGGCGGCATCGGGTTTGACGGTTGCTGTGTCCACCAGCGAGGCCCTTGACTACAGCGATGTGGTGATATAGCATAGGGTGGAGTCTGGTCCAGCCTGTAGTGAGTGGTTGGGCTCGTTGACAACGGCGTCCGTTCTGCAACAGTGGCAATCCACATTGGGGTCGTGCAAGTAGGGTTGGTGCTCAGGGAGGCAACCATGGTTTCTTGACTAGGGAGGCCATCAGATTGACCCAACGGTGCGTTTGGATGAGAAAATTATAAAATCCATAGGAATTTATAAATGATGGAATCTTTAACTCCATCAATCTAAAATTCCATTAATTGTAATTTCTGTTGTTTGGTTGCATCTATTTAGAATTTGAAATGTATAATAAATTAAAAAAATTTAAAACAAATAAAAAGATAAAATCATAAAATAGAAAAAAGTCTTGTTTTGGAAATAAAAATTGAATACTGCAAAGGAATTCGTAAATGACACCTATTTTGGTGGAAATTGAAGTGAGGAATTTAAATAACGAATTCCTTCGTGTTTTTCCACAGAGAAATTTAAAATTTCCAATCTGATAATGCCAAACGAGGGAATTGGCTTTTAGGAATTATGAAATCCTCACTTTCAATTAAATTCCATCATTTTTTCCCTCATCCAAACATACTCTAGAGGTTCTGCTCTCGCTGGTCCGAGTTGCTGGGATGGAGGGTGGTGGGTTGGGCCTTTGGGCTTCAGCCCATCTTTCTTTCTCTATCTGGCATGGGCTTGACTTGAGCCGGGTCTTTCAAGGGTGCGACATAAGCTGACCTTAACCAGGCTTGTGGACTCTCTCTTATGTAAAGTGTTGGTGTACAACAATATATTCTTAGGCAATTGCATTTGTATTTGGGATGATGAGTCTAATTTATTTTTGATTTTTTTATTGTACTTTTTTGTTTAATTAATTTATATTTTGGTTAGTATTTTCTTTTGGATACCTTAGTCATTTGAATAAGTAAGCTTGTTAAATTGTATTGAGTATCACCAGCTAGAATGGTTTCTAGTCTAACCAGCTTGTGGCTTCGACACTATGATGAGACTGTTTTGGTGATGTGATTGCTCTCTAGCCTGAACTAGCACGATCTTATCAGTCTTATGATATTTTGATCACAGAAATATATCTTGGAAGCTTCTATTTATATCTCCAAAATTGACATTTGAACCTCCTCCCTTAATAGACCTCTCATTTACTTTCACAAATAACTAATTTGTTATCTACACCTACTTTGTTTTCGCACGATTCCCATCATCTAATAAAATCAATAAAAGCCTTTTTTTTATTTTAGATTCTATTCATACCTCTAAAATTAATTGTTGGACTTTTTTTTTTTTGGTGATAAGCCAAGGGGGCGGCAATTCATTAAATGTAAATGTGTGTAACATTACAAAATGACTCATCAGGATCTCCCGGCTATGACAAAAGAGAGCCATGAATAGAAATCCTAAAGTAAAAACTCTAGTGAATCTAACATAATGTTGTCATAGAGTGAAGCTCTAAAGTAATCAGTAACCTGACGCTACCAGAGAAGGCTCCGAACATAGTCAAGAGCCTTACCCAATATATTAAGAACTCAATTTTTTTAACCTCCACCCACATGGATCCCAAGTATGGGCCCAAAAGTTGGTGGGCCTAAACAACAAAGCCCACCTAGAACCAACCAACCGTAAAAAGCAGGCTTGGCTGAGTCCAGAATTGCTCAGGACACATAAGCAATTAGGCACCCGAGCACAACCAGACCGGCAACCTGCGTCACCTTCCCCGCCGGAAGCAGAACGACGCCATCATCAGGCACGGATGGAGAGGGGGGCTGAGGTATGCTGCAGCATATTTTGGGGAAAAAAAAACCTAGTATATAGCATAAGACATAAGTTCCAGCACCCCTTAAAAAGAAAAAAGGCACCCATATATTGATATTGATATATATAGCAAACGACAAGTCTCCCATTTTCTATGGTCTCCTCTCTCACCTCTGCCAAGTTCTGCGTTGCTTTCTGAGACTCTCACCTTTACCAAGTCGCTCTATCTCCTCTCGTCAACACTCTGCTCTCATTCTCTCAACCTTATTCAGAGTATTACACGTTAACTTCTTTTCTATAATGAAGTGTCTTGATGAAATTGGAATGTAATTTAGGTTAAAATTTGGTTGCTTTTGTAGGGAGGTTTGGTTTGGTCCCCCTCCTATGTTCCTTTTTTTCTTCTTACTCTTTTATTAAAGGGCCTTGACCCAAAGCACCAAAATAAACAAAAGTTATCCCACTTACCCCAGCAACAAATTTTTGTTCTCATCTACCCAATTTAACACCAAATGACCATTTTGCCCTTAATCTAATTAAGAAATTACATCTTCCCATTGTCTATCTCTCTCATTCCATCCGACAGATCGATCTGTCTCCTCTCTCTCTCTCTCTCTCATCAAGCTCGTACAGCTTCGGCGAGTCAGCAATGCGCGCCGGCAAGCTCCCCTCAAGTTGTTCTCGTAAAGATTCAGGCCTTCCAGCTCCAGCCGAGTCAACTCGTCGGGAATCGGCCCCGTCAGTCGGTTCATGGACGCATCGAGCAGCCGGAGCTTTTTCAACTCTCTTTCTCTCTCTCTCTCTGCTGTCGCCGTACATCCTGGGCCGCCTCAGCTCCGCCGAGAACGTCGGCGAGTTTCTCAGGGACATCCGGCTCGTGTCGCCGAGTGTGGTGGTGTCCGGAGCTTGAGCGATGTCGTTCAGGAGGAACTTCGGTCCGGGCTCGAGTTCGTCGACAGCGAGAGGCTGGATGCGGTGGTGCCGGGCTCCGAGATGGTGAGGAAGATCGAGCTGTTTCTGTTGAGGCCAAAGATCAGGCCTTGTCTTCTCTCTCTCTGTCTTTCTTTTTCTTTTTCTTTTTGGCGGTGTCTCTCTCTGTCTTTCTCTTCAGTGGAGTTGTTGATTTAAAAAAGTTTTTTGGTTTTTTATTTTGTTTTGTTTTTTGTTCTGTTTTTTTTTTTTTTTTTTGTGTAAAATAGGGGCAGAAGGCCCAGAAAGAAAGAAAAACCAAAGAAAAAAGGAAAAAAAAAAAGTTTTATTGGTGGGCAATACAAGGCTATTGGGGGGCAATAGAGGTCTATTAAATGTCTATTGGGAGGCAATAGACGTCTATTGGGGCAATAAATGTTTTGAATTGATATAATTTTCTCTCTTTTTACCTTAAATCAAACATCTATTGGGGGGCAATACATGGCTAATAGTCTTCTATTGGGGGGCAATACATGGCTGATAGTCGTCTATTGGGGGGCAATAGAGGTCTATTGGGGGCAAAAAAAACATTTTCGGTGAGATTTTCAGCAAATTCCGGTGGGCAGTGACCGGATTCTGGCGACCGGTGACCGGAATCCTGCGAAAGTTGGTCGGAGTCCGATCACCGGTGGCCGTAATCCGGCGAAAGTTGGCCGGACTCCGGCGGCCGGTGACCGGGCTCTGGTGAAGTCTCCTATGGTTTCTCTCTCTCTCTCTCTAAGTTTCAAAGAGGTGAGGGTAAAATGGTATTAAAAAAAATTAAAAAACAAAAAAAAAAATTTAATGGGGTATTAGGGAAGACCTCTTTAGAGTGTTTTGGGTAAGAGGGAATTAAAAAAACTTAATGGGGTAAGTGGGAAAAAAATCTCTAAAAATGGGGTAAATTGACAAAAACCTTTTATTAAATTCAAGTAAGGGGCATGCCTCTTATTTGCTCCAGCTAAAAAAAAAGAAAAAAAAAAGGGTTAAAATTTGGGGATTTCTAAATTTCTTGATATAAGTAATCAAATTTATTGATCCCTAGAAAAAGATATTGAATTTGTATTATTGTGTTGATTGTTTGAGAGTTGAGTTGTTTATACATTTGATTGGTGTTTTTCAGCTTTTGAGTAAGTTGAATTTATACCGACATTGAATATTTAACTTTGAATTGTTTCAATTTTCTGTTGTCAGATTTAAAGTAACAATATGCATTTTATCGATGCTATTTTAGGAAGTGTTATGCAATTGAAATATTCTACCAAAATAAAGTAGACTCTGCCGAATTTTTAAGAATAATTTTTCTTACTAGCATAAGGTAAATTTAGCCCACCTCAATTCAAATTCCTAGTTCCGTCCCTGGCCATCATCTGAGAGACAGCCACTAGCGGACTCCTGCACCCGGAACACTCCACCAGCGCCTGGACCCCTGAACTGAATCTAGGCCCAAGCCACAGCCCCGCGCCGCCACGAACACCACGACCAGCCAGCCCAAAGTCGACCAGCCTCGCCGACAACCGCACGAGATCTTAGTCGTGCGGAAGAGAGAGATGTTGACAAATGGGAAGCTTAAGCTGCATGGAACAGAGTGATCTTGACAAATAGGAAGCATTAAGAGATATGGTTAGTGTCTCACTCCTTCTGAGAAGTTGAATAGAAAGAAATTAAGAAGCGAGAAGAAGATAAGGGAATAGTTTTATGCTTGGTTATAGATCACTGGTGAGAGTTTCTACACCTTGTTTAATCTGGTTTCATTCAAACACACTTTAATTATTTTCAACTATGAATTGATAAAATATGAAACATTGATCCATTTTTCAAAATATTCAAAGTATGGGTGACAAACTCATTCTGAACAGTTTGTCACCCATTCCCAACAATCCCGCCATCTTATTCAAATTACCCGCCATTTATAGACTTTTTGCTCAATTGTGAAATGTTTTAGGTGACAAAATATAGGCGTATAGGAGACGAAAAATATTTTGTCCCCTTTATTTTTGGGTGACAGAATTTAGCTTTTGTCACTAATACGAATCTGTCACCCACTATGAGAGACAAAATGATTTTGTCACCCATACCAATGGGTGACAAATTTGTTTGAATGGGAGACAAAATAGGTTTGTCACTAAAGGGGTTTTCTCCCGTAGTGAGTGGTATTCTTGATAAAACACTTGAAGCAGAGATCGAGGCTCATCCACGACTTCTTGAGGCTGGTACTTGTTTTTGTCCATTTTAGTCAGCTAAGTTTGTTTTGATGGTTATACTGTTTTGTTTTGTGTTGGTCTGTCTAGAGTATAATACTAGAATTAATTAGTCTTAATTAGTAGATGATGTATAGGAGACTATACATGTTGTGGTACCGATCGATCACCTGATCATTTGAATTTTCTGTTTTAGTTCCACTGGTTTTATATTCTAAATGAATTTCTATAGAGTTGATGATGGTGTAATCTGTACAGCAGATCGATTGTGTGTGGAAGGGTATGCCAGGAAACACTGCTTCATTTGGTTGGCGTTGCAGAGGAATTTGCAGGCTTTCATCGAGAGGATGGTGGTTGTTCACTGACATTGTGTTGAAGACATGCAAGAATGCTCTATGGAGTTCTAGATTTTTGAAATGACTTTGCTTTGTACTTCCAGTCTCATGAAGGATGTGCAGAACATGCAATTAAAAAGCATATGTGCTGATTTAATTTTTCGCCGTGCGGGCCCAGGTTTACATGTACATTCTATTGCATGTAATACCAAAATATAGAACCATAGTCCACGATATTGGTTTTTCTTTTGTAAAGAAAAAGAAAAGGGAGTTCAATCCTAACAGCTAAGCAAATACTGATTATATATAAGAGGTTTTTTGCCTTTACTATGGATAAAAAGATGGATGGTATTGCAAGTACCGTACCCCATTTAATTTGCATGATTGCACATGTCAATTGACTGTTGGGGATTTCAGGATGAATATATGTAACTTTATCCATCACATTCATGCATATATATTGGACTTATATCAAGCACAATATATATGACTAGCTAGGCACCAACTCACTGGTCTATACATAAGATCCTTGATTCCTTATAGATTATGGATTCCCTGAGAGATCTTGTCTGCAGGTTTAAATAAATCTTATCAATTATCTACGTGGTCATAGCGTGTTATAAAATATTTCGAGTAAAACCGACCTAATACTGCATCTTTTAAGGCAAGGTTCATCACCCGCCTTCAAAAAAAAATACTCTCAGTTCCTGAATGTGTAAATGCAGTGCAGAATTCATTTCATATTGGCCAAAAGTGAGGTATCTTTCCTAAAGAGAAAGAAGAAATTACAGATATATAGCACATATATATAGCTAGCATCATGCATGCACACAGCGTTGAAGTTTCAATTGCTTACTAAGTTTGTCGGCAGAAACGGCCAGCTTTTCTTTTGCAGTACTTCAACCTTTGTGAAAGAATAATGACGTGCAGAAAGATATGGACGGAAGCAAAATATTCCAAGGCATGCAAGTACAATATTTTCAAAGAACAAAATCTAATTTCCAGAATTTTCTTGCACATATGGTTGACTATTCCTTCCATTTTTGTGCTCTCTTGGTCCTTTTTTTCTTCGATCCCTTTTGGGACAACTGTACAGGTACAGTGATAAAATGTGTCCTAGTTTTGGGGAAAACTTATGGAGAAATTATAGTATAGAAAGAAGATGGAATAAGTTGAGCGTGAAGAGTCAAAAGCAACTCATGAGAAGATAATAAGATATTTGAGGAATAAAGTTGACTGTCCATTTACATGATAAGTTTTCCTAGAATTTTAAGAATATTCATACCATAATCAAAATCTTTGGGCAATTGTGCATTTGCAAAACCACATGCCGGACAAGTTTTAATTAGACTATAATTCTATGAATTGATTAGATAATGCATATTTCATAGACTTCGGAAAAAGAAAAAATGGGGGTAATTGATAATGCTTCTATCTAATCAGCAAAAAGAAAATGCCAAAGGAATATTTGGATTCTGCAAAGCATAAACCAGCAGCAGCCTGATGATAAGTTTCATCACTGGCCTGTTGGTACTTCAATTTCATTATCTTCTCATTGCAATCAGCTTTTTTGATTTCGCGTGAGGGGATGACTAATTGATGGGATGTTCATGCAGGACAGTTGTTTGTTCATGAGTTCATCTGGATGGTTCTGCAAGTTGTGAGCATTGTGATAATTTCTCATGGTTCATGTTAACCAAACCTGAGAGATGAGCAAAAGTCAACCAAATAACTCACATGAGAATCAGCAATGACAGAATATGCTGACTTCAGAGTCCACTTGTCAGATAAAGAGAAAAGGAGGAATGAAAAAGCTTTCTATCCCAATGAGCTAGAGATCTGGCCTTTGCGATCTTCTATATAAAGAGCTTCAAGGCATCACATTAGCATCCACACCACAAAGACCAAAATTCGATCCACACATTAATTGCATGTCATTTAGAAGATCAATGGCAACCATTTCCTTCAATCCGAGGCCTAATCTTCAAGCAACTAACAACCATAGCCATCAACATGGAGTTGTTGTTGAAGAAATTGAAGGCTTTATCAGAGTCCACAAAAATGGATACATAGAAAGGCCTTCAATTATCCCTAGTGTCCCTTGCACTACTGCAACAGCTAGAGATGTTGTCATTGACAAATTCTCCAACTTGTGGGCGCGTATTTATGTTCCCAGCCACCCCGGGGCCAATAACCTCCCGGTGCTTGTTTACTTTCATGGTGGAGGATTCTGTGTTGGCTCTGCTGCTTGGAGCTGCTACCATGAGTTCCTCAGCAACCTTGCTTGTAAAGCAAGTTGTGTCATCGTCTCTGTAAATTACCGTTTAGCCCCTGAGAACCGTCTTCCTGCTGCCTATGATGATGGTGTCAACGCTGTTATGTGGGTGAAACAACAAGCTCTCAGTCAGAGTTGCGAGCAAAAATGGTGGTTCAGTCGGTGCAACCTCTCGAGCTTGTTCATAAGTGGTGACAGTGCAGGGGCTAACATAGCCTACAATGTCACCACCCGGTTATCAAATGAACACTCGGTTTTAAAACCATTGCGTCTCAAAGGTACTGTTCTGATCCAACCTTTCTTTGGAGGTGAAGCACGTACTTGGTCTGAAAAACATGCAACTCAGCCACCACACTCTGCACTAAATCTATCAAACTCCGATGTGTATTGGCGACTGTCACTGCCGTTGGGGGCCAACCGAGACCATCCGTGGTGCAATCCCTTAGCAAATGGCGTGGCAAAGTTGAGGGATTTGAGACTCCCAGCTATAATGGTGTGCGTATCAGAGTTGGATATATTGAAAGACAGGAATTTGGAGCTGTGCAATGCTTTGACTAGCTTGGGGAAAAAGGTCGAAACAGTAACGTACAAAGGGGTTGGGCATGCATTTCAAGTTCTGCATAACTCTCAGCTCTCTCATCCTAGGACCCAAGAATTGGTGTCTCACATCAAGGTTTTCATAAACCAGTAACCAGTACCTACTAACTAGTTCATGGATTTCATTGAAAACTTTCTAGCTAATTACATATTTACATGTATGTGATATGTAGTGTTCTTTTATTAAAAAAAAAAAAAAATATATATATATATATATATATATATATATATATATATATATATATATATATATATATATATTGTTCTTTTTGTAAACTGTAACTCGAAAGTTAAGTTTTAATGTAATATATTTTCATTGGTTTTGAATAATATATTTCTGCAATAGAAGTTGTGCTGTGGGATTATCAAGCCGTACAAGAGTGTCCTAATGTGGACTCTTGATGACTCCAAAGATTCATTGTTACTTAAAGTTTACAAATCACAGTGGAACTTGTAGCTATAGAGTTCCAAGTTCGAATTTTTAATCACAGTGGAACTTGTAGCTATAGCTAGAGTTCCAAGTTCGAATTTTTATTATTTGACATCGCTAATTATCGAAAATAGAATATCGAATAAATATTACTGGAAACTCATAATAATACTAAATATTTTATAATGACTGAATATGAGATTCTGAAATAAATAATGTTAGGTACGGTGAACTTATTTTTTGGATATCACTTGCATCCTACATTCCTACTTTATATGGTAGTTGATGCGTAAAACTTAGCCTAATGTGTTTATGACTCATAGTTGAGTCCCCATTACTATGTGTTGTTAAACAAGGTCATATCACATCTCTACTACAATAAAGCAAAGCCACAAGTTTGGCGTGAATTTCATTCTCTAAAATTTTGCTCATAATAAAATGGGTCAGGATCCTAGGACACACAATTTTACACAATTTTTTACACTATTTCTAAGCCCTTGAGATCAAAAGCATTCAATGGCTCGGATTAATTTTGTGAATGATGTCAACATATTAAAAGATGATTGGACAAATGACGTGGCATCAAATTGATTAAAAAATAATTAAATTAAACTTTTCTTTTTATAAGAAGCCATAAAATGAAAAAAAAAATGCAGTTAAGAACACGATTAGAAAACAAAGTAAAGGAACTATGAAGACCCTAGCATAGCTCCATCGTCTTCTCCAAGGTCCAAGTATTGAAATCAAGACAACTTAATTCCCCAAGAGATTACAGTATTCTATTGTAGGATCTGTGCTCTGTTTGGTAGGAATTTTGACACTCATATTTCATGATTGTGATCATGACGGAGCAGGAGGATCAACCGGAGAGCATTTCCATAGTTCTTAATTGGGTAATTAATTTCTCAATGAGTTTGGGATCTTCCCTTCCAAAAGACTTGAACACAACTCTAGGTTGATGATGGATGTTAAGTTTCCAATGGAACTTGAAATTTCACCGTGAAAGCAGGCATTGGTAGAAAGAATTAAAGGACTCAAGATGGTTCAAACTATACAACCACTTAGGTATTGGAAGATTAAGAAATTTCAATTCATGGAGATCAGATCAATTTCCCTAAGAGATGTGATATTGTGTGGACTCCTGGAAATAGGACCTTGGAACTCGTAACGCTTTAGACGAAGATAAAACCAGATTTCTAAGACTAAAAACCCACCTTGGCATCAAAGAATAAAACTTGTTGTAAGAAAGATCAAGGATGGCAAGCGAAATAAAATTGAAGATAGGTAAACGGGAATGCTATGAAGTCGACGATTGACCATGCGTAATTCTACCGAAGAGGGGAACATGTTTATCAATAGCAACCAATGATCAGATGCCTTTCTAAAAGAAACATATAAGCAATTAATAGAATTCCATATTCTCTTAGGTAATTAAGTTGTCTTCATTTCAATAACTGGACCTTGGAGAAGACGATGAAGATAGAGCTAGGGTTCTTCATTGTTCCTCTACTTTTATTAATCGTGTTCTTCTGATTATCTCATTACAATTTTTTTTCTTCCAATTTTATGGCTTGTTATAAAAACAAAAGTTTAATCTAATATTTTTGTTTCAAGTAATTTGATGCCACGTCATTTGTCCAATCATCTTCTGGTATGTTGACATCATTTACAAAATTAATCCGAGTCATTGAATGCTTTTAATCTCAAGGGCTTAGAAAGAGTGTAAGAATTTTACAATTGTGTGTCCCAGGATCCTGACCCTAATAAAATTATCTAAAAGAGTTATTATGGTCAAAATATAAAATTGAGGAACAGTGAGAAGAAAACTTTCATGTTTTACTCATTTCAGTAATAACACCTGCATGACACGGGTTAGAGGCTAGCAGCTAACATCAAAGTGATCAAACACAGACCGTCTCATATCTATGTTTTCAACCAAGTAATGACTAATCCAAACATATATAACTTTGTTTGATTTCGCTCTGCTTTTGAGTTGTGTCTAAATTGTCATCCGTTCTCTACCGTAAATTATGGTACAGTATTCCGACGGGAGTATTCGGGTTAGAGCGAGACCCGTATAACCCGCTTTTTTAAACGGGTCGGGTATGAGTCCCGATCGACCCGAGTCTTTACTCTCCTCCATCGTGTTCTGCATCTCAATTCTAACTAGCTCGAAATAACTGTCTCTGCGTTCGTTACTCGCTTTACATAATACCAAATGATTCAGATCAAATCCCAACCTCCACTCTTTACTACTTGAGTTTGATCTCTCTCTCTCTATTCTTCTTCTTCTTCCTTAGATCACTCTAATGGCGAAGAAGCACGTCAAAGATAACCCCCTGCCGCTCTCTCAGTTCGGCGTCTTGGTAGCTCAATTGGAGTCCATAGTCGCCTCCGCCGCCCAGAAGCCACCGGAGCCCCTCCTCTGCTTCGATCTCCTCTCCGATCTCATCTCCGCCATCGCCGAAGAGCCCAAGGTCCCTCTCTCGCTCTCTCTCTCTCTCTTTTTCAATTCCACTTTTCTCACGCTTCTTTCTCCTTCGTACTCAGATTCATACTGCTTTCTAGTTCCTCTCAGTTAGGTTCGGAAATGTAGGTCTTTTTTTTTTTCTTTTCCAGATTTTGAATTCGTAGCTTCGTCACAGTACTGAGTGACTGATGCGTATGCTATTGAGATTGAACTGTTCGTTGATGATTGGATTGAAGTTGTGTTGCTTTGCTATGGAAAGTGGATTTGATTTGTGTTATCGTGGAAATGGTGAATTTGCAGGAGTCGATTTTGTTATGGCAAAGGCGATGCGAGGAGGCACTTTATTCACTGCTTGTACTTGGAGCTCGGCGGCCGGTGCGGCATTTGGCTTCAGTTGCAATGGCGAGGGTTATATCCAAGGGAGATAGCATTTCAATATACTCCAGAGCCAGCAGTCTCCAAGGGTTTCTTTCTGATGGGAAGAAGAGCGACCCGCAAAAAGTAGCTGGTTAGTTGAAAACACTGCAACTGATGATGCATTTTCTTTTCTCTTTTTGTGTAAACTGATGGTATACACCATCGGTGATATTGTCATTTCCATTGTCTAGATAGTGTTTGTGGCGTTTCTCTTTGTCAAACTATTCATACTGTCATATAGCGGTGGCTAAGTTAGTTTGATGAATACTGAACTTAGTAGTAGAAAGAGTTTAGTTGCAGACCTGTACTATATTGCTTATTATAGATCATTTTGTTGGAGAGAAACAACAGGGTTGTCAACTTGGGCACACCCTTGTTGCTTTAAGAGTTTATGATGTTGAAATATTTGAGCTTTATGCTCGATTAGGCTTTTAAAATCCCCATTTAAAAAAAAAAAATATTCATGTTTCGAATACAATTCTGTAGGGGCTGCACAATGCTTAGGAGAATTATATCGATATTTTGGGAGGCGAATCACTTCAGGTTTACTTGAAACGACTATGATTGCCACAAAACTCATCAAGTTTCATGAGGTACTTCCATCACATCTGGAACTCTTTTGTATTATAGGTTGGTGTTGTCTTTTTATTATTTTCTTCCTTCCACAAGGAGTAAAACTTTTAATAAGAAAAAAATGGGAGGATAAAGTGTATTTGTCATCTACTGCATCAGTTGAAAAATACTGCATTGGAATTGTGATATGCCACACTGATTTCATTATTATCTTTATTATTTTATTTATTTTACAACTAGTGAAGGACCTAAGATCTTTGGCTAAATGGTTGGAGATCCTAGTTAAAATATGCTTCTTATACAAAATGGTCACTAAACCATACCCGATTCAAGTATAGGTAGCTTATGGCGGTCTTTTCTATTTTTTGTTTGTGTTGGTATTGCTCCTTGTTTGTTGTGTTACACCTCTGATTTGAATTGTACGTAATTTAGGAATTTGTGAGACAAGAGGCTTTATATATGCTTCAAAATGCTTTGGAAGGGTCTGGTGGTAGTGCTGCTGCTTCAGCATACACCGAGGCATTTCGTCTCATCATGCGGTTTGCTGTTGGTGATAAATCATTTCTTGTCAGAATCGCTGCTGCAAGATGTTTGAAGGCATTTGCTATTATTGGAGGACCGGGTTTAGGGGTGGGAGAACTTGACAATTCAGCTTCTTTCTGTGCCAAGGTAGATGTGTTTCTTTGCAAGTTTTATTCCATGTTGGATTTCTATCTTCAGATGCTGATGTTATAGTTCTCTACTTATTCATTTGGCCCTGCTTATAGTAGGCCCTTGAGGATCCTGTTTCATCTGTCCGTGATGCATTTGCTGAAGCATTGGGTTCGCTGCTTGCTCTTGGAATGAATCCTGATGCACAGGTTTGTATATGTACCTGTGACCTTCTCTTGTCATCTACTTTGTCAAAGATCTGACTGCGATTTGTTACGAACTATATCTCAAAGTGTTTATCTCTCCCTAGGTTCAACCAAGAGGGAAGGGACCTTTTCCTCCAGCAAAGAAACTAGAAGGTGGTTTGCAAAGGCATTTAGCATTGCCTTTCACAAAAGGTATTTACGTGCTTCTCCTGTTGATTCATTTGAATGATGTTCATGACTCAGAGGTGTATAACTACTGGTCACACTTGTTACGATGTGCAGCAAGTGGCGCTCGGTCAAAGGATGTGCGAGTTGGCATAACATTGTCTTGGGTGTTCTTCTTACAGGTAGTCTGTGATACTTATTTCCTCCGCGAGTTTTCTGCTATCCATCTTATATTGGGAATGTCTTATTGTACCATTCAGTGCTTCATGCAAGTCATGTCATGTTTGATTCCTCTTGTGCATAGGAGGCATGCACACTAACTGAGCACCGAAGAAAACTGCCCAAATCCAACTTAACCCCTATTAAGATAATGCATTGTCTAAATTATCTCAATAATTATGTAATGTATTGTCTTTTGAGCCTAGAACTAAATAAGATGGATTACCAACCATGGCCCCATAGAGGCTTTGTTGATAGATTTTTTTTTTTTTTTTTTCACCTTTTCATTTGTAACTGCAGAACAACAAACAAACAACTGTAATAAGTCTCACAATGGTAGAAAGTGAAACACTTCCCTTAGAGCTTCCATTTGCAGAAAGCTGCCGTTAACAAAATGTCGGCTGTGCTTTGAGCATGCCTCTTAAGAGGGCTAATAAAGTTCTGACCATCTGTCAGACAGAAAAGAACGAAGGGATTTTGTAGGATTCCCAAGAAATCGAACTAACAAATGTGTGGCCAAAATTTAAAGGTAGTACTTTTTGATCTACAGCCAAGTGCTGAGCCAACCAATACCAGAACCAGAAGTTGTGTTGGCTCAGGTATAATGGCCCTTTTGATTTCATTGGGTTGGGATTTTTTTAACCTGAACTTTCAGTCTGGCCCATCACAGACCTACTGTGGTGTTGGAATGTGGTTATTTTTCTCTTCCTTCGCAGTAGTGCTTATCCGTCCTTTGAAATTGTTAATGCAGGCAATTCGTTTGAAGTACTTGCATCCAGACAGTGAGCTTCAAAACTATGCAATTCAGGTTATGGACATGCTTCGTGCCGATACTTCTGTTGATGCCTACACTCTGGTATTCTTCAAACAAATTCTTGAGCTTAACTCTTTCATTTGATGTAATTTTTGTTGTACCTCACCCTTCAACCTTTATGTGGTAAAAAAGAATTGATCATAGTTGCTCAAAACAACCTTAGCCTAGGGGTAATGTTTTTTGTGTGAAATTTTAAAATAACTAGTCACTTTAAAATTTGAACTATGAGTAATGTTAAGTATTGGCTTTAGTACATCAGAGAAATAAGTACTGGTGGTGCCTTCTAGACATTTCTGTAACTTGAAGGAATGAAACAATTAATATTCTAACTTTTTCTCTCGTTAGTTGCAGAATAAGGATATGGTTGTATAGGAATTACAACTTTGATGCATTTGAATTTAACTGTAAAAACATGAACTATTTTGTTATAATGTGCAAGTATCTATGTTCAGAAATATCCAAATATATAATAATTTCATGGGTTGCTCATATTGTTAAGAGTCTCAATATTCTTAAATATAAAGCTACTGACTCTCTCTCCTTCTTCTTTTTTTCTTTTTTCACTCAAGGCTTGTGTTCTCTATATCCTTCGTGTTGGTGTTACCGATCAGATGACAGAACCTACTCAGAGGATTTTTTTGGTTTTTCTTGGACAGCAGGTACGCTAAAATGATTTGGTTTTGTTTTTGTTGTCATGGAGGTGTTCTCCTTTCAATTTATCTGTCATCCGATACACTTCTATGCTGTCTATTTCAAAGTGAAAATTTTAATGAAACTTGCAGCTTATGTCTCCTGATGCCAGTCCTTCCATGAAAATTGCTGGTCTACGTACTGTCTCATATACCCTAAAAACTCTGGGAGAGGTAACTGTGACTTTAGATATACATTTGAATTCCAATTTTTAATCTTTGCTAAAGATGATAACTTGTGGAATTTTTCTATTAAATTATGCCATGGCTTACATTTCCATTGATATTCTAACATTTATGTTGTAGACTGATCTATACTATTATTAAGAGAGGAGAGCTCTCCAAAACTGAATTTTTTTACCAATTTAACCCTTATATATTAAAAAGCTATGAAATATAATTAATCACTAGGGATAGTATAGTAAATTGCAAAATAGAAAACAAAAGAATAAAAATAAAAAAATAGTAGAAAACGTGGTAATTGTATGAAAAGCTTCCCCACTACCTTTAACTTCTCTCCACACACACAGTGTGCGGGCACTGCTAGTATAGATTTAAAAAAAAGTGTTATGCAGTTGTTCCTCATATAATATGTTGCACCGCCTTTGCTTGTTCCATCTGTTTGCAGGTTCCAGCTGAGTTCAAGGAAGTACTTGACAACACTGTTGTTGCAGCAGTATCTCATTCTTCTCAACTTGTAAGCTCTAGATTTCGCATTTGAAGCTTGAACATCTTTGAATAGATAACTGTTCTTATTATCTCCATAATGGTCATGACTTGTTTAAATCTCACATCTTATCACCACTTTCTAGGCATTGTTGTGTTTTAATTTAATGTATTCCTTGGTGTTTGGGTGAACTTCTGATTGTAATGGTTTTGCCAACTAGTCTGGGTGTTGGACATGAGTATTACTTTAGGTAGGCAGGTTGATAGAGGTGGTTGAGTAAAGGAAATTGGGTTAAGACAGCATAAACTTCCTCTACATGGATAAGGGAAATAATGTTACCTTATTCTTGGTAGATAACATGTGTTGAGGTATTACCTGGCCATATTTGTTATTGCTTAGGCTATGAAATCTGACCAACCTTTTAAATCAGCTAGCAGTTTGGTTAAAGCTCTTGAAGCATTGGATATGCTTCAAATCTAATTATATTATTCTATTTCTCGGACTGATACCTTGGACTTTTGGTTGTTTTGCTTTTTCAGTTCTTGATTCACAATTTCATTTTCTTTCTTGATATCACGAGGTTTTGTTGTGACGTATTTTCTTTGCTCTTGGTCCTACACTCCTGCTCTTAAGTGATTGAAAGTAAACTATTTCTGTCACATGTTGAAGTGTGTGGTTATTGATCCTTAAACACAATTTGGGGTGATAAAATAGGATCGTCATTAGTTCAAGTGTTATTAAGATTATGTCTATAAAACTATACATATTTATGTATATTTTCTGAAATATTATATCAGAAAGATGAGAGTGTCTTGTAAGAAAGGGGTTTATAATGTATAGGAGAGGTATTTTGGATTTAAGTTGTGCAGAGACCATGGGGATCCCTGTCCTATATTTGTATTGGAGAATAGCATATTGGGGTTCAGCATTTCTCAGCACAAGACTTATCTGTATAATAGAGCATGTGAGCTGAACTTCAGAATTTTCTCAGACATGTATTTATGAATTGGCATATGTAAATACATTATTTCTCCTGTTTCTTTTCAATAGTAAAGCTGCATTAGCTGAAGGTTAAAGTTAAACTGCGATCCACAGGATTATTGCCCCAATTGTTGTTCTCTAATTTGCATGTTTTGTTACTTTTTATTTGTATATTCATTTCTTTTTTGGGAATTGTTTCTTCTTCTTCTTTCCTTTTTTTTTTTTTTTTTTTGTTTTTTGTTGTTTTTTCTTGTTTCCATAGTTGAAGTAGTCATGCAATTTGAAATTGTTACTCTCTCATTTCTCTATGAACTGGTTTATCTGTGGCATTGTTGTTGATTATTATACATGACAGCTTATTTTTATCTCATCATGCTGGAGGTAGCAATGTTAACATTGATATGATAATTCTCTTGGGTAAATTCTAATTGATAATCTTTGGTCAGGTACGAATTGAGGCTGCTTTGACATTGCGTGCACTGGCTGAGGTTGATCCCACCTGTGTTGGTGGTTTAATTTCATATGGGGTGACCATGTTGAATGCTCTGAGAGAAAATATATCGTTTGAAAAGGTGATGCATTGAGTTAACTTATTTGTATTGCTGAATGCCAACTTCTGATTTTAAATTTATCCTAAGCATCAATGGGGTTTCTTTCATTCCTCCTACGATGTAAAACAGAAGTTACTCAAACACTATATGAACATAGCAACTACCACAACACAGCTAACAAAAAGAATATATGGAACTGCCTCCCAGTCCACATTTTAAGTTTGTTAAAAACGGAGTTCCCCTATCCCAACTGCCTCCTACTTTATTGGTGTGTTTTCCATTTTAGGATAGCGGTCTGTTGAGTGAGTTGAGATGTTGGTATATTTTTTTACTTTATGCTTCCATGTCTACCTAGTAAACTACCGTGCTACCATGTTTTCTTGGTCCTTGATTAGGTGTTCAACTTGATGCTGTTTTTATCAAGTAAGAACATAGCACAGTTTAAAGTGAACTAATTGCTTGCATCAGTGGGATAATGGAATCTTTTAAATTGTATTAGTGGATTGTAAGCATTCTGTGGAATGCTTTCTATGAACTATAGTTTCAGTTAAGTGACTTGCTTTTTTATATATTTCTCAGGGGAGCACTTTGCAATTAGAGCTTGATTCTTTGCATGGGCAAGCTACTGTGTTAGCAACTCTGGTGTCCATTTCCCCAAAATTACCTCTTGGTTATCCCGCTAGGTAATGGTCTCATCTTGTTTATCATGGATGCAATATAACACTTATCTTCTATGAAAGAAGAGATGCTTTGGGACATACTGGTCATTGGTTAGGTTGGTGGATTACTGTAATACCAACCTTATTTTACCCAAGAAATAAAGTAGATACGTTGGGATATTTGTAGTTGGTAGCTTGATATATATTGTCGGATCATTCCCCAAATCATAAGGTTTTGAAGCGGGTGGTTATCTGAATGGTATCAGAACCTAGTTGGAGGAGATCCTGGATTAAGATCCTCCAGTTCCCAATTCCTCTCTTTTTTGTTGGTTGGTCAGGTGAATGGTGGGGCTGCACCTCTCTGTCTGAAATTTTGTATTGTATGGGTCTCCATGTGAATGTTGGAGATGCATTTGAGGGAGGTTGTTAGCTTGATATACATTGTTGGCCCATTCCCTGACAGCTTGATCTTTTGGTACAAGTGGTTGTCTAACAGTCACTTTTTTTTTTTTTTCCGGGGGTTTACAACGCATGGTTGCTGTGAGCATTTTAATTCTTTTAGTGCTGGTTTTCCTATCTATTAATGTGATATATACTGCCCGGCATGTTTTCTTAGCCTTTCATTGCCAGGGCTTTGGAAGTGGATGCTATTTGTGTTGTTAGGTCATTGTTACATTTCAATTTTTTTTTTAATTTTTAATTTTTTTTTTTCTAGCACCCAGCATGAACTATTGGTTCTGAACTCCTAGTTGTTTACTGTCTCAGGTTGCCCAAATCAGTTCTTGAAGTTTCAAAGAAAATGCTGACTGAATCTAGTCGGAATCCTCTGGCCGCTACAATTGAAAAAGAAGCTGGGTGGTTACTTTTGTCATCTCTCTTAGCATCCATGCCAAAGGAGGTAAGGATCATTTTTGAAATTATAGTTTTCTTTACCAGGCAACATTCAGTCCCATCACCTATCCCATTCCTACCCTACTTATAAAAGAAGAGTCATAGAACCATTTATTCTACAGTTTAACAGATACCTTTGTAAGTTAAGGTGTTGTTCTTCATACATGCAGGAGCTTGAAGACCAGGTTTTTGATATTCTTTCCTTGTGGGTGTCCCTTTTTACTGGAAACCCACAAAATGAAACTAACCAAACTGGGGATTTGATATCTAGGATTCGGTAAGTCAGATTGTACTGTTTAATTATATTCACCTAAAAAAAAAAAAAAATCTCATTATCCAACATGCCTAAATATTCTATAATTCTAGGATACTTGCTCGCTTTCAACTTTCCCTGCTTCTGCCATTTGAACCTTTGAGTCTTTCAATGTCTTTGATACATTTTCTGTTGACGTACAATTGAACTGTATTAGCCAAGTTAGGGTTAAGACATAACATGACTTGTTCTTCTTGAGTGGTTAATATCTTCATCTTGATTGCTTATGCTTGGACCACAATTATGGTTCAGGTGATTGTTCTTAAATGCTCCAAATATTAAGGATTGCAATTTCTTACTAGTCTGTTATTTAGAACTCAGTTTTATCTTTTGAAAATATGAATATCTTAATTTTACACAGTTTTGAGAGTGCTTTTATTTGACGTGCATTGATATAACCATATAACTATACTTTACATTTTAATTTTTCTTATAATCCATTGATGTAAGTATGACATATGACCCTGCATTACCTGTCTGGCAACGATCAAATGTAAATCTTGGTCTGGGTTGGGCCATTGGTTGTAATGTTTGAACTGTATTAAATCGCCTATTTGCCTGTGATTTGAATAATTAGTTGGTCTTTTCCATTGTTTCCTAGTAACTCTTCTGAGCTGTTAGTGGCTGTCTTGAAAGTCTTTTGTGATTGATTTTCTTTCAATGAAATTGATAAGATTATACTATTAGAAATGCAGCAATGCAGACAAAGTGAGCATTTTTCTGATTGATTTTATATCTTGACTTTCAACTTTTTCCTTTTGTAGCATGTGGTCTGCTGCAATTGATGCTCTTACGTCATTTTTAAGATGCTTTCTTTCCCATGATGCTAAGAATAATCGGATTTTGCTTCAACCTGTGCTTGTATACCTAAGTAGGTAAGTTCATTTTGCAAATCCCTGTTGTCTGTATATTGTTCTCCTAATTCATTCAAATAAAGGCTGGCTCTAGATGGTGGATGTCTTGCTAATAGATAGATAGACACATTGAGTATGCTTCAGTTTGGGGCTTTGAGCCCGAGGCTGTGATACTTTTATATTCGGTTTAAACATATTTTCTGAACTGTGATGGAATGCAGGGCTTTATCCTTTATATCACTGATAGCAGCCAAGGAACTGCCAAATGTGAAGCCTGCTCTGAATATATTTATTATCAGGACACTAATAGCTTATCAGTCTCTTCCTGATCCAATGGCATATAAGAATGAACACCCCCAGATTATTCAAATTTGCACTAGTCCATTCAGGTAATCATAATTGCCTAGTTTATTCCTGCATTACTTTGCATTTGATTTCTTTTTTCATTTTTTAGTGAGGAATGAGGACACACACACACACACATTGAATGTGAATTCCTCCGTAAATTCTATATTTTGGAATTGCTTTTTTTAATATCTGTCTACCTGACCTGGATGCTTGTTTCTTGTTGTAAATATAAAAGAGAGGCTTTTGGATGTGAAGAAAGTTCATGCTTGAGGTTTCTGTTAGACAAAAGAGATGCATGGTTAGGTCCCTGGATTCCTGGAAGGTGCTCTACAGTTGTTTCTTCTAAAACTATTAATGAATGTTGTAATTTCATTTTATCCAAGTTTGTTGGATGATGCCTGGTACTATTAGACAACATGTCAGCATGTACTCATAAGCAAGCTTGCAGTACTTTCTCTTTTCATTTTTCTTTTGATTTTTTAATTCACGAGGTATTTGGTTTTTGTTAATTGTGTTTACTCAGGGATTGGTTTGAAGATGAACTTCGTGCTTTTCAAGGTGGAAAAGATGGTATTATGCCCTGTGTCTGGGAGAACGAAGTTTCTAGCTTTCCTCAGGTAATAGTATTTTCTTTCTAGTTGATGATTTGCTTACTGTCTCAACAGTTTTATTTCCTTTTTAGCTTCTTTTAATATACTGAAGCTTGTGAAGTCTGCCCCTGCACACCAATACATGCGATGGAAGTCATGTTTCTGGAAATTTTGATATTTACTTCCTGAAGTACTTCTAATTTGTTTCCTAGTTTTCATTTTTTGTTTCACTTAAAGTTCATAAGCTAAGAAATAAACTTGATCTTGAAGCCGGAACCAGTAAACAAGATATTGGTGAACCAGATGCTTCTCTGCTTTGGAGTCATGTTTGCTTCTCAGGTAGGGAAATGTGGCATATCGACATTAGCTTGTGAAGACTGGTTAATGATTATTAACATCAGTTGGAATTTATCCCAGGATAGTGGTGGGATGCTGTCACTTCTTGGAATGATTGAGCAATCTATGAAAGCTGGAAGAAAGCAACCATGGCATGCAGCTAGTGTAACCAATATATGTGTGGGGTTACTTTCAGGATTCAAGGTGCTTGTTTTTCCTTTCTGATATACTTATACAGTATTATGGTTTGCTAGGACTGACCTTAGTTGATGTTTAAATGCTTTCTTCAGGCTTTGCTTTCCTTGCGTTCCCAGCCATTAGCAGTTGATGTATTAAATTCAGCACAGGCTATATTTCAGGTGCCTAATTGTCATAATATACTTTAGGTATGCTTTGGTCAGGAAATGTCAGATGCTAGCTTACTGACACGTGTAATTCTAATTAACAGAGTATTCTAGCAGAGGGTGACATCTGTCCATCACAACGTAGGGCTGCATCAGAATGTCTTGGCCTTTTAGCTCGTCTTGGAAATGATATCTTTACAGCAAGAATGGTCAGTTCAACATTCTACTTTCAAAATGCGCCTTTGTTTTTCTGTTTTCAATTTTTACTTGATACGAAAAAGCAGAGTCCCCCACTTTTCTTGATGAGTTGAAAGTCAGTTTTCTCTTTCATTTTTTTTTCTTTTAAACTTTGTATGCTGTTGCTGAGTGTGTTTTATTTTTCCTAGTGTGTTCAGTTTTCATCTAGACTCTCTCTATCTCTCTCTCCTCCTCATCCCCTCTCTCCCTCCCTCCCTCCCTCTCTCATTCATTGTTTTGGGTGACAAACAGACAAGATCACTGCTTGGTGACCTAACTGGAGCAACAGATTCAAACTATGCAGGTTCAATTGCTTTTGCTCTGGGTTGCATTCATTGCAGGTGAGAGCCTTGGAAGTGAAGTTTTGTTTTTTCAATTTTGGTCTGAGAGTGATAGTACAAATGACTTTTATTTGCTTTTACTCTTGGCTGCATTTCACTTTAGTTTAAGTTGAGTTTTCTCATAATTTTATTGGTCCTGAATAGCTGCTTTTATATTAGTTTTATTCATAGATAGTTATTTACGTCGCTGAATATGATGTTTGCACGTTGCAAGTAAGAGCCAAGTTTGTTGTTGAAACTACTAACATAGATCAGGTATTTTAAGTGCTAAGAGGACAGGAGCAGGTGCTTTCAATTGGTATCATAAGGAGCATCTTACTCTAAGTGAACACTATTGACTTGATAGATTTGTTTTAGATCACTAACTTGTCATATTTGTTATTTTCTTAATACAAAAGAATTAGTGATCCTGGGATGGTTTAGCTATATATCTCAATTGAGAAACTCGACGTTTTCTCACTGTCCTTGCATACTTTGCCTGCAGTGCCGGAGGAATGGCATTGTCAACATTAGTGCCTTCAACTGTGAGCTCAATTTCTTTGCTTGCTAAAAGTTCAATAGCTGGTTTACAGATCTGGTCTTTACATGGACTTCTGTTAACCATAGAAGCTGCTGGCTTGTCCTATGTATCTCAAGTTCAGGTAAATTTGATTTTCGATGACTGTTACAATTTGTTGCTAGAGCAGACTGTCAATTCAATTTGTATCTCTTATGATTCTCGCACGATGAACTGTTAGTTCGTAGTTGACCTGATGGTCTTCTATTGTCACATCTCCTTTACAGGCAACACTTGGCCTTGCTTTGGATATTCTTTTGTCCGAGGAGAATGGTTGGGTTGTACTTCAGCAAGGGGTTGGCCGTCTTATAAATGCTATTGTAGCTGTTCTTGGTCCTGAACTTGCCCCTGGAAGTATTTTCTTTTCACGTTGCAAGGTATTGTATATATGTCGTTCATTGCCTTTGCCTCTGAGCTTGTACTGAAGGACTAAAGCAGTTGGACTTGGCATATTCATAGGCCTTTTCTTTTTTAAATTTTGAATGCTCAACAGAATAACTATCTTCTTCTTTTCGGTTGTATACTAGTTCATAAATTCATGAGTTTGATCCATTTGATAATTTTTTTTTGCAGTCAGTTATTTCAGAGATAAGCTCAGGGCAAGAAACAGCAACAATGCTCGAGTATGTAATCCACATCTTTGCCCCTTTTCTGTTTCTCATAACATGTTTTCTTCTGCAATCTTTTTTTTTTGGGTCCTCTGTTAGAGAATAGGAGTTGGCTCCCTTGAAAACGTCTATCATTCTTGCAGGAGTGTTCGCTTTACTCAACAACTTGTACTATTTGCACCACAAGCTGTTTCTGTGCACACCCATGTCCAAACTCTTCTTCCTACTTTATCCTCAAGACAGGTTTGCTTTATTTGTCCAGGTGATTATTCATGTTCTAATTCCTATATGTAACTTTTATTCTTACTTCTTCTTCTTCTTCTGCTCTCCTAAGCAGCCAGTTTTGAGGCATCTTGCTGTTTCCACTCTTCGGCATCTTATTGAGAAAGATCCAGTATGTCTTCATCTTACTTTCTGTTATCAAATTCTCATCATACCGAGTCAGATCCTAGTGCTGATACTCTTCTATACAGGTGTCCGTTGTTAACGAGCAAATAGAAGATAAACTATTTCAAATGCTGGATGAAGAAACTGACTCCGAGTATGTTAAGAAAATACTACTATGTCCTTAGTTAACCAATCTAAATATTGTGTTCTATTTTCTCTTCTGTTTAACGTGCACACTTCAGTGCAAGTAAGTATATATGTTTTGTACCAGAGAGAGGCTTTTACCCTGTACGGTTATGTTTTAAACTACTTGTATCCTTTTAGGATTGGTGATCTGGTGCGAGCCACAATTATGCGATTGCTCTATGCATCAAGCCCTTCACGTCCATCTCATTGGATGTCAATATGTCGAAGTGTGGTGAGTTCTTATTTTCAGGAAGCAGCATTTTTGACAGCAACGGTCTAAATTGTGGAAGAAAAGATCCAACAGAAAACTATTTTGATTATCTGTAATTCTCTTGTAGATACCGTTACTTCTGGATGTATAATTGAGAATTAGGCTAAACTTCTCGCCTTCATGTTCTTATTATTACTTTTTTTTTAATGATCCCAAATCACTAAATTGTCAACCTTTCTCAGGTTCTTGCCGCATCAATGAGGAGAAATGCTGATAGTATAAACGGTTTAGAAAATGATCCGGTGGGTACAGAGGGTGATCCAAGTTTAAATTCTGGAGAAGATGATGATAACATGGTTTCTGGATCTAGAGGCTCACCCCAGTTGATTCTCAGCAGGGAAAAGCACCTCAGATATCGAACCAGAGTATTTGCTGCTGAGTATGTGATGATATTTTCCATGCATTGTCTGAAATGATACACATTCAATTCATTGCACACATGAACACTCATACATGTGCCCGAGTGCATAATTGTGGGATGAATGCACCCTAAGCAAGATTCCACTGGGCAGAAAATGTTTATTCTATAAAGAAACAAACAAATGTAGCAAAAGTATTGTAAACTTTATTTCTTCGATCTCAAGAAAATGATTATGAATAATTTTAAAAGTGCAATTTCAGATGAAAGAAATAGCTTTCAGCATATAATTTTAAAGCCTGCATAACATAAGAACTAGAAGAAAGGTGTGCACGTGTTTGGTCTGTGCTTTTAGAGGGATCTGATACCCTCATGGGTTTGACCCTCACCATATGATGAGTCCTCTCCCCTAAATAAAAATAAAAATATAAAAAAAAAATACTTTTCAAAAATTCACTTAAACTTGTTGTACCCCTCATTTGATTAACTTTCTAATTTATCGTATGTAGGTGTTTGAGTTACCTACCTGGAGCTGTTGGAAAGAATCCAGCTCATTTTGATCTCTGTTTGGCTAGGGACCAATCTACTAATGGACAGGCCTCTGGTGATTGGCTTGTCCTCCATATCCAAGAACTTATAGCACTTGCTTATCAGGTACTGGATGTGAAGTTATTTGTGTTTTGTTATATTGGTTTGACATATCTGAACCCCAAAATATGTTAAAGTTAACTTTTTTTGTTTTAATTGTCATAGATAAGCACGATCCAGTTTGAAAACATGCAGCCAATTGGTGTAGTACTTCTGAGTACGATTACAGACAAGGTAAATCTGGGCTGGACATGCTAATTCTGTTGATATTTATCCCACCAGAACACCTAGTTGAGGCAATTTATTGTGGCTGTGAATCTTTACATCTATAAGCTCCCCAATTACGCAAATGTCGCTTTTTAGGGGTTTTTAGCTGTAAATCCATTTAAAGTGTAATCTGACGTCATTAGGGATCTAAATTAGTAGCAATATGGGGTACAAGTGCCACATGCATGTCGTTGGAGTAAACAAATCAGTAAATACAGTCCTGGGACTTGCTTGAGCTTGTAAAAACCTTGCCCTAGCTTGTCTTGTCTTTTCTTTATCTTTTTGCTGAATGTCGAAGAACATAAAGCTTTGATCTAATTGGAAACTATGTGCTTCCTAAATACTTATCTGTACGTATTCTACACATCATATTTTCAAATACTCTAATTCGTTCATATGACTTCTACTTTCAATTTCCTTGAATCTTTTATTTGATAGTGCTGCTAAGCATTAGCCAACACCCCAAGTTCACTTCGGTGTTTCTATTTATATTCTTTATTTTAATTTCATTGGTTTATTCATTACTATATCTATTTTGCGATGCTGGATACAGTTCGAGAGGACTCCTGACCCGGAGCTTCCAGGGCACCTCCTGCTGGAACAATATCAGGTCTGTTAAGTGAAATTTCTTTTTATTTTTTGTTTATTCACTAGATTCCATTAGATTCGAGGACCTACATGTTAAATCACAAAGTGATGTGTTTTGTCTCTGTGATAGCTTGGAGATGTTTTTTTTTTCTTTCTGTTTCTCTTTGGATGGAGGGAACAGGGTTTTTAGAGTTGAATTTCACTAAACTTCTATGAACTAATCGAGGCTGTATGTAATTTAGGCGCAACTAGTGTCTGCTGTCCGCACTGCCTTAGACTCGTCCTCTGGTCCTATTCTTTTGGAAGCAGGCTTCCAGTTGGCTACAAAGGTTCGCTACAAAAACAAATCTATTTGTAATTTTTCTTTAATAGTGATGTTCTAATTAATTTGTGAAAGACAATGTAATGTGAAATGGATTATGAAAAATTCAGATATTCACAAGCGGAATAATTAAGGGTGATCAGATTGCTGTTAAGCGCATATATTCTTTGATTTCACGACCATTGAATGACTTCAAGGACCTGTATTATCCTTCATTTGCAGAATGGGTCTCGTGCAAGGTATAAGCATTTCATTCTATCCAACTTTTCTTTTAATATATCGTAATTTTATGACTCCACTTTGTTTTAGTTGCTACTGCTATTAATAAAGATGATGACGTGTTTTTCCGTTTGTAGAGTTTATAGAGATAAATCTAATATCTTATTTGTAATGCAGATTAAGATAAGACTTCTTGCTGCCCATGCCTCTCTCAAATGTTATACATATGCATTCTTGAGGAGACACCAAAGTGCGGTTCCAGATGAATATTTAGCACTTTTACCATTATTTTCAAAGAGTTCAGACATGCTTGGGAAGTACTGGATTAGAGTCTTGAAGGACTACAGCTATATTTGCTTGTGCGTGCATCTTAAGGCAAAGGTCAGCTGACTGATGGAACTGTTAGCTTTCCATTTTTCTGTCTTTTATTTTTTTTTTTCTCTTTTTTTTTTCCACATATGTGGCTAGCATCTTATATGTTCTTCTCTTCGCAGTGGAATCCTTTTCTTGATGGAATTCAATCACCTCTGGTATCATCAAAGTTGCAGCCCTGCTTGGAAGAATCCTGGCCAGTAATATTGCTGGCAATTGCATTGGATGCAGTTCCAGTGAATCTTGAAGAGAATGAATCTTCAAAATCCACTGATGAAACTACATCAAGCAATAGCTTATTGTCTGGATATAGTATGGTTCAATTGGAATCCGAAGATTATCAGTTTCTCTGGGGATTTGCTTTGCTTGTTTTATTTCAGGGGCAAAATTCGACCCCCAATGGATTGAAAAATCCAGTTTCTATAGTTAAAGCTTATAACAGGGGAGATCCATCCAGTGAAGAATTATCTTCCCCAGGAGTTAATTTATACGAGATTGTATTACCGGTCTTCCAGTTTTTGTCCACCAAAAGATTTGCCAGTGCAGGATTTCTCACTATGGACATATGCAGTGAATTGCTTCAGGTGGCAATCCATATTTCTTCCTCTTGTTCTTGTTAACTCTGAAAAGATCCAGTGTATGCATGGGAAGTCCCTAAAAATAGCCACATATTTCATATGATATTTATCTCGAAGTCATTCTCTAGATAAACTTAAATATAATATTTGTAATAAGAAAAATAAGCATCAACTCTTTCTAAAGTGAAAAGAATTGGGATATGGCAGTGGTGTGTGAATCGTTACTCGTTAGTGGTACCTGCAATGTTTCTCCTGTTTTTTATGCTTGGTTTGTATTGTGAAGTCACCAGCCTTTTGGTCATTTTATCCTTGTCAAGCCATGAAGTATCAGTTGACATAACTGTCGTACTAGTGTTGACCATTGAGTTCATTTTAAGGCTTTTTTTTTACTCGGTTCTCATTTTAATCAATGCAGGTTTTCTCATATTCTATGTGCATGGATAATTCATGGGATACTCTTTCAGTTTCTGTTCTATCACAGGTAAACACATACTTTTGACTTCAAAGGCATATCTTTGCTCTTGTTTTGGTAAATAATATTGATGAGTATTCAGCATTGTCTAGTGTTCTGATCTAGCAGACACTCAGTTAATACACATGAAGTCTTTCATACCAATTATTGAGGATAGTTTTTCTATTGGATTGTTAGTCCATTACTTTCACACATGCTATGATTCTATGATGTATCTGGTAACTAGTCCACTTCCTTTGGCATATTCCTGCAGGCTGCAACAGCCAACATGCCTGTTTACACTCCCTACCCTTAGGCTCTAATAACAAAATCTTGTGTAGACTTGGTGCAAATAGTATCTATAATAAACTTTTGTGCATGTTTAGATGTGTTATCCATATCTTTGCATCGCAGATGCTGAGTTGTAATTTGAAAAAGAGGCACTCTGTCTCTGTGTGTAGTCATTCCTAAGTTTTGAATCATAGTTGTTCTGTTTTTTTTTTTCCATCAATAGATTGTGAAGAACTGCCCTGAAACGTTTTATGAACTGGAAAACTTTGCTTATCTGGCAATGGAACTCTGTTTGGCGTACCTCTGCAAGGTGTTTCTAAGGTATTGAGACCTACCATAAGTATTGTTTTATCTCTTTTAATATATCATTTTGACCATGTGAAGTTTCAATTGCCTTAAGGTTCATACTTTTTGTGTTCCAGTACCGATGTGACATCTCTGGACAAATCCTTGGGGGATTTGATATCCTCAATATTTGTCACAGCAAAAACCCTTGTGAACTGTTTTCAACCAAAGGTTAGTAAGTTGTATCAGACTATAAGTAATTATGTTTTCTGTGCTCTAGTGGTTATCGTCGTTGAGTTTTGTTATCTATTTGTTTATTTGTGTTACAGAGGCATGCTTTCTTGGTTATATCAACATTTTGTCATTTAGTACACCTGTTTTGATTTTTGATTTTCATCTTTCCTTTGAACTGTGTATCTTGAGATGCAGAAGCAACTAGTATCTGCGGCATTGGCGTTTCTTTTAATTGGTTACAAGGGAATCAGAGAAGTCTCAACTGACTTCTGCTTCTCCAAACTTGATGAATATTTCAAGTGCACGAGCCTCTTATTGAAAAGATTTATTGATGGTGAGCATTTGAACTATAACACTGACCTGGCCAATTTTGTTAAACTAGTCAATAATGCTTCATTACCTCCACCTGCGATTTAAAATGATAAAGTAATTTGAGCATCAAACCACACCCTTATCTCTACTATTATTAAGAGAAGAGAATTTGTCAGCCAAAACAGAAAAATTTTACCAAAATATCCCTCATATATTAAAAAACATTTGAACTGAAATATTTGAGAAAGACAAAATGGTCAATTCTCAAATAAACGAAAAACAAAAGAAATTTAACAAAAAAAATCAAAAATAAAAAACAAAATATGTGCAGCAATTTTCTCCACATTCTGTGGAATAACTTCCCACGTAATTATCCACACCCATAGGGTGTGTTTGGAGTCCAGTATACTCTATTGCAAGGTCATATTCTTGCAATGTGGGATTCACATTCTCAACATTTGAGACTCAACATAAAATATTTTTTTCAGCAAAGTTTCTCTCATATGTGATCCATCTGACTAGGATGGCCTATAACTGCCTTTTCTAATCAACCTCAGTTGAAAAAGGGATGATATTGATTTAATGTTTACCCACCATCACTCAGTCACTCAATATTATCATGGTTTGTTGGACATTAGATTTTTGTCTCTGATTTTGGTTCTTTAAGGGCATGCTGCGTTTTGCACAACCTGTGTCTTTTGAATTTATTTAATTAACGTTGAATCTGCCATTTCTTGAGTGTCTTGGTGCTCAACATCATTTTTTCAAGACGAAGTTTCCAAGAGACCAAGACTAATAAAAGCAATTGAGTTGATATCAGTATAATTCTACAAATGTGTTTGTAAGTGTACACACACAAGTGGAAGATAATATATCAATAAGTTAATGTTAAAGATTATGCCATACTGATAAATAGCATTGGCTTCTTAGTTGTGGTCATTTTATGCTAATCAAAATCCATATTGCAGATACATGCAGTGTTGGTGATGATGGTATTCTTCAGATGAGAAAAATATTGGGAACTTGTCTGAATGTGATCACTGATTTGACCAAGGACTGCATTAAGTGTATTCATATGCTGGAGAATAAGAGATCTGATTCGCATACATTACTGCAAACAAAGCTTGCTTTCTCTCTTGAACAAACTATATCATTTGCCAAGCTGGGTTATGAAATGGATTATCTTGAAGATAATACAGATGGTGATTCAATTTATTATGGTATGTTTAAATATTGCACCAGATGTGTCCAAACTGTACTCACCGATTCAAGTTTACAGGTATGTCCTTGTGCATGTATCCCATTATGGTCACTTATACCGAGCATGTGGCAACTGATGATTTTGTTCACAGGTTCAAGAAATTGGGTTGCAAGTACTAAAAAACTTGATTCAGAAAGGCACAGATGCAGAGGATGACACTTTCTTAATGCTTTTTGTTGGGGAACTTGCTTGTGATTTTTTCCTGATAATGCAGAATATGCTAAAGGTATTTCCTAATTTCCATTTGGATATCCTCTGCATTTACAGATTACTCCCTTTTTCCTTTCGGCTTTTGATATTTGTGGTTCTGAAGGAGTTGTACTGTGCTTTATATTACAGAAACCTGTAACTGAAAAATCAGCATCTGTTGCTGGTGAATGTTTAAGACTTTTAGTGCTTCTGCAAACATCGTCAAAATCTAGCGAATGTCAGAGAGGTTTTATGAATTTGCTCCTGGAAGCTGTTATCGTGGTTTTCAAGGCTTCAGAAGAAGGTTCTTCTCAGGTGATATAATTAAGTAGCCTCCGAAATTTCAATTGTATCTCATCACATTTATTTATAATGAATTAATGATTTTCTGATTGTGCATTATACAGGAAGTCAATAAACTTAGGAGCATTGCTGTGAGACTTGTTTCTCATCTTGCTCAAGTTCCTTCCTCTGCAGTTCACTTCAAGGATGTGTTGCTGTCTATGCCTCTGACTCACCGACAGCAATTTCAGGTGTTTTCCCCCTCCCCCCCCCCCCCCCCTTTTTTTTGTGTGTTATGTGCATATGTGCTGATTTCACAAAAAAAAAAAAAAAAAAAAAAGGAGAGAAGAAGTCTAGGTTGCATTACTTGTGTCTTGTAAGCTTAGAATTAAAGGGAGAGGATCCTCTCCTGAGCTCCTTATTGACCTGAGCTTCCTGAGCTTTGAAGCAGATGACGACACGTGGATTTATCAAATCTAATGGACTATGATTCTTCTTTTCCTTCAGTCACTTCATTCTTTCCTTCCTCTCTCTTCTGTTTTCCCTCTCCTTCTCTACACCGATTACCACCAATTGAATCCCAAACCCAAATTGAAGTCACCTTCCTCAAAACACCATTCTCCGGTCAATTCAAGTACTTGGGCATTAACACAGTTCTAATAGCTGAGCAGACTTCGAGTACTAGTTTATGACCAGTCGATATCCCTAGCCCGGATCGTTTCGAAACGAGCCGGAGCGGGTCGCCGGTAGCTAACCTCCATAAACAGATGGCGACTCTCTGCGTTTCTCGACTTCTTGCGCTTCACGGTCTCGGACTCCTCGACATCCGAGTAGTAGCCCTGCAATTTGGAGTAGTACTCCACCATCACTTGGACTCTTAAACCCAAATTCTACCCATCAATTGAATCCCAACCCAACTCATGCATTGAATCTTAGTCCCAGAGTAAACATGAAAGATTGCTGGACCTTAAATTGACAGGAAATAAGAGGGTGAAGAGGAAGAAGAAAGAACTGTTTAGAGCGGGATATGATAGCTTAGATGTGGCAAAATAGAGATTTAAAATAGAGAGAGGTTTTGTCATAAGATCAGATGAAATCTGATAAGGAGTGAAGAAGAACAGGAGAGAGAAAGGGAAGGAAAAGAAGAACGTGCAGTGAAGGAAAGGGAAAACAGAAGAGAGAGGAAGGAAAGAATGAAGTGACTGAAGGAAAAGAAGAATCATAGACCGTTGGATTTGATAAATCCACGTGTCGTCATCTGCCTTAAAGCTCAGGAAGCTCAGGTCAATAATGAGCTCAGGAGAGGATCCTCTCCCAGAATTAAAATGGTGCCAATGGCTGGGTTTTATACTTATCTTTGTGTTTATTGGCTGCTCTTGCAATTGACAGTATTTTCATTCTTGCCTTCTCGGTCCTGAAGTTAACATTATTATATCTCTTTTTTTGTAAAAACGGTGAATTTTAAAGAAATCCTACCATTACTTCAAGCGTCACCCTCTGTAATCCTTTCGGCTACTTGGTAATTGGCTATGCGGTGTCTTTTGACCTTTAAGTGCATGTCTGCATTATCATCTTATTTTCATCCCTCTGTCAAAGTTACAGTCAACTTTTTTTCGTTCTCCCAATAACCAATGGATGTTAATGAATCAAACATATGGTTTGTTAGGCGATGCTTTTTTCTCATGTACTTTCTTGCAATATTCTTTCTTTGTTTTTTTTTTTATTAATACTCTTGAGTCGCAATTCAGAACTTTCACAAATCCAAATCATGCTAACTTCCCTAGATTCTTGTATATCCTACCATTTTGATTGCTTCCAGGTCCAAAAAGATATTTTTCTATTGTTCCAGAATGGCCTGGAAGACTTGAGTCGCAAGCTCTACATTTTGGATTCATTAAAATTGACTCCCTTCTCTCTCTTTTCAGGGGTTTATTCGTGCTTCTGTGACCCAAGAGCATAATGCAACACAGATGAAGCCCACAACTCCATTTTTGGAGATAAAACTACCAGTGCCAACAGTGGTAAGTAAAGAGAAACAGTATCCACTGCCAGCCACTACTACATCACATTCTTCTGTTTCTGATTATCAAAGAGATGAGGAGGAGGAAGAGGATGAAGATGATTGGGATGCTTTTCAGTCTTTTCCTGCTACTTCAAACGCAGCTGAAATTGACTCGAGAGTAGACAGTGCCTTGGAAACACCCGACCTGGTTGAGAAATCGTCTCCTTCGGAAGTGAATACAGAGAGTGATCAATTTCATGGAGATTCTGTTTCCCAACCTCTCAACAATGTAGAGGCTACCAGCAAGGCAGACCATCAAGAGGCTGGCATAGCTGAGGTGATATCTGATTCCCCAGATGATCTGACATCCTCACAGGGTAATATACTATGTGACAATGTCAAGACAGAAAAACCCGATGATTCCCAAACTAATAGTGGTGTTATCGAGGCATTGGATGATCAAAAGGAGAGAGACGATAAATTGTTATCCGGACCAGAAGAGGGAAAGGGAGCAGAGTTGAACCAAGTTACTGAACACAGAACATCTGAACTTCATCCTATTGAAGATGCTGAAGGATTGGTCGGAAAGAATTCAGCACACCATGAGCAGGGAAAGGAGAACACTGATAATAGACCAGTGCAATCATCATTAGATCCTGTAAAGCTTGGTGAGGAAGTAAAGGGAGGAGGGTCGAACCAAGTGACAGAACAGATACCATCTGAACTTCATCCTGTCGAAGATGCTCAAGGATCGGTTGCAGTGAATTCAGCGCACCATGAGCAGGGAAAGGAGATCCCTGATAATAGATCAGTGCAATCATCATCAGATCCAGTCAAGCTTGACCAGGAAGTAAAGGATAAAAGAGAAGACAAAGAAGAGTCGGCAGTTGAAGATTCTCGGCCCCAACAACACTAACAGAGCGCCAAAGTTCAAGAAAAGCAATGATGATGCTGAGAAATCTGAATGATAGTAGTTGCTGTAAATTGTAATATCGATACAGAAGTACACAGCTTTTGTTGCCACTGCAAACACGGAAATTACTTTGTATTGTCATGACATGTATCATTCACAATTTTCCAAGAAAAATTACAAATCAAAGCTTCATTTTGGCAGAAAACTTTAACAAGACTTGCCTCAAGCTCACAGTTGAAGACCCCCAGAAAATTATATGCATAGGCCAGCAAATGATCCAAGATCGAACCGAAAAAGTGAGTCGGTTTTGGTTTAAATCTTATGGGGGTGTTTTATATCAAATTAACTCATTATATCATATGAAGGCATGAAGCACACCTAAAATGATCAAATCAGCTCATTATATGAAACACATCCTAATCGGTTTTTTAAGTCTGAAGAGTTAAGACAGAGAAGTCAAACGACCAGCACGTATAAAAGCGCAGACTCTCTTTCCTTCTTCCTCTCTCTCTCTCTCTCTCCGTCTCTCATCAGAAACTGACGTCAGCTTAACGTAGCCTAGCAGAGACATGGAAGAGAGACCGAAGAAGCTACTCATTCTCTACGCCACTCAAACCGGAAACGCCTTAGACGCCGCCGAGCGAATGGGCCGCGAAGCCGAGCGCAGAGGCTGTTCCGTCCACCTTCTCTCCCTCGACCAATACGACGCCGTAAAGCTATTCCCTTCCATTCCTTCAGTAAAATTATATATTACCAATCCCCACATTTTCGAATAACAAAGCTTTGTTTCTTTTTACTTCCTCAGAGTTGCTTGCCTCAGGAGGGCGCTGTAATTTTCGTTGTTTCTACCACAGGCCAGGGTGACACTCCCGATTCCATGAAGGTTTTGCTTCTCAATTTTGATTACTTAGTACATGAAATGTGGAAATTGAGTTTTCTTCTTCTTCTTCTTCTTCTTCTTCTTCTTCTTCTGTGTATATGCAGGGATTTTGGAAATATCTATTGCAGAGAAATCTAAGTAGGCAATGGCTGGAGGGACTTAACTATGCTGTTTTTGGATTGGGTGATTCTGGTTACCAAAAATTTAATGTAAATACTTCAATTCATCTCTGCTTCACTGCTTTCATTTCATATATAGCATGATGATAGATTAAATGTGCTTCTTGGCCCTGCAATTTAACTAGGATTGATATTTTACGGCTGCAGTTTGTTGCCAAGAAGCTTGACAGAAGGCTTTTGGATCTCGGGGCAACCCCTATTGTGGAAAGAGGTTTAGGAGATGATCAGCATCCATCCGGGTATATGAATGAACTGTTAGAAAAGTTACTAGTGAAATCTTGCTCTATATTTTAGATTGGGAGAATGTGATTTACATATTTTGGTGTGAACAGATATGAAGCTGCTCTGGATCCTTGGATGGCATCTTTGTGGAACATGTTGAATACAATCAATTCCAAATACTTCCCGAGTGGCCCAGACTTTTTGATTCCATATGAGAATTTGATTGCTCAACCGAAAATTCGGATTATGTATCATGACATTGACAAGGCGGATTCACAACTTTCAACCGATCCAGGTATTTTTCTTGTTTAGAGTTCGATTATTGGTATAATCACAGGGATTACTTTGTGGAACATATACAAGATGAATAATTATAAGCATGTTTTTAGAGTACTAGGTCTTATACCTCCATGATAGGTTTGTAGAGTTTTTAAATGTGAATGAAATGTCACAAATTTGTTCCCTTTTCCCAATTGACACCAACCACACACACCCCTCCCTTCCCCCACCCCCCCCCCCCCCCCCCCCCCCGGGGTGCCCAAAAAACCAAAATTCGTCCTATGTTAGATATTTAGTTGATGTCTAACGTGTACATATCATCAGTATTGAGTGCATCGTTCCTCATGGTTCTTGTGTGGTGTCTAATTAAGTTATGCCTTGTGTTTTCTCAGACTTGAATCACATTGAGTTGCAGATTGAAAGAGCTCGCAAAATGTCTGCTGTAAAGTATTCTCTTGACAAGAATAGGCCTGACTGCATTCTTAAATTGGTAGGTTATCCTGAAAGTTCTGCTATGTGTAACTGCATAAACACATGCTAATTCGAGCTGCATACTTTTATCATATGCATTCCTCGACTCATTGGAACTTACTGATGTAGGTCAAGAATCAACCATTGACTAAATCAAGTAGTAAAGATAAAGAGGTGCATCACTTTGAATTTGAATTTGTTTCATCTGTAAGTTGTTTGGTACTCTTTATTGTTAATTTAACCGATATGGATTGTTCTTTTTCATTCCAATTTAAACTCTCATTCTATGCACATCAGGCTATTGAATATGAAGTTGGTGACGTCCTTGAGATTCTCCCCAGTCAAAATCCTGCTGCAGTAGATGCTTTCCTACTTCGTTGTAATTTGGACCCTGAAGCATTCATCACTGTGAGTAGTTTTCTTGTGTATCAGTTGAATGTAGAAGGCATTGTGTCTCACTTGTAAAATCTAGTAAAAGGGAGGTATAGATAAGAAAACCAAATAGGAAGGTAAATGATTGGGTTAAATGAGGCAAAAAGGTTATAAATAGGATACATTTTAACAAGAGAAAGATAATTCTGAATGGTTGGGTTAAATAAGATCATTTATATATTCTTCAGCTTCTCATATACAGAAGTGTAATATTGTATAGCATATGAAAGGAGTTCTGCATGTGATTATTAATACAGCTTTATTGATTTCAGGTCCATCCCTTAGAGACGGAGAATCAGCTTCTTGATACTCATGTTCCCATCAAATTAAAAACTTTTGTTGAGTTGACAATGGATATTGCATCAGCTTCCCCTAGACGTTATTTCTTTGAGGCAAGAATCCAGTATGTAATATTAGCAAGTTTCTTAGAGAGCTCGTTTTGCAGCTTTGTTACCTCCATATTGTTGCTTGCTTGGTCGTGATCATCATCCAATTGGGTGTTAATTGTCACTTATTTGTATTTCGACTGTTTAGGCAATCATAAAAAGTGATTTGAAGAATATGAAAAACTTTTGATTTTTGCTAAATTGGTAATGGTGACATAACTTTCAATTTGAACATCTTGCATTTAAAACATATGGAATAGAAGGCCCATTAACAAACAATTTTAGTTGGTTTTAGTCATTAGTTACAAATGCCTGTGCTCTTCATTGATCTTCCATAAACATTTTTCAGGTCATGAGTATGTTTGCAACAGCTGAGCATGAAAAGGAAAGACTTCAGTATTTTGTGTCACCTGAAGGAAGAGATGACCTATATCAATACAATCAGAGGGAACGGAGGACTGTTCTGGAGGTGATGTCAAATCTAGTGATAAATTTCTTTGCTTCTTCCTTGGTTGTTTTTTTTTTTTTTTTTTCAGTAATTAAGTTTATATATGCAAATTCAGGTATTAGAGGATTTCCCCTCTGTTCAAATGCCATTTGAATGGCTGGTACAGTTGGTTCCTCCTTTGAAAACGAGGGCTTTCTCCATCGCCTCCTCCCCTTCGGTTCACCCTAATCAAGTGCACTTAACAGTGAGTGTAGTATTATGGACAACACCTTTCAAAAGAAATCGAGCAGGTCTTTGTTCAAGTTGGCTAGCCAAGCTTGATCCCGAACAATGTACGACACTTATTTTGACTTATAAAGCTGATTATGAATGAAACAATGATTTGAATTACCCTTTTATATGTTTCTCTTTTTGTGTCATAAACAGGTGTTCATGTTCCAGTGTGGTTCCAGAAAGGCTCCCTTCGTCCCCCACCACCATCACTTCCTCTTATTCTCATTGGACCTGGAACTGGATGTGCGCCCTTTCGTGGATTCATTGAGGAAAGAACCATACAAAGTTTGACCCGTTCTACTGCTCCGGTCATGTTCTTCTTTGGATGCAGAAATGAGGACAACGATTTCTTATACAAAGAGTTTTGGTTATCTCATTCACAAAACAACGGGGTACTTTCAGAAGCGAAGGGTGGAGGCTTTTATGTTGCCTTCTCAAGAGACCAGCCACAGAAAGTCTATGTGCAGCATAAGATGCGGGAACATAGCCACAGGGTGTGGAATTTGCTTGGTGAGGGGGCTGCAATCTATGTAGCTGGTTCTTCGACAAAAATGCCCTCAGATGTATTATTAGCGTTTGAGGAAATTATCTCCAAAGAAAGTGGGCTTCCTCAGGAATCTGCAGTCAGATGGCTTAGGGCTCTGGAAAAGGCTGGCAAATACCATGTTGAAGCATGGAGTTGAATGCTGTTTGAATCTTAACATCCAAAATCTTTTGGTTGGAATATGAGAAAGTAGCTTCACAGTGAAGCCCTAGAGATCGAAACGTTCATGAATTTGCATTTTTATACGTAACCTAGGCGATTTTAGACGATGGAGATAGCTTCTGCTACACATTGAAGGGATCACAGGCTAGGCCTCAAGGCCTGGTAAGTTGATCTCAAATTTTTCTTTTGGTTAATTCTTCAATTGGCCTTTTTCTTAGGTAGAAAAGGAATCAATTATTCTGATTCATGGGTTATTGTCACCCTGCTAAATATTTGTATTTGTAAAAGGAAATATATGTCATTGAGAATTTCAGTTACTTCCTTATTGGGAATGTCATTGTGATGAAAAATGTTTGATCTAATAGTTTGTTCCAGTAAGCCTTATCCCAATGACCGAGGGTTTGACGTGCAAAGCCTTGTCAACAGTTTTATCTTAATGAAATTGTCATGTTTCATGGTCTCACCATTGGTAAAACATGATTCCTAGGAGCCTCTCCAAATGACATACTGAAAAAATCTCTATCCGATTTCATTCTATGATTTTCTTGGTTCTGCGACTTTGAAAAGTAGTAAAAAAAAAAGATCGCGTTGACATCATTTTGTTCCGTGAGTTGTAAAATTGCTTAAAAATCACAATTTAGGGATGAAAGTATTTTGGTGAGAAAATAAGAACTTCTAATTTTGGCAAAAAAAAATTTCGTGCTATAGTCTACAGTTTTGAAGAAAATCATGGTCATATTTTATTTTATTTTTTTAATTTTGTGATAGAAAGTTCAAGTTCAGGCATCAGTGCGCTTAGCCTCGCTTGCATGGGCACAAAAGGCATGGATAGAATTTCAGGCCTTAAATTGGGCCTGGGTTACCAAAACTAACCCAAGAAACAATCTGAAATGGGCCGAATGGCTCCGCTCACCCACATAAATAGATATTACGTCTCTCTCTCTCTCTCTCTCTCTCTCTGTGGGTCGCTGAAAGGTTGAGCAAGATAGATAAGGAAAAATCGTCTGAGAATGTTATCTATGGGTGTTGGGATCGAGTGTCAGGCAACCCTGAGTGCCTCCGCCGCCGTCGTCAGGCCGAAGCTTCTGCCTCCTCACCAAAGACACAAGCTTTTCCTCAATAACAGCTCAACATTGAAGCCCAGGAGCACCTCTTCTTCCTTCTTCATTTCTCACTCGCTGCCGGACCTCAAGCTCAGACTCCCCCACACAGACTTCAAACTCTCCGCCGCCGCTGAAGCTCTTGTCGCCGAAGAAACCGCCGCCGATGACGTCACCCCTGAAGAAGACAAAGAGGTTCAGCTTCCTCCCTACCTCTCTGTTTCCCTTTTAGTCCAATTTGTTTTATAAAGGTGGAGACTTTAGGCTGCAACTTTCTTAGTTCACTAACTGGGTTTATTGGCATTCGTATTTCCATGTTTCATCTCTTTGGGTTTGCTTTGCATGGATGTGTCTATAGACTATAATGTACCAATTATTATATAATCGGTCACAATTTTCATTCTTTCTTGCCTTTATGAAAATTTTGGGGTCAATTGGACAGAAATGAGCTTATTAGTCCTTAAAATATTTTGATTTATGTGGTTTGATTTCCTTTTGCCTATCACACTTTACCCGTAACCAAACAAGCTCAAGTATAGTTTAGATTTTAGAAAAGCACTACACTTGGAGTTAATTTTTTCTTTTATATCTATTTTAGAAGCTTGGAGTGGTTGTGAAGCCGATGGAGAAACCGAGGCTTGTGTTGAAGTTCATTTGGATGGAAAAGAACATAGGCATTGCACTTGACCAGATGATACCGGGGCATGGCTCCATCCCGCTCAGCCCGTATTACTTTTGGCCGAGGAAAGATGCTTGGGAGGAGCTCAAGGTCTTACTCGAGAGCAAGCCTTGGATATCTCAAAAGCAGATGATTATTCTTCTCAATCAGGCCACTGATATCATCAATTTGTGGCAGCAGAGTGGCGGCAATTTGGCGTAAGCTTTGATGTAAATTTTTTTCGTTGAGTTCTTAGGTGCTGTGTGTTACTTGGGCCCCCTTGAATGTTAGGAATGCTGTCTGTGTAACATGCTTATTAGAGCTGTATGACTACTTGTGTATCACATTCTGTCAAGTTGAATGAAATATGAGTTCTCAATTCTCTTTGATGATATGGGTTGTATTTGTGCTATCTGTCAAGAATTCATCTAAGAAAAGTAAGTTTCATATGCATTTGCTAGTAGATGGTGTTCAATCGCCTTCCTTGGTAACAAATCCTGGATGGTGTTGTCTTAGTAATTCATCGCCTTCTGGCAAAGTGGATTTGGGGCCAGTTTTCTGTTTTTCGATACGGTCGTATCAATCCAAACTTGAAGCAGATGCTGTCTTTCTGTCCCTGATATCTTTTGGTTATACTAGAATTCTTTGAAATGTATTTGGGGGTTGTTTTGGGTCTATGTATTTACCTTCCCATTTTGAGCTGGAGTAGTCAACATGATGGATCTTGTCAAAACCAATTCTATTATTTGAGATATCTCCTGTGATGCTCTATAATCTCCGTGCATTGAATACCAACTACTGCTGCATATGTTGGTGATTCAAACTTGAGCAATGTATAGGTATAAGGATCATCCAAAGTGGCAGATTTTTTTCAGGTTCAGACCAGCATCTGATCTGGTTTATATATGAATAATTAGTGTATCTAACAATGAAGTAGCAAAAGTTAAATTGCTTATGAAATTGGGGGGAAAGGAGTTGGGCTTTTGCCTGCAGTGTGAAGATAGACTTGCTCTGTTTGTGAGGTTATAACTTGATAATTTTTTAGATGAATAAATGATCGTTTTTGTGCTTTGTTTGGTAGAGTTGTCAAAGCTGTTTTGCCACCGGTTCATAAAAATCAATATCAAAGCTTTGCCTTGCTTTCAAGATTTGATAAACATGCATGATGCATCAGATCTTATTTTCTTGATTTCATGCGGAGCATATACATCTGATTGTCCTTAATTCCTATAGCTGAATCATTCTCAGTATGCAGTCTCATATTAATCATACCGAGTCTTGAGCTCATTTAGCAGAACACATGCAATATTTGCTATGGTTAGTAAGCCGGCCTAAGTAATTGTCATTTAGAACTGGTGTTGTTGCAACACATGCATTTTGTGGGTTTTCATTTCCATATGTATTGTTTGATTTTACATCTTTGCAATACTCGCTAACTACCTCATATGTCATTGTGCTAACTAGACATCAAAAGCAACAACATATTTGTGTGATATTGAAGGAAAAATAAAGGCTCGAATAAGTGAAGCCTCATATTTGCCAATAGTAATTAGGCTAATTTTGAATATCGCGCCCATAGCATGAAAAATATGCAGGAAACCGTTTGCGTTGTTGCAACATATACATATTGTGGCTTTCACTTTCATGGGTATTCTGTGATTTAACATTTTGCTTCTCAAATGTCTTTATGCTAAATAGACATCAAAAGTGTGTTTAAAAAAAAAAAAAAGAGATAACGAACAAAGCTTCACAAATCTCGGAGGAAAAAGAAAAGCAGTTTGGTGCGCCTAGGGTTTGCAAGAGGCCTCGTCCCGCGGCGTCCATGTGCCTCCAGCGAGATCTGGTGGCTGGAGGGAAGGAGATCGTGATCTGCTTTTCTTCTTTCTAGATGACAATGATGGGAAACCCGTCTGGGACGCGATCCATGATGGTGTTCGTTCGGGTCAAGGGTTCTTTACAGCCGTTGTGCATGCAATTTGTGGTGTCCCCTCCCCTCGGAAGGGATTGATGGGTGTTTGGTGCCTTAACCCTCGAGGTCAGCGTTATTTCTTGGGTGGTTGGCACGGCTGGGTTTGGTGGGCTTGTGGTAGGTTGATGTTGCGAATCAAAGGAAAGGAGGCTACAGGTGTTTGTACAAGTCTAGCAGTGAGAACTTTTGATTGCCTGTTGGTGGCTATACGGGGAAGAAGCAAATCAAATCATGGTGTCTTCTTTTTCATTTCATTTAGGGTTTTCTTTTTTGGTGTTTTAGGTCTATTAATAAGTCTCTACTCTATTGAGCTAGGGTTTGGGAGTCTTAGTCTTACTGATGTGCCATTTTCATGGTGTTTTTCATGGGGACTATTTGTTCAATTGTCGGTGCTCTCTGGTTATCAACGTGATGGTGAATTGTCCTTACACGTGGTCTGGCGGTTTTGGAACACGGTGTGGAAGAGGATGCAACGGTTCGTCTTGATGTTGGTGGCGAGGTTGTATCGTGACATTCGGGATTGGTTATCTTTCTTTGTAGCTCGCGGTTATGGGCGTAAAACTTGGTTAGGGGTTGGACTCTTTTGGCTCATGGATGTCACTCAGAGTGACAAACCCGTAGCTAGTGATCATGGTAGGAATATGTATCGTGGTGTTGAGACCACAACCGGTTATTCCAATGCGTTGTAATCTTTTACATTATTAATGAAATATTCTTCTTCTCAAAAAAAAAAATAGACATCAAAAGTGATAAAACATTAAAATGTATTACACTTCCACATTTTGAGATACTGAAGGAAACTAAAAAGTCAGAAGAAGTATATATGGTATTGTCATCATTTTTTTTTTTTTTTGATCAAAAGAGGTCAGCCCATTATATAGATTCAGCAAGCAGTACAAAAACGAAACACCCCTAAGGGGTCGACAGAAAGAATCGTTCCTCAGAGTACCCTGAGACTCCTATTCTAACAAGAACAAGAACCCAATATACCCCTAGCACACCCACCTTTTAGACAGTTCACGCACCTTTATTGCAAACAAAAACCAAAAATCTCCGAAGCAAGATTAAAAAACCCTCAGAGATCTTGATTTTTGCGACCTAGCTAAAATTAAATAACATCCGGAAGAGGAGAAGCAGCCTCCTCTTCCATCCCACCTTCTGGATCCAATGCCTCAGCCGCAGCAATAACCGTTTCCTTGGACAGGCTAGCTGCAGACTCAGTCACAGCACCAGAGTCAAGATGACTCTTCCATTTGCGAGATTTCCTCTCATGCAGCTCCGGATCCAAAGTCCTGGCAGCCTTCGGCTTATTTTTACTACCTCGAGGACGACCCAACTTCTTCTTTTTCTTTGGCGAGATTATAATCTGCCCATTCTTATGTTGCAACACCAAAGCAATATTGTCATCCACTCGAAGAGCAGGAGCTGGAAGCGACAATATCTTCTTACCCGCATTGAGCAAATCATAGTTTGCTTTTCTCTTGGTACCAACAGCAACCAAACCAGTCGAACCCAAATCAACCCCCGGCTTCAGAAGGCCTTTCTTCACTTTAGCCAAAACGTTGGTTGGAAGTATGGTTGACGTAGCACCATCTGGGATTAGCTTCTGCCAATCCTTGAACCAGCCTACCCCATTATTCTCAATCAACCCTAAGGATGCACAGATTTTACTTCCATCAATCTTGGAGCCATGCAGCACGTCACTACCTTGTGACGCATGGGCTTCCACCACTCCCAACAAATGGGAACCATGCAACCTACCATTCTGTTGCGCCTCCAGCTCCATAATCATTCCTCCAACCTCAGCAGAAGGCATCTGCTCCGTCATAGGAGCTAGCATTGGTTCCAGAGGGAGAGCACCCACTTCTAGTGACAATCCGGCCATCGCCGCTTCCGGAGGCCCATGCTGAATCTCTGCCTTCTCTGTCAGCAAAAAGCCATCACACCCTGAGGCCTCATGCTCAAATAAACCGCAGTCCCTACAAAATCCCTTAACTTTCTCATAAATGAGAGTAATCTCAGGCTGCACCGTGGGAGAGAACTCAAAAAGCATCCAAGTACGCACCCTCCGACGTGTATCCAACACCAACCGGATCCTCTGCTCCTCCTCCTTCCGACGAAGAGCCGATTGATCAAATCGAATAACCTGACCAATCGCAGATCCAATTAGGGTTAAGGCATGCTTGTTGCGAAGTGCCAATGGCAAACCCTGGACCACAATCCAGATCTCCATCTTCCACAAAGGAACCCTCTCCACTGAGCCAACTCCATCATAATCCCCTACCAACAGCATCGTGTTCCTGTAGAACCACGGCCCTCCATGCAGCGCTCTATTACGATCAGCTTCATGAGAGAATTGGAAAAGGAATCGATTTCCGGCATCATGAACAGAGAGGCCGGACTTGAGACGCCAGATCGAAGCAATGGTGCCCTTGAACCCAGGAAACCGCGACTTTGACCCCAACAGTCGCCCAACCATATACCAGTTGTTGTCGTGCAACGCTGCCTGCCCCGCCTCGCCCAAAGACACCCTTGCGGAGTCCGAAGGAGGACGAACAGCCATAGTACCAGTAGGAGTCTGCGCCATAGAACCCAGACAAAAGTTTGGAAATTTTGGTCGAAGAAAATTTCTGCGAAAACCCTAGCAGAGCAAGCGGCTAGGTCATAATATAATTTTTTGAATGCCAAGAGAGTTATGGTATTGTCATCATAAGATAGTGATTGCTCGATAATAATTATGTTGATTGTCATAATTGTAAATAATCATATCTTGAATTCTTGACTATAACGATTTTCAAACAAAAAGAAAGCGTCTAACACTTTTATTGAACATATGCTCAAATGCACTCTTTATTGGTTTGAGCCATTTTTTTGTCAAACTAATAAAGGATTTTTTTCACCCATCTAAAATTGAAAATCCTACTACTTTATGGTCACAAAAAAATAAAATAGAATCTTCTAGGATTACAAAAAAATAAAAATGAGTGAAAAATAGAAACCGACACCTCCACCTGTTTGAACCCAAAATGAGCATTTTGGCATGACAAGGCGTGTCTTGGAGAAATTGAGCCAATGTCAGTGGCTCAAGCTATATATTGTCGACAAGTTCAAAATATATTATTTAGAGGCTAAATAAAGCCTACCTGCAGAATTATGGAAGATTATGCAAGCTGCAAGAAAAGGCACGCCCATGCGAATATTCATACTCCATTCAATTAAGGAATATGGCATGCACGTGGGGAAACATTCAATTACATTTCATGGTGGCCAATTGGAAAACCTATCATGATTCCATTATTGCTTAAGTGTTTAAACCACCATGGTTCCATTAGTGTGTTAAGTGTTTAAACCACCATGATTCCATTAGTGCTTAAGTGCTTAACCCATCATGATTTGTTTAAAGCCAACCACTATGGCTTGGTAGCCTATATATAGAGGCTACGACGAAGTAACAGAACACACAATTCATCAACTAATCTCTACGACTACTCAAGTCTCTTCGGAGAACCCCTCTCTTTCTCTTACCGGTGACCACACTCCAGTCTCAGTATCCTCAGGAGCCGACTGTCAGTGCCACCAAACCCTCTGTCAACGTGCTTCGGTCCTAGTCTTCTCGGGAGCCGACTGTAGTACCGCGACCACAACGGTTACGGAACCAGCCAAGCAAGGGTAATGCCCTCGCAAACCAGCCAAGCTAAAGTCATGCTTTAGCAAGTTCTCCCCACTTCCCAGTGATTTTCGCTCTGCTCGATCTACGACGTCGAGTATCGATTGTGTGATTTTGAAGAAACTTAGCAAAAGTCCTCACCACGAGGCACAAAGAATCCCACGACGAGGTTGGTGCTCTCCTCGTCCACAATCGCTCAAAAGAAGTCAGGTCAAGGGACACCCCCGACGACCGCACCCGAACGGTGCTGTCACGCCCGCACAGAAAAGAGAATGTTGACCAGCTGCAACAAAACTGGAGCCAAACACCACCTAAGAGTGATTAAAATTTCCGTCATCAATTCTAATTTGGATAAAATTTGAGAAAAGTTCAAATAAGAAATATTTCATCTCTAAACTTTTGAAGTAATAAACATGATATGGTTGTAAACTTCAACCCTGACCCAATTGTGGATGACTCATTTGCTTTGGATACCCATGGCTTCAATATATACATATCTTGAATTTTAGGTATCGATATCTTACGGTGACAGTATCATGTACTGTTGAATAAATCAAAACGCATATGTATTTATGATTAGACAATGAAGTTAAACGGATTGATATACTTATGTTTTTCCCAATTTGGTGACGGTTTTGTCTGGGATTCGAATTCTCAACCAAAATGAAGATGACCAATGAAAGGATGGAAAGAAATTCAGAATATCCTCAGTTGGTATGAAACATATTGCGCACGCGTACAGGCACGCGCCACATTACGGAAGGGGAGAATTCTCTTCGTAGGATAAAACCCTATCCACACACTTTAATTTTACCTCTTTTAACCCAAAATCACAGAACCAAATCCACGGCTACGCCACACCGTACTACGTGTCGGATTCTCATTGGTTAAGTAACTACCCGCAAGAAAGTTCACTCTGTTGGGTTACCCAATCCCTGCACACTATATAAAGTTACAAACGAGAAACGGAGACCCACTGCTCTCGGTTACTTGGCAGTGACTTCGTGCTCTCTCCTTTTCTCTCTCTGAAAAAGCGGTACCGGCGGCTACCGGAGATCGGATACTCGCCGGAGACAGAATCGGAACTGTACGGATTCGGCGAATCCTCGCGACCACAGAGGACGAAGAAAGACGATGAAGGTTTTTGTCAAGACTTTGAAAGGCACCAACTTCGAGATCGAAGTGGAACCCCAGCAGTTGGTACGAAAACCTAAATTCTTATATGAAAGCTTTTAATAGCCGTCGGATGAGAATTTCAGTGTTTCTGTGCTTGTTTGTGGAATGATAATCGCTTCAGTTTTGTGTGTAATTAGGGTTTTTGGGGATTGGGTACGAATTAGGGCTTTTACTGTCAGAGTGCTGGTTTTCGTAATTGTAGAATTTAGTGAAATCTTTGTGCTTTTATTGTTCTGTTCTGTAAATTGTGCAAATTGGGCTAACTTGCGGTAGGTAGCCATTGGTTATATGCTATGCTAGTAAGGCAAAGCTTTTGTTTTAGTTAATATGGATTTGAGGAGTAAGGTTTTCTCCTAGTCACATTGATGCTACCACACCAGTTCAAGTCGTTCCGCTTGTACAGCTTTTAGTTCCTCGACAATTTGTACTTTGAGGTTTTTAGGATTTTCAACTCAGACTTTTGTGGTTTGTCCGAATTCAGGTTGCGGATGTCAAGCAAATTATAGAGACGGCACAGGGTGCAGATGTGTACCCTGCCTCAAAACAGATGCTTATTCACCAGGGGAAAGTTCTTAAGGACGCCACGACTCTAGAAGAAAATCAAGTTGCTGAAAACAGCTTTATTGTGATAATGTTGAGCAAGGTGAGTTGTGTTGCGTTTGTGTTTATTGTTAGTTGCGGTTAAGAAAAGGGAGTTTCAAGTTCTGTTTTATGGGATTTGTAGCTAACATAAATGGAAGATTTCCATTGTTAAAGATAACTAAAGCATCAATTTGGTGATATCAGTAACTGTTGATTATCACATATCGTCTGCCTTATGTTTTACTGAGTAGAGATATAGTGGGTTAATAAAGTTGCAGAGTCAAAGTGACTTTTTTGTCTTTCTTTTTTTTCTTTTTCTAATTTATCAATTTTTGAATTAGGCTTCACCAAGTGGAAGCTCCAGTACGCAAGGTGCCCCCAAAAGTCAGGTAATATCAGCTCAGTCGCTGTTTTTTTTAGGTTGTAGCTGGATCTTGTGATTGAAGTGATATGGATCTCATGGACACAGAACATTGGTGGCATAATAAATCAACCTTGGATAAAGCTTTTATATATATATATATATATATAGTGTTTTCTACTATGATCTCGGATTGATTTAGAAATTGTTATCATGACTTCCACTGTGATCCCCAAAAGTTGCCTCCTTGCTTTTAGGGTTCTTAATAGTTATGATAATTATTACAGTGTTTTCTGATAATGTTTCAGTTGTTTCTTTGTTCCTAATTTAGTTTGTTTTACTACTAACTGTTAAAATATCTTTTACCTGATTGAGGAGATATTCTACCATATGTTTCCATCGTTTGTCTATAACAACAAAATGAAGTAAATTATGTCTATGTAGACCTCTACTATAATTACTTACTCTGCTGACAACCCCAATACATAATGATATAAATGTGGAAAATTTTTCTTGCTAATCTTGTAGTCTTATTTTATATAGGCTCAACCTGCTAGTACTCCTAGCACGACAACAACACCAGCAGCAGCTCCGGCTCCAGCTCCAGCACCTGCCCCAATTGTGGCACAGTGAGTATTGTTTCGCAGCTGTAGCTTTTTACTCAATTTTGTTTCTCAACTGTTTGTCATAAGTTGTTTTTGCGTAATAGTGTTAAATATTGGTTTATCCATTGCAACTTTTTTGTATAAATATGAAGTGTACTCTTTTTTTTTTTTTTTGACGATTATAAAGTGTTCTATTTAGCGAGAATTACTAAATACTGTTATTATAGTATGTATCTGACCTTATAGGGTTCAGTTTTTAAAAGTTGGTTCCAGATTTTTTTAGATTGACTTTGATGGTTCAACTATTCTCTGTAGTCAATTGCTTATTTTTCACTTAAATAATTTGGATGCGTTTCTTTATAAGAAATATAAGTTTATTGATTTAAATGAAAATTTCCAACCAAGTGGACAAAATATCCACCGAGCAGATACTCCAAGAAACACCAACACACAAAAGCACCAAGCAAAGAAGAAACGAAACAGCAAGCTTAATTTGGCTGTCATGTAAACCCTAAACCGTAATAACTTTTAGCTATCAAGTTGGTTGGTCAATTTGCTTTTCACAGCTACATTATCAATTTAGTTTATTCCTTAGTACCCTTTGCAATAATGTTGCTATATGATCCAGCAGTCATGCCATATTGAACTGATGATTCGGTATATCTTCTGTGTAATACTAATCGATAGGGCCTCAGTGGAAAGTGCTACAATATCTCGTATATTGGAACCCATGGTTATGGACCCTTTTAATGGCTTTTTTTTCCTTCAAGTTTAACCAATCCCCAATTGTAGTCTTTATCTAACAAGCACCCTTACTTATTAAGATTTAACTTGTTTATGCTCTTTATTGGAAAAGGTTTTTATATCCAACTTCAGAGTTGATTAAATCCTTGGTCTTGGTAAATTGTTCAGGTCACAACCTGTCGTTGAAACTGCTGCTGTTGTAGCTCCCACTGATTCGTGAGTACTTCTTTGTGAATTTTTTGTACACATATAACTTTTTAGTATGATGTGGTTTGAAGTTTCCTGTTATTTAAATTAGTTGTGTGAGTGAAATCATTTGTCACTTTTCATAAAACAAAGTTCTTCTGACTTCATTGTATTGGTATGATGCAGTTCAGTAACTGATGTGTATGGGCAAGCTGCATCAAATCTTGTTGCAGGAAATAATTTAGAAGTTATCGTTCAACAGATTCTAGATATGGGTGGAGGAAGTTGGGATAGGGATACCGTTCTTCGTGCTTTACGTGCTGCATTTAACAACCCTGAAAGGGCTGTTGAATATCTTTATTCCGTGAGCACTCAAACTTTGATTTCTTGGTTTTATGTTTGTCATGTTACTTAATGACTGGATCCAGTTCTGTGTTCCAGTATTTTTATTGTTCCTTTCAATTTCATGAGAGCTTTTGTATTTGCTTTCGTGATGTCTCTCTGATTGGGCCAAATGACTTATTATTACCCGACTTAATTTTAATATCTGTTGTAAAACTTGTAAGATTTTGGAAAAAGTTATTATGTTTCAAGATACTAGATCTCAGTGTCGCTGAAAGAGATTTTTTACTTGTTTCCTTCATTTATGGTGACTATTTTGGCTATTGTATTCATTTGGCACTTTCTTCTTGGTTGGTATGTTATGCAAATATTGATGCCCGTCAATGAAAAATGAAAATATTTGTCACAGGAAATGATAGAAGATGAAGTTGATTACTGAAGTGTTAGTAGTTAACTAGAAGTGATTACTGAAGTTTTGATAGTTAACTAGACTTGGGTTTTTCCTTTTTTTTTGGGCAATGAACTATACTTGGAAGTTAGTTTACTAAGAAAGTGACTAGTAAGTAGTCTTGAAAAGATGGTTTGCTGTTTGTCATCTACCCACCTGTGTCATGAAAGATGCCCATTAATGAGAAATGAACAGATTTGTCACAGGGAATGATAGAAGAGAAGCTGATTACTAAAGTGCAGTTAACTAGAACTGATTTCTCAAGTCTGGGAAGTTAGTCAACTAAGAAACTGATTAGTACATATTTTGCTGTTTGTCTCTCTACCCACCTATCATTTAGCAGTATGAAACATACATTAGGCATCTCATTCTCTTAATTGTTGACAATGAGGTATGCCGCTGATTTTCTGTTGTTTGAACCAAGGTGTTTAATTGATATTCATAAACTACTTGTGGTATTTTGCCTACTTGTAAAATAAATAATAATGGTGTTGGGTTATGGTATTTTCCCATTTATGGCTTATAGAGCATAAATCGGCTGGTGAATTTCAGTCATTTGTTAACTGTGAAATGCTAATCAGGTTGTTTTATCCCCTTGAAGGAGCGGGAAAAATTTAAAAGGAAAAAAGAAAACCAAATAAGCCATCTAATACTTGGTTGGATTTACTTGATCAGATGCTTTGTTTTGTTTCCCATATCTTGTATTAGTATATATCTAGTTGCAAGAATTTTATGGTGTTACTATTCGATTTACAATAATGTTACATGTCAGGGAATTCCCGAACAAGCTGAAGTACCTCCAGCTGCCCAAGTTCCTGTTGGTGAACAGGCAGTAAATCCTCCAGCAATAAATCCTCCCGCCCAGGCTCCACAAGCAGCAGCGCCTACTGGTGGGCCAAATGCAAACCCGCTGGATCTGTTTCCACAGGTATTTATTGTCCAATTTTGTAGTCTATGAACCGTGTAACCTTGCTATAGATTCATTGGTAAAACTGTTATTTTGTTGATCCAGGGCCTTCCTAGTGTTGGTGCAAATGCCGGGGCAGGTAATTTGGATTTTCTGCGAAACAGTCCACAGGTACATATTCATCTTTTTTACTTGAAATCAGCTATTTATTTCATTGGTAGAGGTACCTGAGCTTTTTGCCGTTATTTCAGTTTCAAGCTTTGAGAACTATGGTGCAAGCAAACCCTCAAATTCTGCAGGTATTGTTTGCTGATCTTTGATGTCTCTCATTGTCGCTGGTCCTTCTATAAATAAGAGGGCTAATTGTATTCTATCTTGTTGCAGCCTATGCTCCTTGAGTTGGGGAAGCAAAATCCACATCTAATGCAGCTCATTCAAGCCCATCAAGCTGACTTCTTACGCTTGATAAATGAGCCTGTTGAGGGGGGTGGCGAAGGGTAAGAACATCCTGCTTGTTAAAATTCTTTTTGACAATTAGATACACATGTTGCTAAGTTATCTTACTCTGTGATCAGGAACCTTTTGGGTCAATTGGGTTCAGCGGCAATGCCACAGGCTGTGACTGTCACCCCAGAGGAGCGAGAGGCCATTGAACGTGTAAGTAATATTTTTTTGTACTTGTTGACAAGAGTTGCAAGGGTAATTTGTTCAAGTTGTTATCAGTGCTCTGATTGTTATCATCACCAGTCTGAAAAGCACCATGTATCGTCTTTTTGGTAATCACAAACAATGTGAATCTTTTGCTTGCAGCTTGAAGCTATGGGTTTTGATCGGGCCCTAGTATTGGAGGTATACTTTGCATGCAATAAGAATGAGGAGCTGGCGGCGAACTATCTTTTGGATCACATGCATGAATTTGAGGAATGATGACCTGAATTGGGGGTTTTTCTTTGGTATTTTAATTTCGTGTCTGAACTCTTTGCCATGTGGGTTAAATTTAATAGGGTGTCTTAATACTCTACTGTCATGCAACTCTCCAGACCGTGTCAATCCCATTTTATGTTTTGGATGGCATAAGTTCTCTGTTTCAAATATTGGTTACAATATCATTATAGATATTTTTTTCCCCAAAAAAATTGATTATGTCATGACTGAAGTCATAGAGCTCATTGTCTGAAAATGGGTTGCTATATCATTTCATGCGTAGGAAAGTTTTAAACCCTAGATGAACCAGCAATCTCATAATAGCACAGAAGCATCTTCTCAATAACAATGACCAAATGTAAATTAGGCTAGTTCACTCTTGAGCATTGTTTTTGTTTTATTCAGATTGAAGTAGTGGCTTAGGCGTCTGCCTATGGCCCCCAACTCTCTTGAGCATTTTTGCATAATCTATTAGACTTGAGATGAGATTTCTTAGATGCACTTAGAATGAGTCTTAAATGAGGATGAAATGAGATGAATATGAATAAATTCTTAAAAGTATTGGTGTTTAGATGTAATCAAATCCTTGAAGGACTGGGATAACTTAATTGCATTCCGATTCACTTTATTTACATAAATGCATAAAAGTTATTTATCGAAACCATTTTCTGATATGTAAGTATGTAATGTTAATAAATATATATTATGTAAATATTATTATAATAAATGAAATTGAAGCCGGGCTAAGAGCAAGTTCACCTGTTAGGTCACCGGGTCACCTACTATTCACTGCTTTTAGTGTTTATTTCCACTCTTTGGGTCACGGTCACATGTCAGCTTGGTGACCCAGAAAGTGACCCAGGGCACGAAATACACTGTGCCCGTGACCAAAAGAGTGAAAATACACATAAAAATCAGTGAATAGTAGGTAACTTGGTGACTCACAGGTGGACTTGCTCTAAGGCTTTCCGTTAGGCTGAGTTTCAAATTCTTTTAAAAAATAAAAAAATAAAATAAAATCTTAAATTATCTCGCATGTTAATTTAGACACTTCAATGACATTTGAATTTTTCTGCAATTCAAATAAGAACAAGTAATAACTTGTGAAATGAAAATAAAAAACAGTAAGAAAACATGAGGCCCCATGATGTAAATATGTACACCCCGGCCCTCCTCTTTGATCAGTCCAATCTCAACCGTTAAGTATCTATATCATCAGAATGATGTACGGACAGAACTTAAACGTCTTTGTTTTGTTCTATAAAAGGCTAAACATTTGCCCCTAATAAGGGCACAAACCCCATAAGAAGATGTTCCTTTCCAATTGCTTTCCTATACTAAGTTGCATATGTCCATGTTTCCCTTCCCGTCCTTTTTGACTCTCGATCGCAGTCAGCAATTCCTCTTCCTATTTAATAAGAATTCAGATGTACGTTAAAGCAATGGTATAATCTGCTAATCATTACTCATTAGCAGATTAGGATTCTCTCCAAGCCCTTTCCGCAAACTATGACATTTTTAATCTTTGTTTTTAACTGTAAACATGCATATCTTCTGACATTATCTTACTCTTTAGTCTCTAAAGATGGATATGTTTTACGCACCGACTCACGAATCATCATCGTCCGATAGAAGAACTTATCGATCCAAAGATTCTCCAAGCTGCTAATATCTAACTACTTGATCTTTTATCAAACAGCAAGTCTTGATGAATTGTTAATGGAAGTGTCTAAATTTGTTAGCTTTCGGCTGGGTTCCTTCAACCACAGGGGTATGGTCGAGGTCCTACAGAATATATACAAGATTCGGTGCACTGCTTATAACACTAATATTAATGTCAACCATATCAAAGCTAGCTGATACCGATCATCGAATACTTACAGCGCTGCTAGTTAAGCTACTGTACCTTCTGTTCATACTATAATGCATGATCAAAGTGCCCAGTTGCAAATCATATGACCAAAAGTTTTTCTACATTTGGGAATATAATTACTATATAGGAAGATAGAAAGATGAAATATGCAAGGCGGCCCCTCTTTGTTTAGGGTCACTTTATTACCGTCTATATATTAGATCATGTTACAAGAACCATCTGTGAAAAACAATCAGTAAAATCAGAAATGTTTTTATTATTTGATTTTAATCAATAATCAATCATGATCATTTCGTTATATTATTTGTTGTTTTAACACAAGAATGTATAAAATAGAGAAGCATGACATGAAAGTTATTGTCTCATTAATAAAGACTGAGTTGCAAAGAGCCATATGATCGAGAACAAAGGAACAAATGGAACTCTGAAGAATTTCCAGATAAACCACTGAAGATTTAGGTGTGCCTAAATGAAAGATTTGAATTTAATAGTAGACGTCCATATTGTTCATTTAGTATGTAAATGATAGTTAGATATTCAATAAATGGTTTCAAATTAGATATAATCTTTTTGGAAGAATAATACATCATCGAATCGATCTAGAAGAGAGAATTGTAGAATTAACACTACATTTTCTCAGCAGAAAGCTGCATGTAATGTGTATCCTTGCAGTGTGAATTGGTGGAATGGCATGTGCAAGGCAAGAGGGAATTATAAAACATTGCACGAGGCAAACATAATGTCATTTTAAATTGAAGTCTGTAACGATCAAATCTATATATTTTTGGTCAAAAAATCAAAATAATATATATATACACACACACACACATTCGTACATATTAGAAGTATAAGAATCCGTCGAGTTTGTAAACTTGTAAACTATTAATTATACGTGTCCAACAATCAAGTTTACGGTCAAAATTTCATATGATAACATACACATAATTTTCAATTATTTTTTCTTCACAACACATATTCGGGGATACGGCGGATATATGAAGTAGATCGAAGTGGCCATAACCAACACCAGCAGAGCTAGTGACACCGCATGAGAGGTATAAAAGTATGCGAATTGCATAACTGAAATCTTGCATGTTTTGATAGTTTGTACAATTAATTAATTATGGTATTTTTTGATAATTTATAGACTTAATTAAGGTACTAAAGCATGTTATAAAACAGTAAGTTGTTTCCCTTAAATATATACGTTCATTAGATTATGTAGTGTTCTGAAATTCATGTATCTACTTATTCCACAGACAAGTATAGAAGCTTACGCATAAATGTAAATGTTGTCTCACAAGTTGCAGGAGAAATACACATGCATTCTTGGTCCATGCACCTTGATTCCTTGAATTCAACTATTAATTACCGTAGATTTTAAGCATCTATATAACTGATTAATTAGCACCTCCTTAATTAGCGATTTCTCTGATTCCCCCTGACGATTCTTTGTTGACTCACAGAGAAGGTCAAAGTAGCAATCGAAAGCATAATTTTCTTTGTTTTGAAAAAAAAAAAAAAAAAAAATTAAATTATATGAAAAAGTCCTTTTAAAAACTAAAAACCACAAAACAAAAAAGGATTTTGTCCATTTACCCCATTTTTAAAGATTTTTTTCCCACTTACCCCATTAAGTTTTTTTAATTCTCTCTTATCCAAAACACTCTAAGGAGGTTTTCCCTAAAACCCCATTAAGTTTTTTTTTTTGTTTTTTAATTTTTTTAATACCATTTTACCCTCACCCCTTTATTACTTAGAGAGAGAGAGAAAATGGAAGAGAGAGAAACCATAGGAGACTTCGCCGGAGCCGATCACCGGTCGCCGGATTCCGGCCAACTTTCGCCGGATTCCGGTCACCGGCTGCCGCCCACCGGAATTTGCTGGAAATCTCACCGGAAAGGTCTTTTTAACCCCAATAGACATCTATTGCCCCCTAATAGAGAGGCAATAGAGGTCTATTGCCCCCCAATAGACGTCTATCAGCCATGTATTGCCCCCCAATAAACGTGTATTGCCCCCCAATAGACGTCTATTGTCCTCCAATGGAATTTTCGGTCGCCGGAATGGGAACTAATCTTCATAAAATTAGACAAATAAAACTTCGATTAAAGAAAAAAACTAAGAGATTGTATCAATTCAAAACGTCTATTGCCCTCCAATAGACGCCTATTGCCCTCTAATAGACGCGTATTGCTCTCCAATAGACATTCAATTTTTTTTTCCTTTCCTTCTGCCCTATTACTTAAAAAAAAAAAAAAATTGATTTTGGCACCCAAGTCAAGAGCCCGACCAAGACCACCGGATCGAAGCACCTCTGGAGCTTGCCGCCGACTTCTCTCACCTCTTCGAACCTCCAGTCCTCGTCGAAGTTGCGAAGAGCCGCGCTGCAAGTGAAGCAAGGGAGCGGGCGAGCGGCGCCGGATCTGGGGAACACGCCGGCGTAGAGCTGGTGAGTGGTGACGTTGGAATGGTCTGGAAGAACGAAGCAGCCTGAATTAGATTCGATTCGAGCTTATGGTTGCAGCGAAAAAGCCGACGTGGAGCTGGTGAGGTTGTCGGAATTCGTTCATGGTGGTTGAGATAGGAAGTTGAATCGGAGAAGATTGATGGAGGAAGTCGGCGAGCTCGTCGGTGAATGAACCTCGATCAACATCTGCTGGATCTGCTTGGAGATTGGGACTTGAATCGGAGAAGATCGATGGAGGAAGTCGGCGACGTCGCCCCGGTCAGTCGGCACCGGAAGTAGAGAGAGAGAGAGACAGTCGACGTCTGGGGAGAGAGAGAGAGTGAGTGGCAGTTCTTGTAATTCATTAATTGAGTTGAGGGTACAATGGTCATTTGCTGTAAAATTGTGTATGTGGGAATAAAAATCTGTTGCTGGGGTAAGTGGGATAATTTTTGATCATTTTGGTGCTTTTGGTCAAGAACCCAAACAAAAAAGGAATATGTATAAAAAAATACAGAGTTTTAATTGGAATGACTCCCTCTCCACACTTAATGTTAATTGATTTTGAGTGCGATCCCTAAATGTAATTCTGTTATATGGAAGAGCAGCTCTCTATGATAAATCCGAAACCGAAATTAGCAATAGGAATGTGTGTAGTGACAGTAGTACCACAACTGTTCATTCCAATATTTGAACTTATATTCAGTGATTAATAAAGGTTTTTTCCATTCTCTAAAAAAAAAAAAAAAGAGTTACTCTATAGCCATATGTAGGCCGGATCCATCAAGATATTCTCGAGGTCTTCAGGATATTAATAATGACAGGATTTCCTTCTCTTTTGGGTGTGTGTTAGCATTGAAGCCACCCTCAAGTGCAAGAGGTACAAGTTATAGAATAGGGGATTAAGTAAGGATGTCGAACCCACGAGAATTGGTAAATCCTTTCCTAGCTAGGGAAAACCTAAGGAAAAACTAGAAGAATATGCAAATGTACAATCACAAACAAAGGCTCACAAGTGAACCAAAGTTCATGGTGAGTACGTGCAAGATGGTGTGTAGAGATTTGATTTTGATTTTCAGATTGATTTCTATTCAAATTGAAACAATGAAAGCAAGTAATATAAACTAAGCTAAACTAAACAAGTTGTTATCAAATGGATGGGAGTTAGGGCATCGGGTTTCACCTTTTACCTCCCTTGCAAGCATTAAAGTAATTGAATATGAATGATGCAAAGCTAATTGTCCAACTACCCTCTTAGCATCCGGATAGGACTACTAAGGTTTAAACCCCTTTCATTTTATTAACTCTAACCGGATAAGTCTAGAGCTAACTACCTAGAGACAAATTCAATTACCGGATAGGTCTCAATCATTTGCCCCTAAATGCATAAAGCTTAGAGTTTAGGTAACCAAGCAAGCAATCCAATCCTATCTCTAGGTGATTTTAGCTCACTACCCTCACATGCACACGTGGTGTACTTTCATGCTCCCTTTTTGCCTAAAGGTAATCAATCTCTAGGAAAAACTTCATGTCATGGCAAACACATAACTCAAATTGATTAGGTCTAAGTAATGCATTCAACTATTGACTTAGCATGTGAGAATGACAACATGAATTTGCATCAATTTATAACCAAAAGCATCAATACAAGCAAGTTTGGCTAGGGCTTTCAACCCTAGCCCCAACTAGTTCACTACTCACACATAGCTAGATACACAAGCTTCAACATTCTATTAAACGTCAAATACATAAAGAGATAGGGAGTAAATGGTGACTATTGATGATGCCGGAAGAGGTGGTGGAGATGGGTATCCAAGAACATGATGTGGTGGTAGTCACCTTCTTCTCCTTGCTCCAAGCTCTTGATATTGGTAAGAATAGTGAAATTTGGAATCTCTAAGATGAGTTGTGGTGTTGAGTGGTGGGGGAAATGGTGGTTTTAGTGGTGGAGATGGTGGTTTTAGTGGTGGAAATGGTGGTGTTTTCTCTCTAGAGAGAAAAATGGATCTTGGATAGGATGAAGATGATTGAATGGAGTCAAGAATGCTGAACAATTAGTCTTTGGCCTCTCTTTGATCAGCTATGTATGTCCTCTTTGGTCCCAAAGTGTGCAAGGGATGCTCTTACACCATTGTCTCCCAAATGGTCACAAATTGGCAAGGTGACAAAAGGACAAGGTGTAGGGAGATATTTGAATTTCAAGTGATGGGAGATTCTCACAACCATGGTCCTCCTTTGCTGGAGAAAAGACCCACCATGAGTGGCGGCTCGCCAGAAAAGTTTGCCGGAAAAATCGCTTGAAAAGTCGATTTGCAATTTTCTTCCAATCTCCGTGTCTTCTTCCCTGATCTTCAAATCTCCGCATTTCAAGCCTCAAATAGTCATTTTATTCTCAATGCAAGGTTTCCTACAAATAAAAGGAAATGGATTAAAAAGGGTAAAATAGCATGGAAGACAAATCAATTTTCATAATTATGGGGCACAATTGCATAAGTAATTTGTGACTCAACAGTGTGATATACTCATGGTAAGGACCAGCAGAATTACGGGATGATGTGTTACTATCGCCTTCGATCTCTTGTCAACCGGTAAGACAAGCAAAGATCAGAGGGAAGACCGGGTGTGCCGGCCTTCAATTCTCCAATGTCTAAGTCAGTATCGTTATAAGATGTTGAAAATTAGGAAGAGATAGTAAACAGTTACCTTATGATGGCGATATAGATGTCTTATTTGTAATGAGTCTAGAGGGTGAGGTTCCCCTCATTTCCAATGTGGGAAGGTTGGTGCTTCCCGATATCAGGTATCGGCATCATGTCTGGGCGCTATTGGCGTTGTTCTGAGTGGCTAGTGAGCCTTGTACTTCTGATATTTATGCTTGGAAAGTATGTATACAAACAGTTCAGATTCTTTCAATTCTAGTGAAGTTCCTCTTCACACTGCCTTTAATGAGTTTTATACCTTGTATGAGCCTGCTTTTGGGTCTAAACCCGATAGGAGCAATTCGTCCCATGTTGTCCTCGACCCATTAGTGAATACATTGTTCGTCTTAATCCATGCTTTTACAAGTACTTACTTAGAAGGTAGTTATGTTTTTCTTTTTCCCATTACAAGTCCTCTTTTTTTTTCTTTTTTTTTTTAATATTCAAAATGTGTTGTAAATATTTGTGGATAATCATGTAAATAGATGTTGAGTAATAGGTGCCTATCCCTATAGATTGGTGATTGATAGGTTGTAATTGTAGGAGTGATTGGATTGTAATTAAGCATTACCCTTTTGTGTACACCATGTAGTCCTATATAAGGCTTTTCATGGTGAGATGAATAATACACACATTCTATTCTCTACGTCTATACTCTCTCTCTCTCTCAAATTCATTTACTATAGTTTTACAACACGTTATCAGCACGATACTCTAACCCAAGCTCTAGCCAAGAAAAAAAAACCCCCTGCCGCAGCCTCCCTGCAGCCCCCACTGCCCCTGCAGCATCGTCGCACGCCTGCTGCCCCTGCAGCACAGCAGCACGCTAGTTCATGTGCATATCAGCCTGTTTTCACGCCCCGAAACCTCTTGATTGGGACCTCAGATCAAAATCTTTCCTTCATCAAAGTTGTTCGTCTCTGCCTCTTCTATCTGGCCTCCAAATTTCAGCCCTATTGGAGTCGTTTTGAGACCTGTACACCATTCGAAGTGGGAGTTGTCCAGAAGAGGCGAATAGCTCTTGGATTGGCTGAGAAGACAACCTTCTCAGTTCTGCACACATAAACTGAAGATTCATCCGCTCTTCATCAAGTAATGTTTTCCAAAACCTAATTTTATATTCATGCTTATTGAGCCTATTGATTGAACATGAAAAATCCTCCATGATGCATGAACCCTAAATTCTGATTGTTTTATTTGGAATATATATACCTGTTCATGTTTTGGATTGTTTGATTGGAAAAGAAAAAAATTAGGATACTTTGGCTGTAGCTATTTCTAGCACTTGGTCCAGTAGCACCAATTCACAACTAGAGAGCATCAATCAATCATGCAAAAATAAAGTCTGCTATTTATGGGATTCGAACCCAGCCACAGTGTGTACCAGCCTAGCATGTTGTCCACTGTGCCATTATGGCCAATTGGTAATTATCACCACCATTTAATATTAATACTGCCAGAAGCAGATTCAACTCCATTTAATTGGTGATTGATCAATTGATTCAATTCATGTTTTGGTTTTGATTGATATTCATCCAAAAATAATTACCATAATAGTTTCACAATGTAATCATATTAATATTGTATGTTACGCAATATAAATTATGCCATTATAATTCCTTATGCTAGAAGCATTATGGGCTAAATTATTACGCGATTATTACATTAACATTATGCCAGAAGCATTTGCCCAAATTTATTACCTATACGAAATGCCAGAAGCATTAATGGGATTTGAACCCAATTCCTTAGGTACATAATCGCTGCATTAATTTATTTACGTTACGATTTAATAACATATATTGAATTTTGTTATGTTATAATTGTGAATATTAATAGAGGCCGAGTCAGAAGCTCAAATCAAGCCCAAAGTCACAATTACAAATTCAAGCCAGAAGCTTAGGCCCAAGTTGTAAGGCCAGAACAGAAGCTCACCACATGTTGCCATGACAAAAGTTATGAATCTTCTCAAACTAGGCTCATCCAGTTGGATGCGATGTCTAGGCAAGGTTCAGATGAGGCTGTGTACTTAAGAGAGCCTCACTCCACCTAAACCTCATCTTTCCTTACCTGGTCGTATTCAATTGGAGTTACCGAAAGGGTTGAGTAATAACTTTTCATCCCTAGGCAGACCAGTTTGAGCCCAGCAGGCCTACTCTCCCTTAGCAGGACCTAGCAGCCCAACAGGTCTCACACACCATTTGACTTACGCATGAAAGCCCGGGTCACAAGCCCGCAGACTAAGCCCGATAGGCTTCACTATCAAGCCCACTCTTTCTTTGGTCCAGCAGAATCAAAAATAAAAGGAAAAATGATTTGATATTGTAAATAGATTTACCATATCTAATATGTGTAATTAATTGCCAGAAGCATTTATTCACATAATTGTGTGATAGTTAATATGTTAAATTAGTAGCATGCAATTAATATCTCAATTGATTTGTGACCGTTATTTATCCAAATTTGTGAGATTATTTCAATTTGCTTTATTCAATATTATTGAGTTACTTGTCTAAATTTTGGCACTAGAATATATGTGTAGAAAATGCAGGTACCTAATGAACTAGAAGTTCTAAATGAACCAGTAGTTCATACATAAATCGAACTTGTAGTTTCGATAATGCCATTTAAGAAACTTGAAGTTTCCTTCATAAATTCACCACACATGATAAAACCAGTAGATTTTACATGTCTAATCCGATTTTTCATACCATGTTATAGAACCTGAAGTTCTCATTACTTGCTTATGGACGATATTACCCAAAGCACTAATATTATTTTTTCCTTTCCTATAAGAAATGTCAAATCTCAACATGTTTGACTTTGTTGCTTTGGAGGTCTCCAGAAGAAACTATCTAAAGTGAACTCAAGATGTGAAAATTCATCTGACTGCATAGAAGATGAGATCAACAATCAATGCTAACAATGTCGTCATTGAGGCTTTTAATATGAGTGCCATAATTTTCGAAAAGGAAACATATGGAGAAAACACTCCAAGTTGAGTATCCGATGAAGGAGAAAACACTCCAAGTTGAGTATCCAATGAAAAGGATACACAGACTCTTTGGGTCGCTCTGGAAGAGCACTTTCACCATCAGATGACCATTTTCTTGCTTGAAGCAAGACATGATTGGCAAAACGAAATTAGCCCATATGACCGTCTGCCACTTGGCCAAAGCCCAAGAGGCCACGTAATCAGGCTCCACGTGGCCAAGGCCCACGTGGTAGGAACCATGATGCCATAACTCAGCAAGCCCGAGTTGAAAGGAACACTGGTCAGGCCTGTCGCCACCAGAATCAGCATGATCTTTGTTATCGATGTGGAGGAATTGACTGCTGGTCCCGCACCTGTTGTGCGATAGCCGAAGCAGTAGATGAGTATTACGCCAGTCGCGGAACTCAAAATATCAACTTTATTGAATGGTCATTTTCTATCGATTCCACACTAGAGATCATGGATTTTCAGGCAGTTACTGAACATACCGAGGATTATAGAAATGTGGTTATGTTCGAATATATTTAATTCAATAAACTTATTCATACATGTGATCCATTGAATCAAATTTATGAATAGGCATGTCTTGTAGGGAAGTTTGTTGTCTGGTTAAAAGTGCTAGTACGCACACCATACTCCCAGATCGGAGATATTTTTCAAACTTATGTCTATTCATACCTCTGTGACAACCGTATCAGGGCAATCCAACCTGATAGAGGGTTATGGCAAAACCCACTGTATGTTTTTCAATGGTACTCAACCTACCATTAATGAGGACTTATAATCTCCACGTTCCAGAAGAATGTTATTGAGTATTAAGGATATTCGAACCAACGGTTACCACGTTGAAATCACTGAGAAAAATGAGTGCAATATCTTTGCATAACCTCCAAGTGTGTGGCCAGAAGCGTACATGGGAGAAAATTGAAGTCTGTTAGCTAGAAGCTAGCTAATTCAAGCAACTACTTGCTATGACATGACCGTTTGGGACAAACAGGTCAAAGTATGATGCACCCCTTCTGAATAAGGGTCTTGTATATAATGACACACTATGCCATACTCGTTAAGAATATTTAATACCAGACCATCATATGCAAAGACTAGTACATACACCACCATTTTTCTGCACAGAATGCAAGGGAAATTTGTGGACATATCAAACCACCATGTGGACCAGTTAAATATTAATGGTTTTGGTTGATGTATCGACAAAGTGGTCACATGTTACACTATTGTCCACAAGAAAACGCTGCTTTTGCTAAACTCTCACCCAGATCATGAAATTGAGGGTTCACCACTTGGATTATCCCATAAAGTCTATAAGACTTGATAATACCGGAGAGTTTACATCGAAGTCTTTCGATGATTATTGCATATTCCTTGGGATTGATGCTGAACATATAGTTCCCTATGTTCACACCCAAGATGGTCTCCCAAATAGAATCTTGGTAATGCGCACAAAGCTAGCTTCTAGTTTTTGTGTGGAGCTATGCAATCTTGCATGCAGCTATATTGGTCTCGTTGAGTCCCACTACGACCAACCTTACTCCGCGTTACAGCTGGTGACTAGGTACGAACCTGATGTTTCGCACTAACGCGCATTTGAGTATGCAGCCCACGTGCCAATTGTGCCGTCACAACGTACAAAATTGGGTCCTCAACAAAGGATGGGCATGTATGTCGATTATGAATCCCATCCATTATGTGCTCTTTAGAGCCCTTGACAGGCGATCTCTTTACCGCTATATTTGCGGATTAATTGTCACTTTGATGAGACAGTCTGCCCGCCGTTAGGGGGAGATAAGAACGTCACCGTTCCTGATGAACGGCGTGAATTAACATGGAATGTCCCCACAATGTCTCATCTTGATCCCCAAACCTCATAAAAATAGTGAAGTGCGAACAATTCTAGATCTATAGAGTATAAGAATACAATATGCCAGACACTTTCTCTGATCTAGCAAAAGTGACGAGATCATATATACCTGCCGCAAATGTGCCTGCAAGGATAGAAGTCCCTGTAGGATGTGTAGTCCCAGATGGACAAGGTACGACCATGGCGGCTAACCAGTCATATGTCCTTGCCCAGAAGTGAGGTAGACCACTAGGTTCGAAGGATTCTTATCCCCGGAAGAGGGTAAAACTAGCACCAACGAATCCACTAGACATCGCGATCTTAACTGATCCATCTCACGAGACAATTCAGGATTATGGGTCCGTCCTAGAAGAGACGACGTTGGGGGACGCTCCAACGTCTGAACCCACTCCCGAGAATAGAGAAATCTCGGTAAATTATGCATGCTTAAGTGAGATCTGGAATCGGAATGAGATTATCATCGATGATATATTAGTATTTGCGGTGGCCACCGAAATTATAATAAGCGATGACCTCGAACCCTGCTTTGTTGATCAATATCAACGAAGAGACGACTGACCAAAAAGGAAATAAGCAATCCAGGTCAAATTAGATTCCTTGACAAAGAGAAAGCTAGGTGTTTGGACCGGTTGTTCCCACACCTCCCCATGTTAAACCTGTAGGATTTAAATGGGTATTTGTAAGGAAGCGTAATGAGAAAAACGAGATTGTGATACACAAAGCTCGTCTAGTTGCGCAAGAATTTTCTCAACTCCCTGTGATTGATTACGAGGAGGCGTATTCTCCCGTAATGGACGTCATAACGTTCCGCTACCTTATCAGTTTGGTAGTTTCCGAAAAACTGAATATGCAGCTTATGAATATGGTCACAGCTTATCTCTATGGGGATCACGATACAGAGATATACATAAAAGTTCCTGAATGACTTAATATACCCGATGCAAATAGTTCTAGACCACGGAACACGCTCTTCATTAGTTTTGAGGCGTTCACTTTATGGGTTGAAACAATCCAGACGGAGGTGGTATAACCGTCTAAGTGAATATTTAATCGGGATGGGATATGTGAATAATAAACTATGCCCATGCGTGTTTATTAAGGAAGCAAGTTCCTAGTTGGAATTGTGGCGGTCTATGTCAATGACATGAATTTGATTGATACTCCTGAAGAGATCAAGGAAACCGCAAAGCACCTGAAGTTGGAATTTGAGATGAAAGGCCTTGGGAGAACAAATTATTGTCTCGACCTAGAGCCCGAGCACAGTGCAGATGAAATTTTGATCCATCAACCAAATTACATCCAGAAGATGTTAAGATGCTTTAATGAGGATAAAAGCAAGCACACCTATGGTCGTCTGAAGTCTAGAGAGAACCTTATCGTCCTGCAGATGATAACGAAGAGATATTGGTGCCAGAAGTCCCATATCTAAGTGCGATAGGCGCATTATTGTACTTGGCTCAATGCCCTAGATAGGACATCTCATTCGATGTGAACTTGTTAGCTAGATATAGCTCTGCGCCAACACGTCGCCATTGGAATGGCATAAAAGACATTTTTCGCTACCTTAGAGGTACGGCAGATATGGGCTTATTCTATCCCTACGCATCAAGGAATGGATCAAACCCCCTTGATCCTCAGAATGATGCTTGCCTTGTTGGATATGCTGATATAGAGTATCTATCAGACCCGCACAAGGCACGTTCCCAAACTGGTTATGTCTTTACCATTGGGAATACTGCAATTTCTTGGAGGTCTACGAAATAGACACTTGTTGCTACCTCTTCGAATCATGCTGAGATACTAGCTCTTCAAGAAGCAGTATGTGAATGTACATGGCTAAGAGCCGTTACAAAGCATGTTTGAAACACATGTGAACATCATTCCACCACTGATGAACCAACCATTATCTACGAGGATAATGTTGCTTACATAGAGCAGATAAAGATGAGTTTCATCAAAGGAGACAACACCAAACATATTGCACCGAAGTTCTTCTTCAATCAGCAACAAGAAGCATCAGAAGATTGAAGTTAAGCAGACTCGATCTGAAGACAATCGTGTAGACCTCTTCACCAAGTCAGTACCAAAGTCTACATTCCAGAAGCATGTCCAAGGTATTGGTCTACATAAACTATCTGAATTACCTGAAATGTAATTTTCAGGGGGAGTCGAAATCAGGGGGAGTATCTTGAAGCATACCCACTTGACCATCGTGTACTCTTTTTGTCCTTTGTCCAGGGTTATTTTGTCCCACTGGGTTTTGTTACCTGGCAAGGTTTTAACGAGGCACATCTTTAGCATGGTCACCCCACTTATACTACATCCTGAAGATGCTTTGATTCGACATATACATGCATTTGCTCATCTTTTCCCTTCGACCACGGGTTTCTCCCACTGGGTTTACCGGGTAAGGTTTTGGTGTAGCAACTCTAATGCATCCCTCTCGTAGACATACTACCTACTTATTGTGCTGATAAGAAGACTTCACCTATCACTAAAGCTGTGATACTGCTACTCCACACTCAAGCGCGTTGTGCTCTTTTACTCCTTCGACCAATGTTGTTTTTTTTCCCACAGGGTTTTTATTACTTGGCAAGGTTTTTGACGAGGCAACTTAGAAGCGCTCAGCCTATGCAACACTATTGACATTGAATATCTAAGGGGGAGTGTTGTAAATATTTGTGGATAATCATGTAAATAGATGTTGAGTAATAGGTGCCTATCCCTATAGATTGGTGATTGATAGGTTGTAATTGTAGGAGTGATTGGATTGTAATTAAGCATTACCCTTTTGTGTACACCATGTAGTCCTATATAAGGTTCCTCATGGTGAGATGAATAATACACACATTCTATTCTCTACGTCTATACTCTCTCTCTCTCAAATTCGTTTACTATAGTTTTACAACAAAATGGATGCTTCTAGTTAGACCTCCAAATTTGTTATTTGGACCTCTCATACTTAGTAAATCTCTAATTTACTTTTTAGAATAATTGAAAAGCTATGTAGACATCCTTATTTTTACCAAAACACCCTTAAACATGAGTACAACAATCTGTTACCCTACATATTCAATGAATTTAGTTTAAGGAAATTTCAAATTACATTGTTTTGAATTTACTTTTGTATTAAATGATGGACTATGTATAGAAATTATTATTTTTACTTAATTGTTTTAGGTAAATTATAAAACTATATGGCAATATTCCTTTCAGGAAAAAAAAATTAACTGAATGAATATATATATATATTTTTTTTGAGAAATTAATTGAATGTATATTTGGGGTAGGTAAGAAGAGTTTTTTTTTTTTTTTTTTTTTTTTCACTTAGTTCTTATTTGTTTTTTCATATGACTTGACAAAGTCTGTTAATAATTGAAAAAAGTTGGAGGTTCAAATATCAAATTTAAATGTCCAAATAGAACCACCCATTCAAAATTGATCCTAAAAAAAATAACTTCTAATTGCAAAACATAAATAATCACTGGATTGTACGATAGATATGAAAAGAAAAAAAGTTTTGATGGAAAAGGTTAATGAAAAAGAAAGTTTTGCTACCCTTCTTAACTAATTGTTGAGATATAGAATATCTAAATTTAATAAAGAGAACCAGACGTGGAGCTAACCGCTAACCCTCTCAGCTAGGCTAGGTTCCAAACCTCTTTACAAAAAAAATCTGAAATGCCTTTGAATAAAATAAACTTAAGCATCTAAAATTGTCAATATGCTAAAGTAACAAAATCAAGTAAAAGAAAAAAAATATAAAAAACCACAATTTCAATCCAAAAAAAGACAATTTCAATTCCTAACTTTTATTCTCTCTTTCTTGTCAAAAAAAAAAAAAACTTTTATTCTCTTTGCCTGTAAAAAAACATCAAGTTCTTGTATTATTTCTCCGAACAAAAACACGGAGATAAGGCTAATATTCTATGAAAAACGTAAGTTTAATTTAATTCTCCAATCCCAAGTCAAACAAGAATGAGAGTCAACAAACCAGGATTTGCTACATTCCTTAAGAGCGTGTTTCTAATTGTAGTATAATTCCTTATGAACCACTGTTAGAAAGATTAAGAATCCTATTTCATCGTATTAATGCTTTTTCCACTTGTGGCATTCCCATAGTTAACAGAAGTATCGGGGTTAAATTGTTACCTAAGAAAAAAAAAAGGATTAAATTCAGTTTACCCCCCTGAGGTTTGGAAGTAATTTCATGTTAGTCCATGTCCTCTCAATTTAATCAGTTTACCCCTCGAGCTTTTCAATTTTCCTCAACCGTGTCCATTCCGTCCAATTTGGACGTTAAGTTTGACAAAAAAAACCCACTTTAAGGGCTAAAATTGTCATTTCAAGGAAAAAAAAACACCATGACAAAAAAAAAAATCTTTTTTTTTTTTAATTCTCTCTCATTGAAGAAGAAGAAGAATACTTTTTTTTTTAGATTGTCATTTCAAGGAAAAAAAAACACCATGACAAAAAAAAAATTCTTCTTCTTTTTTTTTGTCATGGTTTTTTTTTAATTTTTTTATTTCTCTCTCATTGAAGAAGAAGAATGTTTTTTTTTGTCATGGTTTTTTGTTTTAATTCTCTCTCATTGAAGAAGAAGAAGAAGAAGATTTTTTTTTGTCATGGTTTTTTTTTTTAATTCTCTTCTTCTTCAATGAGAGAGAATTTAAAAAAAAAAAAAAAAACCATGACCAAAAAAAAAAAAATCTTCTTCTTCAATGAGAGAGAAATAAAAAATTTAAAAAAACCATGACAAAAAAAAAAAAAAAAAAGAATTTTTTTTTGTCATGGTGTCTTTTTTCTTTGAAATGACAATTTAAAAAAAAAAAATTATTCTTCTTCTTCTTCAATGAGAGAGAATTAAAAAAAAAAACATGACCAAAAAAAAAAATTCTTCTTCAATGAGAGAGAAATAAAAAAAGAATTTTTTTTTGTCATGGTGTTTTTTTTCCTTGAAATGACAATTTTAGCCCTTAAATTGGCTTTTTTTTTTTCAGACTTAACGTCCAAATTGGACGGAATGGACACTGTTGAGGAGAATTGAAAAGCTCGAGGGGTAAACTGATTAAATTGAGAGGACATGGACTAACATGAAATTACCCCCAAACCTTAGGGGGATAAACTGAATTTAATCCAAAAAATAAAAAGGAGCGAGGTTTCTTAGCCATTATAAAAGCGGGCTCTCGCTGCTGAAACTCAACCCACACACTCGATCTCCCTCTGCGAGTAGTGAGAGAAAGATAGAGAGACAAACAATTCCTGCTTGTTGGTTGGTTGGTTTACTGTACATCACTACCATATAATCAGCATGGCCGCGGTGGCGCTAACAATTCTGTTGGTGATATTCCTTGGTTTACTGGTAAGAATTGCTTACAACACTCTCTCATGTTACTGGTTAACACCGAGACGCATCAAGAAGATCATGGAGAAGCAAGGAGTGCGTGGCCCGAAACCCCGGTTTCTGATTGGAAACATCCTCGACATGGCCTCCCTTGTCTCCAAGTCCACTTCTCAAGACATGCATACCATCGATCATGACATTGTTGGCCGCCTGTTGCCCCATTATCTTGCCTGGTCTAAAATATATGGTCCGTATAATTTAATTCAATTTATTTAACATTAAGTAATGCCTAGTACTTTCAATTAATTATTTGATTGGTGTGTTAACTAATTAGTTTTGTTCCATTCTTTATAGGGAAAAGATTCATATATTGGAATGGAATTGAGCCCCGGATGTGTTTGACGGAGACTGAATTGATCAAGGAGCTTCTGTCCAAGTACAGCACCATATCTGGAAAATCATGGCTGCAACAACAAGGCTCTAAGCATTTCATTGGCCGGGGGTTACTAATGGCTAACGGTGACGACTGGTATCACCAGCGTCACATCGTTGCACCAGCATTCATGGGAGATAAACTCAAGGTATATCCGTATAGTTAATATGAAGCGAAGAAAATAGAATCGGAGTTGTAGATGCTAACGAACAACACCACTTTCTTCGCTCTCTCTCTCCACCTCTCTGTAGAACGAAGTAACAAAGCACTGAGCAGTACGGCAGGTGTCGAGGCAAGAGACGGGAGGCAGGGGCAAAATCGTCATTTCCCAGAACAGGCTCGGCTCGAGCCGGCACTGTTCATAAGCCGATGAACAGTGCGTTGAGGATTAGTATATAGTAAATTAGTGATGAGGGGGGCCGGAAACTAGTTAAGATTAAGATAGGTCAGAGATTCAATGTTTTTATATGTAAAAAAAAAAAAAAAAACACATAAATATGGTCAAACCGCCACCTTAATTCACTAATTTGATTATTGCTAGGTGTTTAATATGAAAAGAATGTTAGAAATTGATGGTTGGCTTATTTTGATTTGATGTTTAGAGCTATGCGGGATACATGGTGGAATGCACTAAGGAGATGCTCCATTCACTACAAACTGAGATGGATTCGGGGCAAGACGAGTTCGAGATAGGCGAGTACATGACAAGACTCACCGCCGACATAATTTCCCGGACGGAGTTCGACAGCAGCTATGAGAAGGGAAAACAGATTTTCCGGCTACTCACCCTTTTGCAGAAACAATGCGCCCAAGCAAGCAAGCACCTTTGCGTTCCCGGAAGCCGGTAAGTAAACTAATAATATCCATTTATTTCTTTCTTTCTTTTTTCTGAGAAATATGCATTTATTTCTGGATTTGCTTTGATTAAAAAACCAAAAAGATTTTTGACGTGGTAGCATTTTCTTGATTCCAATTTTTTTACTAGATTCTGTTTTTACAATAACTAATTTTGTGTTTTTGATATTTATTGCAAATCATGGAATCTTTGTCAATCACTTTCAAGCAAGTTAGTTACTATAACTGCTTTACGAAAATTTTAATTATTTCTAATTACAGGTTTTTCCCAAGTAAATATAATAGGGAAATAAAATCTCTAAAGATGGAGGTGGAGAGGCTATTGATGGAAATTATACAGAGCCGGAAAGATTGCGTGGAGATTGGTCGGAACAACTCTTATGGGAATGATTTGCTAGGGATGTTGCTAAATGAGATGCAGAAAAAGAGAGGGAATGGATTTAGCTTTAATTTGCAGCTAATCATGGATGAATGCAAGACATTCTTCTTTGCAGGACATGAAACCACTGCCCTCTTGCTCACTTGGACAGTCATGTTATTAGCCAGCAACCCATCTTGGCAAGAAAAGGTTCGAGCTGAAGTGAAGCAAGTGTGCAATGGTGAAACTCCCTCTGTTGATCATCTATCCAAACTCACCATGGTAAGCAGGAGTTTTTGTGCATATGTTTTTTTATTCCCTGATTTTTTTGGTAGGTACTTGTTAATCACACTTTTAAAGGTCCTCTACACTTTTTTTTTTTTTTTTTTTTAAGAATCTATGGTAGAATCACTCGAATGACCCGAGAATGACTTTCTAGGAGTTGAATAACTTCGCTCTTAATGTATTGCTTCTTTTTGTTTTTTTGGGTGGTTTGGTATAGTGGGTATCGGTCAAAAATTAAGGTAGTGATGGAAGAGACTTGTGCCACTAAGCAATGCTTCCAAAATTTGGTAGGAGCCTAAAACTACACACCGAGTCCTTTTTTCCTACTTTTTAAATTGAGAAATGCACAGCTCGAGACTTTAGGCCACTAATTAAAGAAGTAGCTTGTTTGGAAGCAACATACTTAGACTTTATACCTGTTTGTGATTAGCAGTATAAGTAGGGAAAGTAAATTACTATACCCCAGTACCTCTTCACATGGGTATTGGCAAAACGTTTAACGTACTATTAAAAGGAGCTTCAAAAGTAATGTAAGAGTGACTAAAAACTTTTTAACTCATGCGCTCCTAGTTAGTTGCTCTTGATTATGGTCATGGGTCAATCATTGTTTGTTCAAAGGCTAGTAGATGAAGCTAACTAGGAGGTTATAGCCTTTGCTTTAAGCTTTCCTAATTCTAAAGAGAACTAAATCAAAAATAGAGTGGACCTTGGGCTATATTCTGTTTTAAATATTGTGGTTTAGTAAAAGCCTAATTAATAAAAAATAAAAAAAACCATGCAGTACACTAAATGAATTTTTAAAGGGGCTTAATGGAGATCAAATAGGTCAAAAGCTGGTCAAAAGGGCGTTGGCATTGGCAGTGCCTTGCATGTCTTGTAATCATAAAAGCTTTAATAAGCTTTGTCCTGCCTGTAATTACATCCTTTTATATTATAGTGACTTATGATTCATTGGTCATATTTTCTTTGCAGTTAAATATGGTAATAAATGAATCACTGAGGCTGTATCCACCAGCAACTGTTCTGCCTCGAATGGCTTTCGAAGACATCAAACTTGGTGACCTTCACATTCCGAAGGGGCTATCAGTATGGATTCCAGTCCTTGCCATTCACCACAGTAAAGAATTATGGGGTAAAGATGCAAATGAGTTTAACCCTGAGAGGTTTGCTTCCAAGTCATTCACACCAGGAAGGTTCATTCCTTTTGCTGCCGGTCCTCGAAATTGCATTGGTCAATCTTTTGCCATTATGGAAGCTAAGATCATATTAGCGATGTTAATCTCACGGTTTAGCTTCACGATTTCGCCAAGTTATCGCCATGCTCCCGTTATTGTGCTCACCATAAAGCCTAAGTATGGGGTTCAAGTATGCTTGAAACCTATTGATCCTGGAAATTAATTGTATACACACATTAAATTTTTGAGTTAGTGATGTGAGAGAGAGCATGAGAGTTTGTTTAAGGAAGTATGGAAGAAAGTGGTAAAGCGTTACTGTTGTAATTTTTGTTTTATTGGAGTTATACATAGCGAAGACATGGGGGTTGAAATTACACATGCTTGTGCCAAAGAAATCGATCTCAATAAGAATGAAAAGCACAGTGGTTTTATACATGCTAGCTCTTGTGTTATGCTTAGTTACTAGCCTGTTTGAGTAACCTTCTAGCGCATATGATCTTTCTCCTTTTTTTACTTAATTGTTACTTCCAGTTTAATCAGCATCAACTTTCAATTATTCAAACCAACAAGGAGGATGATAAACCAGCGTCTGCCCCGCCGCAAACCAAAACTTCCTTATATATGTTCTACTAACTTCATTATTATCTGATCGGAATTCAAGCAGTTTGACAAATAATCAATCTAAGAACACTTTTAAATCAGATGAATTCTCGGTAAAATATATATTTCAAAGTGATATTTTTCATTCTCATTCTAAAGAAAAAAGAAAAAGAAAGTGATCATTTTCAATAATATTAATAGGACGGATATCTAGCCACAAAAATTTAATAATTTATGAAAGTTTTTGAAGGTCAAACTTGCATTGAAACAATGGGGAATACCCATAGAAAGATATGCATAATTATAGAAAGCAAAAACACACACGAAGTGATGAGTTAAAAAGGGTTTCTTCTTTACCCTTGATGGCCCTTAAAACTTTATAAGAATGATACATTGATTCTTTCATTGTAGCAGATTGATTTAACAAATTGCTTATCTTTCAAGATTAATTAAAAAAAAAACAAGCCAACTGGGTAGGGTCAGGGTCGGCTTAATTCAAAAGGAAGTTCATCATATAAATATGGAGTGCTTTGACAGCCATCCCATCACCTGCTAACACCAATTCTGATTCTTCTGCGCATCCCACTACTCAATTTTTTCTTTTTCTTTTTCTGATTGTTTTGTTTTCAACTCTCAATTTATTAATTTCTTCTTCTCTGTCATTGTCTACAATACACTACATTCGAAAAATTCCAATGCCTCGCTTTTTAATACGGCTTCATTACGAAACAGTGAAGCACATCACACCCCAAAGGCCCAAACTCAAAAGTTTTGAGTTTTTGAACCAATTGCAGGTCTCGTATTGATCCAACATTAAATTCATGTAGTCGACCCATAAAATCTACATTTTGTTTTTTCCAAAATGTTCTCAAAGTTTTTGAACCAATTGCAGGTCTCGTATTGATCAAACTCAAAGATTTTTCAGCTCTATCCTCCACCTTCTTTACCAAGTTAAACTGTTCTGTGTGTGTGGCTATGCAAGTTATAAGTATAAAGAAAGAAAAGTTCGATATGAGAAAAACTAAGAATGCAAATGAAAAGGATAGTGGTGATAGGTGAGTAGGTTAAAGCCAAATTCACCAATTAAGTATTGATGTAGTGGTATTTTTCTTTTATGAAAGTTAGAAGAAAGAAAAAAATCAAGTGAGATTCGAAATCATTTTCTTTCATTACATACTTGGTTTTTGTTAACCAGTTAGCTAGCTCCCTATTGCATTTTACAACAATTTACCATATAATCTTTATATATGTGTATCAGACAAAGGGAACTTTATCTTAGTTGTTACTCCTTAGATTCTTAGAAAAAAATCAACTGCGTACAATTAGAGAGGTAGGGGATTGGCTATCTTGATAGGTACAGCAGTTAGGTCGACTTGAAGCTTTCCACATATCTGGGGTAGGTTTAATTCTTTAAACTCTAAAATTATAGTAAATGTTTTTCAATTATATTTGATACTAACAGAATTTAGAGTTGAAAATGCATTAAAAATTGTAAAATCTATGCTTCTTGATCCGACAAGTAAATCTAGGATCGGATATGCATATTATGTATATAACTACATATAATCAGGGTTATAGTTTAGAAATAACCTTGGAAAATTATAAAGGATAAATGGATTTATATTAAGGACATTTGAAGCAGAAGTTGACTGAAAATATTGAAATAAAACCAGAACATGATATGTGAACAATTAGTTAGAGGAAGTGACCTAGTCCGTGGGTTATAGCTAGACTAACTAGAACCTTCCTCAAACCTTGTACAACAAGAAATGCAAGAAGATATACATTTTCAATTCAATGCTTAAACATTTACCAATATTAGTTAATTTCCTGCATTCCTCACATGTGAATAGGATCCACCCCTCATTCACTCGCTTACAAGGGATTTCAAAGCATGGCCTCTGTGTCACAGTCTCTATGTTTAGTACTTGATTATTGTTAGCTTGAAAACTCAAATTATTGGACTTGTGATAAAATAAAATAGATAACTACAGTTTTTAGAGTTCACCTAATAAGTTAATAGTTTATAGATCTTTCTTATGGCGAAATGTGTTATAATGTTTTAAGGTTATGGTGAAAAAATTATTTGACTCCAATGATAATTTGATTTGGTTCAGTACTTGTGTTTGTATGTCTACACTTATAGTTGAAGTGTTATCTCTATATATGTGGGACTAGATCCGCCAACATTTCTTATTATTCACCCCTTGGGATCTTTCTCAAGCCAATTCAGTTGAGTTGAGCGAGCAGACACTACGTTGCTTTATATCAAAGGGCGTCCCTCTCCTTCGCTTGTATCACACTATCGATCACTATGACAGTACATGCTGTATCATATATAGAAAATAGCTCAGACACTGTAGCCGCAGGAATTAGTGTAATATATAACAGTTTCTGTGAGCACGCAGAAACATAAAAGAGATTATCCGATGATAATGATTACATAATAGATATAAACCTTTTTATATATAATTCCGGGTCTTTCTTTTTCCCATTGCACGAGTGGGTTCTGGTGGCTCAAAAGTGGTGGCGGCATGGTCTTGGAGAGTTGGAGGTTTTCTCTTCTCTCCCTCTTACTCTCATGATCGAAGTAGTGATATCTCCAAAATGGGCCCCTTCCATTTGAGCTATAAGGGTTGATCATTTAGTTAACAAAGGTAATTCTTTTGCTTATAATACTCAATAGCATAAGATATGTCTAATTATTATGCGCCACCATTAATATCATCATCTCCACCACCGTCTTCCCCTACCACTCTCTTGGCCTCACATAACCCAGAACTGCTCGATTACATTAATATATCATTAGCTGGTTTTTCATAATGATTAATAAGGTAGTGCTTCTCAATATACAAATCAACAAGAACGGACAAGAATGTGTGTTCTTGTTCCTGATCAAAAGAGACAATAATGTGTCTTGAAAGAAAATGTGATCGATCGACTTTGGTTTCATATAATTGGATTTGTCCTTTTGTAACATATAATACAGATTCAAGTGGCTGACCATGATATTCATGATTATATAGATATAGAGGTACGTACTACTTCTACTTTCAGTGATGAAGCCTCGTGCGATAATTGTAATTTTGTCTAGTAGAACTAAGTAAATTACAATTATGTACATTAATAAGTAGTGCATGAGTTTGTCGACTTCAGGACGTTTCACTTATAAAAAGTATAATTTGTATAATGCTAGACCAAATAATATTTGAGATCCGTCACGTGGAGCATACTACAAAATTCATGTATTATCAATGGTGAGATTATGGAAGACAATTCCAATAAAGAAGGTCATGACATGGTTTAACAATTTTACCCATTTCCTAATTTAATATAATCATTAAAAAAAATTGGATCGCAATTTTTGAATTTCATCATTTCTAGAATTGCTTAAAAATGATGATTTTGGTGTTGGATTTTTTTTTTTTTTTTTTTGAGAAAATAAGAACATGCAATTTTGTAAAAAAAATCGTGTGTTTAGGTCCAGAGTTTTTGGTGGAAAATCAATAATTTTAGAATTTTTTTTTTTGTTGAGAAAAATACAGAGGTGGTTTCCACAATGTTGAAAAAACACAACGTTTTCTGTTATGCTTAGCCTCGCTCGCATAGGCACTGTTAGCATACATCTAGTAGTCCCAAATGAAAAATGTTCCGAAAAGATTATAGTCTGGCAAATCTAACAAGAGGTTTGTTAAAAAACGAGTTCCATTCTCCAATATTGTTTGACGCTATAGGACTTTTAAATGACTCATTGGAACTAAATTAGTCATGTAAACCACGTGGTGTGGTGTGTTGGTTGAACGGCCTAGTCTGGAACCCCCAGGTCTAGCGTTCGAATCCCAGCTCCACCCCGTGGCCAGCAGATTTGAGGGACCTAGCCACCTAGGTTGATTAAACACCAAAGGTTCGTGCGTCTGCAGTGCAGTGATTAGTCCGGCTACGCTGGGATACATTGCATGAGAGTGTGTGTGTGATTACTACTGTCGTCCAAACCTCAAAAAAAAAAAAAAAAAAAAATTAGTCATGTAATAAGAATTAGAAATATACTCAACAAACAAAAAAAGGAAAATGACTATCACCGAGAAATATATTGTTGACCAAATAGTTCCTCACACTTGAACAATTACTTTGCTTGCAGAGGGTAGCAATTAAACAAGTAAAACTCCCTTAAGAGCATTCTCGATGTATACTGATGTGACGCTAATAATAAGCAACAAAATATTCTCTGACGCTAAGCTCCTTTCCCCATTAGGAGTCATAGTTGAGTGTCAATTCCAAGCCACTGAATTAAAGAATTTAATCTGAACCCTCACTAGTTGTGCAGAAACGTACAAAACATTAGGTTTTTGCACTAAGACCTGTCTGACAAAATTAACTTGTAGTTCTAGATTTTAATGGGAAACTAAACTAAACTTTACTTTATTTTTATTTATTTAATGTGATGAACCATATATTACTAGAAATCTCTCAATCATCATTTGGATTTTGGAGCCTACCTAAAGGATAAAAACATCTAAATATAAATATACATAAACTACCTAAAGATGGCGATATTGTCTTTTACAGCAAATCCTTCCAGGAAATCCATCGAGAAAGGATTTATGTATAAGTATAACCATTATAGGAAAGGCAGCAACCTCAGATGTCATACGAGTATATGACCCGTAAAATCTTCAGTAAACTTCTAGAGATCGAACCCTAACTGTAATTTCACCTTTCTTTTTTTCAATGATTAATTATCGCTGACCAATATACACTATACAGTTTTTGATGTAAACCCAAATCAAAAGATAATGATGCGAGTTATGCTCACTAATATTGTATAATGCAAACCTACATGCTTGATAATATCTTGTTTGACTGATATCCAAGAGAAAATCTAAACCAAATCCTAACGACCAATCCGCTAAATTAGCAGGATTTGTTCTCAAAAGTATCAGATCATCTTTGGATATGGGAATGTTTTGGGTAGATCCTTGCATAATGGTTGACATATTTTCAATAGCGCAACAACGCCAAATCTAGTTAGCTAAGCGTACGTGAGTATTGACTCTTAAAACTTTTTTAGTTTCTTATCTTCGACTTTCTCATTTCCACAATTCTAATGATGATCAATCGGAATTACCTGGTAGAGTTGGGGTCAACATGCCAACAGTTCATTCTTAAGTATTTGGACAAGCCTACAGTATATTATAGGATATACATATGCACAGTACGCACTTCTTATTTCTTAACAAGGAAATATGCCGGTACGTACGTAGTACGTAGTGATCACAAAGAATAGCACTACCAAGATAATTGTCCAACATGATTGACTGGAGAAATTCATAGCTACATATAACACGTCAATACTTCGTCTCTCACAATAAGTGATTACATATTGATATAGAGAGTTTTTATTGGGACCTCCAAATTTGCTCACTTGACCTCACTCTATTATGAATTATTAAATGACATATATAACCTACTATAAAATGACTATTAAGGACAATAATTATACCAAAAAAATATTATATTTATTTTATGTAGACTTTCCAATTCAATAATATTAGATTGTATTCCTTATTATTTTCCTTATCTATTTTCATTTTCCAATTTCACTACATACTCATTAAAACATTCATATATATTTAATAAGAATTAAAAATATGATTAAGATCATATGACATAAAAATGTATGATATATATGTTGAACGCATATTGGTGAGGGACTTAAATCTAAGTCAATCCATTATATTTGCAATATATATATATATATATATATATATATATATATATATATATATATATTATTAATTAATCATGTGGTACAAAAAATACAGAAAAAAAATAAACATTAAAAAACGAATGTTTTTTTTTTAGAATAAAAACAAATGATTTTTTTTTTGCACAGCTAAAATAGAAATTTTTTTTTTTAAAAAAAAACATAATAGTTCATGGCATTTTCTTATTGATTAGACATTAATTTTTGAAATCAAGCTTGATTAAGAAATGTATATTTAGTTAAGATTTATAGAGTGATTAAATCATTGAAATGACTAAATTTTTTTATTTTAAAGATAATAATTATATGAGTGAGGTTATTTGAGGAAGTTTAGTGAGGTTTAGTGAGTAAATTTAGTATTTGAAAATTTCATAAGAGATGTAAAAAGCATAGAGGTCAAGTGAGTAAATTTGGAGGTTCCAATAGAAAAACTCATTGATATATGAGGACTAGAAAAAGCAATGTGATATATACATGGTCTCTTAAAATATACTAGCAGGGCCCACCTACTATGTGTGTGGAGAAAAATTAAAGGTAGTGGAAAAACTTTCCGTACAACTACCATATTTTTCTGCTTTTTTTATTTTTTTTATTTTACAATTTACCATATTATCCTTATTGAATAATTATATTTTATAGTTTTTTAATATATAAAGGTTAAATTGGTAAAAAATTTCACTTTTGGAGAGCAAGCTCTCTTCTCTTAATAATAGTATAGATATATATAGGATAATTCTTAGGTTCACCCCTAGAGTGAACAAACATATTCACTCCCATTGTCGATTAACATACTTTTACTTAAAAAAATTATAATCCAATGGTCTATATCTTAAATTATCCTTTAAAGATCATCTCTGTAAAAAATCAATCGAATCGGAAATCGTTTAATTATCAAATTGAATCAAACAAATAGATGATTCCAACAACACTTACTACTATTATGATGAATCGTCAATGTATTTCGTAGAAATGAATAACTAAAAAGTTTTCAATTTAATTGATCTTTTACAGAGCTAATCTTTATATTATGTTATACAACATGAATGGTTAGATTAGAAAATTATAAAGTTATTATGCGTTAATCACAAGAGATGTTGAATATGCTCATTCACCCTAGGGGTGAACCTAAGAATTGTTCATATATATATATATATATATATATATATATATATATATATATATATATATATATGAACAATTCTTAGGTTCAATATATATATATATATATATATATATGGTCTCTTTCATAATAACTTATCAAGTTGTGAAATTTGTCGGTGACAATATTTCCAATATATAGGTACTTAAAATAAATGTACGTAAAGATGGAGAAAATTCTAAACCCCAGCCGCTTCGGCATTAGGTCCCAACGTCGGAGTAAGTCGCCGACCCTAAGCCGAATAATCCTCTCCGCAACGCGTAGCTTGTGCGCAGCTTTCCAACGTCAACCATGTTTGACGAACACCCGATTAGATCTGCAACATTCCGGGGTGCGAATGGTCTTGCACCTCTCCGAGAACAGCCCTTGCCAGAGTGAGTTCATTAGGGAGAACGATTGGTGGGCAGCGATCAGTTGGAAAATCCGACCGGCGAGGGGACGCCTCAAGGCCCTGTGTGGATGTGGTGATTCTGATGAGTCACTGGCTATTCCGACCGCCGCTGGGTGGAGATTGAGGCTTGGGTTGCAGAGGATTGTCTCTGGTTGGGCTATGATGCAAGAATGGCTTGGGCGAGATGTCCAACGCAAAGTGCAGTGGGATCTTCGATCAAAGAAAGCGGCGGCGGCAAGATACTCGGATCTCAATTCTAAGATGGTTACAGCGATGATCGTCGTGCACCGCTCTGCAAGTGTGACCATGGCGTCGAGTTCGGCGGTGGGGAAAACAGGTCACGTCAAAGGGGCAATCTGGTCTGAGGACCTGGCTGCGAGTAGTTCGGCAGTAGGTGGATGATGGACGACGGCAGCGTCGGCCGTGATGGGCAACGAGGCAGAAGTGGGGGTGCCCAGATCATTTTGGGGGCCTAATTGGATTTGGTGGCCCGAATTAGTCTGGGTGCCCAAATCAAAGGGGTTTGGGGTGTTCAATGCTGATAAGAGTACCCTTTGGTTGTGGGCTCTTTGGTGGACCAAACTGTTGGGCTCGGGTTCTTCAGGGTTTTGGCTTTGGGATCCAGGAGGATCGACTCAGAAAATCACTTCTACATTCCTTTCAAACCTCCTAGCCCAAGTGTTACGGGCAAGGAGAAAATTTAGTTTAGTTTTATTTCTGAACTTTGCCTAATTGCTATGTGTTAATTTTCATAGTTTTTAGGCTCGCTGAATAAGTGAGCACTGGTTGTCTAATGGGTGGTGCTAGCATACAACGTCCTAAACTTGCCCTTGAGTTTGGCAAGGGAATGTATGTATCCGTGCCATTCTGGCTTGAGATGAATGAATTACTTGGTTCAAAAAAAAATAATAATAATAACTTATCAAAAAATGAGAAATGTGAAAAAATATTATATCTTGCTTCTCTCATAATAATTACATGTACAAATGTAGACAAATTCTCTCTCACAATAGCGGATCCATTGATCACATGATCAGCATACCTCTGTGAGAAAGACGGCCGTATAGGTTGTCTCTCTTGTAATATATATGATCCCGTTCATCTGCCCACTGCCGCCACGATCTCAAGACAGATGCATACTATATGTCTTATTATGCGCAAATTAGTTGTCAAACCACTTGTGTAAAATGAGTCACTAACACTGTTACATGTTCCCATTTGATTCCTAGGCTTTGCAGGTTTTATAATTTTGCTTACTATTACAAGAGTTTGATTTACTTTTATAGCATGCACTAGGGCTGTCAATGGGTCGTGTCGGGTTGGGTTCGTGTCGGGTTGAGGTATTTGTTGTGTCGCAAGATACAAACTCAAACCCAACCCACTTAATAATCGTGTCAAAAATTAAAACTCAAACCCAACCTATTTATTAAACAGGTTACCCGTTTCCAACCCTCTTAACACATTTAATAAATAGGTCATGTCGTGTTAGACAAAATGATCATATTTAATGGCTAATAATGCGACCCATTTGACTAAAAAAATGCATAAATTGATTAAATTCACTAAAAACTCCACAAGACGAAGAATATAAATAATTATATATAATTCATAAATAATTAAATCTAATAATAACAAAGCAAAATATTTCAAATTGTCTAATCCTATGATCAAATACTCCGAATGTTCAAAATTTCAAGAAGAAGTATAACATAATCGGGTTATACGTGTTCACTTCGTGTTGGCGGGTTGACCTGTGGCTGACCCATTTATTAAATGGGTCATGGCGGGTTGACCCACGGCCGACCCGCTTTTTAATCGTGCGGGTTCAACCCGCTTTATTTCGTGCGGGTTTCGAGTCGTGTCGGAATTGACAGCCCTAGCATGCACATAGTTGGATTGGTATATTTGGTCAAAGTCATAGACATGCAATGATGAAATCATGGCTTATAAGATAGAAAGACAAATTCCATACGTATAATCATGAGCTCTAAACAGTGAGGCTCTGCCGGATAAGGAGGAGCACTTAGTTTCTTTCCATATTGACATCTATCAATTAAGCAGAAAGCCATAAACTCTATCCACAGATTATAAGAAAGGACAACTAAGATTTCATAATTTGGAACACTCAATTGGTCACGTCTTGATTGCATAGGATGGTGATGGTGGTGAGGCTAGTATTCATAGGTATGAATGAAGCCAATAACCCATAAATATATGGAGAACATGAAATAGCTTGTTTCTTTCTTATGGGAATTTATGACAAGGCAAACACCAAAAACCTCTCAACAGGTTCGCCACGATACTAGAAGAATAAGTGGCCAAGTTGAAGGAGCACTTAAATCATCTTAAGCAAGAGTTTCTTGAGGTACTAGGCTTAGTCTAATTGGGTACGTACTCGATTACTTCACGTGTAAAAAGACTCTTCTTTGAGATCGCATGATGGAACATGTACTTATGTGTACCAGATAGAAGACCACTGAGAAAGGTCAACCCTAGATTGCCAAAGTGCTACCCACTCCATGCTTGTTAATGCAGTAATGGATATTGAAAATTGCCTTCGCAGATGGGACTTGTCGACACACACTGTTTGGTCACCTTTGGATTTACATGCCATGTGAATCGATTTATTGAGGAAGCACTCTATGAGCATATTATCTTGTCTCCGTAGGTTCACCACAAAGACTAAGACGATTTGGAAATCTGAAAAGCTTCAGAAGAAGGCGACATAAACTGTGTTGAAAAGTATTTCAAAAAAAAAAAAACTGTGTTGAAATTCCAAAACAGTTGGCAAGAAATTTAAAATGTCTGGCCTTGGGTCTGAAATCTAGAAATGAGTTGTCTCTGTCTTAGTAGTGAAAACAACGCTAGTTCTCTCTGAGGCTCCGGAGCTGGAAACCGAGAACCATTAGACTGTAAATTGATTGTGGAGTACCTCACCAAATGAGTAATAATCCAATGGCTCCGGGAAACTATTGAACACCCCGAAGAATAATATGAATTCGGAGAAATGAGGAAGCAACAGGACAAGGGAAGTAGGTCTCATTGACCAATTTTGGGCCTGAACATATCATGTTTGGAATTTGTTTCTTTGTTAGGTACCTGCAAGGCTGCAGCGGCTGTTTTCTTGCTTTCATAGCTTGCTTGGTTACTATCACAGTACCTGGTTGGGTTTAATTGATCTCTCTTTAATTTCAAGAAGAAAAAGAAAATTTACAGGAATGTAAAGTGAATAAAGGAAGAAGAAAGATTCATAACAATAGACCATTGATCTCCATTCAAGAATGCGTCCATAGACAAACTAGTCTCCTAAATTCCTCTTGGTAAAGATGTTTAGAATCCCCTAGAGAACAGAACATACAGCGTTTCTTATACGACCTAAAAGCTCAGAAAAGTAGATTGGCAAAATAGAAGTATTTTCTACGTATACTATTGGTACACTAATAACACCAAGAGTTATCTAGAAGCAATATGATACAAAAATTCTGAAATCATCAGGGTCGGTACTGGTAGGCACCTTGCTGTGAGTTAAGGTTATGATATGCACCTTGCTGTGAGTTAAGGTTATGGTACGTAGCTTGCTGTGAGTTAAGGTTACGGTATGCACCTTGTGGAGCATTGATGTTGGGGTTTGATCCTTGCGGAGCACTCAACTGATAAGAGCTTTGCTGAGCATTGATTTGGTATGGGCCTTGATGAGCATTGATATGGTAGGGGCTTTGATGAGTATTGGTTTGGTATGGGCTTTGCTGAGCCTTGATTTGGTATGGACTTTGCTGCGCATTTACTCGATACGGACTTTGTGGAGCATTCATTCGGTGTGGGCTTCTTGGAGCATTGATATGATACGGGCTTCGGTGATCAGAGATGTTGTGGTAGGAGCCTTGCCGAGTATTTGCGTTGTGGTAGGAACTTGGCTGAGCACTTGCATTTTGACCAATAGAAGCCATGAGGGCCTGAAGGATATTCTGTGCTGCATTCAACTGATCAGGACCACGGATCTCAGCAACACGTTCAGGGCGACTACTTTGGGAGTCTTGGAATTTCACTCTTGGTCCTGAAATCTGACCACCAATTAAAGAGATTAGCAAACAACAGCTTTAACATAAGATCTCACCATTGCTAATAGCTGATGATTCAGATACATGCACTCTAAAGCTAGAATTCCTGTCTTCTACAATAGGATTCTTCCTTTTTCCAAAGCTATCATCTAAAGTCCCGTGAGAAACGACAGAAATATATTAAACACGAAAAAGGTAATACGTGTCAACACATCCCAGAATAACACTGTTGAACGAAGGCAGCCCTTTTTTTTTTTTTTTTTTTGTTCATTTTCTTTCCTACTGTTTCAATTAATAGAAACAAAACCGCTTCAAGAATTTTCTAAGGCTTTTGTGCAAGGTGCTGAGGCATGTGGCTGAACCGCCTATATTGTGCATCAGGATTCTACCTTTTATCATCCATCATCTAAAGTTGTGAAAAGAAAATAACTAGATGAAGTACAAAAAGTTATACAAATGCACACACCAAATGACAGTTTTTAATGAAGCCAACAAATTTTATTTCACAAATTCTCGATTATTAAAAATAAAACCACTTCCAGATTTTTCAAATGCTTGTAATACAGATGTGCACCATGTAGGTGAACTGCCCAAGGCAACCTAAGGGCGATTTGTTAACTCACTGAGGGCCAAGCTTATTACAAATTGAGGTAATAAAGCTGTAGGACAATTAGTTCACAATGAAATAATCACAAACTATGACTTCTTAATGTTTAATTAAAAGATGATCTGTAAGGAATTATTCATTTTCATGGCATGCCCAAAATGGACACTAGTTCATTCTGCTTTTCACTCCAAGATTCACTACAAATTTCATATTGCTATATGCATAATTTCCTTTGTAAAGGTCCTATTACCAGGTGTCGAAAAATACCTCTCCAATATGGGAAATGTTGCTCCCCCCTATTCCAGTAAAAGAATCCACTGCATTATTTGGAATCCTACTATCCAAAGCACTGTTGACTCTTTCATAGCTATGACATTAAATAACCATAATATCAGACTGAAAATATATGAAATTCAGTAAGAAAAAAGAAGCTTGAATAGTTCCATACCCAGAAGCAGCCGGCAGAACTGGATATCTCTCTGGTTCGTATTCATGTCTACCAACCTTCAAGAGCATAACCAAAAAAAGAACATTAATGTTATTGCAATAAATGCTATAGAGGTCTTAGTACACAATTTTAATTTCTCTGGATTGGTTTACCACACATTATCATCGTAACACATAATATTGCAATAAACATGCATATGTATAAAATTTGGGGAGAAATTGGTAAATATCAGTTGACTCTGTTTCGTGTATATCATTGCTGCGACTACCCCTTTTTGAAAAGTGCTTCTTGCCATCAACAAAGTACACCTCATTTTACCAATTCTGCCAAAACTAGTGCAATGAGTGCGCATATCTTGACGTAATGGGAATGCGGGGAAGTAATGGATTATGAGTGGATGCACAACTTACATTTAAGGAGTTGATTCAGGGTTTAGGGACCTGAATCCAAAAAAAAAAAAAAAAGGAAGGAGAAGAAGCAGAAGAAAGAGACCTGTTTAGTTAGTTTGATTCAGGGGTCTTAAACTAATGAATGATATCAGTGTAGAACTGCATATAAAATACTCATGGTGTTTATGCATTCTAGAATGTTTGATCTAGATTAGTGGTCCACATTGTTACTTTCTCCATTAAACTAGCCACCGAAACCCTTCCTTAAAAAAAAGGAACAAACTCTAAGCAAAGCACCCACCACTTCAAACCCCTGAATTTGACAGGTGAAGGGCAATGCAGAAAAACACTAAAAAAGATAAAACTAAAAATGCTATCCAGCGAGTATATTACTGTAGGTAGACCAATGAAGGGAGACCTTCTTTGGAGCCTACCATAGACACTAGATTCCCGTGGACCACCAATCAAATTATAGCATGTGTCTTTGTAAGGACGCCAGTCTTCCCAATCATCTTTAAAAGCTCCAAACTTGAATCAATGGATTTCATAATAAGTCAAAAAGAGGAAAGTTTTTTTTTTTGAAAAGGACGAAACAAAACAAAAATCTCTGAAGCACAAAAACACTTCTGTGATCCCTCTCAGGGTTCAAACAAATATTACTAATATGGAATAAAAAGTCTGAAAACTCCGACAGTTCTCTTTCACTTTAACAGTTTAACTTATGCCTTCAACACTAAAATAGTAACAGCAAGCTTGAGTGAAAATTGTCAAACTCACAGTGATGAAACTTATCCCTTTTTTATGATGTTTTAAGAGTTTGGGGAGGATTACCTTTAGAGGATCATATCGACCAGAGCTGCCAGCTCTAATTGCACTAGGTGGTGGTGGCATTCCTCTAACAGGCAAGCTGCCAGGAGGACCAAATCTGTGCGCAGGGCCAATAGGAGCATGTTCTTCTCCAGAATTTGTATCACGCAGAGTTCTTATTCTCAGTCTTGATGTAATCTCAGCCAAAGCATCTTTAGCAACAACAAAGTTCCCAGATATCTTAATGACCAAAACAAGAGTGATAAATCAGTAATTGCAAATCTAAAAGATAAAACTTCTATGCCATGTAGACTATAACAGCTAAATGATACAACTGCATCACCTGCACAAGTTCTTCATCTTCAGCTGCACACTTAGGCCTATCGTCTTTCGAGTACACACGAATATCTGCCTGGGTTCTCCTCCTCATCTCATTAATAACTTGTCCTCCTTGTCCAAGGATGCAGCCAACTTTACTCGATGGAACAAGAAGCCTAGTCGTGATCGTACCTTTATCAGATAATTCACTTGCTTTGTTTTGAAGCTGAAGAATTGCCTCAATTGTTTGCGACCTTGGATTCCGCAAAGCCTGAAAGAGTATAGCAAGGTGATCTACCACTAGCATATATGGTAGCATATAAATCCATAGGCACCAACAAACAGCTGATGAGTAGGTTGTCCATGTGAAATATGACAAGAAGTTAGAGGTACAGATATAGTTCTGTATTACAATTTTTACAAATCAGCATACCTCGAAAGCAGAGACACGAATCACACGTTCTTCTGAGTCTGTTGATGCATCCTGAACATGAATATTGGCTCCTGTTTCCTCTTGTAACTGTTTCACATTAAAACCCCCCTTGCCAATAACCCCACCAATTTTCCCAGCTGAACACAAAATCTTTATATAAAACTCAGCTGAAGCTTCAACCCCATGCCCCACAGGATCACCATTAAAACCTCCTCGAGCATATCCAGAGGAATGATTTCCATATTCTCCTATCCATGGCATTGGTGGCATACTGTGGGAAGGTTCCCTATTAGGCCACATTGGATTGCCAGGTGGCAGCATATTTGGGGCTCCTGGAAGATTAAACCCCTGACCCCCAAAAGGTATAGCTGATCCCAAAGGAGGTTTATCCTTACGTGGATTCTGATGCAATAGAGTAGACACTTCATAAAGTGCTCTTTTTGCCACGTCCGGTTTTCCAGATATCTGCAAAAGATGTTCAAAATTAGTATGGATGCTAGAAAAACAAACAGATAGATAACTTAACAGAATATTCCGATAAGCATATTTTAAGTTAAAGCAACCAAGCTACCAGGGATCACACCAAAATCAAGTCAATACAGTAATAAAAAATTTAAAACTTTTTTCACTTCCAGACAAAGACTAAGTAGATAGATGATCCTGTTAAACCTTACTATACCTGCCTAAATAGAATCAACTTAAATTCTAAAACATGCCAAAGGAAATGTCTTAAAAAAGAACCAACACTTTCCCCATATGGCAGCTGCGCTACAGATATTAACAAAGCCAAAAATTATACCTAAAGTACGTTTTGAAGAAATGATGCCACATCCAGTATAAAACAAAATGTAGCACATGCATGACTGAAGGAGAAAAAACAGCTAAACCCATTATCCGTTGTTTGGCATCAAGATTCAGGAGAGAAAAGAAAAGTTTCACACGTATAAGCAAGTTACTCTAGAAGCAAAGGCAATGCTTTAAAAGGCATTTTAATGCCTATAACCAACAGAATCCTTCACAGCAGAAGAGTTAAACTAATATAACTGGAAGCTTTTTCTAGGTGTTTTAATTAGCTAAGCGAAACAATTTGTACAGGAATCTAAACTCTAAACCCTAGTCCCAAATGCAACTAAAACATAGTTAAGAAGGGTTGAATTAGTTTCAAACGAAAATTAGGTAACCATAGCCTCTTCTCATTATTTTGAACATATGTTGAATCAGTCAATTCAAATCCAAACTTGAAGCTTATCTACTGATATAAGATGTTAAAGTAACTAAGCAAACAAGCACCATCGAATAAAACACATGCACTAAAAATGACCACATAGAATAAAATCGTCCTTTGCTTTATCAGCTCGTTCAAAAGATGAATGACAACTATGTTATGCTAATTTTTTTGTCATTTCTCACACGTTGAAAAGTGTGCAACGAAGCAAACAATAAATAGAAAGAGTACCTGCACCAATTCATCAGTATCCATAGCACAAGTAGGAAGCTGATCTGCAGGAAGAACCCGAATGTTTGCACGTGTCTCACTTCGCAATCTTTGAATAACATCCCCACGCTTTCCTAGAAGACATCCTACCAAGTTGTTTGGAACTAGAAGTCTTGTGACAACAATATTCTCATTATCATCGTCAAATGTAACTCCATTATAAAGATCTTCCTCTACGATCCTGTCATGAACTTTCAAAAGTGCATCTTGGGCAGCACAGTGTGGCTCCAAGGGCTCCTTTGAATCTTCATCACTATTTTGTTTCCTTGAAATTTTGATTGGGGAACTAAAGATAATAATTACTCTCTCATCTGAGCCCCGAACAGAATCAGCAACTGTAATCTTGGACCGGGTCTCTTCTCTCAGGGATTTGATTATGCCACCACCTTTTCCGATTACACCACCAATTTTTTTAGAGGGGCAAAGTATACGATACACAGTATCGAGGGACTGAGAATTTCCTGAAGACTGTTCGCGGTTTGAATTATTCCAGTTTCCTTTCTTGTTGCCGCTCCCTTTTCTTTTAAACTGCACAGTAGGCCGTTGGCTGAGAACATTCCGCTTGTTCCAATCCATAATACTCCCAGAAACCGATACCGAAGTAGACTAAACTTTACGAAAGACGAAAATGCCTGGAGGGAAATAAAGCTGAACATCATACTAACAGAATTGAAAATGAAAAGCATATTAATTTTCAAGTGTCATAGGGAGCTGAAAACCGCTAAACACTAATTTCTGGATACTTGATCCAACTGAAGAACACTATAACCAAGGTAAAAAAAAGCTGGTAAAATTCAGTAATTGCGAAATTGATAGGAAAGAAATTACAACAATGTGATTGAATCACGTACCTTGTAATCAACAAGTCAGGGATCTTAGTACAGCAATTCCATACCAGCTCGCCGAGCAGCTGCGATTAGTAGAGACTCCGCTTCGAGCGCTCGAGGCCTAGGGTTTCAAAACCAAACCATATAGAGCTCAAAAACACAGAAACGAGAGCAAAAGGACGTTTTAGGCTAAACAGACTCGAGCTAGCTCTGTGTGAACAAGCTCGTACGAAATCAAAGTTGAGAAAATTTGCATAGAAATTAACGAAAAGAAAGAATGCGGGAGAGGATTTGGAATGTTGGGTGGATTAATAGAGCGGAAGATTTGATCGTGGATGGTGATCGGAGAAATGAAAGGAGGAGATCGGTGAGAACGATTAGGGTTTCGTGAAAGAAAAGGAGAAGGTTGAACGTACCGGAGAGAGAGAGAGAGAGAGAGAGAGAGAGAAGAGTCGGAATTGGAATCAGTGATGGTCGCCGTTTGCTGGGTCGAGTGGTGCTCCCCATCTGCGAGCAGAGAGAGAGAGAGAAGAGAGAGAAATTGAACGTAGTTGAGAAACTTTGCGAGAGTTGCAGAGAAAGAGGGCGGGCAGCGGCCCATTTTGGAAGTCATAGGCCCGTTTGTACTTTGTGTTTTTTTGGATTACAAGAGGCCCAAGGCCCACACAATAATCAAATGCAAAGAGAGGCAGCTTCTTACTTCCTGGAAAATGGGCAATCACCTCATTCACTCTTTTACTATGTTCTTCATAGGTGGTTTATTACTTTATTTTGATGATTAGCAAGAGAAAGTGGTGTTTTTAGGTGAAGATCGAGGAAAACGCACTGAGCTCATCAAGGTTTACGAGGTTAATTTTTAATATATCCAAATTAAATAGAAGTTGACCAATTAATCCAATTCCGATGAGAGCAAAATGACATACACCCATCAGGAAAACAAGTTGAACATGGAATCCACAAAATATAACATATGTATGCATATGAAGTTGCGATATATTGTTTAATGTCATACGCAATGGAACATGACAAGCTGAGTATATTTCACAGCAAAACAAGAAATGATGTGATTGGTAGGATAAAAATAGATCAAATATGATATAACTTGGACAAAATCCAAACATAAAACCAAAAAAAAAAAAAAAAAATGCAGCATTTATATCATTGAAAACCAAAAAATGTTCTTGTACAAAATAAACTGAAAACTATGTTCGGCGTGAGTATATCTATCTCTTCTAAGACTTTTTAGGTCTGAAGCGAACATTAGAAATGTGATCTCATAAAAAATTCTCATTTAGTATTTACGTAACATCTTTAGGTAACTAATAATAAATTAATAATTTTGTTTGTTTGTTAAATAATTTAGTATTTAGCAAAACAATATATCAGTCCAATTTGATATAGCAAGTAGCAACACGGCAACACCAAATCCAATCGAGATTGATGAATTAATCGAACTAAAACAGTCAAACCACCAATTGAAAAGAGAACTCGAGCTCTAGTTATAACTTATAACCGTTAACTGAGATAAAAGTAAGTATTTTGTAGAAATAAATGAGTATTTTGTAGAAATAAATGAGGTCAAACTCAAGCTCATAGATGTTAATCAATAAACTGTCAGCAACAATGGATCAATATTCCAATTCTGCAGGTGTTCTAGAAGAATGCATATGGAACCAATCTGACCAGGTGGTGATGAGATAAAATAAATGGGGCACTTCCGGTAAGCATAGAGATACAAAAATAGGAAGCTAGCAAATACATTGTCCCTTTCATTACAAGCACTTCTTAAATAGTAGCAAAACGTAACGTAATCATCATCCGACATTAGGAATCTAAGATTGTCGACCAATATTTATTTTCATTTTCCCTAACAAATATACCTGCTCCGTAAGTAGAAACGAAGATCTCCACAAAGAAGGGAAATTGCATCCATACAAATGAGGCGATTGGAACACTAGAAAGTAATATAGTTGGGATAATGATCCATGATTTCCCCTGAAGCATAATGTAAAGGGCAGCAGAAAAAGTAATCATCATGGTGGCGATGGAGAGAAAAAGGGTGAAAAGGCCCAATATCATTTTGGTCGGTAGAGATTTTAGGAAGTCGTCTTCTTTATAACGTGATGTGAGAATTCCCAAAAATATCATTACCGTAGAAGAAAATAAGGATATAGCATCTGAGATGATAAAAATCATGAAGGCCTTCGCCTTTAAGAACATGGGAGCACCTGTATCTTGATTATTTCCACCAGGAACTGTGAATGCTGCAGCAAACATCATAGTGACAACAAGAGCACCTACAACTGTACAAGAAGTTGCAGTTTCTCTCATTGACTTTTCTCCCTCCTTCATCAATTCTTTGTGGTATTTAGTAAATACCGGACGTGGCGGTGCTTGATCAGTATGATTTATTTCTTCACGTGAGTCGAGCTGTACTTTAGATTCCACCTCCTACATTTCATCCCATGGATAATAAAATTAGAACTTAGAGATTTAATTTTCTCTTCCTAAAACATAGACCACATGCAGGATGGTATACTCATGAGTCATGAGTGAGAAGTTATGATTTCCTCTGTTTGTTTTTGTTTTTTTTTTATATATTTTTTTATGAGTTCCTTTGTAATAAAATGGGTAATTAAACCAATTTATAAAGAGATAAACACTAACCTTGAACCATTGTCGTTCTCTCTGCAATTGTAAAGCTGCACCTCGTATATTATCCACTCTAGTTTGAGCAAATGTCGAAAAATTTCCTACTATATGGAGCATATTATTGTCAAACTTATCCCTAGCCTCCTACCAAAAATCTCATTTCTGCTGTAGCTACCATATAAATATACAAGGCTATATATCTTTTCTTGACGACAATTAGCAGCAAATTGAAACACGGTCATGTCTTGTTCATTAGTAATCTGATAGATGTCTCGATTTGCTTTACCCATATGAGTAATGAACTCAACTTTTCCTTGTTCTACTGCTCGGAAGATGGCTGATTGCAGAAGGATATCATCTTGCATTTGTCTAACATCTTTAGTTTCAATCACTTTACACATGCAATGTAAAAATTCGTGAATTTGGGTATGTATCAATTTCATACGATGTATGCGATTGATTCCTACGTTGATCATGAAAACAATATAAAGTTAACAACGTATATTTAAACAAATTAATAACCAACACAATAAAATGGGAAAATCATGGATGTGAACCTAGCATACCCAAAAGTCCTCCGAATATTCGTCTGAATAAACTGGTAACTGCAACGTAATTATTTAAGGAACAAAATTGTGAATAGGATTAACGACAAGAAAAGATATCAAATAAATGATAGGAGGAGCATATGTTGTTGTAGTCATTGAGGATTAGGTAAACATACCTGAGTGAATGAGACGCTTTTGATTACATTTACCATTTTCTGCATCATGAACATTTATACTACTACTATCGTTTCTTGTTGGGGTAGGTGGTATGACCGTATCTGTATCAAGATATATGAGATCAAAAAATTTATGGTACATTAGATGAATAGAGGACAAAAGCCTAATATGAGGAGAAAAGAGGGGGCAGAATAATTACGGTCATAAATCCATCGTTCCAAGAAGTTGCGTCCGCATTCGCTTAAAAATAAATGTTTACATTTCATGCTCTCAGCCAATCTATTCAAAGGATATTTTCCAGATAAGTCTTTAGTAATAGCCAAACTTGGGCAGCGTTGTATTAAATCCCAAGAAATATCTGAAATAAACAAAAAAGAATATAAACATTACGTGGGAAAAGATTTAAGCCAACAAATATGCACTTTTATGTGATCAGTAATATACCCAAAAAAAATTGTTGGAGAAAAGCTACCAGACTAATTGCTAGAGAGATATAATTAGTAATATATTTGTGACTGAAAGTCGTACTTACCAAATTGTTTATTTATAAAACCTTGAGAAATAATTTCAGCTGCTTGGTGAGCATTGATCAGAGTTTCGAGTGGAGTGACAGAATACAGATACTTAACCACGGGATCCCCGTTCCCTTTAGTTTGATGAGCCCTGACAAGTGGAATCATTTTGGTGGAAGGATCAATAATGCTAAGTAATTTTTTGTTCTTTTCAACCAAGCATTTAACAATTTCCTCCGAGCGTCGATCTGGAAAGTCAAAAGCAGAGCAAATAGCTGTACGACCAGAAGGGTCCAATATTTCTTCCAAGTCTTCCTCTGTCATTAATTGCACCAACTCTTTTACAATGACCATGTTCCACCACTAGATTGCGAAGTGAAGAGCCGGAAGGCCGGATGATGGATGTCTTAGTTCTCTTATTGGGTGTGGATATTTTTTAAGAAACTCCCGTGCATCAGCTGTGCTTCTCTCACACCAACCATTCTTCACACAATCGAAGAAATGTTTATAGGCTTTGTCATCATGATCATTGGTGGCGGAATTGGCATTGCTGCTGTGTCCTGCCAAAAGTTTTTATAATTTTTTCTATTAACATATTTTTCCATATGTCATCAAAAAAGCATATTTTTCCATATGTACAATATTATTATATACTGCTTCTTGTTTTATTAAAAACAATTCCGTCAAATTTCTCTATTTCTTTTAGCAAGAGTAGTTAAAATTGCATCTTCAACTTAGTTAATTTTAATATTATATTATTTTTATATGAAAATAAAAGAAACTTAGATATACTAAAAAAGCAATTTTTTTTTTAATTTAGCACAAATATTGGAAGACACGTGGAAATTGTTTTTCTTTTTTTCTTTTAAGCTTTTAGTTTAGATGTTAAAGAAAAAAAACTTTTTTTTTTTAATTCTAGACGACGTTGTAACTCTTCACTCCACCCTCATGTCAGTGAGATTTGAATTCATGACCTCCACAGTGTTAGTTAGGCTAGCTAACCAACAGGTTACAGCTGAGTGATAAAACAAAGAAATAAAAAAGTAATATATGAAGGCTGCTTAAGTTGAAATTAAGTATAAACTTATTCTAAAAAAAAAAAAGAAAATTAAGTAGAAGCTTGAGAAGGAAATGAAATTAAGTATACATGACAACAATGCAATTTTTTTTTTTTTTTATCAAGACAGTAGTACTAGCTTTGTTTTTTTCAAATATATGAATTTGTAAAGAAATAACTAATAGCGTAAAGCGTGTGAAGTAATGTTTAAGAGGGCCGATGGAGATGATACCTTCAACTACCGGTTCGTTAAGGTCTTTTAGTTGTAGCTCACCATCCATTGGGGACTCATGGTCAGATCTCACATCTAAACAATAAGCGGAAAAATCTTTGCCAAAAAAAAAAACAATAAGCGGAAAAATATAAATTTCTATCAAATTTATAAATGAATCAAGAAAAATGAAAATCCGGTATCAGATAATGTACAGGGGTCGTCAATGGGCAGGGCAGGGCCGGCCCTGCCCAAAATTAATGGGCTCGGGCCGGGCCGGGCAGGGCCAAAACATATTTTTTTTTATTTTTCGGGCCGGGCAGGGCCGGGCTTCTCTTAAAAATCAAGGCCCAGGGCCGCCCATGGGCCCAGGGCCTTACGGGCTTTTTAGGGCCGGGCCGGGCCGGGCTTTTTTGGGTGGGCAGGGCCGAGCCCATTATATTTATATGTCATAATATTTTGTTAAAAAAAATACAAAAAGCTATGAAAAAATTATGATATGTTAATGATTGACCAAAATAAAATACAAAATTAAAAAAACATATGACCTAATGCAATAATTAGTTCAATATAACTACATAAAAAGATATTAATACAAGAATTGAATGGGCTTTCGGGTGGGCTTATAAGGCCGGGCCGGGCGGGCTTTAATGGGCATATAACGGGCCGGGCCGCGGGCCGGGCCTGGGCTTTGAACCCTCCGCCCTAGCCCTGCCTCGTGCCCAATGGGCAGGGCCGAGATGGGCTTTGCTGCGGGCCGGGCCGGGCTTTTGCCCACTGGGCCGGGCGGGCGCCCATGGGCTTTTAAGCCCGCGGGCCAAATGATGACCCTATAATGTACGTACGAAAAAATTTACCAAGGGAAACATTTCTTTAATTTCTATTTTTAGATTTACGTACCTTTCCTCTTTGGTAGTCTAGCGGGCTTCAATTTTTTTTCTAAAGTATTCCACGCAGCTTTAGCTGTGTCCATGTCCCGGATAAAAGAGAAGGTATCATCTCCGCAAGAAATATGAATAGCATGCAAAGCCTCTGCATTGTTCTTACTCCATGCCTCAAATTCAGCCTCATCTTCTACTCTAGGCGGTTCCATGGCGGATCCGACGACCTTCCAAAGACCCTTAGCCAGCAGATAGGTTTTGACCCGAATACTCCAATCTTCATAGTTATTTGTGGTTAAAACTTTATGGACTATAGCACTGGGGACGGCCACCGTCGCTGCCATGCTCTCGATCTGTCAAGAAGGAATACAGATTTATGAGATGAGTGATCAATTGCAAATTGCGTTAGTTTCTTTGTTTGTAGATCAGAGAAATGCAGAGACCTTTAGAAGAGGGAGAGTGAGAAAAGTGGTGCTCTTGAATCTCTGACATCTTATCTTCATCAACCTACTTTTGTAAAAGTAGACAACTGAGTTTTAAAGACGTCCGGCCCACCTCGCTCCATTCGAAAGAGACAATAATGTTAACTAATAAGACATTGTTTTTTAAGAGATTGTTACACATATATTACCATTCATTCGAAATTTTATTTACTAATTTTTCAATAATATCACTTTAATCACTTAAAAGTTTTAGCCACCACAAAATCATTAATGGCAATGAAGAATAGTCTTCCACTGTTTTTTCGGATCAGTGACTCATTTGGGCATCTCTTCTATCTTCCACCGCTATCTCTTTTCCAATTTGGAACCGACGAAAGAGATATGAGAATCGATCCAATCTTTGACTAATCGCCGAAGCCATGTACTGGCTGTTAGACCGATACCATTGTTCATCGGCGATCTGAATACATAGATCCGGTCCGATGATAAGATTCATGTACTGAACCCACTCAGCCAAGGTTTTCTTATTTCCAATTCTGGCTTTCTGATGCTTTGGTCTGTATTTATATCCTAGTTAGTTTGATTGAAATTTGGTTTTGTTATGATTCGATCTGCATGTCAGATCTGGAATTCAAAATTGACGAAAACAAAAATTAGGTTGCTAAGTTTCCCTCTTAAGTGGTATAGTTCATTCGAAGCACCTCTCATTTTTCTCTTTCCATTTTCTATTTGATTTGGGTTTTGTTCTCTCAGAAATCGACATGTAAATGCAGCTAACAACCTCTATCCTACAAATGTCAATCACCTTCTTCTCCGTTAACTTTTCTAGTAATAAACTCTGGTCCCATTTGGTCATTTCCATTTTCCTCTGCCTCGGTTTCGTCGATTTTTTCGATATATATAAACACATCAAGGTAATTCACTCGTACCAAGTACCATCTCTGATATCATCAAAACAGATTCTTGATTCATTTTGCATTGGATTCTGGGCCTTTTGATAACTGGGTTTCTCTCTGATTTTGCTAAGGAGGTTTGTTCTTTTTCATTTTTGACTCTGATTAGAATGTGATTGAACATTGAAAATGGAATAAAGGAGAGATCTTTCAATGTTCCTTTTTAAAAGCAAATGTTGGGTTCCTTAAACATAGTCCTGTTATTACTAATATATTTTTTTTTTTTTGTGATTTATGATTATGATGCATGAGGTTGATGAACATGTTTATCTGAGATGTATTAGCTTGTTGTTTCCCCTAGCAATGTATAAGTTTGTGGGTTGTTGGGAAAATTGTATGATTAACATTCATCTAATGTGGGATTTGACTTACACATTTGAAGGGCTAAAAGTCATTGAGAGAGAAATGTTATTATTCCCCAAAGCTTTGATCATTTGTATATTACTAGTTTCTTTGTTCCCATTTGTGTAATCGTTGTACTTTTGTTATTTACTTGGGATATTTATGATTGTTCAGAACGGCTACTGCTGTGTTTCACCAATCCATTGGAACTCACCAGTCCCATGGACATCTCTAGAACTCTGGCATGGTGAATCATTGTGGAACGAAAAGAACTTGTTCATTGACTGTGTTGATGTGCATCTGAGCAAGAAGGGTATAGAAGAGGAATTGAAGCTGGCAAGAAAATCAGCAACATACCTGTCGACAGGATCTATACATCTGCACTGATTCATGCACAGATGACTGCCATGCCTGCCAAGACACAGCACCTTTGTAAGAAGGTAATTTTAGGGGGAAAAAATTGTTTAGTGTCATAAGATACCACATTATGTAGCTATTTGGAGGCATTGTGATGGTTGCAACTTGAAACTGGTGTCGATAGATGATAAAATTGGTTTTATACCATTGATCATCTATGCAGTAGTTAGCTAAGGAATGCAGATAAAAAATCTGTATCAAAGGGGAAAGGAAAATGAAAAAGATACCTATTAACTCAAATTCCCGGTTTTACAATTGTATTAATGTCTGAACTCTTATTAAGTTTGTTACTTCGTCAGTTTGCTATAGCTGATTCAGATTGCAAGGTGGAATGAGATACCTTTTTGGTTAGATCACCTATTTCACCCTTACTCTGTTGTAAATAACCAATGTGTTGGTGCAGGCACAAGTTATTCAAAGGGCTGCAGTACAACCATTGATTAAGATGCTCCAGTCACCTGATTCACAGGTCAGGGAGATGTTGCCTTTTGCAATTGGGAGGTTGGCACAGGTTATTATCTCTGTCTCGTTACCCAATTTTATATATCAGCTGTTGGAATATATTAAGGGAGTTTGAACTATCATGTGAGAGCTTGGTTGCCATTGTTGATTTTGTTTTATAAAATGCCTTTAGTATACACGATGGGAATCCTATGGGAATCCTCATGGCATTCTGAGCTTCAATGGTGTTTATTGCAGCTCAATTTGCTTTACTGCACCTTGCGGTTTGCTCCACAGGCCTTGCATAGATTTGGAACCAAACATTGCATTCAGTGGTGATAAGGATAATCTTGTAACCACCAGGAAGATATATAATCTGGCTTGAAACCTTACAACCAAGATGCTGCTTATGACCACATTACCAAGTCATAAGAATCTGCACTGGGCAAGCTTTCTTCAAGCTTTGTGACTAGCATCAAGTATCTAGAACAACACAGCTCTTTCATTTTGGCATGTAGAACTGTTCTCTTTTTGAATTTTAATTCTCTTTAGTTATGGACACTTGTCCTACTTAATATTTATATATTATGTGTGTGTGTTTTAATTTTTATAGGGGACTGAACAATTGGACTTAGTCTAGTCTACGCTCTCTTTCAGTTCACTTCTGTCAATTAATTCTGCCTTGTGTTGGTTTACATATTTTGTTAAAGATTGTTCTTCACTGTTGCATCGAATTGAAATATGGGTAGTTCTTTATAGTTAACTCAGTGCAGTATTTGCTATCCAAAGCATGAGACTAGTACTTAACAGTAAAGTAGAAGACATTTCAATTTCAATACTAACATCTAGGTTATTAAATTATAATCTAATTTTTGTATCTCAGGGTGGAATTGCAACGTTCTCATAAAAGTTATGAAACTGACAGAAAGCATAGTTGCTGGACGTAACCAGATGCAGCCATAGAGAGGAACATGAAGAGATTTATGTTTTTTTTTATATTTTTATTTATTTATTAATGTTGTATTTTATTTGAAATTGTATACAAATTGTACAGTACATTTTAGAAATACATGGTTGTAGCTAGACCAAATTGTTATTTTTTTTTATATGTACTCCCAATTTTGCTACTGATATTGGTGGCATTGAGAAAACACACTGATTCAATAACAGTGGGAAAGAAAAAGGTGGTTTGCTGCATTGGGTGTTGGTATGCCACTGATGTTTTATCAGTCTGTATTGCCCCCAATAGCACCTGCAATAGAGGGGACTGATCTCTCATTAGTGGCTGCAGAGTGATTAGCCACTGTTATCAGTGTGTATTGAGACAATGGGGACTAATTCAAATCAGTGTGTAATGGAGAAAATTGTAGTAGTGTTATCACTTTAATCATTATCGTTGAAATTTCTTTGTAGAAACTTTTAACATTTGGGTATTATTGTTCAATCTTATAAATATGACATGTATTATATTTTTTATAATTTGAATATTAATGTCCAGTTATTTAATTACAATAGAAAGCTAAAAAATCTTAATATGTTAATTAAATAACAATATGAGATAGAAAACACTGCACAATACTACCAAAATAAAAGGATGGAGAGCTTTGGGAATCAATTGACACCGTGTAATTACATCAAAATAAATAAGGAAGAATTTTTTTTTTAGTAGAAGAGGTCATCCATTATGCAGCTCAGCAAGCAGTACAAAAACGACTCCTCCTATGAGGCGACAGAAAGAGCCGTTCCGTAGAAACTACTACTAATCACCCCTAAACAGAGCAAACTAAACTAGCAACCTCATAGTACACGCACCTTCTAGGATTAAGCCCAAACAAATAAAAGTAGAAGCCCGAGGAATAAAAATAACGCCTCATGGCTCAACATGTCTCTTTTCTTTGTGATCTTTCCCACTCAAAGTAAGAAATAAACAAACCCCTCACCTTTCAAAACAAAACGATGAAGGCCCAAACAAAAATTGAAAATGAAAAGCAACACAATCGGCCACGCCCAAGACAAGGCCGCAACCCAATACCAGGCCAAGTCAACCCATCTAGGGCAAACCCTAAGTGAGAAGACAGCCTTGCCCCCACCACCGAACACCACTCGCCGGAGGACCTCGCCCGCGCTTCCACCACCACTGGTAGCACATGGATCCAATTCTAAGCGAAATAGCACCAACGATGAGCAAAACCACCATACGGCCGCGCTCACCCCAGTTCTGCCAGCGATCTTCGCCGTACTCTGCGCCGACACCAATGTCAAACCTCGCAGCCATCATCCCCGGAGCATTCCTATAGGGAGGCAAATGGAAATATGGCAGATTCAATCATATAGTAAGGGGTGGTCTTTAGCCTCTGATCTTATCCTCATCAATTTACTCTTCTGAAAGTAGACAACTAAGTTTCAAAGATGTCCGGCCCACGTCAAATGATCGGTTATCATGTCTGTCTATTATTGCCCTCTCGCCTTCTTTTGCTCAAATTAATTATGCAACCGAGAAAATTTGAGAATGGCTGGAAGATTCTCATCCTGTTATCAAGCTAGAATTTTGAAGAGCCCATAGGGCTGTCAATTCCTACACGACCCGATAACACGACTCGAAACCTGCACGAAATAAAGCGGGTTGAACCCGCACGATTAAAAAGCGGGTCGGCCGTGGATCAACCCGCCATGACCCATTTAATAAATAGGTTGGTCACAGGTCAACCCGCCAACACGAAGTGAACCCGTATAACCTGATTATACTATACTTCTTCTTGAAATTTTGGACATTGGGAGTATTTGATCATAGGATTAGACAATTTGAAATATTTTGCTTTATAATTATTGGATTTAATTATTTATGAATATATATATAATTATAAATATTCTTCGACTTGTGGAGTTTTTAGTGAATTTAATCAATTTATGCATTTTTTTAGTTAAATGGGTCACATTGTTAACCCTTAAATGAGTCATTTTGTCTAATACGACACGACATATTTGTTAAATGGGTTAAGCGGGTTGGAAACGGGTAACCCGTTTAATAAATAGGTTGAGTTTGAGTTTAAATTTTTGATGCAATTATTAAATGGGTTGGGTTTTGGTTTGTATCTTGCGACACGACAAATACCTTGACTCGACACAAACCCAACCCGACATGACCCATTGATAGCCCTAAGAGCCCATCTTAATCCAATTCACCCGGAGAGAAAAAAAAATAGAACCAAATATATGCATGGAAAGTATACTTGTAGATGCTTTTGGGTCGTATGCATACATTTGAGAATTCTTAACTAAAACACGTAATTTTGCAAGCTTGATCATTCTCATTTTTTGTTTCCTACCATCTGCATTATATATTTGACTAGGTGACATTTAACGGGGTATTCCAATGGAGGTGCAAGCTGAAAGCTGAAGCATTAATCTTAACAATACAAAATGTTTGTGTGAAAAACTAAATAACTAACTCAAATCTGTCATGCAGAAATTGAAGTTGGGATTTTTAATTAACTAACTCAAATATATCAAGCAGAAATTGAAGTTGGGAATTTATTACAACATCAAACACGCACATCGTCTTTTCTTTATTACAAGCTTCTTAATATTAGCAAACCCAAAGATAAATGCATCAGGCCTTAAATCTAATTTTTCCCAGGTTTAATTCCACATTCCTATCAAATATTCCTGGCATATAAGTAGAAATAAAGATCTCCATAAGATAGGGAAATTGCATCCATATAAATGAGGCAATTGGGATACCCGTAACTAAATTAGTAGGAACAGCAATCCATGAGTCTTTGGGAAGCATAAGAAAGAGGGCAGCTGCAAAAGCAATCATCATGGCGGCCACGGAAAGAAAAAGGGTCAGAAGACCCAATATCATTTTTCGAGGTAAAGATATGAGAAAATCTTCTTCTGCATAACGTGACGTGAGAATTCCCAAAAATAGCATTACTGAAGTAGTTGAAGTAAAGAGTGATATAGCGTCTGCAACTATAAAAACCCTAAATGCCCTTCTTTTCAATAGTACAGGATCACCATCATCTTCATTTCCACCGGGAACTGTGAATGCTGCAGCAAACATCATGGTAACAATGAGAGCACATACAACTGTACAAGAGGTAGCTGTTTCTTTCATCGACTTTTCTCCCTCCTTCACCAATTCTATATGATTCTTAGAAAAAAAATCACGCGGTTTCATATCATGTGTATCGTTAACTGCTTCAAGATCTTCCGGCCTAGCCATATTCTCCAACTCCTATGCATGATGCAACACGAATTAGAAGCTTATACAATACATACTTTATTTTTCAAATAAAAACACAACCATCAATTATTTTGTTTAACTCTCAAATATAAAAAGAAAAAATTATAAATTGTTTTTATCTGCAACTACGTTTTCACTACCTTTTTTTTTTAAGGATATTGTTATTGTTACACATGATAAAGTAATATATGATTCACATCCAAAACCAATTGGCAATGGATGGAGTGACCCAAACCCTTATAAACTCATAGGCAATGTCTCATTTTTCCCATGTGGGATGTATATATTCTCAACACGCCCCCACATGTGTGGCAAATTTTTAAGCCATACACGTGAATAACTTTTGGGTGACGTGGAGCCCGTGTGGCCGTTAGGCATACACACGTGGGTAACTTGGCTCTAATACCATGATAAAGTAATCTAGGATTCACATCCAAAACCAATTGGCAATGGATGGAGTGACCCAAACCCTTATAAACTCATAGGCAATGTCCCATTTTTCCCATGTGGGATGTATATATTCTCAATAACACACACTATCTTTTTCAAATAATTAAGTAAATTGTTTTCTCTGCTACTAAGTTTTCATAATTTTGAAGATGGTCTAATCGATATATTGTAAGGAGCTAGGTTGGTCTTCCATGGCTTAGTGAGTTAGTTGAGACAACAAATGGTGAAGGGGCTGATCTCAATTTTGAGATTGTCTATAGGGCCGTTTTTGTACTAGTTTAATAAGAGCTTATTTGAGAAAGAAAAAATCTCTCACTAATTTTTTTTTCTAAATAATTGCCATATACACGTGAAGAGCATTGTGTCATACACACACCCCCGTTATAGGAAAGACCTCCTATTTGAGGATTTTTACTATTTTTCATTAGTATACACCTAATTCAATGATTTCTACTATTGATTCTTTAGATTCTTATGCAAGAATTGTGTGTACAAAATTATAACCAACCAAATTCATAATCATATGATTGAAAATGAGTAAATAAATGTAGTATGTTAGATAAAATTAGAACGAACATGGTGCTAATCAAATGGTTAAACTTTTTTCAATTTAGCTAATTTTTTGTTGGATTTGTGTGTGTGTGTGTGTGTGTGTGTGTGTGTGTGTGTGTATCCTTAAACTTGAAATTTGAGAATGTTTATTTTTAGCTTGTAGTTTAATAATCAAAACCACTCACTCTCTAGTTATATATACACAAATGAATCATACGAAAAATTAGCCAAATTGAAAAACGTTTAATAACCATTTGATTAGAAACATGTTAAAATTTTATCTAACGGACCACATTTGTTTACACATTTTCCATGATCAAATGATTATAGATTTGGTTGTTTTTTGTAGAAACAATTATGGCATAGGAATCTAAGAATCAACGGTTGAAATCGTTGAATTAGGTTGTATACTAGTGAAAAATAGTAAAAATCTTAAAATTTGTAATTTGAGGAAGTCCTCTCTAGAATGTGCATATATATATATATATATATATATATATATATATATATATATATATATATATATATATATATATAGTCCTTCTAGTGGCTTTCCAAAAAAAAAAATAGTCCTTCTAGTGAGGGATCTCTTGTAAGACCCACTTTTCGATCTTATTTCGGCATCTCGACCTTTCAGTTTTTAGGTCCTAAGTATAGATCATTTCTGTAAATTTTCAGCCAAATTGATTATCGTTAAGGTATCAAATTAGGTTAAATCAATGGACGAACCGAATTTGTCCAACCTGAACGTTCGTGTTCATAATTGTAAATCGTAGTTATGAATATCTTAGTGATTATCAATTTAACTGAAAATTTACAGAGATGATCTACTCATATATACCTAAAAACTGAACAGTTCAGATGTGAATATGTGATCGAAAAGTTGGTCTAATGAGAGATCCCTTAAAATAGCCCAAAAAAATGGATCTCTCACTAGAAGAGCCCTGTATGTGTGTGTGTGTCGACATCTAGTGAGGAATCCTTTTTTTTGGTAATTTTAAGGGATCTCTTGTGAGACCCACTTTTCGATCATATATCATCATTTCGACCGTTCAGTTTATATGTCGTAATGTGTAGATCACTTCTGCAAATTTTCAGCCAAATTGACAACCGTTAAGGTATTGAACTAGATTTTATTAATAAACGAACCAAATTTGTCCAACCTGAACCATTCATGTTTATAATTGTAAATCGCAATTATGAATACACAAACGATCATCAATTTGACTAAAAAATTGCAGAATTGATCTATTCATAGAGACCTAAAAAGTGAACGGTGGAGATATCGATATGTTACCGAAAAGTTAGTCTAATAAGCGATCCCTTAAAATAACTAAAAAGAAAAGATCGCTCACTAGAAATGCCCTGTATGTATGTTGGCTAATAGATATAAATATCTAACCTGAAACCATTGTAGTTCTTTTTGCATTTGCAAAGCCGCACCACGGATACGATTGGTTTGTGCAAATGGTGAGAAAAGTCCCATCATATGTAGCATATTGTTGTCATCATTATCTGTCAAACTCATAACATCTTTTTTGGTGTCTTTGGTCAACGCATGTATAAGATTAAAAACTTTTGCTTGACGACACTCGACTGCTACTTGAAATAGGTTCCTGCCTTTGTCATCTAAAGTTTTTACCAAGTTTGGATTAATCCTAAATATATGAGTCATAAACTCAACAAGCCCCCGTTCTGCTGCTTGGACGATTGCTGTTTCCACAAATTTTTCTTGCTTCTCGTCGAGACTTTTCATCTCTTCTGTCGTCAATACTTTACACATGCAAGATAGGATTTCAAGGCTGCGGACATGGTTCAGTTTCATATGATAGATACGATTGATCCCTGAGTTTGACATTAAAAAGCATACAAATTATAACATTATAATCAGAATATGTTGGCAAAAGTTGAAAGAAAAAAATCAGGATTGTCAATGTGGCATACCAAAAAACTTGCGGATACTCTTGATTATTGGTGCTCTAAACAAAGCCATTACTACATTGCAAATCCGAATGTGTTAGCAAAAGCTCTTTAAATGACCTGTTAATTTCACTAGTAGCCCCATAAACATTGTTGGTAGAACTAAAAAAATAAAATAAAATAAAGAAGGAGCTATAACTGTTAGGCCATCTCCAATGATAGATAACTAGATATGAAGTTTTGACAAAAAGGGCTAACAAATTCTCTTCTTCTTGTTTCTTTCTTTTTTCTTTTTATTATTTTTTTAAATAGAGAATGACAATCAGTTTTAAGGTACACAGTTGCAGTAGTTTACACCTGCTAGGCTGATACATACATTTTCCTCACAAAATCCAACTTAATTTTTATTTTTTTTAATCGAAAGAAAAAAAAACTGTTATCGAGAAGAAACGACATCAACAAAAATTAAGGAATGCATGCGCGCACTTCCATTTAATTACCTGAGCGAATGAGACCACTCTGCTTATAATTATCTTTTCCATCTCCTTGTGTTGGAACGACGTCTATGGAAATTGCATCGAGTGTAGCAGTGGGTTTTCCTTTGTTGTCCTTGTCAATGGTCTCACTCTTGATGGTAGGACTAGGTTTTATGTATATACCTATCAAATAAGTACACAGAGCAGCCAATCAATAATACATCATATATTTGCTTAACGCAGTAGTCATGCATATGGATGATGGGTCATTTTTTCTTTTTGAAGAAGACAACAGAAAAAGAAGAGATGCTACAGCCGATGGCCTTGATTAACAATGGAAGAAGGAGGTAAGACGTAAAATGTCTCATAAATAGAATCGCTAATGGCAAAAATTGAAACTTGGATTTGAGCGACACCACTAATTAGAGGAAAATCAAAACAACACTAACCGTGATAAATCCATTTTTCCCAAAATTTCAGCTCGCTTCCACTCAAGAATGCAGAAGGCGTACATGCCAATACGTTCAAAGGGGACTTCTCAGAGAAGTCTTCAGCAACAGCCAAGCTTGGGTATCGCTGGATCAAATCGCACGCAATATCTAGAGTGAAAGAAGAACATGCATAATCACATATTTAGCAGGAAATAGATTTAAGTTGTGGTTCGTAAATTCTAAAACTCTTAATTACCAAATCTTTTCGTGCCAAAACTGAGGGAAATAAGTGCAGCGGCACGGGTATCGTCAGTTTTGAGCGGAGTGACCTTATAGAGATAGTCAGCCATTTTTGGTCTGCCGTTAATAAAAGCTTCGACAAGTAAGTAGGGATAATCGACACCACCTGCACTTAACTCCTCCTTCTTTTGAACCAAGCATTTAGCTATTTCGACCATTTCATCTTTATCAGGCAACATAGAACAATAATCAAGTGCGGAACACCATTCATCGTCCTCTATTTCCAAATAATCATCTGCCATAATATACGGCAACAACTTTTTTACAATATCCACCCTCACAGCTTCAACTGCATAATGGAGAACTGTCTTGCCGTCGTCTGTTGGAGCTGTTTCTCCTACTGCCTCAGGGTGTTTTTCGATAAAGTTCATTACATCATCCCATTTCGATTGTTTCACATCACGAAACAAAGGTTCATACTTGGTATTGTCGCTGTCACTGTGCTCATCTCCATCTCCTTCTTCTGCATGCCAAATTAATCCATGTACCGTTATTTGTTGACAGTTAAATCAAAATGACGAAAATGAAATTATGATTAGCTGAATATATGCTAGCAATCAAAGTCGCTGTAACTGCAAATAGTGAACTTTTCAAAGATAAATACCATCAAATTGATAATTAACAAGGCTGGTCGTGAGATTTCAAGGTCCTGGTAGCAGTGCTTAAAATCAAACCTTACTAATTATAGTTTCTTATAGAAATACTTGAAAAAAGAAGAGAGATACACCATAAATCGATGTGGGAAATAAAGCAAACTTTATAATTACAATATTGGAAACAACAAATCAATACCTTCAACCTCTTCTTTCTCTCGCTCAGCAGCTTCTTCTTTCGCTCGCTCATCTTCACTTTGAAGATCGCCTGAAAATTAAATCCTTGATCTTTAATTATTATATGGATCGACTATTCAGATTAAAATATCTGATAAGAAAACAAGTTATATAGGTTAGATTACAAAGAAGTCTTTGAGGATCAAGACACAATACCTTCAACCGCTTCTTTTTCTGTCTTAGCATCTTCCGTCTCTACTTCTTTTGTTGTCTCACTACCACTATCGGCTGAGGTGTCATCACCACCTAAAAGATCAGATTTCTCGTCATATGAAAATGGAATCGTGATGTTAAGTTATAAGTGCCGATTCGATTTGAATGTGTTCGACAACATTATTTTCTGGATATATTGACGACAAAGTTAAATGTGGAATTTTGATTTGCACTATATATATATATATATATATATATATATATATATATATATATATATATATATATATATATATATATATATTTTTTTTTTTTTTTTTTTTTTTGCATGTGGCACTATATAAATATAATTAATTGAACCAATTATATGTATCATAGAATTATACTGGATCAAAACAAAAAAAAACCCTAGGAGAGCTTTTCTCTCAACCCTAGTTGCCTACGGCCTCCTAGCCTCCCTCACCATTCTCCACCTCCTTTCACCTACTCTCTCTCTCTACCTATGGCATCCATTGACGCGGTAACGGCGAGTTTTGCTGCCTTGCTTGCCCATGCCAAAGGGGGACGCACCCTTGACCTGGGGAAGATCGGCGGAGGTCCAGTGCGGAAGTCCTCCCAATCTTTTCTCCTCGGAAAGCCTTTAACTCAAAAACCCATAGACCCAAAGGCATTCATGTCTCACTTCAATCGAACCTGGATGGTGGATAAGGATTTTAGGGTTCAAGAGCGTCCTGGGGATCTGTTCTTGTTCTCTTTCGCTGCTGCACGTGATCGGAACAAGGTTCTTCAAGGGGGAGTATGGTGTTTTGACCGAGCCCCGGTCTGTTTTGAAATGTATGATGGAGTCAGGCCTCTGCATGAAATTCAGTTTAAACATCTGCGGATCTGGACTAGGGTTTCTGGCATACCTCCTCTGTATGAAGAACCCGAGAATCTCACCTTGATTGGCAACCTTTTGGGCGGTTTTTTGGAGTATGACAAGAAGGAATTTAAGAAGGGGGCGATTAGGGTTTTATTCATCCATGACATATCTAAACCGATCCTGCTGGAAAGAAAAGTCTTCCTAGATACTGGGGTTGAACCCATGTTGCAGTTTCAGTTCGAGCATCTGCGGGGGAGATGCACTCAATGTGGTTTGATCACACATGCTGGACTTGCTTGTGAGGCACCCACTGCAGTAAACCCTACACCTAGGGTTTTACACTTTCCCGGAGCTTCGACCTCAGGGAATTCCTTTGCTTTCTCTGCTAAGCATAAGGGAGACTTTCTCTCTACTTCCCCGACCGTCCCAAGGAAGAAGCGCCCTGTTTTTCGTCGAGTGGAGCGTCCGACCTCGGAGTCTTCTTCTCCCATTGAGCCGACTCCAACAGTAGTCAGTACTGGGGTGGCAGACATTGCTTTGCCGCACGGTTTGGAGAGTAACGAAAGTCTAGGTGAGGTTCCTAAACTGGTTGTTTCTGGTGACATTGTTATTACTCCAGGTACGCAGAAGCAACAGACTGTTTTGCCGTCCAAAAAGCGGGAGCGTGGTGGTGCTTGCCATCCTAGTCCCAAGAAATTTAAAACAATCTTGGGTGGCAAGATTCCAACACTGCATGCTGAGGCACTTGGCCTCATTGAGGAGGATGGCGACATCACTTTGGTCACGCTGAAAAAGAAGTCTAGTAGGCCTCTTGGAAGCAAGAATAAGACTCAACGTGCAAACAAGAAGCTTGATGGTACTCCCCTGAAGATTACTTATCCTACTAGTACTGAAACTGGTCCTAGCCCTAGGGACAAGGGCAAAGGAAAGATTTAATCTTTCCAGCTTCCTTTGCCTTTCACTAGAAGTTGAATTTCTACTACTTGCATCTTAGTTTCTCTAGTTGTACACCAATTGCGGTCTCTAGGCGACTAGGCTACTACTTCATGAGAGGTTAGTAGGGTGGTTTTATTTCTTGTGTTTAGGCTAAATAATTGAGCGAATGTGTTAACAGTGAAGGTATCATGTCCTTTGTCTGGTAGCTTATACAATTTATGAGTTTGGTGTAAGACAGTTTTGGATGTATGAGCCTTCTGGCCCTTGATATCTGAATGAAGTTATCTCTTTTTCTCAAAAAAAAAAAAATTATATGTATCATAGAATTTCCCCAATATTGTCGTATAGAATTACCCTCATTGAAAACTTAGTTACTTTAACAGTACCCTTTACTCTGTTGAAGATTTTATTTACTTGAATAATGATTTTTTTAAGGAAAATGATTTGTGGCCTCAATCTTAGGTGTCATGTCATGTCATCCACACACATCACCTATTTGTCAAATCATGCTATGTAATTCTTGATAAAAAGACTATCTTATCCTTCTAAAATCTAATGACTCTAAATTATTTTGGCTTTCTTCTAAAGAAAAAGAATTTTGTCTTTCTTTCATTTTTTTTTTCTTTTCGTTACACTCATGCTTAGATTTAAACAACAATTTTTTTTTTTCTTCAATCAAGAGTACAAAAAATTTCATGTAATTCAGTCAATAGATTTGCACATACGTTCGATTAATAGATTTGCATAACACATGTATATGAATTCAACTTTTGTTGGGTTCCTGCAAACTTTGGAAATATAATGTGAAAAATACATATTCATATGATTGTATATATTCTTTTGTTCATTGTTTTCTCTTTATGTAGCTAGGGTTTAAACATTAGATTTGAATTTATTATTTTTTGTTTGCTTTTCCCTTATATCTAGATTGTAGATGTTAATTAATAGCTGCTAACGTGGGAATTTTTTCTTACCTCTTAATTTAGACATAAGTATTTCCCAAATTCAATTTATTAATGTCATTTTTTTTTTTTGGATGAAATTAATCAATATTTGGAAAGAAAAGTTAACGTCTATTTCTTGGCTCACAATTCAATATAATAATACCATTTGGAAAGAAAAATTAAAGGAAAGAATTTAACTAAATGAAGAAAAATATTGGTCAAAAAATCTGTAGACATATCTCTTAAATTAATACATAATTAATAGCTGATATTTTTTTTCGTCACCTAATTAAATTCATTAATATAATTGATTCACCCCCTAACATCTAAAAGGAAATGTAAAAGGGTAAAGTTGGTGTTGCAATAGTATGATGTGGCAAGATATATTATGTGGAATTGAAAATAAAATTTGTATTTGCTTACATGGCATGACACCTAGGATTTGAGGCTACAAATCTTAGGCCTCATTGAGGCCCCATATCATTGCCCTTTTTTTAAAGTACCAAATTGATAAACATGAGTTGTGCGCATTTGAGGTACAAAGACATTAATGTTGTATGAATGTTTCATAAACAAGTTGATTTTCTCATAAAATTTTAAACTGAAGAAAAAAGTCTTGTTACGGTCAATAAGGTTCTCACTTAATTAAATTAAGTTGATTCTTATTTGCTTGATTCTCAAAAGTGAAAGTTAATAACATTTTTGGTTTTTTTTTTTTTGAAAGGGAATTATATTTTTGTTATACATGCCTGTATGTATTGTAGCAGAGAATATAAAGCATGGCTTCATTTTTCATCCATCTATCTATCTATCTATATCTCTACTATATATAAAGAATGTATTGTAGCAAATATATATATATATATATATATATATAAAATAGAAGAAGTGGTGCAAGAAAACTTTCACTTTTTTTTTAATTTTTTTTTTATCTTTTCAACAATAGAGCATGCATGGGGTGCGTGTGTTTGATGGGGTTGTATGATAAGACAATGGCTTCCCAATTAACTCAATTGAGAGGTCATATGTTCGAGGCCCATGAAGGGTGGGATGGGTGGGGTTTAAGAGAAAGAAAAAATAATAATAATAATAATAACACGTGTATAAGGCATATATATCTGGCTTCAACGAAGAGAGATGCATCCATATACATACCTGGGTAATCAGCCAAAGTCTTCCAGGCTTTATTGGCTGACGTTTCGCCATTGATAGCTGAAAAGGCCTCATTTCCGCAACAAATATGAATTGCATGCAGAGCTTCAGCGTTGATCTTGTCCCAAGCCTCACGTTTATCTTTGCCTTTAAGATGAGGCTCAGCGTCGTCTTCTACAATACCCCAAAGACCTTTAGCTCTTAAATAGGTTTCGACCCGAAAATTCCAAGCTTCGTAGTTGTTTTTGTTAAGAAGTTCATTGACAATCAAACTGGGGACAACTGGGGCAGCCATGCTCGAACAATCTGTCAATCATACAAGATGATATAATTCATGTCAGTGGAGCTTCGAGAGCATACATATAAATGTGAAAACAACCAAGGAAATTAGAGGGAATTGAAACACTATGTATTACTCTCTGATTTGTTTGGGGCTAGCTATCTTCAGAAATCGGTAGCTAGCTTCTGAGTTCTATGTGTAGAAAATACAGTAACTAAACCTCTGATTTATAGATAAAAGAATCGTGTGTGTGTGTTTTTTTTTTTTTTTCATTTCCCATTTGCGTGTTCGTTTGAAATAACAAATCAGCAGTATTAAAAAAAAAGACTTGGCAAAAGACAAAGATACCAATTGCTATCAAAGTAACATAATTGATGCATGTGAATGTACTGTTAAGAATATGATCTCACATAGAAAAATGAAAAATGAGGACATTGTCTATGAATTTATAAGAATTTGAGTCAATTTTAACCATTACCGATTAGTTTTAGTTGTGAGAGCGGGTTATCCCATGTGTGAATGTCTCGCAGTCATACGAGCTTCATGTCATCAAATCTAAGTTGTCCACGTATATGGTTTGAAAACTCGACACACGTGAGGGAGTATGTTCTACGTACGATGGGCTAACGTAACCCTATGTTTGGGGTTGCACCATGTGCACCATGATATATATTGTTTCTAACATAGCAACTTTTTTTTAGGTATGGAGTTTCTCTTGATAATCTCAATATCAGTAACTTTTTTTTCTTCTTCTTATTTTGTCATTATTCTATTATGGAGAAATCATACTTGTCCAGTAAATTAATCGACATGTTTGTACTTTAAATTTCAGAGCTATTATTTTGATTCCTCAACTTGATACTCCTTTTTGTTCACTTTGGTACTTCTTGTGTTAAAATTAACAGCGTTTTGTTTAATAATCTATTGGCATGTAAAACTGTAAACGTGAGTCAAAATATATGAAGTTGAGGTAGCAGAGTGATTGATTTGAAATTAAGTCATTTCGATGAACTGAAAATTTAAGTACTGTATTCTTTATGCAGGGGTGGCCTTGAAATTTACTATATACTAATTCTCAACGTACTGTTCATCGGCTTATGAACAGTGCCGGCTTCAGCCGAGCCGATATAGTAAAAGACGATTTTGCCCCCGCCTGCGTTTCTTGCCTCGACACCTGGCGTACTGCTCAGTCCTATCGTCACTCCACAGAGAGGTGGAGAGAGAGAGAGAAACAGCGAAGGTGGTACTGTTTGAATTTCGGTGCATGCAATTCTGGGTGAAAACTGAAAACAGAATACCGAGTTCACTGATGGTGGTATTTTGTTATCTGTAGAGGACTGAAATCGGAGAGGAGGAAGGGAGAATTTATCAAGGCCAAGAAAGGTATTATTGCTTCTTCTTGCTCTGGGTAATTGGTTTTCAATTCGTTTTTTTGTTTTTGAGTTTCTTGCTTGCATGCCTACATTTCGGTTGGTCTTGCCTGAATCCTTTGGTCGGAGGTGTGGGTAGTGAGTGTGGGGCCTTTTTTTCGTTTGATTCCTGATTTGGTTGTTCTCTGATGCCTTTTTTTCTTTTCTTTTTTTGATATGCAGGTGGTTGTTTGTGAATTTTGCAGAATGGAATAGCAGAGAAGAATTGGTGGGGGAGAGTTTGGGTTGGGTAAGCTGCCAGGGTTTTGATTGTATACAGTTGTAATTGATTTTAAATATTTCTTCGAATTTTCAATTTTTGTTAGTTGATTTCGTTATTTGAGAATTGAGTTGTGATTTTCCTACTGGTATAACCAACCTCACCATTTCTCCTCTTATTTTTTCTACTTTCATTCATATTGCTTTTGAGCCAGTTGAGTCCTTAAGCTTTATTCATGGAAACTACTGGCAAGTCTGTTGCTTTGTTAAGGCCCAGAAAGAAATGTTCATGAAGAACAAATTCAGATTATTGAACCATATTGTTTGCATGATTACTTTAAATCAAGCATCAATCTATTCTTTCGACTCAGTTCAATATAATCCCTATATTTGTTGAGTTTTACATGATATTCATCTTTTAATGTTCTTTTAATATATTAGTTTGTGGGGTTATTTTATTGGCATGATCAGAACTGTATCTATACAGATTGATTTTCCAGGAGGGAGTAATATCTATAATCTCTAATTGGGTAATATTTAAGATGAGGATTTTTCCTGTCTGTTTTGGATGTACAGGTTTTCGTTGGGATCGACAATGGTTAGTAGTAAACTACAAAGGGAGGGCATATGCTCAAAGAGTTGAGCCAAAGCTTGCTTTGGTTGAGGTACAGCTGCCAAATGAGGCATTCCTAGAGAATTGGGAACCTACTAAAAGCTCTTATCTAGGTGAGAATATCAATCTTCTTTTCTTCTTATAAAAGCTCTCTCTTATAAATTTTTTTCTTTTAGACACCAAAGACCAAACTATGCATTCTGCAGCGGAAATTTATAACTAAGCTGGAGATGTTGTGATTTACTTATGCTTAATTCTGGTTTACTGATTATCACTTTGTCCGTCATGTTTATTTGGTTGTGGAATTTAGTGCTCATGTTTAAATGGATTTGTGTACTTCCTTGCTTTTCGCATCCTTTGTGTACTTAGAAGTAGTCATATGTTCGTAGTCAATGCCACCAACACTTGGGGAGTTATTGTTTTACCTTGAGAACCACCTGCCATTCACTTTGCAGTATTAAAAGCACCTGGCATGAATGTGCTGAAGGTTTCCTTGAGTACACCGCAAGAAATAGCAGATGGGGTTTCAGTATGGGAGTGGTCTGGTGCTGCGCTAGATAATTAAGGTTAAGTTCCCTTTCAGAATTTAACACTACATGCATATTTCTTGATCACACTACCGACCGTTGAAGTGTATTTAAATGAAGTTAAACAGCTCCACAGTTGAGACTTCAATAATTTTCCTTAATTCATCATCAATTTTTGAGTTTATAAAATTTAGATGATGTACCAAGAAATGGCATATATATATATATATATATATATATGTATGTATGTATGTATGTATGGCTTATATTGAAAAACAAACTCAGTGAGCTATAGGTGCCTTGGAAAATTTGGTGAAAGAGACTCAAAGGGTACTGTACTGTATATGAATATTTCTAGAAATGTAGTCACATGCTTCTTCTTTTTTATCTTGCTTCCAGATATGCCTGCAATTTGCTTCGACAAGGAATGAAACAAATAATAATGAACTCAGAAACCCATGAAGCTAAAGCGTTGGAGAAGGTGGAGGATAAGTAATGAGAACTCTGAAGCATTGGCTTTTATCATTGATGAGAGTTCACTCGCTTACACTATAGAGGTATTTGTCCAGAACCTCTTTTATCATTTGTTTGCTTGATCTTTAATAGCTATATTGATTTGAGTTGAATTATTTACTGATCTTTGATATTGTTATCAAGGCATAAGCGATGGAGGAGGTTTCTGAGAATCTTAAGAAACAATTGAACAAGTTAGTGCTAGATGATGAAATTAAACATCTCCTGTAAAAGATATTGTAAACATAGACACAGCAAGGTGCTCTGATAGGGGTAAGTACTATACTTATTCCCCCATTGAGTTGTATCTCTGTTCGTACTAAGACTCATAAACGTTACAACATTTGTTGGCTTTCGATCTCATTACCAACATCATCTTTTGCAGGAAATTGAAGCAAATGAGAAGCATAGATATCAACTCCAACTTGAGGAGGCCATTAGTAACAATGGCAACAAAACTTGCGCATTCTTAGCCAACACAGGCTATTGGTGAGTCCATACTAAAGCAATGCTGAAAAAACTTATATTTGACCCGGTATATCTGAAGTGATTGTTTTCAATTGAATATAAAAGGTTGCAAGTCTCAAGCGAGATGATAGGTGAACATGTTATACATATATTTGGTTAGAAATGCAAGGAAAAATAATGGTTTTCCTATGAGTGGCATTGGTTTACCAAACCTACATTTTTAAAAGCACAATGTCTAGGATTCAAATATATGCTATGGATTTTCTTTTGGCCTAACAATTATGCTTTGTTACTTATAGGGTTAATGGGTAATGCTGAGCTTCAATTCAAAATGGGAATGAGGGATAAAGTCATTAACAACCAACGGAAGGCGGTGAGAAACATATGAGACTTGCTGATGATTAGTTACTACCGTACAATCATGCACCTCTGCGAAGTTTAGAAAAGCCAGAGTAATGTAGGTGAAAGTGCGGGGATTTTTTTGTTAGATTAAGGAAACATATATACTTGAGCTACAAAGGAGGTAACTCTCTCAGTTTATTTGTAAGGTATATGATTAATTAGGCACTGCTATTTTGATTCACGTCAACTTGAAAGTGAATGAATCCATATTGGTAATATAATTAGATAATGAATACCTTGCTGGATAAAGTTTTTAAGCTTAGGCAGAAAAGTCTGCAAGTGATCAATTTATCTTTTATATGTTCGTCAACGTAACATAACTGCATTTTCTCTCCCAGTATTTGGTTGTTGTTACTTAGAATTTCTCTTCCTTTTTGTACTCATCAAGTGTTCTATAGCTGGACCAGAACTTTCTGTTTTTGTCGAACTATTAGTCTATTATGTATAAAATTCATGAAAAAATAACCAAACCCGCAGCAACGCGCGGACGCTTTTTCTAGTTATATATTAAGGATTGAGGCAAACAATTAATATGTGGCCGGCATCTCATGAAGTTTAAATAATATGATTAATATCTCCTTTTTTTAATGTTAAATCAACGGCTTCAAACCTCAATTACAAGGGCACAAGAAAGGCCATGTTACCGCTACGCTAACACAAATATCATGCAAAAAAAAAAAAAAAAAAAAAAATATATATATATATATATATATATATATATATATATATATATATATATATATATATATATCTGTGTGTGTGGCTCTTCTAGTAAGTTGATTCCCTTTTTTTGGCCAATTTGAGGGATAGCTTATTATACCAACTTTTCGGTCATATATTGGGATCTCAATCGTTCAGTTCTTATGTCCTTATGAGTAGATCAATTCTGTAAATTTTTAGCTAAATTGATGATCATTTGGGTATTCATAATGATAATTTACTAATTATGAACACGAACGGTTCAAGTTGGACAGATTTTGTTTATCCAATGATTTAATCTAGTTAAAGTGGCCAATGATTTTGGCAATTGTCAAAGTGGTCAGACACTGTGCTGCAATGCACAGTTGGAGCATTTCACATGCGCCGAAGGGGTTTATCTTGGGCCTAGGAAGCCTTTGGGTTTCCCTTGACAAAGTAAAAAAAAAATGATTTAATCTAGTTAGATACCTTAATAGTCACCAATTTAGATGAAAATTTGCAGAAGTGATATACTCATGTAAACCTAAAAATTGAACTGTGGAGATCATGTGATAAAAAAATTGGTCTAATAATCGATCCCTTAAAAATGGCCAAAAAAACTTTTTTTGGCCATTTTAAGGGATCTCTTGTGGGCTCACTTTCCACCACATTTTGGCATCTTGACCGTTCAATTTTTTTGTCCTAATGTACGTATAGATCAAATATGCTTATTTTCAGTCAAATTGATGATTGTGAAGGTATCGAACTAGTTTAAATCAATGGACAAACCGAATTTGTCAAACCTGAACCGTTCATATTTATAATTTTAAATAGCAGTTTTGAATGCCTTAATAATTATCAATTTGGCTGAAAAGTTGCAGAGGTGATCTGCTCATATAGACCTAAAAACTGAACGGTGGAGATGTGGATATGTGATCGAAAAGTGGGTTTAATAAGCTATCCCTTAAAATGCCCAAAAAAATGGATCCCTCACTAGAAGGGCCCTATATATATATGGTGGTGCTATTCACACACATATTTTCTCTATTCACACACCCCCTCTATTTTTATATTACTTTAATTTAATTTTCTTTTACAAATACCTTAACTACCCTCCCTTGCAATTATGTTTCTTTTTCTTATTTCTTTTTTCTATTTGACAAGTCAATCATGAATCAACCATCATTATACAATAAATCAATTTTTTTTGCTACGTACTAAGATATTATGATACGAAGATCTTCCAAGTAACACTAATTTTCAGCAGTAAATATGATTTTGCTCTCCACACTCTGATTGTTAGGTAAAAAGGTACCAGATCTAATTCAACATTATGAAGAGAATGTCAATACAATAACTAGTTGGTTATTTAGAGTAGTAGTTATAGTTACTGAACTGAAATGTATAGATGGTAAAAAGTTGGTACGTATATAAAAATGAAATGCATAAACCATAGTTGGGGCTGCAAAACCAGACAGTAAAAAGTTGCACATGAACTTACAGGAGCAAAGAGCAAGCTATCCTTATCTCAACACATTTAATTCCTTTCAACTAGAAGCAATGATAAAATTGTCAGCACAAATACTTCAATAATGTCTATTGGAGCATGAATTACCTAAATAATTTGGTAGAAAATAACAAAAACCAATATACCAGTCCACAACATTGCTTCATAAAAATAAAAGCTAATAAACAAGAGTAACTAGAAGCATCAAAACCAATCAACCCTCAATAAAAAACACAACCCCTTGCTGAAACCCACCCCCACCCCCACAAACAAACACTCTTTATCTCTGAAACCCCCCTCAACTCATATTTGTATAATTTTCCTATGACAAAATCTTTCGTATTCTAGCATAATATAGTAGAAAAAATCATGTCTATAATCATAAGGCTATCATTATTAGGCTGTTGTAAAGTTCTATAGTTGCTCAATTGATTCAAATACACCAAATAATTTCAGTTAGAATTTTACCAGGAATGATAGATTCAAAGGGACTCGAATGATCACTGAACTCATATTTTTCTTACATGTCTCCATTGCAAATCAATTGTAAAATTTTCTCCAAAGATGGGTCTAAAGTTGCATGTTCTGCTTTGATTGAACTTCAAAGCATCACATTAGAGAGATAGAATGACTGCTAGAGAAGTTTTTGATGGAAAAAAAAAAAAGGAATCGAAAAAAGTTTTGAAGTCCTCTGTGCCTGCAGGAAAATAAGGGTTTAGGATTTGGGGATGATTGAATTGCCAAATAGAAAAAGAAAAAAAAAACTTAATTGCAAGAGTGGGTAGTTAGGGTAATTTGTAAAAAAAATTGATTTAAAGTAATAGAAAAATAAAGGGGGTGTGTGAATAGAGAAAAATGGTGTGTGAATAGCACCACCCTATATATATATATATATATACAGATCCTATCCAGAGTGGAGCTCCGCTTTGAAAATTTACGTGTGAAGTTCGAGTTTTGAGTCACTTTTCGGTCGCATATCCACATCTCGACCGTTCAGTTTTTAGGTACTAGTGTATAGATCGTCTCTGCAAATTTTCAGCCAAAATGATGATCGTTAAGGCATTGATAACTGCCTTAAAGCTAGTACGGTTCAGGTTGACAGATTCAGTTCGTCCATTGGTTTACGAGAGTTAGATACCTTAACGATCATCATTTTGGCTAAAAATTTGCAGAGATAATCTATACACTAGTACCTAAAAACTGAACGGTCGAGATGTGGATATGCAACCGAAAAGCGACCCAAAACTCGAACTTCACAAGTTAATTTCAAAGCGGAGCTCCTCTCTGGATAGGATCTGTATATATATATATATATATATATATATATATAAGGCCCGTTCTAGAGAGGACCTTACTTTAAAATATTGAGGATTTTTGTTATTTTACACAAGTATGTGACCTAATTCAATGATCTCAACCGTTGATCATTTAGATTCCTATGCAAAAATAATGTCTACAAAAAATCAATCAAATCCATAATCATTTGGTCATTCAAAATTGTGTAAACAAATGTAATCCGTTAGATAAAATTAAAAAGAACATTGTGCTAACCAAATGGCTAAACGTTTTCTGATTTGGCTAATTTTTTGTAGGATTCATATGTGTGTAGGTAACTAAAGAATGAGTGGTTGTGATTATTAAAATACATTCTAAAAATAAAAACATCATCACTTTAAGAGTTTAAGGATGTCATATCTTGATTATACACACACACACACACACATATATGACCTCCTTAAACTGGAAAGTGAGGATATTTTTATTTTTAGTATGTAGTTTCATAATCTAAGCCATTCATTCTTTAGTTATATAAAAACATATGAATCCTACAAAAAATTAGTCAAATCGGAAAACGTTTAACCATTTGATTAGCACAATGTTCGTTTTAATTTTATCTAACAAACTACATTTTTTTACACAATCTTGAATGACCAAATGATTATGGATTTGGTTGATTTTTTGTAAACACAAATCTTGCATAGAAATCTAAAAGATCAACGGTTGAAATAATTGAACCAGATCATATACTAGTGTAAGATAGTAAAAATCCTCAAATTCTTAAAGTAAGGATTTCCTCTCTAGAACGGGCCTCTACACACACATACACATATACATACATACATATACTCTACTTAAACTCAGATCTCCCTGAGGCCCACCATAAGAGGCGTTTGCCTTAGCTGGCACCCCTCAGGATTGGCAATGTCCTTATGATTTTTCTTAATGATTTTTAACATAAAATTTAATAACATATACAAGGTCTCTGCCCAAAGTGGTGAGGGATCGAGGGTAAAAATTAGACTAAATTAGGAGTTCATTCCCACCATGTTAACCCAAGATGTTTTCAGGAAATTTCTAATTGTTGTCGACTTTACTCTGCTAGGGTTCCTCTGCCCTAGTCGTACAATTGATCGAGTTTGCGACATGATGGCGGAGGAGAACACGGTGGCTCCTCCTGCACTTTCTGAGGGGGTCATTGCGAGACTTGTTGGAGGAGAGGATGCAATCCATGATTCGTTTTTCTAGCTTTGTGGCCGGCTTCTATCCAAGAAGACGGTAGTGATCCCGTCGTTCTCGGCGGCAATCTCCATAGTTTGGGGTTAAAGGGAGAGAGTTTTGATCTGGCAGGAGGAGGAAGACATATTCGTCTTCCAATTTAAGGATAGGGAGGTGAAGAATCAGATTCTCTCAAGCGGTCCATGGTTCTACAACAACTCTATGTTGTTGCTGGCAGACTATGACGGCGTTTCGGCTCTCGAGGAGGCTCCACTGCATCTTCTGGAGGTTTTGGTGGCGGTGAAGGGGTTGCGCATTGCTATTCGCAACGAAAAGGCCTTAACTCTAATTGGATGAGCGTTGGGGTCCTTCGTTCGGGTTGATCAGGGGGCAGTGCAGCGGAAGGATCCATGTGATACAGGGCATTCGACGAAGGATTTGGGCGCAGCGAACTTTTGAATTCTCACTGACGGTCTCTGTGTTGGTGGAGCTCCAGTATGAAAAATGTCACGGGCTGTGTTCGGCTTGTGGATTCTTCGATCATGGAAGGGGTATATGTGATGGCAGACTGGAGGCGGAGGCGCGAGCTTTAGCTGTGTCGGACTGTGGGCTGGTGACAGACCGAGAGGATGTCTCGGCGCCGAAATGGTCGGTTCCAATGGCATCTGTGGAGGTCGTGGGGCCGAAGATGGTAGTGGCGGCGGGTCTTGGAGTGCCGGACATTGCTGGTACGCCGGAAGGTGGTGGACAACTGGTACTGGGATCGGGCTCAGCGGCTGCGAGTAGGACAGGCTTGGCTTCGGAAAATCAGGCGAGAAACCCTAACTTTGAATTAGGGTTGACTGGGCTGGGGCTGGGCCGGGCTGCAATGTTGATGGGAACAATTTTGAGGGTTTTGGGCCTACAGGAAGACATTCAACCTTGGGTGTGAAAAAGAAGCTTGGGTGTGAAAAAGAAGGCTTTTAAGCCTAGTTTGGCATTTATACCTCTGGAATTTCAACTGGGTGAATTAGTGGAGGTCCCAATTTCTATGGTACCAGCTCCAAAGAAAAAGGGTCGTCCTTCTGAACGAAGGATTAAGCGTACTCTGGAAGCTAAGAATGATGAAGACAATAATGCAGGTGCAAATATAAGCTCCAACTCGCAAGAGAAGAAGTTGTCTATTGTTTAAATTATTTTGGTTAAGGTCTTAATCCTGTGTGAGCGTGGCTAAGCTTCTATGAGTCTGCTATGACATTTCTAGTTTCTTGCTTGTACCACAATTGCCTGTCTAGCAAGTGAGAGCTAGTTGAATGATTTCTTTCCGTAGGAGGCGAAGTTTTGTCATGCTTGGATAGGCTTGCTTAAATGTGAGCTTCCCAATGATATTAATTAGTTTGCTTTAGCTTGGATAGGTTTTACCTGATTTTCTTGCCGGAATTCTCATGTAAGTTTTGTAAGCTATAGTCAATTGGCTGTTGTTTATTGAATAACAATCAACTTCTATTATAAAAAAAAAAAAAAAAAAAGGTATACCAGGTCTCTGAAAAACTTTAAATTGATGTGATTTAATTAAGATGATGGTCAACTATAAGTTTTAGAGCTATTGAATCATTATATACTGTTTAGTTGTTACATCACAGGCATCCGCATGGATTGAATGTTAATTACTTAATTCTAGACTTGAATACTGTTCAAAGAAAAGAAAAGATTCTTCCCCTTAAAAATAAAATAAAATAAGATATATATATATAAAAAAAGGTCCTTGGCCAGAAAAAGAAGAAGAGATTATTGTATAATTATGCGAGTCGTGATTAAATCAAAATCAAACCACTTGTTGGGACCGAAAATAATGCAAAGGTTCTTGTCCATCCAGCTTGAGATTTTGACGTACAAACCATATTTGCTTTCTTTTTTCTTTTTGCGGAAGAAGCGCAGTCTTTTTTTATGCATCTCTTGCTCGAATTTCATCGCGTATCAATTCAGGCTACCGCACCTACAGATTAAATTATATTGCAAATTAATCATCAAGTGCTCCCATTTGATATGATGCAAGGCGTTCTGAAGAGGACGTCCGCAACCCAGAAAAAGTGCGGACGTCCGGGATTTCTCCTCGATCAAGCTCCGACAACGGCGCGCCTCTTGCCGGACGGAGGCCAAGGGCATCCCAGATCAGTTTGTAGTGAAGACGAAGGCCAAGAGATTGAGGTCGGAGGTCTGGGCAGCGTGGTCGACTGCAAAATGGTAGTCCGATCAAGGTCGACTGGAATGTGGTAGCCGGCGAGTCCACCCGACTACAAACTGGTCTGGGATGTCCAGAGGGTTCGTCCGGCAACCGCAGCGCAGCCATTGCCGCCTTCTCGATGCTGGAGGAGGGACGTCTGCACTTTTTCTAGGTTGCGGACGTCCTCTTCAGAATCCGCCCCTTGATATGATATAAGCATGACTATGGAATATTTGATATGATATAAGCATGACTATGGAATGGGACATCAGTTTGCTCAAATTGAACAAAAATATTGGAGAGTTAGGTTAACGAAAGCAACTTGTGATAATTGTTTTCAGATAGCAAATGAGTTGATGATAGCAATATGATTTTTCAGTTTATTTTGATTGACTTTATTTTGTTTTCTTTTTGTTGGACTTATTCAAAAGTCAAGCAAATAATGTAAGTCTAGCTACTTATTCCATCCAAGAATTTGAACTTGATTCTATTGGTCGGTAACCATAGTTTTACATCAATATTGTTTTAACCATGGTCTTTATATATATATATATATATATACAGATCCTATCCAGAGCGATGCCTCGCTTTGAAATTTCAGAGCGAGGTTAGGGTTTAAGGTCACTTTTCGATCGCATATCCACATCTCGGCCGTTCAGTTTTTAGGTACTAATGTATAGATCATCTCTGCAAAATTTCAGCCAAATTGATGATCTTTAAGGTATCTAACTCGCTTAAACCAATGGACGAACTGAATATATCCAACCTGAACCGTACTAGCTTTAAGGCAGTTATCAATGCCTTAACGACTATCAATTTGGCTGAAATTTTTCAGAGATGATCTATACATTAGTACCTAAAAACTGAACGGTCGAGATGTGGATATGCGACCGAAAAGTGACCCTAAACCCTAACCTCGCTCTGAAATTTCCTGTATATATATATATATATATCACACACACACGGAGGCATTCTAAAGAAGACGTCCACAGTGTCGCTAAAGTGCGGACGTTCGGGATTTCTCCTATTTCAAGCGCCGATGGCGCTGCACCTCTTGCCGGACGGTGGCCAGGGGCATCCCGGACTAGTCTGCAGTCGGGTGGAGTCGCCGACTACCAGTTTGCAGTCGCTGCCCAGAACCTTCGACCTCGATCACTGCCAAGAAGTGGTCTGAGATGCCTCTGGCCTCCGTCCCGCAAGATTCGCGCCGCCGTCGCCGCCTGATTGCTGCAAAAGCATCGACGTCCGCACCAGAACGGGCCTATATATATATATATATATATATATATATATATAGGAATCCATTGATTAAACATCATTACAATCAAATTCGAGAGTAGCCTCCACACTTGGAAGGAATGACACTAAATAAATCCATAGAATACATAACTAGCTTAGCTTCTTGCACAAAGGTGTGAGTCTGTGAGCCACCAAGTTTGCATTGCAACGCACAAAATGAACTTGAGCTGGAAATGCTTGTTGAGAAAACCTCTAAGATTTTGAATAAGAAAACCCAACTCCGAAAGACCTCTAAGTTTTAATCACAGTCTTGATTGAGTGTGTTAGCATTAAAGTCACCCTCAAGTATAAGGGTCAAGTTATAGAATAAGGGGATTAGGTAAGGATGTTGAACCCATGAGGATTGACAAATTCTTACCTAGCTAGGGAAAACTAGAAATAATGCGCACAATTTACAAGTTCACAACTGAAACTCATTACAAGTCGTGGCAAGTGAATGATGTTATGCACAAGTTAGTGGATAATGAATGTTTGTTGGTTTGAGTGATTGACTAAATTAAATGCAAAGAAAGTAAACGAAGACTAGTTAAGCTAAGGTTGTAGAAAAATGAATGGGAGTTCGGGTTTGGATTGTCTACCACTAACATATCTTGATGCAATAATGCAATTGAATATGAGTGATGCTAAACCTATTGTCCAATTACCCTCTTAGCATCCGGGTAAGGCTATTAAGGTCTAAACTCTTTTGGTTTTATCAATTCCAACTAGGTAAGTTTAGAACTAACTACCTAAGAAAAAAATCATATTACCGGTTAAGTCTTAATTTATTAATTATTCCCAGATGCATAAAGGTAGAGCTTAGATAACCAAGCGGCAATCCAATCATAGCTCTAGGTGGTTTTAACTCACTACTTTCACATGCATACATGGTGTGTTTTTATGCTTCCTTTCTCAAAAAAGTAATCAATCTTTTAGCAAAAACTTCATGTCATGGTAAACACATTGATTGATTAGGTCTAAGTAAATGCATTCAATTTTTGATTTAATATGTGAAGGTGACAACATGAATTTCATCAAATCATAAGCAAAACATAAATTACAAGCAAGCTTGGCTAGGGCTTTCAACCCTAACTCAATAATTAAGTTCACTACTGACTCATAACTAAATAAACAAGTTTCAACATATTACAATACATGAAGTAATTAAAGAGAGATAGAGAGTGAGAAGTGACTATTGATGGTGGTGGAAGTAGTGGTGGAGATAGGTCTCCCATGTCATGGTGTGGTGTTGTGGTGGTTGTCTCCTCCTCCTTGCTCCTCAAGCTCCTTAATATTGTAGAAATGATGAATCCTTGAGTAGTTAGTGATGGTTTGTAGTGTTGAGGTTGTTGTGGAATTGATGGGTGGTGGAAGAAAGGAGATGAAGTTTGGTGTTTGGATTTAAGGGAGGTAGAGTTGTAGAGAGAAGATAGAGCTAAAATGAAGTGAGAATGGGTGAATGGTTGAAGAAGTCATGAACATAAGGCATCTATGGTCTTAAAAATCAGCTATGTTCATGGTCCCAAAAAAATGGTAGAGATGCTTTTACATCATTATCCTCAATGGTCCCAAACGCATGCAAAGCTCCAAAAGAATAAGGTGTAGGGAGAGATTTGAATTTCATATAGTGGAAAATTTCCACCCCATGGTCCTCCATGAGTGGCGGCTCGCCGGAAAGTTGCCAGAAAAGTTGCCTGAAAATCCAATTTGTTTTTCACCCAATTTCCATGTCTTCTTTTCTTAACTTCAATTCTCCGCATTTCAAGCTTCAATTGATCATTTTCTTCTCATTGCATGGTTTTCTAGAAGAAAAAGTAAAAGAGAAAATATAGGGAAAATATGGAAGACAAGTTAATTTCTATAATTTTAAGGCACAATTACATAAGTAAATTGTGACTCAACAACGTGTGACTAAAAACAAAAAAAAAAGGTACATGAGACCTACAGTGTATATAGAATGAGATCTGTAATACTACTGCAAATCTCAAAGAAAATGTTGAGAATTTATCAAACAAATTGAAGCTTTATGGTAACGTACTGCCAGAGGCGGAGCCACATAGGGGCCTAGTGGGTCCCGTGCCCCATTGAGATTGATACAAATAGAACTTAGATTACATATATAACCAGTTCCCAAGTTGGCATAGTGGTCTAACAACCTCTATTGTGGACACTAGGTCCCTAATTCGATTCTTGCAGTATACTGGGTTTTTTCTTCTTCCTTTTTTTTTTTTTGGGCATATAAAAGGGACAATATACAAATCTCCATACAATACAATACAAATATACAATACCTATGAAATCTCCATACAATACAATACTAATATAAGTACTATAGGCTTTTTTTTTTGGTATATAAAATACAATATAAATATACAATACCTTTCAAATCTCCATACAATACAATACTAATATACGTACTATAGGCTTCTTCTAGCTCTCCTTTCTATATTTTTCATGTGGTTTTCACACCAATGAAATCACGTCGAAGAAATACATACCGTTGTAATATATAGATTACATATACAGTTTTTTTATTTTATGTTTTGCTATGATTAATTATTTTTTTTGTGCCCCAGCAAACTAAAATTTCTGGCTCCGCCACTGCGTACTGCTATATTCATTTCAAAACAGAAGAAGAAATTGAAGCACATAGGCCCAACTCGACAAGTTATGGACTTAGGTTCCTTGGACTAATTAAAGAGGCTCAATTCCACATTTGCATCATGAGATGTCCAATTAACGAGATAAAAGATTAGGCATTCGGCCGATTCTAAGTCAAATAAGGCCTTAGATACAAATGACAAGTACACAAGGAACAATTGACCAGACCAAAATATAGGGCCTTGCAGGCTGAGCCGTAGGAACAAGCAATCATAGTTGGAAACCAACAATCACATATTGGAATATGAAACCCACGGAACCAATTTAAATTATGAACTCCAATTTTAGACACAACAGAATCAAATATGATTACCCAATAAACCATTTCTTGCTAAGGTGCCAAGATGGTATAAGAGCAACTCCAACAGCTTCCCCATATTTTGATTTTTCTCTACTTTAGGGAAAAATGAGCCTCTTTTACTCCAACAGATTCCCTATAACTATCCCTATTTTAGGGAAAGTGAGGAAAGAGAAAACCAAATTCCCTATATTTACAGCAATCTCTAAAAATTTAAGGAAGAATATGAAGATTTTAGAGATTGCTGTAAAATAGGGAATCTGTTGGAGTTGGAAAAGAAAAAGATGCTAAAGCTTTGACTTTTGCTTCTCTATTATACAAAAATTATAGGGAAGCTGTTGGAGTTGCTCTTAGAGGGTCCTAACTCCTAAATACTCTTCTTCTGATTAGTCCTCCCAATACTCTTTCATTGTTTTCTCCAAAAGAAGTAAATTATCAGGCATTCTAATGTAAATAAACAGCAACAATACCGCAAAACTATAACTTCAAACCTAGATTAAGATGTGTAGGTGAACGAGACAAAAACAAAAAGGCAGCTGGATTAAGTCAATACATTGAATCTAAATATTTCCAAGCCAAAATTGTGTATTCCTATTTAAGCAAATATATTGTGTGCGGCTCTAGATTCCTCTTTGCTAAACATTATTGTGTGCTTAGATTACGAGTCACTAACCCCCACCTTAATTATATGTTAGGTTAATTAGGAAGCGCCCATAGAAATTGGAGAATGGAGACCAATCCTCAGCGGTTTTGCGAAAGAGAAAAGACCCTCCTGAAATTTAGGAGTTAAATTTGTTTAATCGCAGGTGACGTTTCTCCACGAAACCAACGTTGCGGGTCTGACATTATTCCTTTTTTTTTTTTTTTTTTTTTTTTTTTTGAGAAATAGGTCTGACATTATTCCTGAAACCCTTAACGTGAAGACCACGCGCTCTTCATGTGTCTCTGCTTCGATGCATGGATGCCACATTTGTCTGAATTTTTCCTCAGCTTCCTGCACGTGTCCTAGGGTTTAGAGAGCTTTTCGTCGACGTCGTTCTCCTTCATCCTTAGCTTCCCATAAAGCAGAAGCCAATTGATGTCTGTACTCATCTCTCCATTGCTTTTCTTATCTTCTTCTGGATCAGTTCGTTTTCTTATCTTCTTCTTTTTGGCATGATTGAGCTTTTTATTTTACTGTAATGAGTCGTTTCTGGACCGCTTGTTTCCACCCATGGAATTCTCTTTGTTTTGTTTAGTAGATCTCCGTCACTTTGGGGATTTTTCACGTTCATACAGTGTTTATTCCCGGATTTATTTGCCAAGTAGCTAGGACATTGATAGTTTAGTACTATTGCACATGAGGCGCCCACAGAGCCTGGAATATAAAAAACCCTAAAACCAAAACCTGGGGAAGAAGAAGCGAGTGGTATTTTGACCATTACACTTCTCCAATGGGAAATGAGAAGCTTCCCAAAAACCAGGAGCGAGCTATTACGTGGGAAACCAGATCGCAGAGGTAGTTTTCCCGCGACAACGACACGTGGTCGATTAGGTTACGGAATTTACCGTTCAGCTCATTCTTGACCTGTCATGTCCGTGTGGAGCACATTTTAACTGTTCTCCTAGCTATCGGACACGTATGATAGTGGTGCACTCATGGAAACCGAATTGGTGAATTTGATGGATAACCTAATCTAATGTCCGCGTCAACTCACTAGGGAGTTGAGATTTACCTATATGTGGTTGTCATCCTTTTACTAAAAGCAGCTAGCTAGTTTTATATAGCTGTAGAAATTTCACTTCTAAAGCCCTCCTCTAATAATAGAATCCCAAAATGTTAATGAGTAGTGAATTTAAATGAACTCTAGATTAATCCTAAATTGCAATCCCTTTTAAGAAATAGATAAAGAACATGTTATTTTATAAAAGAAAAATCTAAGTTTTCTTCGATCACTCTTTGAAGTGTAGAATGATTGCATTTTTTTTTTTTGAAGAATAGATAATTCATTACTTATATATCTATGACCAAAAGCCTAAAAGACATGTACTTCAGATGCTGTCTTATACCAAAATCATAAATGACACCAGTTGCCAAGCAAAATGACACCTAACTGTCATTGCAAACTAAATTTGCTCAATTATTAAGCCTAAACAAGAGGACAAATCCTCATCATCTACCTCCCTTTTAGTAGTAACCCTAATCGCTTAGAGACCTCAATTAGTATACAACTAAAGAAACCAAGACTTAAATAGTTAAAGACCATAATTCAAGCTAGGCAAGAAACTCAGCAAACCTAATCGAAAAAATGATTGAGCAAAGGATCCGGTAAAAATGCTCCCGGGTCCTACCAGATCGACCCATAGAGATGCCTGGCCCAACAAAAGAGTGAACTGAACCCAAACTCTGGATGGCCCATTTTGATTTGGACACCCAATCACCACAGAGCACACTTTCCCGACAGTCGACCGCCGCCGACTCCGTCCATGCAAGCAGCGTCTGTTTCCAACACAGCCACCAACCAGCCGCCAACCTCAGCGATAGCAGATCAGTCACTGGCACCATTTCTGGCCGCACCAGCGACAACTGCATCAAGGCCATCCACCATAGTAGGTCCTGTCTGCAGCTCTGCGACACCTCAATCGATCGCCCTATCCCGCCATTGAAAGCCAGACGCCTCCTGATTTAGATCCCGAATCTCCTCCACCAACCGCAACGACGGCCACGCCGTCCATAGCAGGGTCGTGGTACAAAACAGAGTAGTTGTACCGATAATGCCAACCGAAGCTTGGTATCCCATCCCTTGTGTCGAAGGAGAGGACGATTCGATGAGTAGCACGTACGCTGAGATGAACGAGGATGCATAGATGAGATGAATCTCCATAGAAGCAACACACCAAGGGCGGTTGCGCTAGGGTTTTGACTTTTGAGAGAGCATCTCGTTGATATACTAGGCATTAAGGGTATGTCTACGAATCATGGCATTTCATTAATCATTTAAAATTTTAATTTAATCTTTAGTCATTTTTGCTTACATTGACTGAGTGTTGATGAAAACTATTTTTGTAAAAAATTCATACCTATAAACCATGAGTTTAAGTACATCAATTGTTAAAATAGAAAAAGTACATCAACCCAAATAACATGTTGTAGAAAATAGTCTCATTTATTTAAAGTAAAATTTATATATTGTTACTTTTCACTACCATCGAGATTGAAGCATATAATAACAAATTATTTTACACCGTCTTCGGTAAAATAGTGTACGTGAGTTAATTATAAAATTAACTAATGTAAATGAAGCAACTTATTCCTCCAAGAAGATGCATCAGGCCAAAAGAAATTAAAAAGATGGAATTCGATTGGCACAATGAGGAGTTTAATTATGGATCTTCGTGAAAGGAGAAGTCAAAGTGAATTCTAATGAAACATATTAAGCATTACTTCATTTAGAAACAATATAAATCACACTGAACAATGAGTAGGAAGGTGATAACTAGGTCTTCCCCTTCCAAGGTAGTCGGGCCTTTTCTTTGGTTTAATAAATAACTATGGGTGTACCCATAAAACTATGGAGAATAACTTTCCATGGAGAAAAACCTCGTGCTTTTTATTATATATTGGTTACGTACACAATCCACCTTCCAATGTTATATAATACATCTGCTTTTATGTATATAAGTTCGGTCGTATTAAGCAAGACTTTTTGCCATGCAGGGATAATCCTATATTCCTATATAGTTTCATGCACTAGATAGATACACAAGGAATATTGTTGATTATTTAATTACTAAGAAAACCATCATTAGGGTTAGGTTGTAATATATCCAAAAGAACACGAGAGGCTACGAATCTTGCGGTCTAATTTACACTAACTAATGCGCAAACTTAACATAGTGCAAGTTGTATGCGTCGGCAATCATGAATAAAACATGACGTACAATGCGCGCGAGTTGGTTCCCCTCGGTGCCATTTGGTAGTTAACACCAACTTAATTGTTCGGAAAACATTGGAACGGAAAATTCTTCGGAAATTTAATTTCCCTTTTCATAGAAAAAACAAATAAATTACTTTTCTTTCCGTAAAACAAATGAGGCCAATAATAGTAAAACTCTTCAAAACTATCTCAATATCAAACTCTGATACATGAAGCAATATATTATTGCATCGTTAAAATTCTTTAAAACTTTATGTCCTAATAATTGTGAAACAATTACTCCTCAAGCATCGTGTGTGGAATAACTTTGCAGAAACAAAGTTTCACAGAAAGAGAAAAAAATTAGCAAGTTGTGCGTGGAATACCTTCTCCTCTCAACTAACACCATTGTTTTGTAATTAATGTACAATGGATTCCAGGAGTGAAGTTAAAAGATAATTAAGGTGGGTCAATTTTTAATCATATACCGTACGCCAAAAATGGTTGGTGGCTTTCGGCAAATTAATTTCCATATTAAGAGGCTGCATTTGCGTTTGTAACAACTTTCTTTTGTTAATCAAACCCTTTATTTGTTGTATAGTTGTATACGTTTAGTTTTATATATATAAGGCCCCCATTGCCTTCAAACAGAAGGCAAGAGCCGAACACAGATTGTGTGGGAAGGTGGTAATGGTTTTGGTGACTCCTAAAAACCGGGAGCTAGGGTTACAAAGAAGAAGACGGTGTCGTTTTCAACGTCATATATAGGACAATTGATGACCCCGACCCGCATGTGGAAGTGCCATGACTTTGGAGGCTTCTGCATGAAACCGATCGACCACCTTTCTGTTCAGCTTGCAGCAACCTCATCCCACTTGTCATGGCTAGCTGGTTTCCAGTTTCCAATTTGCAGAAGAATCACAAAGCATTTTCTCGCATTCAAATGCCCTGCGCCCACAAGAAAAATAGAAATTTAATTGATGGAAAGTTGGAAACAATCAAACTGGAATTTTCTTTGGGTCAAAGAATTATACTACAATTACGTTTTCTTGATGTCTAACGAAATATATTGCATTGCATGTGGTGGGAAGTTTAGCTAGATTTCTTTCCAAGGCTCGCTTTATAGCCGCCCACTTATATCAATCACGACTTGCTGAGTTTTTAAGAAATATATCATGTTATAATTTCGATCGGAACTGCGTGTAGTGACTGTACGTAGTCAACTTTGACAAATTGTTTCAAGAAATTTTGTGCAATAAAAAACACTATCTCATTTGCAAAGCATTAGACATTTTGTTCTACATTGATATGAATTTTGTAGAAACTATTATATACATAAGGTGGTATAGAATGATAGAAATTAGATACCTTTAATCGATCATTGAAAGTTAAAATAAATAATCTTAGTGCGAAACTATTCATCATGCGACTGCATTGTTATTGTTTATATACACGTGAAGGTGAAGTCAAATAATATTTTTGCCACCTTTGTATACCACGCACGGTTGAGATATATTTAGTTCGAGAGTCACATCAACAACTGAGAAAAATACTTACAGTCTATCCATTGACATACAAAAGACTTGAAAATCGTTGAGTTCAATTTATGAAAATATAATATATGAAACAATAAATCTAAAACATGGGACGATGATAATATTATTGAATCAAAATTAGCTCTTTTTACTCGCATCATCTAGTACGTAAGTTAACTAGTTTTTTTTTTGTCCAAAGTTGTACTTCTTTTTTTTCGGGTCTAGTCATATTTGAGATCCATTCTAACATTTTATTACAAAAAATTCACTTCACGCTGCACTCTGACATATTAGTTACCGGTTTTGCTATCTCAATATTTGGCCTTTAAATGACATTACAACGTTTCTATTGAATTTCTTCCTTCACCGAGTTTTATATTGAATGAAAAGTACCTACTTGTTAGGAAACAGACATAGAAAAATAGTTAATTAGATTCTACTCCACATGCATCGAGTTTTGCTCTGTATGTGCAATGAATGGATGACTTGCAAATTGCGACTTTGTGTCGACCACGAGCATATGAAATGAATTTTTAGGTAATGATTTACATGTTTCTTTCTTTGTATATATATCATGGGCTGCAAAAGTTGAGTATCTGTCACATGACTAAAATGAGTTCTTATAAGCATTCTCTGACCATTATCTTCATATTCTACTGATTTAGTGCCTTAATGGCTTAATGTATATCACAATGTGGTCGGAAGCTAGCCATAAATGTATGTTATCATCCGCTAGTCATACCAATCATGTAAGTTTAATCTCAAATGAGAACACATAATTGTTACCGCCAAAGCGGATACGTACAATCACAGTAAAATTGTTAAGTGGTGTTAAGAAAAATGCTAAAGTATTATAACTCTGATAGAACATGTTGTCCGCACATTTAGCCCAACTCCATATATGTTTCTAAGGTCTTTTTTGGGCTTAAGTGGGTTAGGTCGAGACTTAGGTTTTTTTCTAGTCATGATTAGGTTACTCTCTCTGAGAGGTAGGTGGAGGCCGTGGCCTCATGGCGGCGGATCTGCAAATTGGGCTAGAGGAGATGGGATTTCCCGCTCGTCTAGCCGTTGGGAGATTGAGGGGGTTGCGGGGATCCCCGTAGTCAGCTTCTCAAAATTGGGGGCGGTGGTGTGCCTGCGTTGCGGGGATTTTCTCGTGGCGGATATGATGGATCCGGGTCACTGTGGATCAAGGTTGGTTGGATGGGAACGAAACCAGTGACTGGTACTGTTCGATGGGCTACACAGTGGAGCGTCGGGCGGCGATCTTCTTCAGGTGTTCATGCTTTGCCGGGTGGCTGGGGGCTGTCGGCGGATGGTGACATCGATGATGATGGCAGTGTCGAGCTAGCAGTGGAGCCACCGATCCGTGCCAAAGTGGCACTGACTACAGTTGGGAGTAACGAAGATGGCGGTGGGCAGTGGTGGAAGACCTCCTCAGCCAGCGTTGTCGACCGGAGGCGGACTGGTACTCCGTCGTGCTGGGTTTGGGTGGCCTTAGGAAGTCCAGTTGGGCTTTGAACCCTTCTGGGTCTAGTGCTAGGGCTCCCCTTGCTTTTGGGCCTCTGTCTGGCACATGGGGTAGTTGGGCTGCTGGGCTAGTTTATTTTACATTTTCCTATTTTCATGTAAGAATTCATTCTCCTATGGGGAATGAATTCGTAGGTGCTCTCTGAGTTTTGTCGCCAAAAATACTCGGAATGTCTTGACCCTTTGATTTTCTAGGACATTTTAGGGTAGATTTTTGCTGAGCTTCATGGTCTTTAAAAAGGTTGAATTACTTAGGTAGTGGCTCTTTTGACAGTCCCACCGGGATGGGTCATTATGTGTAATTTCGCTGATCAATGCAATGAGTTAACAATTCTCTAAAAAAAAAAAAAATATATGTTTCTAAGGTTTTCAGTTGTTCACTTTAAATGGGAAACATCAAAAATATAACGTCTACATGTGCTTTTGTGTCGCAATATAAAAGTTGGTGGGGTGTTTCACTAAGATTCTTGCTACGCAAGAGTGACAACAATAAGAGTAATATCTAACATCAAAAAAATTGAAAGAACTTGTACAAAAACATATTAAAAGACAATTTTTTAACTTTTTAGTAATTGATTTGAATTGGATGTTTAAATCAATTTATAATTTCAAATCCTAAATAATTCCTTTTTGTTTCTTTTCAGACAAATCAGGCCTAATCCAGCTTCAGTACGTAATAGCTACTACAGTTGTTGTGTCTGCATCTCTGGACAACTTTGAAAGGGATAAGGTTTGGGGAGGTCCAAATTCAATCAACAAAACTATAAATTGGAGCTCTCCCCCACCAGACTAGGGATGGCAAAAATCTCCATCGGGTAGGGTACCCATAGGGTATTCGACCCTAACGGGGAGAAATTCGGGAGAAATCGGGTAACGGGGATGGGGATCCCCAGTATTCGAATTCTGAAATCGGGTACGGGGCGGGGATGATATTTTTATCCCCATCCCCGTACCCACCCAATAAGAATTATCTGATATATATATATATATATATATATATATATATATATATATATAGATTTTATTTATTATATATAGTTTTGATATTATTTATAAATAAATATTTATATAAACTTCATGTTTTTGTCAATATTTAAATTCTATTAATAAATATGTTCAAAAAAAGGAAGATTCTTTTAATAAAAGATCTTTATCAACATGTTAATTTTCCTTGATTGAAATAAGAAATTTATTTTATTTTGATGTTTGATTTTAACTTCATATTTTACAATCCATAATTATTTGTATAAATTTTTATATAATAAATTAGTAATATTGTTAACAGGGATTTGGGCGGGTACGGGGACCTAATCCCCAATGGGGACGGGGACGGGGAATCCCCAGTATCTTATTACGGGGATTGGGGAGGGTACGGGGATGGAGAATGAAGTCGGGTATGGGGATGGTAATTTAATCCCCTTACCCTACCCTCCCCATTGCCATCCCTACACCAGACATTGTCAAAATAAATTTTGATGGTTTAGGTACTAGCAACTCTGCTGCTGGTGGCTTTCTCATCCGAGATTCCAACAACAAAGTACTCACTGCTAGGGCAAAATTAATTAGTGTAACCATTGTTCCTGTTGCATAAGCTATTGTCCTACGTGATAGTCTTGGTACTGCCTAACAGAAACGCTACACACGTATTCAAGTTGAAGGTGACTCAAAATTTACAATTGATGCTGTCAAAGGTACCTTCACACCGCCACAAAGAATTATGAAGGGCATTTGTGACGTTCAACAGCTCACAAGACATTTTGAGTGTATCTCTTTTAACAATATTTTTAGAGAAGTAAATTTTGCAGACGATTCTTTAACAAATATAGCAGTGACCAATTTTGGTCCAATGTCACTCCTGTCCAGACTTTTAACGCCATTTTATTCGAAATTGTAAACTGAAGTTGCTTAAGAGGCCTCGATATCTAAAGGAATTAATTTTTGTATAAAAAAAAATAATACAACTATACTTTCTTGTCGCTTTCTGGGTAACTTTTTTCTTTCTTTTACCACACAAGATAAAAATCGAAGTTACGTGTGAGATTGTTTAGGAGACCCTACTGTGGAAGTGACACTTAAACTAATCCAAGTTGAGCCTCCTGGCTTATAGGATAAGCATGAGAGGCTATAATCGACAAATCACCCACCACTGTAGTTGTACTTGTGCAATTGCGTGTGTGATCCCAAGTGAGTCCTTGAGACACCTCCAAAACCGTGGCCTAGTTGGCGCCCACAGTCCCACCCTCAATACCGAAAACCAGAAACCGGTCGCCGGTTTTCACAAAACCGACTATATTTATACGACTTCCCGAAAACCAGGAGCTCTTTCTAGCCCTCTCTTCTGGTCTATATTATATTCTTTATCTAAAAAACTACGAGCTCCCACTGCTGGGGCCCGCAGTCATATGTGGCGATTCGACCGCACCCTGACACCTCAACGTGCTCGCCACGCGCCACACTCTTCCTTCCCACATTTTGTCCCCACTTGCATGCCTACTTCTCCCGTTTTCTCCCACCTGTCCCACTTTCTGCCTCCATTTCATTGAAATCCCAATCTTACCCTCACCGTCCAGTCCCATTCGGATGGCAGATTTGTAATTTTATGCGACAGTGGTTTTTCATTTATGAGAAAACCCCGTTTCGTAGGGAAACCCATCGCATCATGGGGTGTACGGCCCAATCCCAATGGAACGACAGAGTGAATTCCCATAATTGGGGAGTGAGAGTCACGCGCTGGGAGTGAGATTTGCGAAGAGAATTATCACCTGGATTAAATGAATTAAAATAAATTATACTTATGAATGAAAGGGTTGAAGGCCAACCCTGCTTGAATGTGGAAACCAGTCTTGTTTGGGAGTTTAGATAAAGATAAAACAACCCTGCGTCCAGTGGGCAGTACCTGAGGAAACCCAGCGGCCCCCATTTCTCTCTCTCTCTCTCTTAAGTCTTAACCTTCACACTTAAATACCCACAACACCTTCTTTCTCCTCTTTCATAAAAACCACAACCCCATCTCTCTCCCTCAAACATATCTCTCAAACCCATCTCTTAATCTCTCAACTGTCAACGAAGAAGAAAAGCGAAAATGCGGATGAGCTGTAATGGATGCCGAATACTACGCAAGGGGTGCAGTGAGAATTGTAGCATCAGACCCTGTTTGCAGTGGATAAAGAGCCCCGAATCTCAGGCCAACGCCACCGTTTTCCTCGCCAAGTTTTACGGCCGCGCCGGGCTCATGAACCTCATCAACGCCGGACCCGAACACCTCCGACCTGGTTAGTTCACTTTTTCCAGAGCATTTTGACTTTGAAGTTTAATTTTGTTGTTGGCAAACGGCTAACGGGACCTTTTCTGTTAACAGCGATTTTCCGGTCACTGCTCTACGAGGCATGCGGGAGGATTGTGAACCCGATTTACGGATCGGTCGGGTTGTTGTGGTCCGGGTCATGGCAGCTATGCCAAGCCGCCGTGGAGAACGTGCTGAAGGGCCAGCCGATCACGCCGATCACCTCTGAAGCCGCGGCCAGCGGGCATGGCCCACCTCTCAAGGCATACGACATTCGACACGTGTCCAAGGACGAGAACTCCGCCGCGTCCAACGACCCCCAAAAGGCAAAGACGCGCTACCGGTTCAAGAGGTCCGTCGCGAAGCCCAAGCAGCCCAACAAGACCGGGTCGGGATCCGGAGTTGAGGACGCGGCGGCCCGCTTTGAAGCCAAGCCGAACTGGACCAGCGACGAGTTCAACCGGTCGACGAGTCACGAGTCGTCGCTGAGTCACCAGTCCGAGGCTGCCAACGTGGACGGCGACAGCAAGGAAACCGAGAGCATGGTTTCCTCAGAGACGGCCGAGGCTTCGCTGTTGTTCCGAGCCGAGCCGGAGTCATCGGCTCACAAGCGAACCGCGCCGGTTCAGGAAAACGAGTTAGGTCTGGAGCTGACTCTTGGATTCGAATCGTCATCTCGTGCTCCCCACGTGGTTCCAGTCAAGAAGAGAAGGGTAGACGCCTCTGGGTTCTGCGGTGGGTCGTCGTCTGGCGACGGCGACGGCGACGGCGCGTGTAAAGTGGAGCTGGGCCTTGCTTGAGCAAAGTAACTGAAAAAGAAGAAAGAAAAAGAAAAAAATAGGTTCCAGTTTTGACGGCTGATATCGGCTCGTTGTTCAAATTAAAGAGATCCTGACCCTTCCTTTTGCGTAGTACTACTTTTTTGAGTTGTATTAGTCCCTAGTTTTGCGTCGATTTTACTTTTTTTTAACCCTTTTGTGAAGCAAGCGATGTACAAATGTGGGTTTGCACATACAGCAGGTCAGCAGGAAATGGTAAATGAAAAGCGGGGGACAAAAAATCTTGGTTGGATCTACCTTTAATGCTTGCAGTAAAAGTTAAAAGATATGTTTAATGTTTTTACAGTGCAAGTACAAGTACTAGTAGTTGTAGTACAGTAGAGTACAAAGGAGGTGTGGGACTGTGGGCTTTGAATGAAGCCTCTTTGCTTTTTGTCAGAATGAGAGAGCAACGCCATTTTCCAATGGACTCATACATTCCGCAAAAGCCTTGGCATGTCTTGTTTTAGGTGCCAAACTCATTGGATAGAAGGATAAGGGTTGGCAAGTACTTGCAGAACCTCTACTTTTCAGAAATTTTCAATTTTTGAATTTTAGTTTCTTGGTGGTGAAACTAAGGGATGTTCTATAGTGCTTTGGTATCGAAATTTTAGAAGGGGGGAGTCGTTGGATTAGCTTATTTTGCTGTATTTTATAAACAATAGTTAATGTTATGATTTTTAGAATTTTTTTTTTATACGTAAGCGGTGTATTTGAACCACGGCTGATATATATATATATATTTTTTTTTTGCAATAATAAAAAAATACACTAGACGTTATCTAGTCATTCACTTTGTTAGTACAAGTGTACGTCGGTGCACTAAATACTTTATAATGATTTTTCAATTTTAGAATTTTAAAATTAGAGTGGCAGTTTGATTAATTGATTTAATTCACAGGGCACACAAATAGTGATTAATCTAGTGATATTCAGAGTTTTAATGATTGTGGGAGTTCGAAGTTTTTATTTTTCAAGAATGGCAAGTGTGTGTCCAAAAAATACCAAAGATTGGTAAGTGTCACTGTGTGAAGGAAGGGACACAGTCGTACACACCGTGTGTGAGTTCACGTGAATATAATGGCCTGACTCATGAAAATGATGTGAAAATTGGATAGAATAATCAATAATGTGACTTGGAAGATTGTTCTTACGTGTCGAAAAATTGTAAAGGCCCAATTGGTCTTGCTCCCACACACACCTAGTTTTCGGCCCACTACCTTTGAAAGCCCAGCCTACATTGATAGTTGAGACTCCACAGTGGAGGGCATGGAAAAAATTGAGTTAATATTCCACAGTGGAGGGCATGGTAAGCAAGATTCCATTTCTGACCCGGAAAAATGGATTAGGAGTCTTTACTTGCCTTGAAAGATAACAAGTTCTTCAATATAAAGAAAGTTCCCTCAAATTAGCAAAGTTTCTAATATAATATATAAAAACACATGGAAAAGGTTGAATTATAAAAACATGGAGATTCCTTATGATTCTCGAGAATGGAATTTGAATTTGAATGCTAGTGATCCTACATACTAATGCAGACTGCCTTGTGCTGTGCTAAAGCTGATTGCTGAGAGGAGGCTTAGTTTGAAGACGTTCTTTCTTGAGAGCCATGAATTTAGCTGCAATATCATCATAATCTGGCAGCTTTGGATGAACATGAGTAGGATACTGAAAACAGTCCGAAATGGATCGTTGAAACTCTTCTTTCCGCTTGTCGTTGACTCTTTCCGGCGGCATTGTCACATTTCTGAAGTAAGGAGGTACCATTTCTTTTCTCGTCCAAGAACTAGTCACAGTTGGAGAAGATGATGATGATGAAGACGAAGTATAAGAGGGAAGCTTGCATTGAAAACCAGATTCCTCTATGTTTCCTTTGAACGCTTTGCTTTGCTGTTTTGGCTGGTGATCAGGGTAAGTGAAAACATTGTACACCAAACTTTTATGTTCATGACCAGGATTAGCAAATCCCACCCTAGTTGAAATCCCTCTATTTTGCTTCAATGTTGGAACTTCAAATTCGACATTTTCATTCCCATTGCAAACATAACATGGATTTACCAGGCTGCACTTGCATGACAAAATGTTAGGTCCCAATTTCTTCTGATGCTTCCTAGCATAGTAACTTGGAAATTCACTATCCTTCGAAAACTGATTTTCCTGAGACACTGATCTCTTCCTTGGTCTTTTCCCATTTCCCCCAAAACTTCTCGTAGAGACTCTTGACCCTGAATTCACACTCCATGTGTTCACATGACCACGATCAAAGCTGTTTTCAAGATTCTCCTTTTTCGGAACACTAGCTTTGAACTTGAAAGCTCTTTGGTCCTGGCTGTCATCTCCATCTCTTGTTGTACAAGACTGAACCTCTTCAATGTCATTATTGTACACCACTATTTCTCCACCCCTTGGAGAATCCACTTCAGCAAAGTCCTGTTCTTCCTGTATTTCATTATGCACCGGAGAGTCTGATATAGTCGGGGCCAGCTTAGCTACTGAAGAAGTAGTAGTAGATATACTGGAATCATGAACATCTTCTGTTTCAAGTCCTTCGACAGAGCAAATTTGCATTTCAGATCTTTTGTAATAAGTCCGAACATTTGAATCCAGTGCTTGATGTCCACTAATTTCCTTTACCTGAGGTGCATGGAACAAAGGACTTGAATTCTATATCATACTTTTGTCTAACTATAATGATCAGAGCTGTATGTAGTCAGTTACCTTCTGTTGCCAATCGGAATAGTATTCGATGGCTAAAACCTCTGGTTTGATGCAGTAATTCCTTGCTATTTCATTGACCAATCTGTGCTTCATATCATCTGTTACTGACTTTAGGGACAGTTTCTCTATTACCTGTGATTTCGGATATTGTAGTTCACACTCTTTTCATGCGGTCACTCATGAAACCCCTTAAAATATGTCAAAGTTGAGAGAATTAACAACTACCTGACAGTTCACAAGGTTCCCGGGGAATAGTTCAAGAGCAGAAATCACATATTTCTGACCATAACGTTCTCCGAAGAGCTTTCGGATTGTTCTAAGCTCAGGGAGATCTCCACATCTAGCAGAAGCATATATAAGACTTGAAACTGCTTCATTTATGTCATTTGGACAGTCCCTGATGAAATTACCCAATAACAAGACAAAATTATCATTTAAGATCACAAACCAGAAAACGAAACAATTAAGAGAGAAATGGCAATGCAAGGCATACTTGTGTCTTCGGATATATGAAAGGTGAAGGAGGATAAATTCACAGAAATTATCCAACAGTTCATACACTGCCACTATGCATTCATCTTTGATTATCTGCTCAACCTGGAAATTTGAAAAGGAAAAAAAATGAGGTCTGATATTCCTTTAATTTCTGCAGAAAGTTTCCGACTTACGGTACTAAAATGACCACACCATGTTATTATTAGAGGAACTAATCACATCAAGAAATAAAATTAGTCCATATGAAATGAAATCAAGATTTTCACAACCACGATGGTTATTACTTATTAAATATGACATTAACTCTGTTTTTTTGCTTGATTGAATAAGAATATTATTTGAACTACCCCAGCTACCAAATTAGTTCAACAAACTGATGTCACATACGAAAAAACTAAAACTCATGAGTGATCAAAATTAAAAAACAGAGGAAACGTTATGGGAGATTTTGTTCTACACCATATACCCTATTGAAGGCTTTGCCTTCGTAGCCATTCTTGATCAGCTCCGCCGCGTCTTCTCGCAATTGCCTCACAATAGTAGCCCTCTTGATCTTCAGCAACTTGAGCCGGCACTGCACCTGTTTGATCAGCTGCTTGCTGCAGAAACAAACAAAAACCTATTGGTCTATAACAGCCACCAAAACATATTCATTGCAAACAAAAGCAGCCTCAGTATATACGATTATTGTTAAATGTAATTACCACTTTGAAGCTTTTCTCCACCCGAACAATATGTCAAACATGTCTATGCCCGAAAACCAAGTTCTGGGATTTTTCTAAGGAAAAACATGAAAATGGTGCGAGGAGCACCGGCTTAATTTGCAGCTAGAGCTTGAGGAAAGAGAGAGAGAGAGAGAGAGGTTTTAGCAACGAATGAAGGAGTAACCAGCATGATACAGTTGGGTGAATCAGTTGCAAATTTAGGAGGAGTGGGTTAGAAAAAAGGGAGTGGGAGAGAGTCTGAGGCACGAGACGGTTGTCGGTCTCCTTGAAAAACTGCTCCCACTATCACGGTGAAGGACACTTGTGAGGCAACTAATGCAAAACCCTCATTATGAGCAAAGGACATGGGGCTCAAATTTATGCAAAAGTCGATTTCTTAGAGAAATTTAGGTAATTGGGTTAAAACGGAAAAACGGGTCATTTTGAATAAAAAAATATCAATAATTGAAGACTCAAAGAGACAATCTGAGAAAGAAAAAGTCTAAGGGAAACTTCTTGATCATTGAATTATGATTGATTGGATTAATACCTAAAAGTCAAGCGTTAAGGGACTATTTAACTACAAAATAAGATGAAAAGACAAAGTGGTTATGAAAATTGAATAGTAGAAAGTGAATTTCATTATCAAGTTTGTAACTTTGTGCTTGGTCCTTTGGATCACTACAATATTTGATGCTCTTGTAATCTGCCTAAGATGGGCATCAGTATATTCGAATGGAAGCTTGGGACACACGCACTGACTCTGTAGAATAAAACCCAACCTGCCTCATCTTGTCGGAGAGAAGTGACCTAAAACACAAATGGCTGCGTGGGTTAATACTCAAAGGAGTGGAAGGACTTGGTATTGGGCGGGTGACCAACTGATTGTGCAGGCATGCTGAGGTTGTATTCATATTTGGCATGCTAGGACTCTAATGATGATGATCCCTGGGAGAAAACAAACGTGACTAGCAGACTCTCACAACATGCTTGTATATCATTGAGAATGGTCCATTTGGTAAAGGGAAGGTTTTTCTAGTATAAAATATCCGCCAGGTGCTTCAAATCTTTTCTATTTTTTTATCCAATAAAATCATTAGATTTATATTTTTTGTTCATTTGTTAGAATTATTTATTTATTTATTCTGTTAAAGACGTAAGTGTGTATTGATGTAACAGAGCCAGAGTGTACAGAGGGTGACTACGAAGTCACTAATACAGTGGGAACAAACTCACACTAATACAAAATCTGCTGGGTCCAAAATACGGGTCCAATAGTGAATGGGCCTGAAGGCCACAACCCAAACCGGACTCAACAAAAAGAAAAATGAAAACCAGGCCCAAGTCCAGGCCCTCTGGAACTGATCTGGGCACCCAGACCAGTGTTACCATCTTCGTCCGCCGATAAACCGTCGCCGCTAGTTATGCCTATGGGCTTTCTTTGCGCCTCCACGCTTTACGCCACCGCTTGACAGATGCAGTGGCTGAAGCAAATTAGATCGAGCACGCTTGAAGACCTAGTCGGTGTCCGATGCACCCGAGTACCATCTCGCCCGAATACTCGATCAGAATCAAAACGGACTCCGGTGCAGAAACCAAACCGGGAAACAACTAAAGCACCCTTGCCTCCCCTCTGTGAATCCAGGATACCATGACGCCACCCATCACCATCACTGGATCTGAGGGCTGCGTGAGCATAAGCAACAACCGTATTAGATGCAAACCAAGGAGCTCGACTGTCAAAACCCTAGATCTATGGTTCCTAGTCGCTGGAGGAGAGACCCAGAGTCTCATTTGTTAAGGTATGTTCAATTGTTAGAATTGAATGTCTTACCGTGTTAGAATCGTTTAATTCATTATGATATATTCAAGTTTTGCAAAGGTGTAAAAAGTATAAAATTTAGCTCACGACGACAGATGTTTTTAACATATATTATTAAGGAAAATCTATCGACTACTAAAACTACAATTGCAGAGTGGAACTTTATTTACTCTAATCGTTCAGAAGCAAACCGAAAATTTATTCAACTATATAGATGTAGAGACTCGACACTAAAGTGACACATCAACCGGGGTTGAATTAAGGTTGCAATTTCGGGATCGGGCATTGAGCTCAATAGCTAGCTACCATAGTTGATAGTTCCTTACTGCACTGTATTTTCATGTTGTTATAATTACAATCCAAAATAATCGTCTCAATTACTATCTAAATGAATGTAAATAGTAAATTTAGATTAGAGTACAATATTCAGGGCCGGTCCTGAGATTGTAGAGGCCTGAGGCAAAAAAAAAAAAAAAATATGGCCTCATCTGAATTTCATATTTTAGCAATTAAACAATTTTTTATTCTTTTTTTTTTTTTTTTTTGAATAGGGTTTGGAACCCAGCCTAGCTGGGAGGCTCAGCCCCACGCCCGGTTCCATTTATTATATTAATATTAGAAATTGGCAACGGGGGGGGGGACATAAAACCTGAACCCCGTGCTACATTAGAACAATTACACTGATCCTCGTAGAGAACATCCTGAATAATAGCAGGAGTCTCATCTAACCACACATCATCAAGACAAAACAAACTAGCAAGGTGTGCAAGCCTATCTGCAACACCATTTGCTTCACGGTAAATATGCCTGATTCTAACTGATTGAAAAGCAGTCATATATTCCTTACAATCATCTAAAACCCGGCTTACCTCCGAGAAATTCTTCTCCTTACTCTGAAGTGCAGCAACCAAAAGGGCAGAGTCGCTCTCAATGTCAATTTCCAACCAATCTTGGTGGATACCAAGAAGAAGACCAGCTCTACATGCCTCCGCTTCCATATTAAGGGCTGAGTGCGCATGTACAAAAGGTCTAGCAAATTAGGCAATACAACTACCCAAATCATCCCTGGCTACTACACCGATTCCTCCACAACCATTATCTACTTTATAAGCCCCATCTATATTTATTTTGAGTCGGCCTGATGGGGGGTTCTGCCATTTTATTTGCGCCCTCTTCTTCTGCACACCCCCCTTCGAATGAAAATTACGGTACTCCTCCATTTGTCTCACAGTCCATTGTATCATATGCATTGGTTGAAAGCCTCTCCTCTTCCAGACTAAGTTATTCCGCTCCGTCCATATGGCCCAAAGCCCATAAAACAAAAAATCACGCTGCTCAGATTGTAGCACATCCATCATGTCAAAAACCCAATCAACCACACTCCGAGCAGGGTGTTGCGCAGCCTGCAAACCCAAAGGACCCAAGGCCCAGAAACATTGAAGAGCAGCACAATTTTTAAATATATGTGTACCTGTTTCGGTGACTTGCTCACAGAACATGCACTGAAGATCCTGGATTGGGACCCTACGCTGGGCCAGCGCCGCTTTAGTAGGCAAAACTCTCTTCAGCACTCTCCACATGTGCATTTTGACTCTAGGATGAACATGGGCCTGCCAAATACCCTTCCAGTACTTACTCAAGATACAACCACCAGAAGAAGAGGAGAATGTTCCTTCCTTACGTTGCATGGCTGCATGCATGACGTGGTACCCATTCCTCACATTATAAAGCCCTTTTTTATCAAAATGCCATATGAGTCTATCTTCCCCACCCCTAAGACTCAAGGGAATACATGCAATTCTCTCCACCTCCTCCACCAAAAACAATTCCTCCAGCAGCTCCACAATCCATTCCCCACTCTCACCATCAATTAACTCTGCTACCCTCATCACCTCCGTTCCCTCCATCATTAATGAAAAAGGCTTAAACGTAAAAGGCATGGGAATCCAAGGATCTCCCCAGACCGATATTCTTCTCCCATCCCCCACCTGGAAACGAACACCCTGCCTCAATACTTCCCTACCAGCAATAATGCTCCTCCAAGTATAAGACGCCCCCGCTTTAAGTTCAGCCTCCATAAACTCGCAATTAGGAAAATATTTAGCCTTAAGCAGCTGAGCAATAATTGACCCCGGGTTTTGAATCAACCTCCATCCCTGCTTTGCCAACAGCGCAAGGTTAAAACAATGCATATTCCTAAACCCCATCCCCCCCTCACTCTTAGGCACACACAACTTCTCCCAAGAAAGCCAATGAATCTTCCGGACATCATCAGATCCTCCCCACCAAAAGCGAGCCATAAGCTGATGCATTTCATTGCACAAGTGTTTTGGAAGCTCAAAACACCCCATTACATAAGATGGGATTGCCTGAGCAACCGCCTTAATCAACACCTCCCGACCCGCCACACTAAGTAGTTTCTCCCTCCAACCTTGTGTCCGAGTACGCACCTTCTCATTCAAAAATCCAAACGCTTCCTCTTTAGAATAGCTAATTTCCGTAGGCAAACCCAAATACTTGTCATGTTTGTCCACTCTACGAACCCCCAAGACGTTAGCGAGCTCCTCTTGAAAACTGAACTCCACATTCTTACTAAAGGAAATACAACTTTTTTGGTAATTAATCTGCTAAACAATTTTTTATTCTTTTTAGGTCTCAATTTGAGTGCTTTTGGGCATATTTTTTTTAGTGCTTTATTATTCTTTTATATATGTTTAAATATAAAACCTGGTATATTCTCAAAAGAAAAAAAATATAAAACCTGGTATCTAGACAGAAGAATTAAAGAAAGTGAAGAAAGGAGAGGAAAAAAAAAAGGAAAAAAAATAAGAAAAGAAAGACAAGGAGAAGGAGAAGGATAAAAGAAAGAAAAATAAACGGGCTAGGAATCGCGCTTTGGAGATTCGAACATAGGAAGGTTGAGCGCATTTGCACATGTCAAGGCCACTTTTCCACTATGCCAGTTGGGAATGCAGGCTGTAATGTCACAAATAATATATATATATATATAGAAACATAGCTGAGGCAATTATTTAAATTGGAGGCCTCCGGCTATTCGTGGCCTGAGACGGCCGCCTCACTGGGCAGCCCTCAGGGCCGGCACTGACAATATTTCAATAATACTGGACAACACTAGCTAGAAAAGAACAAACGAGAACCCAAACCTAAGTTAGAAGTATAGACTGGCCGGTGGAATCGATCACCATTGGTTATAGAACTTTCTTATTAGAAAGCTTATGTAGGTATCCACATTTTCAAGTTCTCGTGGATAATGCAAGGTATTTCTAATTGTAAAAGCATGCCAAATTAATGATCTTTAAGGTATCTAACTCGCTTAAACCAATAGACGAACTGAATCTGTCCAACCTGAACCGTACTAGCTTTAAGGCAGTTATCAATGCTTTAACGACCATCAATTTGGCTAAAATTTTGCAGAGATGATCTATACATTAGTACCTAAAAGCTGAACGGTCGAGATGTGGATATGAGACCGAAAAGTGACCCTAAACTCCAACCTCACACTTTAATTTCAGAGTGGATATATATATATATATATATACAGATCCTATCCAGAGCGGAGTTCCGCTTTGAAATTACTGAGTGAACTTCTAGTTTTGGGTCGCTTTTAGGCCACATATCCACATCTCGACCGTTCAGTTTTTAGGTACTAGTGTATAGATCATCTCTGCAAATTTTCAGCAAAATTGATGACCATTAAGGCATTGATAACTGCCTTAAAGCTAGTACGGTTCAGGTTGGACAGATTCAGTTCATCGATTGGTTTAAGCGAGTTAGATACCTTAACGATCATCAATTTAGCTGAAAATTTGCAGAGATGATTTATACACTAATACCTAAAAACGGAACGGTCGAGATGCGGATATGCAACCTAAAAGCGACCCAAAACTCGAAGTTCACTCCGTAATTTCAAAGCGGAACTCCGCTCTGGATAGGATCTGTATATATATATATATATATATATATATATATATATATATCCACTAAAATTAAGTCAATTTGTTGTCATTGGTAAATATGTAGTGAGAAGTTATTTGAGAGAAAAAAATGTGAAAAGTTAATTGCAGGTAAATAGTTAACACAAATATATTATCATACCCTTTTTTAAATTTTATTTTGTTAATTGTCAGTGAGCTGTGAGTCTGTTACCTGTTGGTAAGTTATAATTTCAACATTGTAAAGGTCATAAGTTCAATTCTTACTGACATATGTAAGGATGGTGAACTAAGGTTTTTTTTTTTTTTTTTAATTATTTTGTTATTTAGCATAATGTACCCCTCAAATATTAAATTTATATATGGTACACACATGTTAATGTTTCTACTTTCTCCAATCTAGTTATTTTAAGAGATTTTCTATTGGGAACTCCAAATTTGCTCACTTGACCTACTCTATTTCGAATTATTAAATGACATATTTAACCTACTATAAAATGACTATTAGGGACAATAATTATACCAAAAAGATATTATATTGATTTTCTCTAGACTTTTCGATTCAATAATATTAGATTGTTGTAGGGAATTGACATTTGAGAGAGAATTGTTGTGTGTTCTCATTGATAATATGAGCCTCTTTATATAGAGGATTACAAGACATAGAATCTGAATTGTACGAGGAAAGATAATCATACAATCAATGAATATTTATAAGATTCTCCGAGATTATCTCTAATTAAAACCCTATTACCACTAGGTCAAGTAACCTAGAGTTTGAGCTAAACACAAAGTAGAGATTTACTTAAACACTCCCCCTTGTGTTGCCCAAACGCGGTGCTTCTCTCGTTGCCTCGCTAAAAACCTTGCCGAGTAACAAAAACCCAGTGGGACAAAAATAACCTCGGTCGAAGGGGAAAAAGAGCATAACACACCCTTCACGTTTCGAGATTTATATGTAGACATCTCCCCCTGATGTCTGCGCCTCCCCCTGATGACTACGATCATGGGAGTTCGGATAATTTCCTCAAGCCAATTCTTGCCACAAGTTTCTCGAACGTGGATTTGGGCAATGACTTAGTAAATAAGTCTGCCACATTGTCCTCAGATCGAACCTGGTTCACTTTGATCTTGAGGAGCTTCTGTTGTTGCTGATTGTAGAAGAATTTTGGCGATATGTGCTTGGTGTTGTTGCCTTTGATGTAGCCTTGCTTCATTTGTTTAAAGCAAGCAGCACTATCCTCATAAATGCTCGTTGGCTCATCTGTGGTAGACTTCAGACCACAATTGCTTCGAACATGCGTAACTATGGATCGAAGCCATATACATTCACGAACTGCTTCGTGAAAAACAATAATCTCTTCATGATTCGAAGATGTAGCGACTAAGGTATGCTTTGTAGACCTCCAAGATATCGCGGTCTTTCCCATGGTAAATATATAACCAGTTTGGGAGCGACCTTTGTGTGGGTCAGAGAGGTACCCATCATCAGCAAAACCTTCCAAAACACTTATATCGTTTTGGGGTGGGGAGAGGGAACGCAGTCCACCATGTGTGGCGTCCCTGGCATTTGATGGGTCCGAATCCATCGTCTCTCTGTAGGGATAGAACAAGCCCACATCTATCATACCACTTAGGTATCGAAAGATATCTTTAACACCAGTCCAATGGCGTCGTGTTAGCGCAGAGCTATATCTAGCTAGCAAGTTTACAGCGAATGAGATGTCCGGTCTTGTGCATTGTGCTAAGTACAATAATGCGCCTATTGCACTTAATCGTCGTCATCTTTTGGACGGAATGGATCCTTCTTTGGATCAAGACTATGGACGACCATTGGGGTGCTTGAAGGCTTAATCTTGTCAGTGTTAAAACGCCTAAGCATCTTTTGGGTATAAGTTGATTGATGAATCAGGATACCATATTCACGGTGCTCAAGTTCTAAACCGAAGCAAAACTGTGTTCTCCCAAGATCTTTAATCTCAAACTCGGATTTCAAGTGTTCAGCAGTTTCCCTTAACTCTTTAAGGGTGCCAATTATATTCATGTCGTCGACATAAACCGCTACTATTGCAAATCCGGAACTTGTCATTTTTATGAACACACATGGACATATTTCATTGTTGACATATCCCTTACCAATCAAGTAGTCACTTAGACGGTTATACCACATCCGTCCGGATTGTTTCAATCCATATAGTGAGCGTTTTAACCTTATAGCAAACGCGCTCCGTGGTTTAGAGCCACTTGATTTGGGTAACTGAAGTCCATCAGGAACCTTCATGTATATTTCTGTATCTAGATCCCCATATAGATACGTAGTAACCACATCCATAAGCTGCATGTTCAGTTTTTCAGAAACTACCAAACTGACAAGGTAGCGAAACGTTATGACGTCCATTACTGCAGAATAGGTCTCCTTGTAGTCGACTCCAGGGCGTTGTGAGAAGCCTTGCGCCACAAGGCGAGCTTTGTACCTTACAATCTCATTTTTCTCATTACGCTTTCTAATGAATACCCATTTGTGACAACCTGGTTTGGTGTTAGGCGGTATTGGTACAATTTTGCTAAATACCTTTCTTTTCGCTAGAGAATCATGTTCTTCCTGGATCGCATATTTTCATTTTGGCCAATCAGCTCTACGTTGGCATTCATCAATGGAGCGTGGTTTGATGTCATCGGTCTCAATAATCTCACGTCCCATGTACACTAGTGTAATGGGGATTCATCAACGGAGTACGCGAATACATCATCAACGATGATGGAGATTCTTTCCCACGTCCCATGTACACTAGTGTAATTTACAGAGATCTCTACGTTCTCAGGGATAGCTAGGTTCTGACATTGAGGCGTCCCCCAATGATGTCTCTTGGACATAACCATAATCCGGAACATTCTCATGGGACGGATTTTGAGTATCGATGATCAAAGGATTTGTTTGTGCCTCATTCGCTCTCTTTCTAGGGCGAGTATCCTTCGAACCAATTGATCTACCGCGCTTCCTTGCGGGACCTGCGGCCATAGACGCCACATCATTGTCATTCTGGGCAATGGCGCCATCTCCTGGTGTCACAGGAGTGGCGTACGTTTTGTCCAGTATTCGGGACATCGATCCTTGCAGGCACATTTGCAGCAAGTATGTGTGATCTCGTCACTTTGGCAACATCAGAAAACGCATCAGGCAGAGTGTTTGCTACGTTCTGGAGCTCGATTATTCTTCGTACTTCAAGTTCGGACTGTGCGGTATGGGGATCGAGATGAAACATAGTGGAGACAGACCACGACAATTCTTGTCGTTCGTGTTGAACATCTGTGTTCTTATCTCCCCCTAACGATGGGAAAACTGTCTCATCAAATTGACAATCCGCAAATCTAGCGGTAAAGAGATCGCCTGTCAAGGGTTCAAGATAGCGGATTATAGTTGGAGATTCATAGCCAACATAGATGCCCATTCGTCGTTGTGGACCCATCTTAGTACGCTGCGGTGGCGTAATAGGTACATAAATGGCACACCCAAAAATGCCTAAGTGCGAGACATCAGGCTCGTACCCAGTCACTAGCTGTAACGCAGAGTAAGATTGGGTGGCAGTGGGTCGTAGACGAATTAGCGTCGCTGCATGCAATATTGCATATCCCCAAGCAGAAACAGGGAGATTGGTGCACATAACCAATGTCCGTGCTATCATCTGTAGTCGTTTGATAGCGGCTTCTGCGAGACCATTTTGGGTATGAAAATGGGGAATTGGATGCTCTACATCAATCCCCAGTGACATGTAATAGTGATCGAAAGTTTTCGATGTAAACTCTCCAGCATTGTCAAGTCGAATTGACTTAATTGGATAGTCAGGGTAGTGAGCCCGTAGACGGATAATCTGGGCGAGGAGTTTAACATAAGCAACATTTTGAGTGGACAACAGCGCGACATGTGACCAGCGTGTTGACGCATCAACCAATACCATAAAGTATTTAAAAGGTCCGCATGATGGTTGAATTAGTCCACAAATATCCCCTTGGATTCTTTGAAAGATCGGAATGAGTATTTTGGGATCCTTTGCAGAATGAGCGAGGGGCCTTAGAAGCAACCAATGAGGATTTTGGTTGGGCCTGAGCGTCTGTAGCGCTATTAGAAGCAAAATATATGACTACATCACCCATCATGGCGTTGGAACCATGGAAAGTGGCATCCATGGCGTCTTGGCCATGGAGAGAAACATCCATGGCATCATGGCCATGGGTGGCGCTATTTATGGCGTCGTCACAAGGGATATGGACGGCCCTAGGGCGGCCCAAGACAGCTGCAGCGCCAGAGGCTGCGGTCTTGGTGAGTCCGGGAATCAATTTTCGATTCTTGCTTCTTCTCATTCTGAAAAATGGATGTCCGTGTGAAGTCTTTAGTATATGGAGCATCATATCACGACCAGAATGTCCTAATCGATCATGCCAAAGGCAATATGTGTCTGAATCCAAGAGATCTTCTCTTATGACATTATTGGATTCAATTGGTCGTATTGTACTGACATAAAGTCCACTAGATTGACACATAAGCTTATCTAAGATGCGCTTTCTTCCGCAATCATTAGAGGTAATGCAAATGAACTCTTTTCCGTTCTCAGTATGCGTTTCCGCATGGAATCCGTTGGCTCTTATATCTTTAAAGCTCAATAAGGTTCGATTTGCTTTAGGAGCGTAGACAGCTTCTGCGACTTTAATCAAGGTGCCATTTGGCAATAGGAATTGGGTCATTCCATGTAGGCCTCATCATATGGCCCTTGGGCCCTAAGCCCGCCCGACCCTTTTTTATTTAGGGTAGGGTATGGGTCACACAAATAAAGCCCGGCCCTACCCTACGGCCCGGCCCGACCCTAACCCGGCCCTAAAATTTATATTTTATTTTTGTTATTTTCTATTACATGTGTTATATGTATAAAACTATAGAAGTGTAGAAAATTATTTCAATCTGCCATATTAGGAAATGAGTCTTTTAAATTGAGCCATATTTTGAGAAGAAAAAAATAATTTTTTTTAAAGAATTAACCGTTAATTCGGCAAAAACGCCGCCGTTTTAATATAATCTTATGGGTATTTTAATATTTACCAATAATTACTGTTAACTAATTAACTGTAATAATTACAAAGCTATTATTTCAAATTGGACAATATATTCATGTAATACCAATTTTGAAATAAATCAAGTAATCAATATAACTAAAAATAATCAATTGGTCGAGTTGAAACCATTTTACCAATGTAATGTTAACTTCTTAATGAGCAAAATGGGGGACGAAATGGAATTTTTTAAAATGCACCGCTGGATGTTATTTTCATATGAATATATGTTAGTGGTAGAAATTTCAGCAATTTCCGCCTTCGTTTGGACCTCGATCTACCCGGTCAACTCAATACCCTAAATAGAACATAAAACAAATATGCTCTTAACCGGTCCTTGGCAATTCACTTTTTTCGATCTTTCAGCTCCCACACTCTCATGGGTAGGGGGTCTACTTATGGATGTCAAAATTCCGCAACGTTTGTCCGCGCATGGTGCCGCTCCCCTTAGGGAAGTTTGCTTGTGCAAAGCGTTGACCGCTCCGTTAGGTGCCTTATTCACGGCGGATCGGCCTAATTTCTTTACACAATACCTATCACTATTGTATAAACGTATAAGAATTTTCCGATTGATCGATTTTCATTTCAAAATTTTTGGATCGCACATAATCCTTATATGCCTATTAATGTAGTATAACTAGTTTATTAGGCTTGTTACCCTCCATGAGCAAAATGGGGGACGAAATGGAATTTTTTAAAATGAACCGCTGGATGTTGTTTTCATATGAATATATGTTAGTGGTAGAAATTTCAACAATTTCCACATTCGGTTGGACCTCGATCTACCCGGTCAACTCAATACCCTAAATAGAACATAAAACAAATATGCTCTTAACCGGTCCTTGGCAATTCACTTTTTTTGATCTTTCAGATCCCACACTCTCATGGGTAGGGGGTCTACTTATGGATGTCAAAATTCCGCAACGTTTGTCTGCGCATGGTGCCGCTCCCCTTAGGGAAGTTTGCTTGTGCAAAGCGTTGACCGCTCCGTTAGGTGCCTTATTCACGGCGGATCGGCCTAATTTCTTTACACAATACCTATCACTATTGTATAAACATATGAGAATTTTCCGATTGATCGATTTTCATTTCATAATTTTTGGATCGCACATAATCCTTATATGTCTTGTAGTGTAGTATAACTAGTTTATTAGGCTTGTTACCCTCCATGAGCAAAATGGGGGACGAAATGGAATTTTTTAAAATGAACCGTTGGATGTTGTTTTCATATGAATATATGTTAGTGGTAGAAATTTCAACAATTTCCGCATTCGATTGGACCTCGATCTACCCGGTCAACTCAATACCCTAAATAGAACATAAAACAAATATGCTCTTAACCGGTCCTTGGCAATTCACTTTTTTCGATCTCTCAGCTCCCACACTCTCATGAGTAGGGGGTCTACTTATGGATGTCAAAATTCCGCAACGTTTGTCCGCGCATGGTGCCGCTCCCCTTAGGGAAGTTTGCTTGTGCAAAGCGTTGACCGCTACGTTGGGCACCTTATTCATGGCAGATCGGCCTAATTTTTTTACACAATACCTATCAATGTTGTATAAACATATGAGAATTTTCAGATTGGTCGATTTCCATTTCAAAATTTTTGGATCGCACATAATCCTTATATGCCTATTAATGTAGTATAACTCGTTTATTAGGCTTGTTATTCTCCATGAGCAAAATGAGGGACGAAATGGAATTTTTTAAAATGCACCGTTGGATGTCGTCCGTATATGAATATATGGTAGTGGTAAAATTTTCAGTGACTTCCACCTTCGGTGTGTGTATTAAATATGTTCAATAAAAAACAATGAGTCTTTTATTACCAATATATATCATTAAGCCATATTTTGAGAAGAAAAAAATAAATTTTTTTTTTGTTAAACAAAATAAGGCCCTTTTTTGGCCCATTTCGGCCCTATTTGGCCATATTTGAGGGCCAGCCCGACCCGGCCCTTTCGGCCCTAACGGATCGGGCTTTTTGGGCGGGTAAGGGTTAGCATATTTAAGCCCTGGCCCGACCCTACCCGGCCCTAAATTTTGTTGACTTTGACTAGGCCCGGCCCGGCCCGACCCTAGCCCGGCCCATGATGACCCCTAATTCCATGTCCTTGAACTAAGCCTGATGGCCCAGCCATTGTAGTCACAGAGGAATGTGTAGGCAACATCTCTAAGAATAATTGCCTATGGCGTAGAATGATGTGCGTAGTCGCACTATCCGCAAGACATTGTAGTTCTCTAGAATCCATTCCTAAAAGACAAGCTCGTAATTAAAAGGGAGTCATAAAGAAAATAACTCAACTTTTATTAATAAGCCAAACAGAATTACATCATTGTTTCTTTGACCAAAGAAAATCTAATCCAATGAACTAGTTAATGCAATACAATGATAGTCGTCTAACTTCTTTTGGTAATTCCAATGCAGATGTGACCAGGTGAGTAGAGAGATGTCGGTGGAGCAAAGCTCACTTAAGTACCACTAATCTCAAAACCTTCCTAGACATCACACTTACATTGAGTACGCCTACTTTGAAGAAAGATTAAACCATTGGCATCTACTAAAAATAATATGGCAATTGCCTACATCTCTTGGAAAATAAAAAGACTTAATCAAAATCGCCAGTTTCTGGGTCTTGATCCTTGTAGTCTTCCACCCTTAGATCGAGATCGCCATCTTGATCTTCTTGTTCCATGTAATTTGCCTCCCTTGCTTCACGATACATCTTGTATGCGTTTGCAACATTCTGGGATGCTTTACGCGCCATTGCCCAATGTCCAGGTAGTCCATATCTGAGACAAGCATCTTTATGGTCAGGTTCCCTTGATCGAGGTGCTTTAGAAGCGTTTTGGGGATGGTTTCTTTTGTTGGTGGCGTCACCACCATAACCGGAGGCTTGGCCTCTCTCTCTTCATACGTTTACCACCACGGTTCTTTGCACGCCTATCTTGGCGGTTTCCTTCCTCTTTAGGGCGAGAATTATCCCTATCCTTAGGGTTTTGCTCCTTGTGACCTCTCTTAGGGGCGCGACTATAATTAGACTTCGGAATTGACTTGGCTCCCACAGGTCTAGAGTTATAGTTCTTCACAAGTATGTTATCGTGCTTTTCAGCCACGTTCATGGCACCAATAAGCTCATGAAATCTTGTGATGCATTTAGCATTGACATCAATCTGATAGTTCTTGACTACCATTAATGCAGAGACGGGGAAGGTAGAGAGAGTCTTCTCGATCAATATCGTATCAGTGATTTTCTGTCCACAGAATTCCATCAAAGACTTGATACGAAGTGCTTCCGAATTGTAGTCAAGTACAGTCTTGAAATCACAGAAGCGGAGGCTATGCCATCTTACTTCTAAGTTTAGAAGCAGGGAGTCACGAACGTTGCCAAAACGCTGCTCAAGTTCTACCCATAGTTTTCTTGGGTCTTCCTCATTAAGGTACTCATTCTGGAGCGCGTCATTCATGTGCCTTGTCATGAGAATGATGGATTTAGCTTCATTTGCCTCTCTTGTAGCTCTATTTGCTTCAAAAGCAGCAGCTTGTTGAGGAGTAAGCACGTCCTGACTTGGCTCTTGGATCTTACTCAGGATCCCATCAGCCTTAAGATGCTGGCGCACATCACGGACCCACTTGTAGTATCCTGCGCCTGTTGTCTCTAGTGGAGCGAAGCTCAACCTGTTCACGTTACTCATCCTGAAAAACAACAACAAAATAGGGTTAGTTTCGGAGCGAAAAAGCTACCACGAAAACAATAAAAATTTCTGAGCGTAGTCGCTTCCAAGAAAATCCGATTCCAAGAGAGGTTTTGGATTAGATCGAAACAACGATGTATGTGGTTGATCGTTTTCTTCTCAACAAACTCTAAGTTTGGAGGACTCTACAAGCTCCAAGCTTGGAGTGAGCAGGAACCCCCACAGTTCGGATTTTGGTCACCCCTATGAAGAAGAAAGGGGGTAGAAGAAGGGAGGTTGCAAGTCCCCGATAAAAAGAAGAGAAATTGAATTAAAAAAACTCTAAAAAAAAAAGGGAACTTTTAGAAAAAATACCTCTAAATAGGTCGTCGGATAAGTTGGTCGGAAAAAGTTGTCGGAAAGTGGCAGGAAAAGTCACCGGAAAGTGGCAGGCGGTGACCTGTCGCCAGAACTGCTGACGTGGCGAATCTGTTGCTGACGCGGCAGGGCTGACATGGCAGATCTGTTGCTGACACAGCAGGGCTGACTGGATGCTGACGCAGACGCTGACGTGGATCAGGTTGGGCTGACGTCAGTGGGCTTCAGGCTTGTAGTGATTCTGGGCCGTGGACTGCTGCTGCGCTTCTGGGTTGCTTCTGTTTCTTCTGGGCTGTGCAGATCTGACTGAAGCAGGGGCTGGAAAGTCAGGTGGCTGGTCTGGGTATCTTTTGGCCGGTTCCAGGTGTCTGGGATCGATGCGCTGCAGGTGGTGGAGTACGGATGTCAGAGGCGGAGGAAACAGTCTTGAATCGGGCAGAGGAGTTTCTGGTACTTCCGGGGGTCGGTTCGGTGTTTTTCTGGCCGGTTCTGGACTCCTGGAGTTGAGAGCTTCAAGGTGGGCAACGGAGGTTGTAGGGATATGAAGGCTACAAATTTAAGGTTTCAGGGTTAGGGCTTCGTGCTGATAACGTGTTGTAAGGAATTGATATTTGAGAGAGAATTGCTGTGTGTTCTCATTGTGAATAGGGGCCTCTTTATATACAGGATTACAAGGCATAGAATCTAAATTGTACAAGGAAAGATAATCATACAATCAATGAATATCTCTAAGATTCTCCAAGATTATCTCTAATTAAAATCCTATTACCACTAGGTCAAGTAACCTAGAGTTTGGGCTAAACACAAAGTAGAGATTTACTTAAACATAGATTGCATTCTTTATTATTTTCCTTATCTATTTTCATTTTCAATTTCACTACATATTCATTAAAGCATATATATATATATATAAGAACTAAAACTATGATTAAGATCATGTGACATCAAAATGTATGATATACATGTTTTTTTTTATTTTTTTTATTTTTTAAGAATAGATGATTTCATTACTTATCCATAGCCAAAAGGCACGTACATCAAATGCTGTCTTATACCAAAATCACATTTGGCACAAGCCGCCAAGCAAAGTGACAGGTAATGACCCTCATTGCTAACAAAATGCGCTCACTTATTTGAGCCTAAAAACCAAAAGGACCCAAAACCTTCACAACCTAACTATCCTTCATAGTAAAACTAGTCGCCTAGAGACCTCAATTGGTGTACAACTAGAGAAACCAAGAATTAAGTCGATAAAGACCATGCCTAATTGATAGGCTAAGAACTAGGACAAAAAAAGACTAGACCAAATAATGCACACAGGTGCGTCGAACGGGGGAAAGCCCACCTAGACAAAAATAGCTAAAAACTAAACTAAAGACTTGCAAGAAGCATAGCAAACGGCCCATGGCCCAAAATCATAACCCAACCCATCAAGGAGATCCACAGGCCCCAAACGAAGAGACCACCACCATAGATCTGCGTTGCAACCATCCAACACTGTTGCCCTGCTCCGACGACCGACGACGACTCCTTTCCATAGCCATAAAACTTAGAAGACAAGGCCAACGAACTAGAAAATGCAACACTGTGTCCATCACTGATTAGAGACTGCTGCCTCTGTGCACGATGCAACCGCATAAGAAATCGGTAGCTAGAAAGACGTCTCCACTTGCCCAGCCAACTTGCCACCAACACTCACCAATCAACAAACATAGTCCAGCCACCAGTGTCCTAGTCCTTCGATATGTCGATCACCCACCACCGCACAAAACCAGATCGGAAAGAGTAAGAAGCCCTCACTGTCCATCCAAAAGCCAGTCATGATCTCGTCCCACGCCCATCTAACCCGCTGCTCCTCTCGCAAGGTAGATCGGTCAGTCTGACGACGGCAGCCCAAAAGCGCGTCTCCAGACGGCTAGGAGGAAACTAGGGTTTGTTGCTTGTGGCTCTCAGCTCTCTATCTCCAATAGAGTTGTGTGATATATATGTTGAATATATATTGGTGAGTGAAAACAAAATAAATCATATTATGACCTAAATCTAAGCCTATTCATTATATTTGCAAGCAAAAAAAAAAAACTAGCAATTAAACAAAATATTTAAATAATTAATCATAAGGTACAAAAAATAAAATAAACATTAAGAAATAATGATTAATCTTCATTTTTTTTGCACAGCTAGAACACCAAAAAAAAAAAAGTTGAAAAAAAAATCACAGAATAGTTCATGTTATTTTCTTGTTGATTAGAAATTAATTTTTGAAACTCAATACCTTGTGTTTGATTTTTTTTTTATTGAAAAAGAGATTTATGTTGTCTGATTGATTAAGGAATGAATATGTAATTAAGATTTATAGAGTAATTATATCATTGAAATGACTAAGTTTTTTATTTTATAGATAATAGTTTGTTTGCAAATTATATGAGTGAGGTCATTTGAAGAACTTTAGTGAGGTTTAGTGAGTAAATTTAGTATTTGAAAATTTGATAGGAGGTGTAAAAAGTATAGGAGATCAAGTGAGTAAATTTAGAGGTTCTAATAGAAAAACTTTTATTTTAAAGATAATACTAGCCTTATTCTAAAAAAAAAAGAAAAGATAATACTAGCCTAATACAATTATACCCATGGCGTGTACATCTGTTTGGTAAAGCCCCTTCAACTGTCACTCATTTAGTTATTTATTTATTTTAAATTGTGTGCCTTCATCAAAGCAACTGACGGAGAGGGAATCAAGGAATCAGTGATTACCATCAATCAGCACAATTACGGATCAATCAGCATTTAGTATCATTAATGTAATCGATATTTCCGTTGTAATTCTATCCCTATATAAAGGAACTATGCAATGAAATGAGTAGATCAATTCCAATTGTCATTTCACTTAAACACGTTATCAGCACGCTCAGAGCAAATAGCCAAAAGGAAAAAATCCTAATTTTTTAGTTTCTTTCTGTTGAACAAAAAAACCCTAGAAAAAAAAAATATTTTCTTCTTTTTCTGCCGCCACCAACAACCAAAAAAAAAAAAAAAAAAATTTCTCCCCAGACCGGCCTCACCCCACGCCGATCCCAGCAGCAGCAGCCCATCTCAGACCGGCCTTACCTCCCTTCCCGGCCTCTTCCTTCTGCAGCCTGCAACACACCACCGGCCTCACCTCACTGGCCTCCTCCCCTGCGCACAACACGCAAGCCTCCAGCAACAAGCTGCCAGCACAGCCCGCACGCCTCCACGCACGCACGCCTCCAGCCTCGGTCCAGGCCCTCGACCCCATTGCTGTTGCTCCCCATCCCCACGAGGCATAGCCCCGACACCTGCGCCTGCCCTTCACCGGCTTGCAGCAGATCCTGCCTGCGCAGATCACTCTTGAGGCAGCCCAGCGCCCATGGCCTTCCGCCCCTGCGCCCGCGCCTGCATCAGCCCACACGGGCCTAGCGCCGCCTCCAGCAGCCCGCCTGCAACGACCTCCGCCTTCCTGCTGGCCCGCGCAGCCTCCACCTGCAAACTCACATCTGTAACCCAGAAGACGCAGAAAAGAAGAGAGCAAAAAGAAAGAGGAAGAAGAAGAAAAAAAAGAAACAAAAACGGTGTGACCCGGTCCAAAGAAAAGGACCCGGCCCAATTGTTAAAAAAAAAAAACAGAAAAAAAAAAGAAACGGGGCCCAAAGTAAAGGGGCCAGCCCAAAGAGCATACCCGGCCCAGACTGAAAAAAAAAACTCCGGCCCACTGCTGAAAAACACAACATTGTTACGCACGCCTGCATCAATACGCGCGTGTGCTAGGATCGTTTTGTTTTCTTGAAATCAAGTATGTTTTCTTTATTTTGTTTTTATGATTTTAATCAAGCATGTGAATTTTATTTATGTTTTTTATTTTTTAAGCATGCTTTATATTTCATTGTTCATGTTTTTTTTTTATTAAGCATGTTTAGTTAAGATAATTTTGATCATTTTAAGCATGCCTTGTTATTTATATAATTATGTTTAAGCATGCTTTATATTTTATTGCTTATATTTTTATTATGAATTGTTAAGCATGTTTCGTGATTTTTTTACGCATGATATATTATTGATATTAGTATGTGTAACACATATTTTGGTATTTATTTGTGAATTTTTTGAGCATGCCATGTAATTTATGTTTATATGCTATGTTTTATTTATTATTAAATGTGCTATTGTTATTTTTAGAATGTTATACAAAAAATTGCGGTTTGCCATGATAATGAAAATTCATGCGCATTATCCATACGCACTTATTGTGATAAAGCATTTTCACATAGCATCGAAAAAAAATGTGACCATTACAAATCTTGGTCTTAAAATCTAATTCACATTTTTGGAAAATAATTTACGTGGATGTCTTTATGACTGCGTAATTTATATATTCTCTCTTGTTTATGTAGATGGTTGATCCAACTCGACCTGAGTTTGACATTTTGGACTCAGAAGGACTTGAGTACCATCGTTGGGTTTCTGATGTGGAAACTACCTTTGTGGCAAAAGACTACACTGCCACCATTACCGACCCCAAAGATGATGAACTATCTAACAAGGTGAAAGCAAATGCCTTAATGTTTCTTAGGCGACATATTGATCCTAGCCTACGCTGGGAGTACCTTCAGTTGAAGACACCCAAAGAATTGTGGGATGCCCTTAAGGGACGTTTTGGGAACATTCATGACACTTTGCTCCCAGAACTGGCTGTTCAGTGGAATGGAATCCGCTTGCTTGACTACAAAAGGGTCAATGACTTCAACAAGGACATGTTGCGCCTAAAGACACGTCTCAATTTCTGTGGAAGGGAAATCACAGAAGATGATATGATCTACAAGACTCTTTCCACCTTTCCTACTTCAGCGCTTATACTAGCGGACCAGTATAGGCTGGAGTATGACAACAAAAGCATCACAACCTTCAATAAGCTGATCAGCCTACTGCAAGTGGCTGAGAGACATAAAAATGTTCTCTTGAAAAACAATGCCAGGCACACTGGGACAAAGAACATTCCCGAGGCTAATTATGGAAAAATGAAAGGTGGTAAGAACTCCAATGCAAAGGGGTTTAGACGTACTGATCCTTACCCACGTGGCAACAATGCACCACGTGAAAAGGGACATGGGGATCGTGGAAACAAGATGCAAAAGGAAAGAGTTGACAATGAACCATGCTATAGGTGTGGATTCATTGGGCATTGGTACAAGAACTGCCAAGCAAGTAACAGAGTAGCAGCCAATTACAAGAGGTATAGAGAGTCTAAAGAACAAGAGGCTCACTATATGGAAGAAGGAGGTCATGACCTAGACGTCAACCTTACAATTGCAGGCTTCAATGGCAAAGAGGAACTTGCTAAGTCAATGGATGCTCTCAAATCTTGACTGATCTGCTTTATTCATTTTATTTTCCAAAGACAGTTGTGAAGGCCTAATGCCTCATTTTTAATTAGACTACTACTTGGTCTTAAAGTTTATTTCAATAATGGTTTGATGAATTAGATTTATGAACATGACCTTGATTTGATTATCGTTGGCTTATTAATAAATTTTGAATTTTATTCTGAAGCACTGAATTTATTCAAATTTATTTACTACACATATTTACATGGTTCGAAATAGCACTATAAAGATGTAAAGCAATACATCTAGAAAAAAGAAAAAATTATTTGGATGAAAAGATTATCATTCTACATAAATACAAATACTCTAAAGAATATGAGATACGCTCTGTATGCACCAAGAGCTAATCGAACCTTGTTAAGTATCAAAGATATTCGTGCCAACAGTTATCATGTAAAAACACACTGTGAGAATGGAACTGAATACTTTTATATTACCTCTAATGAATGTGGAAGGAAACGCATTTTAGAGAAACTCATGAGTCAATCTAGTGGACTGTACCTCACTACGATTCGGATCATTGAATCCTAGATTGTCACCCATAATGAAATGTGGGACACTGACTCATACAGGCTTTGGCATGACCGCCTAGGGCACCCCGGTCGTGACATGATGATCCGTATTTCAAAAAACTCATATGGACATCCCTTCTTTCGAGTGAAACAAAAAATGGGACAAAAATCCGTCACACTGCAAGGTGTCGGTTCTAGTATTGCTCAAATGCAGTCATTGCTTTCTGAAGTACCAGAAGCTCTACCTCCCTCCCATTATGCCTCATTGACTATCTCAAAGGCACATCACTCGTTTTGCAAAGCCTGCTCTTTAGCAAAAACAGGATCGAGACCTTCCTATGCTAAAGATACAAAACAGAACATTCCATTCTTACCAAGGATACAAGGACATATCTGTGGACCTATCCATCCAGAATGCGGGCCATTTTAAGTACTTTTTGGTTCTGGTGGATACTTCGACACACTGGTCACATGTCGCTTTAGTGTCCACAAGAAATGCTGCAAAACTCCTAGCACAGATCATACGTTTAAGGGCTCACCACCCTGATCACCCTATCAAGTCTATAAGGCTTGATAACGCTGGAGAGTTTACATCAAAAGCATTTGATGAATATTGCATGTCTATTGGGATCGATGTAGAGCATCCTGTACCCCATGTGCATACACAAAATGGTCTCGCAGAAGCCACCATCAAAAGGCTACAGATGGTGGCAAGGGCATTGGTTATGCGCACCAACCTGCCTATATCTGCATGGGGTTATGCAATATTGCACGCAGCTTTACTTACTCGTTTCAGACCCACTGCTAGCCAACCATTTTCTGCGTACAAGTTGGTAACTGGATATGAGCCTGACATTTAATACTTACGCATATTTGGTTACGCAGTATATGTGCCTATTGCGCCCCCACAGCGCACCAAAATTGGTCCTCAGAGACGATTAAGTATTTATGTTGGATACGAATCCCCAACAATTATCCGCTATTTGGAAACCCTTGACAGGCGATCTCTTTACCGCTAGATTTGCGGATTGTCACTTTGATGAGACAGTCTTCCCGTCGTTAGGGGGAGATAGGAAAAAAGATTTTCCAAGGGAACGACAGGAATTGTCGTGGTTTGTCCCCACTCTGTCTCATTTTGATCCCCGCACTTCACAAAGTGAAAGTGAAGTGAAAAGAATAATCGATCTTCAGAACGTAGCAGATTCGATGCCTGATGCGTTTACTGATATCGTAAAAGTGACGAGATCACATATACCAGCTGCAAATGTGCCTGCAAGGTTAGAAGTCCCCAACAAGGGGCACGGTGCCGCAGATAGAGGCACTGCAACCACACTTAGTGGAGGTGTGGTTGAGGCCGTGGCTCCCCAAGGAAGAGGGGGAGGCCACTTGGTTCGATTGACACTCACCCAAGGAAGAAGAGGGCGAGTAAGGCACAAACCAATCATCAATGTATAGAATCCCTCTCATGAGATTGTCTCTGATTATAGTTATGTCCATGAATCATTACTGGAGGACGCTCCGATGTTAAAAATGATTCCAGAGAACAAAGAAATCTCAGAGGATTATGAGAGTGCGTATGAGTTGATAGAAAGATCTTCCATACACATTGATGATATATACTGTTGCTCAAGGAATCATAGAGCACGATGATATCGAACCACGCTCTGTTGCAAAATCTCAACAAAGAGCAGATTGGCCTAAATGGAAAGAAACAATCCAGGCAGAATTAGATTCTCTGACAAAGAGACAGGTATTTGGTCAGGTAGTGCTAACCCCACCAAGTGTAAAGCCTGTAGGACATAAATGGGTCTTTGCCAGAAAGCGTAATGAGAAGAATGAAGTCCTGAGGTACAAGACTCGCCTTGTGGCGCAAGGTTTCTCACAACGCCCTGGAATTGACTACTAGGAGACATACTCTCCCGTAATGGACGTTATAACGTTCCGCTACTTAGTTAGCTTAGTAATTTCCGAAAGACTGGAAATGCAGCTCATGGATGTGGTTATTACATATTTCTATGGGGATCTAGATTCAGAGATATATATGAAAGTGCCTGATGACCTTACATTACCCAAGTCAAGTGACTCTAAACCACGGAGTGCGTTTGCAATTAAGTTGAAACGCTCACTTTACAGAATGAAACAATCCGGGCGGATGTGGTATACCCGCCTAAGTGACTACTTGATTGGGAAGGGATATAAGAACGATGAAGTATGCCCCTGCGTATTCATAAAGAAAACAAGTTCCGGATTTGCAATTGTAGCTGTATATGTCGATGATATGAACATAATAGGTACTCTTGATGAAATAAGAGAAACCGCGAGCTACTTGAAATCCGAATTTGAGATGAAGGATCTTGGGAAAACTCGATTCTATCTAGGCCTTGAACTAGAACACCGAGTTTGTGGAATACTAATCCACCAGTCTGCGTATGTCCAAAAGTTAGGCGATATAACATGGACAAAGCGCATCCTGCTAGCACTCCCATGATCGGTCGAAGCTTGGATGCAAGGAAAGATCCATTTCGTCCAAAGGAAGATGACGAAGAGGTGTTGGGAGCTGAAATTCCCTATCTAAGTGCAATAGGCGCATTATTGTACTTAGCCCAAAATACTCGACCAGACATTACATTCTCAGTGAACTTGTTAGCTAGATTTAGCTCAGCGCCAACGCAGCGTCACTGGAATGGTATCAAGAACATTTTTCGATACCTAAAAGAAACCATTGACTTGGGACTGTTCTTTCCCTACAGAGAGACAAGAGTGACCGCAGATGGAACTGCAATCCCTAAAGGAAATGTTGATGGCGAAAGCGCCACTCCCTACACCGAAACGCCACTCCCTACACCGAAACGCCAAATGACGTTTTGGTTGGTTTTGCTGATACTGGGTATCTCTCTGACCCACATAAAGGTCGTTCCCAAACTGGTTATGTATTTACCAGTGGGAACACGACGATATCTTGGAGATCAACCAAGCAAACCCTTGTGGCTACCTCCTCGAACCACTCAGAGATCATCACTCTACATGAGGCGGTTCGTGAGTGTGTACGGTTAAGAGCTATCATCACACATATTCGAGGGACTAGTGGTTTGAGTTCTACCACTGAAGAGCCTACTTGCATTAATAAAGATAATGCAGCTTGCATCGAACAGATGAAGCTAGGGCATATCAAGGGTGATAATACAAAACACATATCACCAAAGTTTTTCTACAATCAGCAACAACAGGCCCTCCTCAAGATTCAAGTGAATCAAGTAAGATCTGAGGAGAATATGGTAGATTTGTTCACCAAATCATTGCCTAAGGCCATATTTGAGAAATATGTGAAAAGCATAGGAATGCGAAGACTTTCCAAGCTCCCCTGATTAATGTAAGTATCAGGGGCAGGTGTAGACGTCAGGGGGAGTCTAACACACACATGTCATCCTCAAATGTAAAAGGTGCGTTGTGCTCTTTTCCTTCGACCAAGGCGTATTTTTTGTCCCACAGGGTTTTTATTGTTACTTGGCAAGGTTTTTAGTGAGGCAACAACTCATGCACCATTTCGCTTTGACTTGGCACAAGGGGGAGTGTTAAAGGAAAAACATATTGTGTGCCTTCATCAAAGCAACTGACGGAGAGGGAATCAAGGAATCAGTGATTACCATCAATCAGCACAATTACGGATCAATCAGCATTTAGTATCATTAATGTAATCGATATTTCCGTTGTAATTCTATCCCTATATAAAGGAACTATGAAATGAAATGAGTAGATCAATTCCAATTGTCATTTCACTTAAACACTTTTGTGCTATTTATTTATTTTAGGATTAATTTTAGTTTACCTATTCCAACTTTAGGCCAGTCTTCATGTTAGTCCCTCTTCTTTTAATTTCATCAAGATTGCCCCTGTACTTCCAATTTTAATCAGCCGTGTCCAATTTTCGAAACTCCATCCAAATATTCTGTCAAGTGATGACGTGGCAGTTTCGGCGGGCCCACAAGAAGGGCTATAATGGATAATTTGCATTTCATCTGACCCATGCCTCACTATTTCTTCCTCCTCCGTCTTTGTTGACCACATTGACCCCAAACCCTAAATTCCTCAGATGACTAAAACGACCCCGGTTTTGTCTCCTTCCGATTGCAAGAAGAGCAAGTCGATCGGACGTCGTGGTCTCGGCAGTGGAGGTTGAGGGACTTGCTGCGGCGGAGCAACAACGAAGGCGTGAATCGGCCCATTCGAGATTCCCGAGAAGTTTCGAAATGGTTAGGCTGCGATTCCTGAGAGCTCTCTGCAATTCCTCTCTCTCTCTCTCTCTCTCCAATTCTCACCCGGCCCACGCCAAATTAATTTCAATCTTCTCGAAGTTGTTCATGTCGGGTCGGAGATTGGGCCGTGGGTGGGAGAGTATGGTTCTTCTTTGGCTACCCCGTCTCTTGCACTCTTCAAAATTTCGCACATCTTGAGATTCATGCTTCAATGACGCAAAGGCAATCTTCACTGTTGTGACTATCAGCGTCTTGTTCTGATCATCCTTGGCCTAACCCAGGTCCATATCTTCGACTTCTATGTACCCTACTCTCGATGTGGGTGATCGTGCTTTAGCACATCGAACCATCATCGCTTGATCAGAATTTAAGTCCAGCCACCGAAACCATCATCGCTTGACCAGAATTGGCTATTGGCCGAAACGATTCATGTGGAAATTTCAGTATAGAGGGTTTGTTGCTAGCAGCTTAGCTGATCTAGATGCTTCTATGCTCAAACTCAGACCCAACGATCATTATGATCTTTCCGATGAGTCGTACGGTTTGTGAGTCATCGAGGCTGAGGGATGTGTCTCCCATTGGTAAAGCTGAGACCTTTAGCTCGAAATCACCAGAATGAGCAGAGCCCAGATGATAAATGAGGTAGAATTTGATACCCAAATCAAATTTGAGGCTTTTGTGAAGAAATTAGAAGAACCCATATGAGGAATTGGGTAGAATTGACTAACCAAATCGGAGTTTGAGGTTTTTCTGAGGTAAACCAGATGAGATTTTGTGCTACCCAAGGACTGTTCGTGTTTTCTTGTGGAAATTGTATTTTCTGGGTTTGGGATCAGAGGAGAAAGAGAGAGAAAGATAGAGAAAGGGAGATGTAAACAAAGTGGTAGAGAAATCAAGAGGGAAACGTTGACCAGGGGTATTACAGGAATTTAGCTATTTTGTCTCTTGCCACATCATCACTTGACGGACAATTTGGATGGAGTGTGAAAGATTGGACACGGCTGATTAAAATTGAGAGTGCAGAGGTAATTTTGATGAAATTAAAATAAGAGGGACTAACATGAAGATTGACCTAAAGTTAGAGTAGGTAAACTGAAATTAATCCTTTATTTTAGTAAGAGTATTTTGAGTGATCCATATTTGAGTGAAATCTGACTGTTTTTCTTATAAATATAAGTAGATAGATATTATGTAAGTGCATAATTTCTTAGTAGATAGAGCATTCACATCTTTTTACGCCCAATAATTTCTTAGTACTACATAAGTGCATCATATATAATTGTCCTTTCACTAGTTCATTACAAATATAGTACGACAATAAGAATCGTTACGTAGAGTACACTACAAAGACCACCCTTAACAAAAGAGCAAACTACCTAACACACCTACCTTTTAAAATTAAGTGCAAAACAAGGAAAACTCGATCTCCGAAGAGGATTAAATGAGACAACAAATGTCTATTTTTCCTACTAATCTCTTCACTAAAAAAAAAAAAAAAAAAAAAAAACTAGGCCCATCATCATTTCTTAAAAAATTGAAGAAGGCCCATTATAAAACTAAAAATAAAAAATAGAAGCCCAGAACCCAAGTACGTCCACACAAAACCCAAAATGCTGTTTTGAGTTTTGCAACTCTTTAATTTAGGGGAGTGAAATTTGCACTCCTAAAATTGTAATCTGCACTCCCACTTTCTACATTTAATATATTTTATGTTTCTTACAAATTCACTTTCCGTTTTGCCCTGCTTCCAAGCCAAAAACACCAAAACGAAAACGGCACTGATCATCTCGTCTACAACATTAAACAGTTGTTAGTTGCAAATCTACGTTAATGAAACCTCATCTCATGCAAATCTATGTCATGAGCCTCTTTTCTTTTTTATGAGAGACTACGAGTTTATTTATTGAATTAAAGGGAGAGGCAAATAATCTGAACTTGTTAAATGGATCAGTGAACCTCTTCAAACATCTTTATTGAAAATCCAGATCTGACATCAATGGGTCCTCGTAGAAGAAGAAGAAGCATCATCAAAACCCCAACTCAAACGCTCCAGCTTTAAAAAACCCACAAAACCAGGCCAGAAGCTAATAAACAGTATCTTCAACCCCAAGACTCGGTCTTTTGGGAATTTCGTTTGGTAATGGCTACTGATTCTTAGACTCCATACCACAGATGTAGAAGAAGCTGATAGCATTGGCTCTCTTCTCTGTCCACGTCCCCATTTTCCCTTCCTCCAAGGTCCCTAACTTCCCTGACCCCTTTTGAGCTCCCCACAAAGTTGACAACCGAGCAGAGCTGGGCTCAGGAGCTCGCTCCGCCCCATCTGTAGAAAGCACCTCTCCCTTCTCGCAAGACTTGACAGTTAACAGTAGGATGGTTCAAGTGGAAATTTGGAAACTGATTTTAGCTTTTTCACCAATGGGTCTTCCTCTGTCTTTAAAGGAGGAGGACTGCCCTCTAAAGATTATCTCAACCATGACGAAGCCACTGAGGAATTAGGATGTGGGTTTAAGGGTCAAATGATAGGATTGAGGTGGGAAGTTCTTTCTTTTCTGGGAATAATCGTGGAGCTGGGGGATGAAGATGAAGATGAAGACTTGAAAAAGACAAGTGGGGTTAGTGTATCCAGGTGAGAGAAGAATTTGGTGTTTTATTCTGAATGGAGTATAAGGGCAAAATAGGAAGTACAACATATAAAGCCATATAATATATTAAATTTAAGAAGTGAGAGTGCAAATTACAATTTGGGGAGTGCATATTTCACTCCCCATTTAATATCATTTTATGAGGCATCCTGATTTAAGACTTATATGGACAGCTTAATTACATGCTAATCACTCCTCTCTTTTCCGCCATGGGACAGTTGAGGTGGTGTAAATTGAGAAAGGATATAAAAAACGAGTAGGATTATGATATGTACTGATCAATAAGAGTTGGATAACTTGAACTATTCCAAAACAGAAACTTTCCTTCATTGATGTTCAATTTGAATAATGATTGCACAAACAAGTAGTACATCTGTTCGTCGGGAAAAAAAGTTACCACTGATGTCATAAATATAACAGCTGCAGTATTAGTTTGTGTATATATTTTAGGAAAGCTTAGTATAAATCTTGCCGAATAAAAGACCTATAGAATATTTTTTGTCTGAAATCTCTGGGTTCTTGCCTTCAGCAAGATTCTTGACGTTCATGGTGGCGTTGATACTAACAACCAACGGCTCATCCTTCGTTACCCACCAACTTCCAAGCTTTACCTTAACTGGTGCTTTTATTGCAACAAGCAAAGGGATCTTGTCGTTGTTCTTCAACTTCGATGCAAGTGAGTCACCGGAGCCTGCTGCCCAATCTTCTTTTTTCAAGTCCCCTTTGAGATCGATTTTAATCATTGTCACGTTCTTTTTGGGTTGAAAGATATTTGGGATGGTCCCGGAACAAAGCGTGACATTTGAGTACGAGACTTGGACCGAGTTGTCCTTCGGCTCCTTTCCTTCTCCGTATGTGATTTCGATGTACTTGTTGGGATTGTCAGCTTTTGCAGTGATCTCAAGGTGTGACTTGAGGCTGAAATCGTCGCTAATGTTGAAGGATTTGACTTCAAATTTATCGATGCTGAATTTGGGTGTGTGAGGCTTGATTATAAAGTAGGCAAGAACGATGCCACCGATAATCAGCACTAGGGTTATGAACAAGCAGCAGCAGCAACAACAATACACCTTTAAGCAACTGCAGCCACCTCTACGACTGCCTGCTCCAGGATGGCCATAACGAGGAACGTTACGGCCATAGGGTCCAGGAGGCGGGTAGGCACCTGGTGGCGGGTTGTAAGGCCCTGGGTGCATGATGACGGATCGGTAATTATGATATGTTATTAACTTATTAGTCGATATGAGTACGTACGTCTGTAGGTTTAAACGTACGTGAAGAAGAAGAAAGAGATTTAGACTCCTCCTTTCTTCCTCCTCTTGGGTGTGGGTGATGATCAGCTTAATTCGAGATCACGGGGGGTATTGTGATGCATGTGGGGATATATGATGGATTAAGTTTCCATTTATTGAGGACTTAATTTGTTACATATGTGCGGGTATCGTCAAACATGGACTTGCTAGCTATAAACCACTGGCAATGTATGCATTTGGGGTATTGTAATTGTACGTCAACCCGAGTTTTACTCGCTCGACTCTCTAGATTAGGCTCCCATATATTGAAATGAATCTTCGGTACAATCCATCGATCTAGTATTAATCACACAAGCCTATAAGCCCTGCATTCGGAAAAACCAACTGTTTGGCATCCCTTTAATTTGCTCCTGACCTGAACACAACACGGCCAAAATATGCCTAAGCCGTTTCAAATCCCATTTTTCTTGAATTGTTCCAACACAGCTCTGAATAATGAAACATGATTTTAAAATTTGCACAAGCTAACAAAGCCAAAAGTCTTGGACAGACCTTTTTGGACTTTGAAAAGAAAAAGCAAAAAACTGGTTGCCAATAATCCTGGTTATGACCGGTTATAATTATATTCTCGCACAAAAAAAAAAAAAAAGCACAAAAAAAATTCAAGAATAACATTTTTTATGAAATGAGACAAAATATCTAAAGCAAGGAGACAAAGCTATGGTATGGCAACCTAAACCCTCTAAATACAACCACCTCCAATTTTTTTTTTCTTTTTCCATGAGACCATTGCCTCGTGCCTATATGTATGTAGAGGCCTGATAAATTGCTTTAAATATATTTATATAATGTGGTGAATGCCCAAAACATAATGGTAGTGTAGCCCATTGGTGTTGTATAATGCTTACCGACTGACATCTGGGGTTCCCCATATGGTCAATACTAAATTCCACTTAATTTCTTTTTTTTTTTATATGAAAAGAGTATAATTAAAGACGGAAACCTCTATGACAACCGTGATTTACAATATCAAACAATAAATCATTTGACGCATTTCTCGGAACTGAATTAGTCCACGAAAAACCATCTAAAGAGGAATGTCCTTAATGTGCTATTGCATCAGCTACAAAGTTAGCTTCCCTGAAGACATGTATGAATGAAATGAAGGAGAAGCTGGTTTCTTTCTTCTTGTTTTCTCTTCTTTATTTTTTTTCCTCTTTCTTTTTCATTTTTTTTCTTTTTGCACTGTTTAGATAAAATTCTAGATTTTTTAAAAGAAAAAAAAATTATGTCCTTGTTATAACATGGAGCTCATATTTGTAATTCGCCTTGGGTCTTTAAAATTTCAGGTCTGGAATTGAAGCAATCCAACAATCACAATATATATTCTTCAATATTTTATTGGATTATACAATTTGCAGCCTTGTGTTTCTCCTTGCCAAATTTAAACAATTCTTTTTCTCAACATGCATAATCACTTTACTATCAGCCTCTTTCTACACTCGAAACTCTACCCTCATAATTATACCTGATGAGCCTCCATAGAGGAAGTCATACTATTGCTAATGTTATTAGATCTTTTTTAGTTTGGAAAAACATTCCCCCAAATTTTATTCTTTATTCTTTATGTACTTTCTTCTGATTGTAATTTCGCTAAGTCTTGAATAAAGAGTTGACAATTTTTCCTAAAAAAAAAAAAATTATATGCATTATCAGATATTAGAACCCTACGTTGAAACGATCAGTTTTTCATTTTCCTGAAAGGTTTGGACTACTTACAACAGTAGAAGAAGTTAGCTTATACATATTCAAAAAACTATAGGCCACCCAAATTGGTGATGGAAGAGCTAGAATAGTAGATTACAGAGAAAGACATGTATTATTGATCGATCACAATCACAATGATTACATAAGGTATATTTGTCGAGCCTCTTAAGTGGGTTTGGTATTATTGACGAACTGTCAATATTCTTTTATTAATTAAGATTTAATATTCCGTATTCCATAATCAATATTTAATATTTGGGCTAGATACTGTTTAGTATCCTGTGGTTTGAGCCTAACATCGATTCAGTCCATCGACTTTCAATTTCATCAAAAAAACCATTGCATTATCAAATCTCATCTAATAGGTCATTCCGTCAATAATCTGTCAATTGGAGCCGTTAACTCGCTGACGAGGCATGCCCCCATGTCAGATCATGTGGGGCCCACCTATCAAGCAAAATTTTAAAATTGCCCGTGCCTCTCTCCCATTTCCAGAAGAACTCGGCTTGCCCCTGCTAAGGCCCAGGCCACAAAGAGAGAACCACCACCTCTTCTGCAATGTCCGCCACTCCGTCTCCGACCTCCGACTATCCCAAGACGCCAGACGTTCTCTACGCCTCCATCTCTAGTCTCATACCCATAAGACTCGACTCCTCCAACTTCACCATTTGGAAGTTTCTGATGACCACCATATTCAAAGCTCACAATCTCCTAAGTTAAGTCGACGGCTACATCATGCTGCCGGAGAAGTTCCTCCCAAACGATGCTGGAGAACCGACGGCCGCGATCAGCTCGCCGTGTATAAAGTAACCCTACCCAACTTCCCACTTCACTCTCTCTCTCTGCTTCAATTTCCCCAACCCAGAAAACCCTAATCCCATAAGGAATTTAGGGATCGATCTGCGTTGAATTTTGTGACGGAAACAATGGGCGATTATGAGTTTGATTTTCAGGGTTGAATCTCCTCTCGGAGGTTTCAGATCTTGCTGGCTTTGATTCCAACACACGGGCTTCTTCTTCTTCTTTGAAATCTTGGGATGTTGCAATTCAGATGTTGATGGAGTTCAAGATTATAAAGAAGAAAGGATTGCTGGCCGCACATTTGGAGAAGACCTTCTTCATTCCCAAGAAGAAAAGGTCCAATCTTTCTATTTATGTTTCTAAGATGACTGACTCGTTGGCTTTCTGTATACCCGCACATTGAATTGGGTTGTTGTGGTCCTTTCAGTTTAACCAAATTAAACATTCATGTGTGGTTTCTTATATCCAATTGATGACAAACTTCCTCTTTTGGTTTTGTTTCTTTTTCTCGAGCTCTGTGCCATCTCTTGTCTTTCAGTAGAGACTTCCAGCAAAGAAGAGATCATGAATTTCAAAGCGGTACATTCTTGAGACGACTGTAAGAGATTGGGTAAGAATAGATGTATGTTCTGATTAGTATTTACTACATCGTTAGTTGTTCTCTTTCTCATCAAACTAGCTTCTGATTTCAACACTACTAATTTCGAGCCAAATTATGCAGAGACAAAGAGAAGAGTGCAGAGTTTCGAGCCAAAGCCGAGTTCTTCTGGAGCTGGGAGAGAGGCAGGGCATGAGCAATTTTAAAATTTTGCTTGATAGGTGAGACCCACATGATCTGACATGGCATGCCTCGTTAGTGAGTTAACGGCTCCAATTGATGGATTATTGACGGAAGGACCTATTAGATGAGATTTGATAATGCAGGGGTGTTTTTGATGAAATTGAAAGTCGAGAGACTGACTCGATGTTGGGCTCAAACCACAGGATACTAAACAGTATTTAGTCCTTAATATTTTGTAGTTTAGTAGAATTTTGTTTCCTATTATATTTAGTTGATTTGCAGGCATGATGTATCTTTATATATACCTCTACAAGAAGAAGAATAAAACAACCTCCCTATAGCAAAAAACCCTAAGCGTCGTCATCAGTAGTGACCAACATCATTCGTCTCCAACCGGTGTGCACCGCCGTAATAAGTACCATTGTGTCGTCCTAAATCATCTTCTCCAGTCATGGTACATGGTAATATTCTGGTGTGGAATTGCAGAGGTGTGGTTAACCGTGAAATGCAGCACGCTCTCATTGATTTGGTGCCAACCAAGCGGCCGAGTTTTATCTTTCTTGTTGAGACCCTTGCTCAACAGGACATCATTGATTGTCTCCAAGGCAGATTAGGTTTCCAGGGTAACTTATGTTTTCCTCAGGAAGATGGGTCACATGGTATTGCCTTACTTTGGAATGCAGATTTACATGTTAATTAGTCTACGCACATACTCATCCAATCACATTGATGCTGATATTTCTGAACATGTGGGTGCACCTGCAATATGGAGATTTACAGGCATATATGGGGTCGCAGCTAGAACAGAACGACATCAAACTTGGGACCTAATTGAAACCCTTGCTGCTGAGGGGTGTAACCTACCATGGCTTATGGTGGAAGATTTCAACGAGATTTTAAGCAATGCAGACAAGTCTGGGGGTGTGCCTAGAGCTGCTGCTCCTATGTTGATGTTCACGCAAACAATGGCCAATTGTGGTATGATAGACATGCGTTTTGTGGGAAGTAGATTCACTTGGTCAAATAAGTTCACTAATTAAGGAAAGGTTGGATCGAGGTTTCCAATGTGAGCAATGGAGAAGGAGGTTCCTATACAGCAGGGTTATTACCTTGAATCCCTATGTCCGCTTCTAGTTGAGGTGAGGGAAGAGAAAAAGAACTCCAAACGGGCACAAAAACGCTTTCGTTTTGAAGAGATGTTGCATGGAAATGATCAATGTATGGACATCATCAAGCAAAATTGGTTGCGTCCTCTCACTGGTAATGCTCTTCAACAGTTGGGATAGAAAATTCAATATACTGGTGAGAGGTTATTTGAATAGCATAGTGTGGAGTTTGAGAAGCAGAAGGTTGAATTGCATGTGTGGTGCAAGAAAAGCTCAATGACATAATGAAAACACCATATTTTCTTGAACAATATGAGGAACAAAGAATCCTCCATGTCAAACTGAGCCAGCTTCTGGCTCAGCAAGAAAAATATTGGAGACAACGTAGTAGAGCTATGTGGCTCAAAGATGGAGATCGTAATTCAGCTTTCTTTCATAGAAAGGCCACTAATAGACGCACTAGGAATGCTATTAAGGGCTTGAAGGATAATCAAGGTGAGTGGCAAAAACCGACCCCGTCATTGTACAGAGGCTATTATTGAATTACTACAAGAATGTATTCACTAGCAGCGGTGCCAATTCGGAGGTCATTAATGAGGTGATTTCGGCCACTACTCCAAAGGTTACTACGGAAATGAATGAAGCCCTTCTTCAACCATAAACTGAGGATGAGATCAAAGCTGCATTGTTTCAGATGCACCCTACAAAAAGCCTGGGACCTGATGGTATGTCTCTGTTCTTCTTTCAAAAATATTGGCATATTGTGGGTATAGATGTTTGTGTTGCTATCAAAATATTTTTGGAGAAAGATGAAGCCTGGGCTGATTCAAATTTTACGCACCTGTGTTTGATTCCTAAAATTCAAAACCCTACTGAAGAAGCTCACTATAGGCCTATAGCACTCTGTAATGTTCTTTACAGAATCTGTTCAAAAGTTGTTGCAAATAGTTAAAGAAATGCTTGCTAGAGATTATTTCACCTTTGCAGAGTGCTTATGTCCTGGGAAGACTAATCTCTGATAACACCTTAGTGGCCACAGAAGCAGCTCACTTTATGCACAAGTTGACAACACAGGAGGAGGGTTTTTTTTTCTCTGAAACTTGATATTAGCAAAGGCTATTAGAGGCTTGAATGGAGTTTCTTGTATGCTATGCTAGTTAGATTGGGTTTTGCATGCAGGAGCATGGATTGACATGATCATGAAATGTATCATGTCAGTTAGTTATGTAGTTTTGGTTAATGGTGAGGTGACCCAGAAAATTCTTCCAACAAGAGGCATTAGGCAGGGTGATCCCTTATCACCCTACCTCTTCATTATTTGTGCCGAGGGACTATCATCTCTGATTACTCAATCCGTTAATCAAAGCCTTATTAAAGGTTTGAAAATGTGCTCACCCCTACTTTGCACCATCTATATTTTGCTGATGATAGTTTCTTGTTTGAAGCTGCTACTGCCACTGAATGATTACAAGTTAGACAACTGCTAAATCTCTATGAGCAAGCTTCAGGACAGAAAGTCAATTTCCAGAAAAGCAGTGTGGTTTTCAGCAGAAATGTACCTGCACTTGTTCAGGCTAATTTGTCGGAATTTTGAAAGTGCAATGTGTAGAGGAACATAATCGATACTTGGGTCTCCCACTTCGGGTAGGTCAATCCAAGTTAGCCATTTTTGCATACCTGAAGGAGAAACTCAGTAAGAAGCTTATTGGGTGGAAAACCAAAATCCTTAGCTCGACGGGTAAGGACACTCTTATCAAGCCATTGGCTCAAACAATGCTGTTATATACTATGAATTGTTATCTATTGCCTAAAGGTTTGTGTGATGAGTTGCATCAATTGTGTGCATCTTTCTTTTGGGGTGATACGAATGAGAAAAAAAAAAAGATTCATTGGTGTAGTTGGGAGAGATTATGCCTTACGAAACAAGGTGGCATGGGGTTTAAGAATCTATATGCTTATAATCTTGCCATGCTTGCGAAACAAGGTTGGAGAATTGTTACAAATCCGGATTCTCTCATTGCACAGTTGTACAAAGCTCGTTATTTTCCCATTGCAGTTTTTGGGAGGCCGAAATGGGAGATGCTCCATCCTTCTCGTGGATTATGAATGGTAGACCGGTGTTGCAAGCGAGTGTGAGGTGGAGAATTGGGGATGGCACCTGTGTGAACATTTGGACGGATAGATGGCTACAAAATGGTTCTCTGCTATAGCGACTTGACCACACGGATTGTAACATGGTTGCAAACTTAATCAATTCTCATCATCGTACATGGATCCCTTTGATTGTGCATTCTCTTTTCAGCCCGGATATTGCTAGTTGTATCTTAGCTACACCGCTGAGTCGACATGCCATCCATGATAGATTGTGTTGGAGTCCAAAAAAGAGAGGTCATTTTAAGGTGAAGACAACATATTGGATTGCCCGTGAATCTGTACTCGAAAATGTTCTGACTAGTACTTCGAGTGGAGATCCCTTTAGTATGTTGTGGAAGACTATATGGAGAGCAAAGGTTCCTGGTAAAGTGCATATATGCATTGGCGAGCTGCAAACAATCTCTTGCCAACAAGAGCCTGTCTAACAACAAAGGGATACACAGGTGATACCAGCGGCGTCCTTTGTAGTCAGAGGTTAGAAGATGTATCTCATATACTGTGCAAATGCCTTATTTCAGTTGAGCTCCTATCTTCCCCTCTTCTTAATCTCCAGCAACCCTTGCTACCTTCTATAAACTTCAAAGAATGGCTATTGGATTGTGCACTGAATCTGAATCTTGCTACCTTTGAAAAGTTGATGATGGTCTTATGGTCTGTGTGGAAGAATCGAAACAGTAAACTCTGGTATGTTGTGGCTCAAACAGCACCTAATATTCTTCTATACTCCATGGCTTGGTTGGAAGAGTTCCACAAAGCTCGTGATGTGCACAATAACACGGGTAGTAGAAGTATTAAGCAGCCTTGGAAACGGGCAACTGAGGGCCAAGTTAAGTTGAATGTGGATGGATCTTTCATTCTAGGCATGCAAAGAGGAGGTACATGCGGTGTCATTCGAGTTGAGCAAGGTCTCTTTATTGCATCTTTTGCCCGTACTATGCCCCATGTAGCCTAGGCAAAACAGTCAGAGCTCTTAGCCATTAGGGAGGGTCTTGATATAGTTCGATCACTAAATCTGCAGAATGTCACTTTAGAAAGTGACTGTTTGGAAGCAGTACAATTGATCACTCGTGAGGACCACGACTGTGATGAGCAAAGAGCTGTGTTGGATGACATTGCTGTCTTTATGACTGCACTTCCAGGTGTAGAGATTAAGCATGCCTCTCGTACTTGTAACAATGTGGCACATAGATTAGCTGCTATTGCTTTTGAATGAAACCAGCATGAGGTCTGGTTTCATGTACCGCCAAACTCTATTACTGATGTACTCTAGCATAACCTAGCTCATGCTGCTTAATTTCTCAATAAAACTCTGCAGCCTCTTATTCAAAAAAAAGAAAAGAAAAGAAAAAAGAATAAAACACTACAAAATTATTAGATTATTAGTTTTTCATGGTATCAGAGCGTGGTTAATGTTAACTCACAAGACACCACTCTCCTTCCCGAATTTCGAATCCCGGATCTCGAATCCCTGATTCCGAATCCCGTATTTCGAAGTTCGTTCAAAATACATATCCCATATTCTGAAGTTAGAAAATCTCATTACATTCTGCTGTAAACACAAATATCGAATATCAGACAAATCCCAAAACCAAAACCAAAAAAACAAAAAAAATGATTGAATCCCCTAAATTCGACTAGTCAAAAATCACCATTCAACCAATCGGCTTAACCCGAATTTCAAAGTTCGTTCAATCATGGATGCTAACGGAAATTCCATCATTCCTCCAAAAACACTTCCATCAACATCATCCACATAAGAATCAGTCCTACCAGTTCCAACTGTTCATGTTCAATACGATAAGAATAATTCACCAGTTTCTTTGGATGTTTCTTTTCATGAAGATGAAGCATACTTTAAAGGAAAAGTATGTGATTCTTCTCTTCAGGAGAAGAATGGGTGTCTAGAAGAGAATTCTCAGGATGTTTTCTTTGAAATCAAAGAAGTAGAAGAAAGATTGATGCATCAAAGAGATCATTAATACCATTAGAGTATTTATGTCTTTGGCGGCCATCTATGACTGGTTATTACAACAGTTTGATGTTAAGAATGCATTCCTACACGGAGAACTAGAAGAAGAAGTCCACATGGACATGCCGCCGGCCAGGAAGCCAGTCAGTGGCGTAGCCAGAAATCCTATCAAGGAGGGTAAAGAACATGATCAAAATAGCTCACTAACCTTACATACAAAAGAATTGAATTTTCATGGTAAACAATAAATGATAGTTTTATGGTTTTTTTTATATGTTTGTTGCTTAATTTGTTGGAACTTGGATGGTTTACTAAAAAGTAAACAAAAAATAATGGAAAGTCACAAAATTTGAAAAGAAGTAGAGAGGTCAACGAAGGCTTTACAAGTTATGTAAAACTAGAAATATCAAATAACTGATCTTAAAAGCTAAAGCGATAGGGGTCAATTGACCCTCCTCGATCACCCCTAGCTATGCCCGTGAAACTAGTGCAACCCTTCTAATGTGGGTAAGGTTTGTAGGTTGAGGAAATCGTTGTATAACCTAAAATTTTCGCCAAGAAGTCTCGGAAGAATCTTGGAAGCAAAGCTGCTGTGGCTACCTCAGAAGTGTCTCAAGATCAGGGAGAATATTTAATAGCTCACTTGACAAGTTGGGCATGATTGACATCTATCCACCAACTTGAGGGGAGTGTTGGAGTAATCTGTCAATATTTCTTTACTAATTAGGATCCATATTCCGTAATTAATTAGGAGAAGTTTAAAACATGATAGAATTATAAGATTATTAATTAGTTTTGTCACTAACTTTGGCTGTTAAAACCAAGGGGTAGTATTAATAGTTCTAAAGAAGGCTTATACCAATGATAACCTCTCTTTCTTGGATCAACATGATATTCCTCGATGGATCGATGCGACTATACTTAGTTGGTTAGTGATTCTGAAAGTACAAACAGATTTCCAAAAAAATTATTTGTATACATTCATCTGTACAGGAAGTTATTTTTATCAGATAAATCCATAACGCTCTTCGGAAAATCAAACTACTATAATAATGTTAGGGACGCAATATTTTTGTTTACATTTGGAAAAAAATTAAATGTTTGTATACGTAATTAAGAACTAAAGTACGTGATCCTGCAATGCAGTTAGGGATGAAAATTTAAAGCAACCGAGTAATATGTGATGTTTGACATCTTTATTTCCTTGCCTGCAGACAAAGTATTAACGTCCATGGAGCAGTTGGCTGCAATCCCAACCTGCAGGTGATTGATTTCGTTGCCTAAAATGATCACGTTTACGCGTGTCTTGACTGCAACGACCAAAGGGATGCTGTTGCTCTTCACCTTGTCATTGAAGTTAGTAGCGGCGACGGAATTATTTTTACCGGTGGTAAAGTCACCCTTGGTTAAGTCACCTTTGAGGTCAATTTTCATCGATGTGATATTGGTTGTGGGTTGCTTGAACTCCGGCATCATCCCAGAACAAAGCTTGACAAAGGATGACGATCCGTTTCTAAACGTTTCGTTTCTAAAAGAGAGGTCTACGGAGCTGTCCTTCCCGTAGACAATGCTGATATATTTGTTAGGGTTGTTGGCTACGACCGTGACCACAAAGCGAGCGTGGAGGTCGAAATCCTCTGTCAAGTTGAAGGCATTGGAGGTGAGGTCAGAAATGACGTATTTGGGATAGCTGGGATTGATTATTGCAAAGGCCGCGGCAACGACGCCTGCGAATAGCAATAGGAGGACAAAAAGGCCACAACAGCACCAACAATAGCATTTTAGGCAAGGATGTCTTGAGCGGCGAGCTCCGGCTGGAGCGTACCGAGGAGCGTTACGCCCGTGGGGACCTGGGAACTGCTGATCTTGGACCATCATATATGAGGATAGGTTAGGGCCAGGACGTTGGATTATCGTCGCTGACGATAACCTAGGAAACTAAGTGGATTGATAAGTAAGCCTCAACCCTCAAATTAATAGAAGGATGAGTACTTAACCTCTCTGAAATCAAAAGGTGTGCATGCATAGAAGAAAAAGGGGAAAGCCTTTTTTTTTTTCTTTTTCTTTTTCTTTCGTTACAAGTTGTAAAGGATGAGAAATTCGAACTCTGTAAATGCTTTTCTTTCTTCTTCTTCTTCTTCTTCTTCTTCTTCTTCTTCTTCTTTTACAAGACGTGAAATCCTCAGCAGAAATCTAGATGTGAAATCTACAGATATTGGTAATGGCTATAGCACATTAAGACTAGCAGAAAGTTTTGTTACATTAGGCCAAGAAAATAGGATTCCGATACGTATGTGTGGCACATATTCTTATTTCCAAACTGGGTTTTGTGGTTTATCCTTATTTGCCTCAATTTTCTATATTTTAGGTGGTTCAACATCATACAGGTGGTTCATGGATCCAATCATCAAAAAAGACTATATTCACTGCGCATTTTTTTTTAGAGAAGGGGCCAAATCCGACCTTAAGTCTTTATCATAAATAATCTGCAGAATACATTTAGGTGGGGGACGGATAAAACAAAGAGATTAAATCCCAAATTACAATAAGAATTAAGTGAATATCTTGAGATAATAACGGGAGTCTCAACTAAATACATGCATTTTAATGAGTACTAACTAGCGAAGAATGCTCTACTAAATACTCCATTTACTTTACAATTGTGGTGACATACGTACCGAAAAGATTTTGCTTACGTGAAACCATAAGTTACTAATATTATTCCTATTATGTTGCCACCGGAAAAACAACCCGATAGTATTGAGTTTCATCCTGCTACTGGGAGGTTGTGACCGTTTGACGAAGTAAGGAACTCGCCTCCTAACAAGAGCAGACAAGATACACAAGGTGCACAGACTGGGACAAAACCCACATCTCCTTATCAGTATTAATTAAGCAAATAGTGCTTAATCAGTATTAATTAAGCAAATAGTGCTTAAGGTTAAATTTTTTAAAACCCTGAAATGGCCCCTCCTAATATATAACTCTATGGCAAATGGATTAAATAAAAGAAGGGCAAAATTGTACCTATGCAGCGGAAAAGAAGAGGATAAACACGGTTACTCCCACGTTCGGTTGAACACCGGAGAAACCCAAACTGATGCCGTTACTATCCGCCTCATCTTCCTCCTACAAAACCTAATTATCAGTATCAATTGTTTGGAGCGCAGAGAATATCAAAATCGATTCAAAATTGCAGATTCACCTAATTGTCATTGGGTAATTTTGAGATTTTGTTTTCCAGTGATTTGGGTGTTTCATGAGGTCTCCTTGATTTATGTAGGTCTCTGTAAAGATATAAGATGGTTGTCATTTGGGTGGTCTCTGAACCGGGTCAGTGAAGAAGGAAAACACAGACACAGGTGTGTTTATTGCTTTGAGTCTTAAATGTGTTCAAACACCGGAGAAACCCAAACTGATGCCGTTACTATCCGCCTCATCTTCCTCCTACAAAACCTAATTATCAGTATCAATTGTTTGGAGCGCAGAGAATATCAAAATCGATTCAAAATTGCAGATTCACCTAATTGTCATTGGGTAATTTTGAGATTTTGTTTTCCAGTGATTTGGGTGTTTCATGAGGTCTCCTTGATTTATGTAGGTCTTTGTAAAGATATAAGATGGTTGTCATTTGGATGGTCTCTGAACCGGGTCAGTGAAGAAGGAAAACACAGACACAGGTGTGTTTATTGCTTTGAGTCTTAAATGTGTTCAATATTGCGTGTAATTGTGTTTTGGTTGCTTTTCGGGTGAAGGTATTGTATTGTTCTCTTCTTATGTTTATTTCCTTTCATTGAAGTGCAGATGCAGCACTTTGGCACATTTTGGTGATTCTTGATACAGATGATAGTCTATAAGTGGTAACGCCATTTTGTTCAGTTTCTTGCTTAGTTTGATGCGCATTAGCCTTTTTTTTTCTTTTCTTTTTCCTTGAAAACTCCTCGCGCGATCATTTAGACTTTTTTTTTCCATTAGTTATCCTTCTTATAGTAGTTTGTTGGTACAATAAACTTAATTTACTAATCTTTCTCTATGCTAAAGTACGTGGGAATCTTGAACATGCAGTATTATGTTAAATTTTGTTTTATAGATGGATTGCAGTGATGGTATTTGTACTGCTTGGTCTCTAATCAATCGATAATAGTCCTACTATCTTTTCTGTGGTTGGTTTTCTTTAATTGAATTCTTTTCTCCTCTTTTTCTTTGTAGTTTCTTTTCTAATGTATTTCCTGTATAACAAATCGGAGAACTGGGGAAGAAAGAAGTATAGAGCTGGTATGTTTATCATTTTGCATGTTGTTTATCATTTTTCATTCTTTTCTTTGGCTTACCATTTTTCAGCTTCATATCCCAGATTAAGCGTGGGTTTGGGCATGAACAGTTAGTAGTGGCTAATAGCAATGTACTGTATTCTGTATGGCTTCTTTTTTCTGTTTTAGTGTGTTCTTTTGTCCTTGATGCTGCTCATGTCTAAGTGGCTATCAAAATTGGTGTGTAATTTTCATTGAATGTAATATCTTTCTCAAAATAGTTTTTCATTCCTTCAGTTTGATGATGGGAATGTTGTGATCACTGGTGGAAGACACAAGACACGGGGACGTATTTAAGTCATTGATAGGGAGAAGCATATATTCAGGGCTGTGATTATTTGCGTCTTCCATGGCTCAGTAATGTGTTCAGCATTTGTAAGAGTACAAAGCCTTGAGTGTTCCTTTTTGAGTAAAAGGTATTGAGCTAGCCATTGCAAATGGGAACAAGAGAAGACTGGGTTGCTTAGAGGGCTACCACTACGTAAAATGTTCAAAGAAATATGTGGTCGATGTGCGATTTGTAATTTAGATGCTATTTGGGTGAACCTATTGAGACTTATGATCCATTCATGCATCTTTGACCGTAGCTTCGTGGGTGCAAGTAGCATTCCACTCTGAGAGTAGCCTTCCTCAACAACACGAAATAAAATGCAGTAAAAGAAAAAAAGAGCTAAGAGATAATTATTGTTGTTTTTTTCCCTAATCGCATCAATTGTACAGACTTTAATCAAAAAACATTTGTCAGTTACTGTCTTAACACCATGCGAAAATGCGAAAATAATTTTAGTATATATGTAAAAGCAAAAGAATTCTCACGCGCAATTCTTTAGTATTTAAAAATTTGCCACTTATAGACTATCATCTGTATCAAGATGGCGTTACCACTTATAGACTATCATCTGTATCAAGAATCACCAAAATGTGCCAAAGTGCTGCATCTGCACTTCAATGAAAGGAAATAAACATAAGAAGAGAACAATACAATACCTTCACCCGAAAAGCAACCAAAACACAATTACACGCAATATTGAACACATTTAAGACTCAAAGCAATAAACACACCTGTGTCTGTGTTTTCCTTCTTCACTGACCCAGGTCAGAGACCATCCAAATGACAACCATCTTATATCTTTACAGAGACCTACATAAATCAAGGAGAGCTCATGAAACACCCAAATCACTGGAAAACAAAATCTCAAAATTACCCAATGACAATTAGGTGAATCTGCAATTTTGAATTGATTTTGATATTCTCTACGCTCCAAATAATTGATACTGATAATTAGGTTTTGTAGGAGGAAGATGAGGCGGATAGTAACTGCATCAGTTTGGGTTTCTCCGGTGTTCAACCGAATGTGGAAGTAACCGTGTTTATCCTCTTCTTTTCCGTTGCAAAGGTACAATTTTGCCCTTCTTTTATTTAATCCATTTGCCATAGAGTTATATATTAGGAGGGGCAATTTCAGGGTTTTAAAAAATTTAACCTTAAGCACTATTTGCTTAATTAATACTGATTAAGCACTATTTGCTTAATTAATACTGATAAGGAGATGTGGGTTTTGTCCCAGTCTGTGCACCTTCTTTTATTTAATCCATTTGCCATAGAGACATAGAGTTATATATTAGGAGGGGCAATTTCAGGGTTTTAAAAAATTTAACCTTAAGCACTATTTGCTTAATTAATACTGATAGCAAAAATAACTAGTGCTTTACAATTACCATTTTGTTGCTCTTACTCTAAAAATTTTCTCTTACAAGAGTATGTTCCGTTTCGATTCGGTGGGTATGAATTAATGAATATTTATACTCGAATGGCGATACATATCAGATGTGATCAAAATCGTTGATAAACCAGAAGAGCAAGATATACTCGTCAAAACCACTTGCTACGGGGTCTAGGAGAGAAAGCTTGAATGGCCAAACGACAATTACAAGATCTGAAAGCACCAGCTCCCAAAAACGATGACAGGAGCTTCGCTGCTGATGTCTTGACCTTACAAACCACCTTGTTCATCTTCCGACTACACACCGACCGCTGCGTTTTATCCGCCGTTTCAAACTTGTAGGAGTTGAGGAATATCTGCCGTCGTTGCTTGGCTTCATCCTCTCTAGTCCTCAAAGGAAAAGCCGCCACTTTCTTGCGCTTAAACGACATCGATCTCTGCGGCGGGTCTTGCACGTTTTCGCTTCCCATCGCTTCATCCAAAGGCTCATAGCCATTGAACCGCCGGCTCAGAAGCTTAACGGTGGTGTTTTGGGCTGGACCATTCATGGCTCTGCTTCTCTATGAGCTAGCTTATGCACACTGGTAAAATGAAGTTGGAGAAGAAGTACCTTTTGAGTTGCTCAATCTGAGCTCTTTTATATAATTAATTGTAGAAGTCTTTTCTTCTGCACGTTTTCTTGTTGGTTTGCTTGAAAATTTGGGTGGCCGTTGACCGTTATTTTATTGTTTTCTTTCTGGTCTTGGTTGGCGGCCCCTTAACTGTGGCAACTAGCAAGTAGTGTACGTTTGAAGTTGAACAGTTAAGCAAGTCAAATATGCTCAACAACCAGCGTTCCGACTTCCGATTAGAGAAGAGGCACCTTAATTCTGAATACACTATCCTACTAGCTCATGTATGTGGCATGCACCCGTTGCTTGTAATCCACCTTATCGACGCAGCAAAGCAGGTAAAGAAGATTGCGAGTAGCAAAACCCTAGAAAGATAAACACGTACTTTTAGTAACAAGAGAAAACTCTGTGATTGAACTACGTAATATAAAACATGATCGGTCCCCCAAACTAAATCTGCTTAGGATTGGAATCTTAAACACTTTTCTTGGTAAGAAAGTAATTCCAAAACAAATCCTAAAATAAAATAAAAAAATAAAAAATTTAAATTCTGAAAAGAAACTTGTAATTACTAATCAGATTTAATTTTTGAATGGGAAACTCACAATTTGTTAAAATTTCACTAAAGTAATTATTCATTATATCATTTTCAAAAATATCACGAGGCCAAAACAAACATACTACATACACATGAAAAACACTCTTAGAGTCTTAGGTGCGTGCTGTACATAAAAGTGAATGAGAAAAAGTAAGAGGTGTTTAATTCTCTAAAACCTACCCATTAAGGAAGAAGGTTAACTACAAGCAACGGATAAATCTAGTAGTTCGAAGTATTGACCATTGATGAGTTTTTAGGCAAAATATTTTAGTTTTGAAGAGGAGGGGGAGCATATGTATATTAATAAGTAAGTTGCTTTCTGGATAGTGATATGTATCTGGAAGCCCCCTGGAAAAGAAAAACTAATAAATCCGCCAGCTTGTGCCCATTAAACAATTTGTACATCGACATCATTTCGTGCTCAATGTGGAAAAGGTGGGGTTAAGTTTGACTACCTCTCTGAGTATGCTGTTTAAGCGTAATCGATAACATTCTAAATCCTTTTAAAAGTCCTCAATCATGAATTATTCGTAGGAACATTTGCTATTTGACTTCAGTCACCTGACTATACAAATACTGCAATATTTGATCATGGTATTAATGCGTTCTAAACTATTATGGTAACATTAGTTCTTTGAAAAAAAAAAATCATGGCAACATAAATGTCAATACCCTTGATCAAAATGTCTAACAGGTTATCATGATCATCATAATATCTTATCACTAAACAAAATACAATTTGTTAAATACGAAGACATAAGCAACAAGTTTGCCAAAATGAAATTAGTTCAAAGTTAAGATAATAACTCAATAGTCCAACTACTCGTTTTAATCTTATTGCATCACTATTGGAGAAGAATCGAATCTCAACTCTCTTCACCAGTTGAGCTATATGTATCCAATATATACAATAATTGAGAATGAAAAGTAGTATCTTGTAAAAATTTAACAGATCACAACAATATAATAAGAAATCTAATGTTTAAGTGCACCTTGAGTCTTATCTTTTGCAGCAAGACTTTTTTATGGCCAATCCGGAATTACCATGAAGTCTGTAGAGACCTCAACCTTATATAGATATGTTGTTAAAGAGAATCCTAATATAGAATCCAGCTAAACTTCTACTTAAATTCTCGATACGTATCGGATATATTACCTTGAGTAAGAAGTAATATGAATCCCGATATTTCTTACTCTAGATTCACAATAAGTTACTAGATTTTAACTTAATTAATTCCCAAGTAAACATACATAATTAATCATAATGAACATTGATCACCTGAAAATTCTGGTTTTATGACTCATACGAGAAGAGGAGGACCACCACTAAATTCCAAAGCTATATACTTGCGGCTAGCTAGTGATCGATCATATTCATCTCTATATATTAGTTCGTAAAATAATTGAATCCATATATATCATATATTCAGTGCAGTAAGTAGCCAGTGACCACCAAACACCGGGGCGTAATTGACATTTAAGACATACGGTCCATGAAGGACCATAGATACCAGTATTACCGGCCTAGCAGCTAGCTAGTGGATATTATTAATGGCAGTCACAGCATGTAGACGTACCCTCCTCTGTCACTCCCAAATTTATTAGCTTAACTCTTTCAAAATAAATAACAGAGCTCGCGCATTTATGATTTATGGCTTTACAGAGCAGTGATCACGTAAAAGAGGCACTATTAATTCAGTAAATATTGTTCGAGCTTCTGCATACTCACCCTTTCTTCCATGGAACCACAAAAGCTAAGAGCTTGAGTCCTGTGACTTCTGTCTGCGTCTCATGTGAAATCCAGGAATCTTGTATTTCATGTGAACCCTCTCTTCTCTCACACTACTCACTCCTGTGATTTGCTTCAATACTACTTTCTTTCTTCCTTTATTTCCTAGCTTCTTCCTCGTCCTTTATATATTCATCTTCTTCATCCTTTTATTTTTACCATTATCCATACTTCTCACAGAGCTTTTTCCAGCTTTGCATAGTTAATTAAGCTTAGTTGTGCACAGAAAGAAAAAGCCATGAAGGGTTGCAATGTTACTGTCATCGCAGTTCTCCTTGTTCTTCTTTTAGTTCCAGCTGCCATGTCTGCTAGGCACATAGCTCGCCCTCACTCACGTATGTATCTAGGCAACAATACCCTACTTCCTTTTTAACTCTTTTTATCTCTACAAGTCACATGTGTAAAGAGGTACATAGTGTGCCCAAATTTGTATATAGTTAAAATAAGTTCCAAATATTTAACCGCATTGTCAATATACTTTGCAGGAAACAAACCAAAGGAAAAAAAAAAAAAAAAACCAATTCAAAGCTATCCTATCTTGCCTGTATTCCATTACTTGTATGTAACAGAACGATGGATGTAAACCCAAAAAGTAGGTGATGAATAGAGATATTGTCATTAAGTTTTTGAAAAGTTAGAAGGGAAAACTATGCAAAAAAATTTCGAGGACAATTTTATAAGAAGTTTAGAAAACATTCCTAGTTTGAATTTTGTGATTTTTAACAATTTCTTAATGAATAATATTCATAATGCAGGTCATGTACGTAATCTGCGTTCTTCATCTGCGGTACCAACAAGTACTACTATGACCGCAACAAAAGATCATCGGAGTACTCATGTGGCTGCAGGAAAATTCCTCAGAAAGGGGCCGGACACACTCCAAGTGGCAGGCTCTTCGCTACCGGATTGTTCACACGCCTGCGGATCTTGCACGCCCTGTAGACTGGTGATGGTGAGCTTCGTTTGCGCGTCGATAGAGGAAGCTGAGACTTGCCCCATGGCTTACAAGTGCATGTGTAATAACAAGTCTTACCCCGTTCCGTAAACGTGATCTTCATTAATGAACTGAGTGATCCAATGTCAATTGTAGGCAGTTTAATTAGCTAGCTAGTTAGAGTAGTAAACACTAACATATGTTTGCTTATAGGCTTTCTTTTTGGACGTCCACTTTCTTTGCTAGCTCCTCTGTGTAATCAGAGAGCTTCTATTCTTATACTAATCAATGGTTCAAATTTAATTTACTGCACTTGAAATCATCAATTACTGTGGACATTTTTACTCGCCTCAGATTGATCTTCTTCTGAAATTAACATGTCTTTGCTCCTTTAATTTCTTCAATTAATTAGCTAGGCGTACGTATAACTTACAAATTAGGGTCAAATTAACGAGGTTGCCATTGTCTTAGTATGTCTAGTTTCTTAGCCTATCAATACATTCAATAGTCTTGATCAATCAAATAGTGGTCGTGCATATTGAGGCGTATCAAGCTCTCTTAAGGAGCAAGGACTAATGGAGTTCGAAACTCATTCATACATATATATCAAGAAAGGAACTCAGTACATTGCTTATGCATTTGCCTATTCCTTAATGGGGTAGTCAATCCTTGATGCCATCTTCTTGTTGTGAGTAATGATACTTAGATTGCTACAACTCAGTGCTATTTTGATGAAATTTTTTTTCTTTCCCGGGAGTTTTTTCTATTCATTTCACACTAAAGAAGGAAAGAAGAAGAAGAATCATGCATATTCATAAACTTGCACTTGTACAGTTGTACGTGGGAGAAATTCCAAATCCTCGGAGCTGAATTTATGTAAAAGTCATAAACATGGTCCAAACTTTAATGATCAGGTTTAGCCGTTAAGGTGTCTAGAGTGTAATTAACACTATTCTGTCCTTGGTCTTGCACAATACATGACAAAATGGGAGACCAGAAAATCTCGAAAGGCGAGTGCATGTCCACTCCAATATAAGGTGTCATGCAATGAGTATCAAAAAAATTATTATTTCTATTCTTAAACATGAAATGTGGAAATTAAGCATATTCAACCTGTCAGGAAAAAAAAAAAAAAAAAGCATACTCGAAGGAGTTCCAAGTTTGAATAGAAAGATATTAATGATATATATAATAAGATAGACACATGGAATAACAATCCATTGTCGTCCAGCGGTTAGGATATCTGGCTTTCACCCAGGAGACCCGGGTTCGATTCCCGGCAATGGAACTTTTTAAAATTTTCCAGATATTATTATTATAGTTTTATTTTTTTGTGGTGTTTCTAAATAAATTTTAGTTTTTCACTTATTTATTTGGGTCGGGGTCGGTTCAAAAATTTCTTTAGCACCCGATAGCTACGTTGTAGCCTGGTTTGCAGGAAACTGACTGGTTTCATTGCCATTGATAGAGGGAGACTCAACACTCCTTCCCTAAACAAACTTTTTTCATTCTCAGAAAACATAATGTCTTCTTCTTCTTTCTCTATCAATCTTGCTCCCTCCCATTTCTTGAAGTGGGCCCCGCCGTCAAACCACCACCATCATCATCACCAACAACACCACCACCCGAGCCAACATGTTTCCTCAGTTGCCATAGCAGGTAATCCTCCTACGGTAGCTGTAATGTTATATTTGTCTTGTATGCAAGTAATGTCAATGTTCATGAGGCAGAAGCATCACCCACCTCACTTTCTAATCAAACTTTCAATCTTTCTTTAATTGCATAAACCTGTTACACCATAAGTTATGCAAATGAAGACCCTTTAATTGTGCCATTAATCTTTTCCCTTTTGAAAAGGTTCTTATCTTCCTTTGCTTTGACTCTTTGTGTCTCTCCTTAAAAAGAAAAGAAAAGTTGAACAAATTTGAGGTTGAATCGTAGGGGAATAAGAACATGAGTTGGGTGCAATCATTTGCCACCCTTTTTGTTTTGGTTTTTACCCTTTTGCTTTCGGTTAAAAAGGGTGAAAGATTCTCTCTTTCTCTCGATTTTGGACCCCCCCCTTAATGAGATTAAGGAGGCGCAGGAAATGCTTTCCTTCTTGCGCTTTTCTTCACCAAGTAAACTCTATCTTATGATTCTCATCTCTCTCCTTAATTACTCTGTATGTCTATGAAAGTTTTTCTTTCTTTCGATCTGAGTATCTGTGTATGAAGCTATAAGATTTTGAACATTGTTAATCTCTAGCATTAAGGTCTATGTCTTGCATTTCGATCTGGTTTATTTTTTATAATGGATGAGCTATTTCTCATTCTAGGGGAATTAATAGCTGGTCTGTTTGTTAGACTGCTACTGAGAGTCTTTACCAAGTGTTTGCACTGGTTGAAAGCTTTTATTTTGATTGTGCATGTGCTGCATTTGTTACATTATATAGTTATCTAATGTTTCTTTTTGTTAGGGTGTTCTTCATGCTTTTAGCTTCCAAATGTGTGATTGCAAAACTTGAGTGGAAACCTTTATATTGCTACCTCGTGGACGTTATGCGGCAGTTTATAAATACCGAAAGGCAAGTTCAAATATCAAATGTAGGTTGATGAGGATGAGATTTATTGGACACAGAAGAGCAAAAGCAGTAAGGAGCTACGTGGTTCAACTCGTGTGATACCACAGTCAGTTCAATGTTTTAGTGAGTAGAGTTGATATTTGTTTTTCCCATTCAATGCTTAGTTCTGTTCTCCACTCTCCCTTATCTTGCCCAACACTACTTAATAGATTTTAATGTCACTTTTCTTATGTCATGGGAGTTCTTTGTTGATCCTATTGCTTTGCGGGTGACAAAAGAATCTTATATTTCACTAATCAGTGTTTATGGTTGTAGTTAATGCTATGGTTGGACCACGATCATGGACAGGACTGTTTAGCCGCTCAAGCAACAAACGTAATGGGAAGTATGTTGACTACCCTTTGAGTCCTATGCAGGTATATTTTTCTGTAATCAGTCTTCCCATATAAACTGTTTTTAAACTTTTGCCTCTGATGTTCATCATATTAATGAATGCAAGCTTCCATTATTTGGACTTCATGTATAGATAAATGTAAAATTGAAACTGTCCTTACTCCTTAGTGTACAAGTTTTGACATATTGATTAAGGGCATTCGTTTCATGATTTATTCATGTTGCTGTCTTTTACTCCGTTATCATAAACTACCACCACAAATATTTTTAGCACCTTCTTTGATTAAGTCATGAAGACTTCAGCATCAGTTGTAACATTGATTTACTGAAGACTTCAGCATTGGGGATTCAAAATGTGTTTTTAACTTAACAGGAGCAGAGACTTTTGGGGCTTCAAGAACGACTACAAGTACCTTTTGACGAGACTCGCCCTGATCATCAAGTATATTATTCTTCATGCTGTTTCTAAATCATTTTTTTATTCCTTTTTCCACTATTATCTTGCTTCAATTCGATTACTGAGCTATGTTTAAATTTGATGACCTGTCATCATTGATCTGATAGAGGCTTTTACATTTTATTACTGCTGGCAAAAAAAAGGAGTCATATTTCTCTCTTCTCAATTGATAATCTTAGCTGTTGTTTGAGGAAGATCTTGTTATCACTTTGATACCTTTCATGCTCTCTTTAATAGAAGTGCCTAATATTAGCTCTTTTCTCTTGCTTGGTGTTATATCATTAATTAAACTTATGTTTTATATAAATATCAGGAAGCCTTGAAAGCACTCTGGTATGCTGCCTTTCCAGATGTTGCTATCAGTGGTTTGATCTCTGAGCAATGGAAAGAGATGGGGTGGCAAGGTCCTAACCCATCTACTGACTTTAGGTATGGTAATTTCTGTCCAATTCCTGGATTTTAGGATTTCTCACAATTTACATGAACATTTGAAGTCTTTGATCAAATGAAAAATCTAAAAGAAGAACAAAAAGACATCGAAATCGTGACTCCTCGCTTGAAATCGTGACTCCTCGCTTGACACTAGCACTGTTTTACATTTTTTATTTGTCTTATATATGGTGAAATGATCTCTTCAGGAGTTGCGGTGTTATTGCCCTTGAGAACTTGCTTTTCTTCGCCAGAACTTATCCTGTATGCCTCTATCCTGTTTTGTGGCTCTTACCTTCCTTATTTCTGAAGTGCATAAAAAATAAGTTGGTACTAATTTTATAAAATTCAAAATGAAGGCATCTTTCCGGAGATTATTGTTCAAGCAAGGTGGGAGACGAGCAACTTGGGAATACCCATTTGCTGTTGCTGGCATAAACATATCATTTATGTTGATTCAATTGCTGGATCTTTGGTCAGGTTTGTAAACAAGTTTAATTATCATCCTAGAGTTTCCTATTATGTTAATAACACAAACAACTTTGTAGGTTAAAGTTTTATTGACATCATGTTACCCTGCAGCAAGACCAAGGTGTCTTCCCGGGATAAATTTCGTGAAGTTATTAGGAGGTAAACAAATTTACACCTCACACTATTAGACGGTGATGATCGACTATGTTTAATAATGTGAAATTCAACCACCTGGATCTGATACTTATGATTTGCATGCAGAAGATGAAGCTGCTTTTGATGTTCTGTTCTGTATAGCTTTTGAAATGGTGGATGCTCAATGGCTTGCTATGAATGCATCCTACATGCAGTTTAATGTAACCTCTCAACTAACACAAAGCAAGCTTCTTCTTTTTTTACAATCTCTTTCTCATTATTATTAGAACTTAGCATTCCTGAATCCTAAATTTGGTGAACATTGAATTCTTTGTTTCTTCTCATGAGCTCTCCAGATGACTAACTCATAGGGCTTTCGAATCCTTCAGGATGTTCTGCAAGCAACGCGGACGCAGTTGGAAAGAGAACTATCTTTAGAAGATACTCAGAGAATACAAGATTTACCAGCTTATAATCTGTTGTACCAGTAGCATTTTGGTAGTACAGAAAAACATTAGCACGTGCGGTGCTTGGACTCGGAAAAATTTCAATGAATTCAAAGGTCTCTGCATAAAACAATGGGAGATCTTTTTCATGGCCTCATCAAAAATCCATTATGACTTTACCCGAGTTGTTCCCATTGGATTCTGTTCGATATTTTAACCTTTGCCATTGGATCTTAATAAACACAGAAACAAAACGTGCGTTGTGAATCCATCATGACAATTCCAGTCATATTCTCTCATCCTTTTAACAAAAAGAACAAGAAATGATCGAAAAGACAGGAAAAGGAAGATTTACCACGTTTATAACGAGCAATGCTTTGATTGATTAAGGAAGGAAATCCTATTTACAGATACCAAACCATCAACTTTAGGAGTCCTCAGCTGTGAGCTTAAGTAATTTCACTAATAAGTAGAATGTGATTCTGAGCTGAGTTGGTTCAGTTCTTCGTTTCGTAGCTACTAGCACTAGGTGTGATATCAGTTATGCAGTCAAGAGTCGCGTCCATATCACCAAATATTCTGAGCTGAGCTGGTTTAGTTCCTCGTTTCGTAGCTATAGCTACTAGGTGTGATGTCAATTGACTCAATTCTGAAGTAGGGCTGTAATGGGTCGAGTCGGGTTGGGTTTGTGTCGGATTAATGTATTTGTCTGTCTCTTGCGACACAACCCAAACCCAAACCCAACCAATTTAATAATCGTGTCAAAAATTTAAACTTAAACTCAACCTATTTATTAAACGGTTTACCCGTTTTCAACCCGATTAATCCATTTAATAAATAGGTTGTGTCGTGTTAGACAAAATGACTCATTTAAGAGTTAACAATGTGACTCATTTAACTAAAAAAAATGCATAAATTATTAAATTCACTAAAAACTCCACAAGACGAAGAATATAAATAATTATATATAATTCATAAATAATTAAATCCAATAATTATAAAGCAAAATATTTCAAATTGTCTAATCCTAAGCTGAAATACTCCCAACTTCCAAAATTTCAAGAAGTATAGCATAATCGAGTTATACGGGTTCACTTTGGGTTGACCCATGGCCGACCCATTTATTAAATGGGTCATGGCGGGTTGACCAACGACCGACCTGCTTTTTAGTCGTGCGGGTTCAACCCGCTTTATTTCGTGCGGGTTTCAAGTCATGTTATCGGGTCATGTCGGAATTGACAGCCCTATTCTAAAGTCAACCATCACATCCATATTCCCAAATTTATAGACTTACTGCATTCGTTGTCATTACGACGTATTGCCGAATAAGAGATTTTGCTCATAAGATTATTTATTGTTATATTATGAGATGAGAAACGCGAAATTTTATCCATCCAAACATGTCCAACAATGAAGTAATTTATTGTCTTACAAGAAATTTTAGTTTTTCGATGTTCTTAGGCATAAAATCCTTCTACTTACATATATATAGCCATAAAAATAAAGGCCGGGTCTCCGTTCTGCAAAATCCTCCTCGTCCGGCGGCGCCTGGACTTGCGGGTTTGGCCTCTGGGCCTCGCCGTCGTCAGAGGTCGGCTGCCAGACGGGTATTGGATCGCTATTGCTTTGGGGGCCATCAAATGGAGTGATGCTCAGGGCTTGTCAACTTGATCTGGCTGGGGTGGTGACTGGTGGTGGTCGTGCTAACTGATCGGGGTTTGTTTTTGCTCCGTCTTGCCGTAGTTTGTGGCGGCGTGGCCTGTGGGTTCTGGGCCCAAGCGGTGTGATCGTGGGGCAGATCGAGGCTGTACGGGTTGTGGAGGTGATGGTGTGGGGTGCGTGGGCCTGGATCGGCATGGCCTGTGCGGTAAGGTTCTTGGATCGCTGGTGGTGTGATCGTGGGGTGTGGATCGTGCGGGTGCAGGTCGCGGCGGCTTGCGGCAGATGGGGCGAGGATTGGCTTGGCTGGTTCGTACGACAGGTAGGCTAGAGAATGTGGACTTGGACCGGACCAGTTGATGGGCCTTGAGTGGGCCTTTGTTTGGTGGCTGTTCCCTATTTGGGCGTTAAGTTTCTGGGCTGGGGTCTTACCCTAGTCCAGTAAATTTCAATTTGGGCTAGGGTTTAGGCTCTTGGCCCAACTCTATGTTTTTAGTTTTATCTAAATTCAATAATTTCCTTGTATTAGGAACCTAGATCTCTAGCGCCTCCGGCGTAGTAACAATGGAGGATCTCCGCTACCTCTACGATCTGAAATGTATAATGAGTATGTCTATTTCTATGTACCACTGTGGGTACTACCACTATCTCCTTGTCTGTCTATGTCCTTAAATGACAGCGACAGGGTATGTAACGGCCTATTTTGGCTTGTGTTGATTATACTATTTCGCCCCGAAGGCTTGATTCAAAAAAAATATAGCCATAACAATGCTAAAAGGTCAAAAATAGTAAATGCCAAAATATAATAAAATTATTTTCCGAAAATAAGAATAAGAAGTTTTTATTGTTTGACAATAGAAAAAAACCCTAATAAAAATATATGATCTGATTGAGAATTTTGCTTGTTTTCTTATTTCTCCTCCCTGCCATGATGCCAGTAAGATTTTACTTGTTAGTTCGGCTAGTTGACCAATAATTTGGTTCACCGACAATCTGATTAACGCCTCTTTTTTTCGAGCACCTTAAAAATGTAGTTGCCTCAATCAGACGGATCATCAACTGCATTATTTTCTTATGCCTTAATTTATGGAATTCTGTGAGTACCCACACCTTAGATTTCTTCTGATTATGTTTTTTTTTGTTAACTACCATTAATTTTCCATGTTACACATGTAATTATGTAAACTTACATATTTTAGTTTTTAAGTGATATTAATATATCGGCTGCTTAGCAGCCTTAGCTCATGGCACCATTTCTCTCTTTACATAAGTAAATGTTGGAACACTTGGTTCTAACAGAGATCGAAAACTTAAAATGGAAGCAGTTACAGAATTGGATGAAGCAACTTAAAATGGAAGCAATTACAGAATTGGATGAAGCAAGTCTAAGAGGCCAAGCAGAAGTATGGAAGTACATGCTCGTCTTTGCAGATTTTATGGCTTTGAAATCTGCTGTGGAGCTCCGCGTACCAGATATCATACACTTTCATGGCCATGCATTGACTTTGTTTGAGATAGTCTCATCCATCGATTCTGCATCACCCTCTCCAGACATCACTTGCCTCTCTCGCATCATGCGGTTGCTGGTCTGCAGGAACATCTTCACCACATCATGATGGTGGCGATTACGTGTTAAGGGTTAAAAGTGTAATTAGACAAATAGGTATAAACACAAAGAATACTGTAGCTATAGGCACATTTTGTATTCGACAAATTCACTTTTGGTAATATAGCTATGTTTTCTTCTCCCTTCCTCTTCTCTCTTTTCCTTCTTCTTCAAATTTCTTCAAGTTTCTCTGTAAAGCTATCATGGCATCAAGAGCCAGGTTCTGATCGGGACCGGGTTTCATTATCGGAGCACCGGAATCTTTGTTGGAGCTCTAGCTACTCAAGCAAAGCTTACTTTTTTGGTGTTTGTAGATTTTGTGTGATCGTTCTTGAGATAAGCTCAATTTCATAGTTCTGCGATTTGGTTTTGTCAAGATTTGGTGAGATATATCAATGATTTGTTGAAGAATTCTAGTACAAAAGCATACTTTTAGTGATTGAAGCAAGTTATTTCTAGTTATTTGATCTGGAAAGTTGAAAGTGAAGAATTGAAACCCTAGCTTTTTCGATTGAGGAAATTCAAGACTCAGATTTGTTGCTCTCTTCTCTGTATGAAAGATAATCGATATTACATACATTCAGATACTATTCAAGCCATCATTTTATTACCTGTGTTCGATTTTGTGTTTACTTGAAGCTACTCATCTTAGCATACAGTCTTTTGGTTCACTTTCAATCTCTACTTACTCTTGTGTACTCTGATCTTCAGAAATTTGGGGAGTTTGATTAGAAGTGTGAAAATTTAAAAGAGCATCTCTGAACTCTTGAGATTTTGGGGATAATTGAAGCAACTCAGTTTTATTGGTTTTCTTGTGAAGAAGTTGAAGGCTTGGAAATTGAGTATATCCAGATTTCTCTGTTTGGTTTTCTTGCTCTCATATCATGAATACTAGTCGATTGGATGATTGTCTCCTTTCCAACTTCTACAATCTCATCACTCTGCAGTTAGATGATACTAACTATGTCACTTGGAGATTCATGCTAGAGTCAATGTTGGTAGGGTGTGATCTAATGGGATATATTGATGGGTCTGTGCCTTGTCCTCCAAAATACAAAAGCACAGAGGCTGGTACTACTCCTGAGTTTACACAAGAGTATAAGGATTGGAGGAAGACTGACTCTACCTTGATTACTTTACTAGCTGCTACTTTGTCATCAGATGCTCTTTCATTCATTGTTGGGAGTAAAACCTCAAAAGAAGTTTGGTTTTTGCTTGAGGAGAGATATGCTAAACTTTCAAAGTTCAAAGCTTTCGACCTTCAGAACTCTATGCAGAAAATTCAGAAACGTAATGATAGCATTGACAAGTATATGGAGCAGTTTAAAACTATTCGAGACAAACTTTCATTAGCTGGAGTTTATATTTCTGATGAAGATATAGTTACTCTGATCTTGAATGGATTGCCTATTGATTTCTTAACCATAAAGATTGTCATCAGAGCTAGTAAGACGCCGATCACTCTAAGCCAGCTTCGCACACTATTATTGGATTTTGAGTCTGACATTGTTCGAGAATCAAGCTCTCTTGCTTCTACTCCCGTGACTACATCTGTTGTTAATCATGTGAACCAATCTCCTGGTATACTTCTTAATCCTGATGGAAATTTTGTTCACACCTCACCATATTTGCCTACTAGTTTTTCTCAACATCTTGGTGACTTTAATCCTGCTAGTGTAGCTATGCATTTTAATTGCTCTACTCCTGGTAGCACAAACACATATAATATGCCTACACACTACAATGCATATAATATGTCTCCTGTTAGCACAAGTCAAGTTGGATATGCTTCACCACCAACCACTATGTCAACCAACTTTGGATTTGTGAAACCTCCTGACGTACCTGCTACAAATGCATATCAGTCAACATTTCCAACAAGTCTTGCGGTCCACAATCTTGAGTACCCTCAATATCCTGCTCATAATTTCAATGGATCATTTATTCCCCCATCTGGATTTGTGACTCAAAATGGAGGTCTACATGGTAACTTTGGTACCAACAATGGAAGCAGTTTGTCTCAGGAATTTAACTCAATGCAACCTGGAGATGAACAGTTTGTAATGAAAGTTTCAAACAATATGATTGCTTTGATAATTGGCAAGGGGTTTGAGACGTACTATTAAGAATATGCAAACCAAGTCAAGATCTCGTATTCGGATTGTACCATTGCACCTTCCTCCTGATGATAAGTCAACTGAGAGATCAATATATATAAATGGAGGTAAAGAGCAAATTGAGGCAGCCAAAGAATTGATAAACGAAGTAATCAGTGAAAAGCGTTTATTAAATGCATCTGGAACCAATAGCTATATGCAGCAGCCATCCTATCCCAATGATAAAGTTACTAAAGCTGGATTTAATAGCAACTCTCAGAGTGTTTACTTTCCTTGTGATATCTGTCAAATATGCTCACAGTTTGGTCACTTTGCTAAAACTTGTCCTCAAAGATCTGCCCCTAGGCAAGTTATTGCTTATGGATCTTATATGCAATGTCGTTTTTGTTCCAAGACAGGTCATAGTGCAGCTGAATGTCTTTGTAAGCATAAATATGCCTATCAACCAACACCTCAAGCTGTGGTTACTTCCTTCTCAACTCAAACTATGCCAGCATCATCCTATCAATCTCAACAAGAATTTTGGCCGGCTAATACTTGTCCTCTAGCTGAGTTCAATGCCAAGAGTCTAACTCAAGGTTCCTGTATAGCCTTGAAGTCATTTAATTCTGTAGCAACCTGATGTTAGCTTCCCTCCCATCAGCTTGAGGGGGGGTGTTAAGGGTTAAAAGTGTAATTAGACAAATAGGTATAAACACAAAGAATACTGTAGCTATAGGCACATTTTGTATTCGACAGATTCACTTTTGGTAATATAGCTCTGTTTTCTTATCCCTTCCTCTTCTCTCTTTTCCTTCTTCTTCAAATTTCTTCAAGTTTCTCTGTAAAGCTATCATTACGGAGAAACCCTCTACGGGTTGACTCACTTGTCTAGATGGCTCTTACATGACTCAGAGCTTACTCTAGCTCCGATGGTTCTCATGGAGACAAATCCTACTCTAATGGCGCCATGGCACTGTTTCGGCCAATGCATCAAGCAAGGCGGGCCATGCGCCTTTGAGAAAGCGCATGGGTGTGACATTTGACAGTTCAACCGATTGTTCAACGATGGCATGGCATTGGTTTGCACCGCTAAAGTCACAATAAAAGCGATACTAGTGGGATGTAAGGGTGGGTTTGATAATGTGGCAACACTGGTGGATGTTGGTGGTGGGACTGGAAGCGCAGTGGCGGAGATTGTGAAGTTGTATCCCAGCATTAAGGGCATCAACTTTGATCTACCACATGTAGTTGCAACAGCGCCGGTGTACCATGGGGTGTCACATGTTGGAGGTGAGATGTTTGATGAGGGCAATAGAACTCACTACATGAAACCAGTATCTGTTTATCACATTAACATTATATATTTATGTTATTCTAGAATTAAAATTGCAGTGGATTATGCACCACTGGAGCGACAGTGATTGCGTCAAGATATTGAAGAATTGTCGAAAGGCATTAATACTGGAGAGCAGTGGCAAGGTGATTATTGTGGACGTTGTTCTAGAGCCAAATGGTAATGGCATGTTCGACGACACAGGCTTGACAAAGGACAATGGTGATGGCCCAATTTTTCAATAGAAAATCTGAAAAGAAGAATTTTCTTTTATTATATGTAATTTGGAATAAATCATTAAAGATAGCTTATAGACATTTTTTTTTCTTCTAATTTAAATAAAAAAAAAAAAAATTTGACCCCCTCAAAGACAACGTTCAAGTTCCGCCACTAGTTATGTTACAGTTTTTGCTCAAGATCAATTAAAATTGAGTAGTAAAATGGTGGCTAGTACGTGGGGCACTTGCTCTTCTAATTAGCTTCATGACAAATGCCTGAATCAAATAGGTGTCTAGACCGGGCGACCAGAAACATGCACACAAAACTGGACTCATAGGTTTAGTGTTTTTCAGCATCGACGTAATCAAAACATCGGGTAACCGAAAAATAGTACAAATGAAACAGTAGCAGATTATATTAACTTCTAGCTTTTTAATTGGGCTTTTGATCATCCTCTACAGGATTTTATTCCTACTAATCTTGCTCATACTATTAATACAAATGAAACAGTAGTAGATTATATTGACCATGCTAATTGGAACAAAACAAATCTGCTTGTTGTTTTAGATGTGAACATAGTGAATCAAATTTTGGGTATTCCTATTTCCTATACAAACCAAGAAGATGAATTTATATGGGGGCCTTCTCCCACTGGAAAATTTACTATCAAGTCTGCAACATAGTTGCAACTTGATAATGTGGAAAAACACATGAATATAAACTTGTTAAACAAGTTATGGAAACTAAACATCCCACCTAAGGCCAAGATTTTTGGCTGGCTCTTACTTCGTGGCAGGTTGAAAACCAGAGATAGTCTATCTCAACTGGGTTACATAGATGATAATTCCTGTCCTTTATGTGATAATGATAATGAAACTGCAGATCATTTGTTTGGCTTCTGTGAATTTACCTCTGCAGTTTGAAGATTGGCAAACTTTCACAATCCCATTGATTGGCAGTAGGGTTATCTTAAGGTCTTTCAAGAAATGTTTATCAATAGACCATACTGCAGCAATACTTTTGCAAAAGCTATTGTCACTTGCTGGCAAATATGGAAGACCAGGAATGAAACTATTTTTTAGAGGGAAAGTTAGCTTTCTAAATGAAGTAGTGGCACCCTCAGCTGCCATACTGTGTAACATAAGGACAGGTTCTATAGTCGGCAAGGCTAGGATCAACTCAAACCATCCATCCACCATTCGGTGGGATCTTCCCCCTCCAAATTATGTCAAAATCAATTTTGACGATTCAAGATTGCAATGTTCTGCAGCAGGTGGCTTTATCATCAGAAATCAAAGAGGAATTCCGCTTGTTGCAGCAACCAGAAGCTTTGGGACTACCAGTGTACCATTAGCTGAAGCAATGGCTCTAAGGAACAGTCTTGTACTTGCCAAACAATATGGATTCACCAATATACAATAGCAGAAGGAGACTCAAAGTTAGTCATTGATGCTGTGAAGGGAAGAATACAACCTCCTTGGAGAATCCGCAAAATTGTTCAGGATATTTGGCTTTTACCCTCTAGTTTCAATTCCATTTTGTTTAATCATGTACTAAGAGACGTCAACTTTGTAGCTGATGCTGTAGCAAATCTAGGTCATAGTTCTGTTGATTTGTTTGCAATACCTCTTTATTACCAAGGAGTGTTTCAAATGCACTCTGCTTTGATGTTGTAAACTCTGGATGCCCTAGAGGCTTCCGGTACTTATAATCATAGTCTTTTCGCATAAAAATAAAATAAAATAAAATATATAAAAAACAACCAAAAACCAAAAAATAGTACAAAACTCATTGTGGTAGATTTATTTACGCATTCAGCTGTCTAATGTTTACAAGTCAAAATTCAGAATTTTTTAAGGTTAGTTAACTGGAATCCAACAAATTAATTAATGAACACAGTTGTTATTTAGTTATTAACTTATCAAGGGGAAATGATCATTTACCCAATTTCAGCTTAAAAATTACCCACTTGCTCCATTAACAGTTTTTTAACCCCATTTACCCAAAACACTCTAAGGGATTATTTCCCTAATACCCAATTAATTCCTTTTTTTTTTAATTCTTTTTATTTATTTTTGAGACTTTTTTGCCCTCTCCTTCTTTCTCACTTCGAGAGAGAAGTCATCCTCCACCTTGCTGTGCTCCGGTGACCAGTGGCCGGCCGCAATCTCCGGCGACCAGTGACCGGAGTCCGGCGTCCAGTGACCGAAATCCGACAACCAGTCACCGGAATCCCGAATCCGACTGCCGGACTGGTGACCGGATTCCGGCGTCTGATTTTATTACCCCCCAATAATCATATTATTACCCCCTAATAATCATATTATTGCCCCCCAGTAACAAGTTCATTAGGGATCAATAATTAGTGAAAAATGAATATGTTTTTAATTTTGAATGTTTTAGTAGGTTTATCCAAATAAATAATCTTATTATTGCTCCCCAATAATCTTATTATTGCCCTAATAAACATTTTATTGCCCCCCAGTAATATTATTATTGCCTCCCAATAATCTTATTATTGCCCTAAAGTGAAATGCATAAACTCCCAAAACCAAAATGAATACACAGACACAATTGATCAATTTATATGTTCAATTGTATAAGTTCTTTTTTTTTTTTTTCCTTCCCCATTCTTGGAACTCAAAAAAAAAAAAAAAAGCTATGGGCACCCAGAAATTGCTTTGGGCACCCTCTGGAGTGTGAGGCCGGTGCAGGACTGGTTGAGGAGATTGTATAAGGGGATCGGAGTCCAGATGCAGTGCTTCGATTGTGAGGCCGGTGCAGGAGTGGTTGAGATCGTCTCTGATGGCGGACATCCAAGTCGAGAGAATCGACGTCGAAGCCGGCATCGAAGTAGTGATCGAAGACGTGACCGGGGGCATCGATGTGGGTCCCCGTGTGGGTGGGGAGCTTTATCTCCGAGCCAGAACGGAGTCAAACGCCGGCATGTCGGGGAGGAGATCGGGGGTGAATGAGTCCCTATCGCCGGTTTCTGCTATAGCGGTGGCTGATGTCGAAGATTCAGCCGTTTCTGTGGACTTCGCGGCGAGGGGGGATCAGGTTGGTGGCGGTGGCACCGGAGGAGACGTCGACGGGGGTGGTGCCCGGAATGGAAGGGTAGGCTGTGGTGGCGTGGGAGAGGGTGGCCTGAAGGGAGAAGAGGAGAAGGAGAATGATTGGATTGAGGGGAGTCGAGGGAGATAGAAAGAGAGAGTATGGGGGCAAAACTGTCATCAAATATTAGATTGGGTAAATGAGGTTAAAAAACTCTTAGTGGAGCAAGTTGACAATTGTTAGACTAAAATTGGGTAAGTGGTCACGGCCCCTTATTATTATAATAACAAACACCTAAGTGATCTGCTCTTTAAAATATAATTTACGAGTGGAGGCCTAAAATTAAGGGAATTTATATGCATAATTAGGTAAATGCATATAAATTCAAAATGGAATGGTAGATGCAATCCTTCAAATTAATTAGGTAAAAACAAATCCGATCTATTAACAGAAAAATCTATTATTAACAATTTTCTTTTTTGTCAAAGTCTCTATTATTAACAATTTAAACGCTAAAAACATGAACAGAAGAAAATGAACATGTGAGAGGGAGAGGGAGAGGGGGAGAGAGAGAGAGAGGGTTTGGTTGGAAGAAGAAGAAAATCAATTGGTTAGAGTTGTTAACAAGAATCCAGATGTAATGCAGAAGTGTCACAATTCTGTACATTAGCTTACTTAGCCTATAGGCTAAGTAAGCTACCTGTGTATGTAGGATTGTCAGATGTAATCTATCAAGGGTCTAGACCCAGAAATGCAAGACGATAAAGAAGAAAGCTGGGAAAATAGCGCGCAGAAACAAAATAAAGTTGTATTTTCATGATTCAAAATGGTAACCGACTAGTACATATATAGGTGAATATATGGATGACCAGGCTAAGAGGACCTGTCCAATTCTTCAGTCATTATTTATAAGGAATCCAAAGCTACAGCTAGCAAGACAGGCAGACAGCTCATCCCTAACAATACAAGGAAAGGATCGGAGAGACTATGACTCACAGAAAACATAGGATAAAAACAACCAAATTAATAAACTGACAAATATTGGATCAGTACTCCAATATAATATCTCCCATGATCATTCACCCATTCAAACACCAAGATTATAACAAAGTTAGTTGAGAAATATCTTCTCCTTCATTTTCCTCATATGTCAAAACTCAAAACACATCATATGGTCCACATGATTAAACTCAAAACACCAAACCATATTTGTCATAGTTCTTTCGTAATAAACCAAACTAAATAAAACACCACGAAATTTTTTTTCACATTCGTCTTCTAGACGCATATAAACAGCTTTTTGAGTATGTAAACTGAAAGAAGAAGAAGAGGAAGCCATGCTGCTGCAAGGCCAAGCTAATATTTTGCACTACACGTACAACTTTGTCGAAAGCATGGCCTTGAAATGCGCTGTGGAACTTGGCATTGCAGACATCATAAACTCTCACGGCCAACCCCTGACTGTGCATCGATCAAATCACAGCACGAATTGCCTCGCCGTCCACAGACATCAATCACCTCTCGCGCCTCATGTGATTTCTCGTCTAGAAAAATGTCTTCGAGGCGACCACTGATCCCATAAGCGGAGATACCCTCTACGGCCTACCTTATTCATCTAAGTGACTTCTCCGCAGTGAGGACCAAAACCTAGCCCCGCTAGTGCTTATGGCCACTTTTCCTAATCACTTGGCCCCCATGGCAATGCCTAAGCAAATGCATAACAGACGGTGGATGTGGCTTTGAAAAGGCACATGGGTTTAGCTTATATGATGAGAGATCTGATGATCTGAGAAGTTGCTTCAATGAGGCAATGGCATGTACATCTAGGACTGTCATGAAAGCAGTCAAATTATAGAAATGGGTTTAATGGAGTGGGATCGATTGTTGATGTTCGAGGGGGTGTAGGCCCTGTGGCTAAGATTGTGAAGTCACATCCACATATAAGAGGCTAGGTATCAACTTTGATACCACATCCTGGGGTGATACAATTGGGTGGTGACATGTTTGATGCGATTCCCTATGGTGATGCTATTTTCATGAAGGTAATTTATATGCATAATCTGACTTTTCAGTTTAATTGTTAGTTTAATATACAGTATTTGGCTACTAACATAGTTTGGAAACGTGGTATTACAGTTACAGGAAACATATGTTGACTTGGGTGCGTACAATACTGGGAAGATCTGCATATAATTGACATCTCCAGACAAGATTTTTGGTGGACATTTCTTTAATTCGATGATTGCATTCGTTATTTAGACCCTTAAACCGAATCATTCATGTGAAAAAATCATCCAAACGCCGAATCATTTAGGCACTTTATTATTATCATTTCTCATTTCAGTTTTTTGTCTGCTTTCATAATTGTCCATACAGTTGAGATGACCAAACAGTTTTGATTTAATTATCTCTTACATATTGATCCTGATTGAAAATTGCATAGTGACCAAAACATGAGAGGTCAGCAATGAATATCAATCTTATAAAAAGTATTTTCTTTGGTAGACGTAAAACTATTTCTTACACTCTAATTTGTGTTTTTAGTGGATTATGCACAATTGAAGTGATGAGAAATGTGTTATAATCCTAAAGAATTGCCGGAAAGCTATACCAGAGAGAAGTGGAAAGATCATTATAGTTGATGGGGTTCTACAACCAGATGGTGACAGAAAGATTGACAGGTTTGTTGTAAGGTACGATCTAACTATGATGGGATTGATGGCACAAACTTCAAGTGGGAAGGAAAGGACTGGACGAAACTGCTGAGGGAAGGAGGATTTGGTCGCAATAAGATCATCAAAATTCAAAGCTTCCTACCACTCATAGAAGCTTACCCCAGAATGAATTTCATGTGCATCGATCGATCGTCTATCTCGCAGCTATATCATAAACAGTTGTCTATGCACGTTAGGGTGATCTCATGTACCTCAATAAGCAACTAAACATGCTTTTAGCAATTAGTATGGAATAAACAAGGTTTTTTTTTTTTAATTAAATAAATAAGGGATGAGGCGATATTAGCTATTCGGAAGTATACGATTTAGGGAGCAAGTCTCACCCTCAAACTCGAATGTGAATGGTCTACCACACTTTGAGAACCCACCGCCCGTCGTCTTATTTATATTTTTATTAATAATAAAGCAAAATACAAAATAGAGAAGGAAGACAAAACCCAAACCCAAAAAGTATAGATATGAGAAATAAATAAAAGATGGAAAGAATAAAACTCCATAAACTCCAGGAAACCCAAGGTTCTAATTGAGTATTTGACACCAAATTTAGAATTTTCCATTTGATTGCCACTGCATGTTGGAAGTTTAAGAAGTTTTCCAGGGTCAAGTACTCAAGTTGGATAGTTTTTAGGTTATTGGGTGCACTGATCGATTAATTCGTGCATTGATCAAGTCGATGAGTACACTCGGAAGCCTTCCTGACCAAAAAGGTTGGGCTCAACCACCCAATTGCTATTCAGACCCAAAAAAAAAAAAAAAAAAACCACCCAATTGCTTTAGAATAGGAAAAATATATAATGGGTTATTGGCTAAAAATCTCACAAAGCCTCCCTGAATTTGTGCAATTGATTAAACTAAGAGTGATGCCTCGAGTAAATCTGATAATTACAGAAAGTGCCATGTTTGGTTTGATATTAACATCGATTTTTTTACATTTTCTGAACTAATTTTGGTCTCTTCACTATCTATCAATTCTTCAAGTTTCTTTATTCCTATGACAAGAAAGGTAAATCCCTAAGACATGAAATCCTGCAACCTATGGATCCAACATCCATAGATTTGGAAATTGATGGTTTTGATGGCATATAATGGACAAATAGAGCAAACCAAAACAAGGTGAACTGATATGTATGCATTTGGTCCTTTACCAAATAAAAATTAGAGAAAAGAACAAGAACTTTGTAACTTTGTATTTGGCAGTGAAAAGGGCTGATACCAAATTGGAAATAATTCCTTCTTCTTCTGAGCTCTTCATGTTTGTAAGCCTCAAAACTACTAGGCACCAAATTGAGAAACTCATGTAACTTCTAGCATGACATGTGTCAAAGTTATAACGTATGAGATGTGTTAAGAGATGCTAATTTTGTTTCTTCATGTATATGTGAAAAACTCACATAATGACATAATCATGCGGATTCATTTCTATTTCTAAAGAACCTATCTCGAACTTCAACTTTGATTTGTTAAGATCAAATCGTAGACAGTTGAGGATTCATCTTCTCCATTGTCAACAGAAAGACAAGATAACATGTGGCAATCTATTATGATGTCTAAGTGGAGTATGAACAAGTGCAAGACAGCAAATCCCTCCACGATCAATGTCTCTCTAGCCAAGTTCTAGACCAAGAAATCCCAAATGGCCTATTCCCATGCGCAGAGCAAATTGGTGTTATTTGGTAGTTGGAGTGTTGGACTCTCCCCCAAAGTCCTTTTTATTTATTTGAGTTCACAATACATGATGCCTATCTATCACTCTATCAGTGTATATATGGTTAGTGGTTGCACTTTTGAGATCACAACAACGTGACCCTTCTTTGTCTAAGAAGATAAGATAGTGAGAGAGGCTTTGGGTTTTTCAACTTTTCAAACAAGAGCTTAGTCCAAGTGGATCACATAGTCTGTTGCACTCAAAAAAGAGCCCTCTAATTAGTCAATGGTATTGTCTTAGAAACCACTAACATGCTCCATGTGCTATGTATATGTAATTATAAAGTAGTAGTATATGTTTCAAATGAATAAATAAAAAAAATTTTTTAATGAATGATCCATCAATGTGGAAATTGAATTAGTGGGTGGATTATTGAAATTTTATATACTGAGAACTAGGTCTTGTTGAGTATGGATGAGATGGGTATAGGGATAAGCAATAGAGCACTAATGGTAGCCCAAATGAATCTTTCAACTTGAGTAAAATGTATATGGGTGTAAAATCCAATCAAGGTTGGTGAGTGGTAGAAATTAACTCCATTATTTTATATTTTCCAATGTCATGATTTTAGTCGGTGGTGACGGAGTCCAGAAGTCATTATCAATATTTTTATAGAGGAAGTAAGAATGTGAGATTATAAAAATTCATTATAAGATAATAAAGATAATGAAGAAATATGTAAAAAATGTTTTGTATATATATATATAAAAATATATATATATACAAAACATTTTTTACATAATAAAGGAGGTACGTGCATAGATTTGATAAACAAACACTTATTTGTTTGATTGGTGATTATATAGTTTTGATCGATTGTCATTTTGGTCCTATAATTTTTTTTTTTTTGAGGAAGGGCCAGATCGGCTGCCCTTAAGCCTTAGTCATTAATGAAACCAAAGAATACATGGGGGGGACATATAGCCTAAACCCCAAATCATAAACAGCATTAAGAGAATCACCCGAGATAATAACAGGCGTCTCAACTAAGGATATGTATTCTAAAAAGCACCAATTAGCGAAGAGTGCACATTGGGCTACTCTATTCGCTTTACAAAGGTGGTGACATACCAGAAAGTAAATGCTTACTCGAAGCCATAATATACTAATTAGAGCAGCTTTCCCACTAATTTGGTCCTATAATTTATAGCTCAAAGAATTGTGAGTATTTATTCACACGCTTCTGTGCAGACTGCGATTAAGGCAACACAGGCCGTTGTTCGGCCGACTCCGGTCTCGACTGGGCCTACAGTGATCTTCAAGGCCCAGCAACCTTTTGTGGTACATAGGTCGCTGTCATCGGTGGACGGTGGCTTCGTGCGGGTTCACTGTTGCTATGTGCAAGACCCGAAAGCGGGTTATGATCAGGGAGCTGGAGGAAGAATGTGCATCCCCTCCACAGCTTAGTGGTCAAAGAAGGTAGAGTGAGGGAGTGCTTCAATCCTCTCCCAAGAAACGGAGCCTGAGCCTGGCAGTTGGAAGGCCAATTTGGAGGCTGTGAGCATGGGGCTGGAAATGGTTACAGTCCCGCAACCTATCCCTAAGAAGAGGGGGAGGTCTAGAGGCAGTAAAAATAAAACCTTTGCTGCAAAGACAAGCCCTGTGAAGGTGAAAGGGCCGCCCAAAAAATGTAAGGTTCATAAGAAGAAGGAGGCGGGAGTGGGCAAGGGATTGCAGTTGTTTTCCTTTTTTAATGACTCTGGGAACTTTAATCCTACGGGAAAGAAGATTGTTCTTGCTTAGTAGGTCCGGTTTGTCTAATCTATCCTAGCTGAACTCATAGAATGAGTCTTTTTAGAAGTGTTGTTTATTTTTCGTACTACAATTGTGTGCTCGATGAGAATATATAACAGCCTATATTTTTCATTTGAAGACGAAGTGCTTTTGTTTAGTTATAGACTTTATATTTTAATGTTTATGGAGTAGTTGTGTACTAATAGTCTAATATAGGCTATATGCATGTGTTGGTGTATTTACTATTTTGACTGTTTGGTAGTTTCATTAATACAATAAATCGTTCCATCTGTCAAAAAAAAAAAAAAAAAATTCAAATTTCCTCATTTTTTGACTACCCAATTTTCATGCTGTGTTTTAGCCTAAATGCCTTATAGGCAATGGTCAATACATAGATACCACAAGTTCCGCAACACCATTTCTAGTTCTGTCCTAAATCAAAAGGCATTAAAGGACGTGCCACCGACTTGTTTGACACTAGTAGTGTTGTGTACTTGTGTTTCGAAACATTTCTTTCAAAAACAGTTACCTTTGCTAAAACGCATAAATTATCTTCTTGAAAAAGCACCTCATTTTTCTTTTAAGGAAATGTTACAAGATTTTGTTTCTTTTATTTAAAATCGATCATGAGACGGTTAAATTTTTTTTAAAAATATTTATAATAACTTTAACTTATAAAATCATCGCAACGAAAAACGAATATTCCAATCACTGATCCTCGACAAGTCAATTTTCTACATATTGACACCCGACATTGTATTGCGCCACAATTAAAGCATCATTATTGGCAGCTTAGTGATGACTAATTCCATCTTTATATATTATATAACTTAAGGCAACCAAATCGATCCACTAAAAGCAATAAATTATAAGCAATGACTTGTGCAATCTTTCGTTGGGGACGCGCACATAGAGTAACACAAAAAATACAAAAAGTCAAGGCCAAGGATTTAGGGCCTCAAAGTTTTTAGCTTGGTTTTCTTTTGGTATTTGGAATTCCATGTTTCCAACCAACAACTAGAACTAGTCAAAAGTCAGTCCTTTACAAGCTAATAATTTTAAAGCGCGGTTTTGGTTTTGATTGATCCGAGCACAACCCCAATTCTGATTTGGTCTCATAAACTTGGATTAGATTATCATTTTTCATCCACATCAGCAATAGTAGTAGATGAAATCCCAAAAGCTACGCAGAGACGAAGTCTAGTGGCAATAGATAGATGTGGTCCAGAGAAATAACACCAAGAAGAAGCAATTTGCAAAACCATAAGGTTTCATTTTCTTCATCTCAATTCCATAAAAATGGTCAAGAGAATATAATTACACAAAGCACTATAAAACCTCATAATTCAAGGCTCAATGAGCCTCTCTCTAACCTCACCCATCTCTCTCTCTAAATACATACAAAGCCCAACAAAAGGAGTCACAGTCAAACACTGAACACTAAAACACCCTAAAATCCAAATGAAATATCCTCAGACTCATGGCCAAAACAAAGGTTCCAGAAAAAACCAAATATCCGACGTCCAAAGAGAAGAGGACGATGATATTTTTCTGTGGTCAATTTCCGATTCCACTTTCCGAGTGAAATTTGTTTTCAAAGCTTCAGAGGTAGTGGCACTGGCCACCACGCCTAATTGAGGTGAAGTAGTTGAAGTCATGGTGCTGGACCCTTAGCTGCTTTAGCCATGAATCCGCCACGCTCAACAGCGACATGAGCCTCTCTTGGTCCCGGCCGCAGTTGCCCGAGACCCACAAATTCCCTTGCATCTTGTAAGTGGCCAACCCAAATGGAGGCAGTGAGATGCCTTCTCCTTTCTTTCTCTTCCGTTGCTCGTCACTCTCCATATCATCCTCAAGGTCCATGTCTACACAAAGATGAGCATCATCTAGCGTCAGTGAGCAATTATCATCATGCGTATGCATACAAGGCCTTTTGGACCAACCATAGAACAAATACCAATAGAAAAGAAAGTTATGATGAAATGGACTTCTGAGAGAATAATGGTACCTTGAAAAGAAGATGAAAGCGTGTGGTAAGTGAGGAAGGATGTGGAGAGGTCCCTTATAGTTCTTCCCATTGGAATATGATAAATTGGGTACCTGAATATAATCACATCCACAAATTTAATATTAGTTTTCCATTCCTATTATAAACAAGGAAGTCTGCTTATTTTCCACACACACAAAAAAAATAAAAAAAATAAATGAAGCATGCTCATTGCTCATGTGTCTATCTACAGTCATTTGTGGGTTATTTACAAGCAGTAATTATTATTACAAACTGATGTCGGAGTGGGTGATTATCTTAATGAGCACAATGCATGAGTTTAGTAGCATGCTTTCAATAAATTTGGTTCTGTTTAGATAATAATTTGTGTGAGAAAGGGAAATACCAAGCAACAGACATCCAACTAGCTGGTGAAAGATCAACGCTCCTCAATGACATCAAGCCAGGGTATCTTTGAGCAAATCCATTAATCTGATAGAAAGCATAGAAAGAACAAAGTGTCAATTGAAATCCAAATGCTTTTCTTATAAGGCAGAGGAACCCTGGGAAATCAGCATAAGTTGTCACAATCATCCAAAAATAAATAAATAGAAGCTGATGAATTGAATGGTATCAATATATTTTTCCATCTTCCCAAACAGTTAAAGTAAAAAAAAGAACAAAAAGATCCAAGGCAAGAACAAATTCTCATGAAATATGAATGAGACACAGAAAGAAGAGGAGGAATCAGAAAAGGGAGATATGGATTTTAATAGTTTCAAAGTCAAAAGTTTTAGATACCTAACAGGGAAAAGTAATCAGATATTTTTAACAAATTAGTCCTATGTTAAGAGGCGAACCGCAGAAAGATGCAAATTGACAAAAGAAACTATACGGCTTGCAGAAGAAGAATATGTATACTGAAAAGAAGGGTAGGTCGGTACCTTATCCATGAGAGGAACTCTTCCATACGGAGTTGATCTCTCAAAATACTCAAAATATAGATAGCCTAATCTATCATTCAGATGCCACAGATTATTGTCTTGCTCAAATCCACCTTCCTCTGAGGAGCATCCATCCCATCTCCATAACTTATCACTTTCACTCTCGAAACTGCATGAATCGCTAAACGAATCCCTCGTCTCACAATCACCTGACTCGGTTTCTTCCCTGAAATAATCAGTTTAACACGTTGTTCTGTCATTACATACACCAATCAAAGATCAACGCCATATTTAGATGTATCAAAGAAAGTTCCCAACCACATTTAATTTTAGAAATCAGAAGGGGGGATGAATCACCAATTCAATGTAACCCAACTACCCTATATCTGAATCCACCACATGAATTTGACCCAATCAAAACCACCATTTCAAAATGTTGATCATGACAGTCAGTCAGATTACAATAACCGACCACGGCTAGAACAAAATTACCAATGTAATTTCACCGTTTTTCTAAGACAGACCTCAGGAGGTGGAGAAATGAACCAGTACCTGAAGCTATTTACAGATGAATTGCTGGTGAAGATTTGGATAGCAGAGAGGTAAGGCACATAGTACTGCACAAGGGTCTCACCGCTGTCCAAGGTGATCGGAACTCCGGCACCATAAGCACTCCATTCATCAAAACAATTCCACAGATCACTCAATGTGAAATACTCAACCTTTTCTCTCTCCCACGGGTGCCATAGCCGATTAAGGTTCCTAATCTCAGACTGCAAAAACAACATAATCACCATATTTAAAACACCAAAATTCGCATCAATCCAATAAAAATTTACACAATTGGAACCAAACCCAGAAGAGAAAAACAGGGGAAGATTACAAAAGTACAAACCTTGGGCAAGAATTGGGGTTGGAGCACTGGGGTTGTACCATGGAGGAAGCATTCAAGGTTTGACTGCATTGACCCTTTGTCCAAAATCATCGTCTTGTTCTGGAAAAAGATGGAGACAAGGAAAAAAGAGAGGAGGGGAGAGAGCGAAGTTAAGTTTTCGCTCGCTCTGATTCAGCGAGGGAGAAACCAAAAACTAAAAAAAACGAGTCTTCTCTCACCCAACCCGGAAAACAGAGTTGCAAAAGCTATAAAAATAGAGAGAGAGAGAGATAAGAAAGGGAGAGACTGATTGTCGGGATTTGATTTCTCTTTGAGGAGAGAGGAAGAGAAACGCGAAATGGGAGGGGAGGTAGTTCAAAGGTACTCAGTCTTCTCTTACAGAGAGTCTTCGTTGGCAACAACGTTATCAATTCCCCAACAGCCGTTTCCGTACACCCGAGATAGTTGTATTCCGGCCAATTCTCCGGACAAACAAACGGTCACTCTTTTTTTTCTCTCTCTCTATTTTCTTGTTTTTGTTTTCGTTAACTAACCTTCAAGGAAACTCAAACGGTCTTCTCAAGACACGAAAACGAAAACGAAAACGAGAACGAGAACGAAAAACTCTTCTCTGTGCTAAAAGGTCACGACACTTGGATGCAACGTTAAACCAAAATCAAACCCAGGAAGCGAAATTGCGGAAAAGCTTGATTTGAAGGAAACACGAGAGAGAAAAGTTGAGAAGAAAACAGTAGGAATATCCGAGTTTTCTTTTGTCTAGTTGACGATTTTGTAACCGGAAAATGTGAGATTCCCCGAATTTCGGCCTCTGATTCAGTGATTGAGGATGAAGGAAATATCGGAATGATCGGAGTGACTAAAGCGCTGGGGCTTTATAGTGTAGAAAAGCAAGTAGGATTTTGTTTCTGTAGAGATAAAAAGCAGAGAGATTTTGATACCCAACAATTATTTAAGGCATCAGAATACCAGATTTATTGTAACAAAAAAAAGAGAGAATACCAGATTTATATTTATGAGATTCATCTGTCTACCTCAAAAGGTCCCTCTCCCCCTTCTCTATATATATTTCTTTTCATTTCTGGCCTGTATATTTTTTAATTTTGGATTAAGATTTAATCCAATGGAGACAGCTGAAGATTTGCTTCAACAGGACTTGGTACATGGCTTGAACAGTAAGTAGGATGTGATCTTTGAAATTCCCTATTTATCTTCTTATTTGGAGGAGATAGAGAAATTCTGAGTCATCATTTTACAACAAAGTTTTCTAATATATAATATATTTGGAAAAACTGAAAATTAATGAATTTTAACCGAAACAGAAAGTAAGAGTAGAATTTATGGTATTTTGTCATTATTTACACACTTAGTCTAATAAAAATAATTTATGACCGCATCCACAAACTCATCAAAACCGTTGATAACTCGTGTTTTTTTATTAAGACTAAAACAACATTCACGTTACCTATTAAGCTTTAGAGCACGTAATAAGGTACTCTAAATTTCTTTGGTTACGTTTACTATCCTTTTTTTTAAGGAAATAAAAATTAATAATATTACTCTTTTGAGATAATTATTTTAATATGTAATGAGATGTTATTCTACCTAACCATTTCCTTTTTCACAACCAAATACTTGGCTAAAAGAGTGCTTTTTTGTTTTTTTTTTTTTGAGAAATGGCTAAAAGAGTGCATGTAATTTATGATTCCACCTTCTATAATTAGAATAATAACAAATAGTTTTCCTTTTCTCACAAAATTACTTACCAAAATTACACAGATAATAAATTTTCTTTTATCCTAAATGTCAACCCAACGAATTGATTAATGCCTAATCCATTTGTCCTTTGACATAACAAAACAAACAAACTAATCCATTTTCCCATTTACAAATAGTCTTGATTCTTGACTGCTCATTCAAAAGGTGGAGTAGTCGACATTCACAACAGCAAAAAAAAAAAAAATCTGAGTAACAAATAAATAAACATTTTTCACACCTAACTCTTCTTAAAAAAAATTTTATCCAACCCCAGGAACTATTTTCAATTATTTAACTAATTACTGTTTTTGTTCTTGTTCCATACCTATAGGACATTAACTAATTCTAAAAAGAAAAGAAAAAATCACCAATAATTAATTAATTAATTAAGTTTGTTATTATATATTCGGGGTCATTAGCTTGGCGCTTAGGCAAACCGCGTGAACGTAACAGTAGGAAATACGTATATTATAAAACGACGACGTAGAATGGCTGTAACTCCGGCTTCCCCAGTCCCCACTGTGAAGCAAAAATTTAATAGCTTTGAGTAGTTGATGACGACTCCGACACCGCAAAGTTAGATGGGTGACGCAGATGGCGCCACGTGGATGGTCGTCTTAGTTAGGAGGAACACGTGGACCGGAGACGACCCGTACGGCGTGGCGTTTGATGGGATGAAGTGCAAAATTAGTGTGATGCTGAATTTCATGGCGGGGCCCATTTGGGGTTTGACCATTAGATTGACACCACGTGCATGGGATAAGCTTTGAACAGTAAATGTTGTGTTTTATCTAGATTCTAGAAAGGTCATTCTAGAATCATGAAATGAGATTAAGACATTTCACCCCCCCCCGCTCCCCCCGCCCTTTTGATATCAATGGATTCTAAAAGATTTACTAGATTTGATATTTTAGGTGTGATGTGCTATTGACATGCACGTTTCACGTTTTTGACTTTTTGAGGTGAAAATTATGTCTCTCGTACCTCCTTTTAATGCATTTACTAGAAAATTACATTTTCCATGTTTGGTTTATTGAAGGGATTATTGAAGAGGAGTGAAATTTGCACTCCCCAAATTACAAACTACACACCTTTTATATTATTTTATTATTATCTCAATCAAACTTTATTAAATTTCCAAATTTACCCCTCTTGAACATATTTTTGTCTTTATCAATTCCTACGTCTTCTAAAGTTTCTTTGGAATTGCAATCATTATTATCTATGGAAATCCTCCTTCCATCTATTATAGACATTTACTCATGAACCTAGCATCTCCAACATTAACCAAATTTAATCAAAGAAAATTCAACAATGGTATGAGGGACGGAGATGGGAGTTGATCTGAGCTTGAGAAGCATTTCTTTCTGTTTGTGTTTAATTTGTATTTCTGGGTTTGGAAAGAGAGAAGACAAAAAGAGTAAGGTAAAGCATGAAGCAAGATTTGGGAGCATGCAACAAAAATAACCTTTCTTGGAAAATCTCAGATGGAATTGAGATTTTGTAAGGACTTTAATTTGCTTGTTCGATCATTCCAGGAATCAATTTTTCTGAAAAATTTAGTTGCAGAATAGTATAAGGTCGATGGCAACGAAGCTGCCAAATTTTGCGAGGTCGATGAACCAGGTATCGGCGACGATCTCGAGGTTGATGACCGCTGAATTTGCAAGCGATGAGGTCCGGCTTCATCGTTAGATTATCGTTTCGGCACAGCGAACTTCGGAAGCCGAGCTTGGCCTTTGAGCTGGAAATTTTGCCTGCATATTGAGACTGAGATTTGACAAATTCTCTGCTGTTGTTCGACTTCTGTACAATTGGACTTTATGGTTTCCATCACTAAACACTCAAGAACAGAAACTTAAATTTCTAGTCTTTTCTGGTTTCAATCAGTTAAAAAGAGTTGAGTTAGCAATATCACTAACCTGAACAGACCTGTCACCAACAACAAGGCCATGAAATGAGCTCCAAATAAGAGCATCATACACCGTCTTGTCAACCACTTCCAGATCAATCCCATCAACATTAATTAGCCTTGTGCTACTTTCATCCTGGGTCTCCCTAACTACAACTTCACCACCATGGACAGGCACAACTTGAGAGGATTGAGACATGGTCTTCAACTGGGTCTTGAAGATTTGGTTGATGGGGTTTAGGGTTTAATTTGAATACTGGGTTTTGTAATCTTGACTCTGTTGACTGAGAAAACAAGGATATTCTGGGATTTGAGTGAAGAAAGGTGATGGTACCAGTACCAGTGGTGAGAGGGATGGAATGTGAAGCACCCATCACTCCTTTAAAGCGGCTTTATACATAAAACTATGGCAGCGTCTGGTTTGCCAATGGCAAATTGGTGACTTCTTTGGAAAGAACAAGTGTCCAATTGTACTACGATTGTTTGTTATGACAAAATTCTCTGGTGGAAAATTCAAGTGTATTTAGAGGGTAAATTTGAGAATTTAAAAACAGTTCATTATAAAAATGTAAAGGGTGTGTGGTTTATAATTTGGGGAGTGCAAATTTCATTCCCCTTATTGAAACATTTTCAATAATTGAGGTCCTAAATATAGTTGGGTCGGAATATCATGGCCCTCACGATGCTGGTTTCCAGGTTTTAAGGGTACTATCCCCTCGATCTGGCGTATTAAGTCAGGTCTGACAGTTCATGATGCTGGAGATCGATTCTTGTTCCAATTTGATCGGGAGGCTGATCGGAATAGGGCACTTCATGGAGGCCCTTGGTTCTATAGGAATACTATGCTCCTTCTTGGTGAGTATGATGGAGTTGGCGCGGTGGAGGCGGTTCCACTATGGAGGTTGGAAACATGGGTGGCCGTTCGTGGTCTTCTTTTGGCGCTTCAAAAAAGATCTGCCCTAACTTTAATTGGGTCGATTCTGGGTCAGGTTATCAGGTTTGATCTACCGGCTCTCCGGCGTAGGAAAGAGGAACAGAGAATCCGTTTGATTTTGGATACTCGTCGTCGGATTCGCTCTTGGATGTTGTTTGAATTCTCTCCATCCATAGAGCCTGAGATAATCTTAATTTATGACAAGGTGAAGGGATTCTGCAGAGAGTGTGGATTTTTTTAACATGATGCTATGGGGTGTGATCGATTTCTAGTGCAGGAAAAGGCAGATCTGCTGAAGTCGCCGCCGACAACTGCTATGGCAGGCCTGACTTGGAGTCGGGTTCGGCTGCAGCGAGTGGTATGGTGCTGCAGAAAGAGGGGAATGGTAAGGATCTGATGCTGGTTGTACCTTCGGGTCTGGTACCGGAGGAGAGTGTAGATTTGCAGACTGACGTGCATGGAGATGTGGTAGTCCAAGCGTCGTTGGGACATGCAGGTCAGTCGGAGTCTAAGCCAACTGGGGCCTCTATCTGTACTGTTCCTTTTATTGCAGGTTTGGAGCAAGCAAATATCTTCAAGAACTGGGAAGCTTTGGTGCCAGCTAATTCAATGGAAAAGGTGCTTCTAGTGCAGATTGCTTCGACCACTTTGAAAGCTAGGAAATCAGGGCCTGAACAAAATGTTGTGGAGACTATACTTGTGGGTACAAAACGTAAAGCGGCCTTTGAGCTGATTAAACCTGGGAAGAGATTTTTGGCTCTCCCAGCCCCTGAGCTTCAGGTGGATGAACACACAACCCTGTTGTTGCAGCATAAAAATGGTAAGATCATAGTGTCTCCAAAGAAGAAGAAGCTTGGACGCCCTCGGGGGAGTAAAAACAAACCTAAGGTGGCTACGGCTCATGAGGAGGTGAAGAAACTTAGAAAGTGGAAGAGCCACATTGATTGTGCTGACGATAGTGGAGCGGCAGGGACGTCCATTGATACCGAGGTTCCTGTGGTGGAGGCTTTAGGGAAGGAAGTGGTTATGGAAGGGGAGTCTATTTCCCTTCCTGCTATTGCTATTTAATTTTAGTTATAGGTCGCAAAGATCACTTCCTCTGAGCTATTTGCTTCGGAGAATGATGATCTTTGTTTGAAATAAAAGTGCGTTATTTTCCTCAAAATGTGGGTGTACTCGCGGTGGCCTGAGGCTTGTTCTTGTCGTAGAATAGGTGTTTAGGGTTCCTAAATGAACGATTCTTTCTATCGACCTGATAGAGGTGTTTCGTTTTTGTACTGCTTACTGAATATATATAATGGGCTGACCTCTTTTAATCAAAAAAAAAAAAAATCATGGCCCTCACGGTGGATTATTAATGTTGGTTGATGAGTAATATGACATAAAAATTGTAGAGTCTAAAGAATTATAAAGCAATTCTCAGAACATTTCTGTTAGTTCATAGATTCTATAAGAATCACCTTTTTTTCTTTTTGAGGTGAAAAATTATGTCTCTCATACCTCCTATTATTGTATTTATTAGAAAATTACATTTTTCATGTTCAATGTGGAGACATGTGTAAATGATTTATTGGGTTATTGAAGGGTTTATTGAAACATATTCAATAATTGAGGTCTTAAAGTTAAATCTAATTAGGTTGGGAGATCATGGCCCTCATGGTCGATTATAAATGTTGATTGATGAGTAATATGACATGAAAACTGTAGAGCCTAAACAATTATAAAGAAATTCTCGGACCATTTTTGATAGTTCATTTATACTATAAGAATCTGCTTTGTCATCTCAGCCAATTGTTTGCTTCAGAGTTCAGACTATTTCGTTATTATGCATATGTTCATTCTTGGACGGTGCGTGGCGAGCTTTAAAATATGCTTGTGCATCTCCTGAATTCTTCTTTGCATCTTGCTCCAGTAGCAATTAATGGTGCTAAGAGTAACTCCAACAGTTTCTCTATAATTTTTGTATTATAGGGAAGCAAAAGTCAAAGCTTTAAGCAATTTTTCTTCTTCAACTCCAACAGATTCCCTAGTTTACAGCAATCTCTAAAATCTCCAAATTCTTCCTTAAAATTTTAGAGATTGCTGTAAATTTAGGGAATTTTGTTTTCTCTCTCCTCACTTCTAAAATGGAGAAAGTTATAGGGAATCTGTTGGAGCAAAAGAGTCTCGTTTTTCCCTAAAATAGAGAAAAACTAAAATATGGGGAAGCTGTTGGAGTTGCTCTAACCAGTCTAATTAGACTCGCTTTTTTCTCTAACTATTTTGTTAAGCCCAAGGACTAATAACCCCCCCCCCCCCCCCCCCCCCCCCCGACACCTGTGAAAGGTTTCAACCATACAATGCAGCATGGTGCCTGGCCACGTTTGATAATTCAGCAATTACAAAGTGCCACCCCCAGCGTTCGAACCCGAGACGTGGTGGGGGTTCCATATCCTGAGTTACCCGTGGTGGGACCCATTGCATCCACTGAACCACTTGCCGTGGTTGCCAAATGAGCTAGTTTGGTGTCGCAGATTACCTAACCTAGCTAATTTGCATTTTTTATAATATCATCCTTCAGTCAAAATAAATACAGTAACCCATCTAAAAAAAAAATTACAATAATAATAATGACTTCATTTCAATTACAGGATAAGTTCCAAGTTTTTAAAGGTGAGAAAAATAAGTACTTTCACATTCTCCAATTTCTGGATAAGTTTTTAAAGGTGATTGATTACGATATGTCATGGCTACATGTTTCATATTCTCCATGAATTGACAAAAATAATGTGTTTCACTGACAAAAATAATCTCTAGCTCTACTAAGGATATTGAACATAAACAACCTTTTTTTTTCTTTTTTTTTTCAATTCAGGAAAAGAGACAAAGCTCTATCAACACTTGAAAGAAACAAATTCTATTGTAAAATTTGTCCTGGCAGACGCGATCGAGAAGAAGCTGATGAAGATCATGCATGAACGTATGTGTCAGTGCAGGTGTCAACTGACGTATATCCTGTTTTCTTTTGCAGATTTCTGTGACTCTGAAATACTAGCTTGCATGCATGGACCGCAATATTTAAATTTTTTTGTGGTGAATGATGAAGAAAATGACATTAGGGCTCAGTGACTGTAACCCTAGAGCGTTCGATCGGCAAGTTAGTGCTGCATTACTTTGTTCAGTAGCTCAGCATATATTGTATTTTGCCTTGGGTTTATTTTCAGGTACATCCTCTTATCTATGATCAGTAAGAAGAGCAAGGTGTCAAGTCGCAACTTCTCCAGAAGGGTCCCATCTGCAGCTCATTTTTCTGCATATTTAGTATCCTCCACCTACTTGTTTGATCGCGATGATGATCTGATTGAAAAATGAACCCCAGCTGCCCCACCAGCACGAACCTGCTGTCTGATAGCACTTAAAGTGTTGCCGATTTGTTTGAAATAACCGAACAAATGAGTAAGTGAAGTGAAGTGTTGCCTAGCAACGGTGACAAGTCGAGCCTCACTCACATACAGTTTTCAGGGAAGAAACAAAAGAAGAATCGAGATTCCAAAAGATCTCCTTTGCTAAGATGTAATTACAATCGATAATTGTAAAATTTTTCTTTTTTGAAGACGAACCGTAATTGTAATTTTGGTCAGTGTTATTTAATTTTTCCAGTACATATTGATAAAATAATCTGAGATTCACATTAAAAATCAATTGGCAACGGATGAAGTGGCCCAAACCATTATAAACCTATAGGCAATGTCTCATTTTTCCCATGTGGGATGTATATATTCTCAACACGCCTCCGCACGTGTGACGAATTTTCAAGTCATACACGTGGACAACTTTGGGTGACGTGGAGCCTGTGTGGCCGTTAGGCATGCACACGTGGGTAACTTGGCTCTGATACCATGATAAAGTAATCTGGGGTTCACATCTAAAACCAATTGGCAATAGATGGAGTGGCTCAAACCCTTATAAACCTATAGACAATGTCTCATTTTTCCCATGTGGGATATATATATTCTCAACACATATTATGTGTCTTCATGTTATTCTACATTAAGGGGGACAACAAATCTTACTCCTTATTTTGATGTTGCTCCCTCAGCATTTTTTTGTCTTTTCTCAAAGCTAGGGAACTTTTCTCTCTGGCTAAAAACCCTGAGTACGCTAAAGATCGTTTGCAAAACCGCGCTCATCCGGAGGCGCGCGTGACATCTTGCTGGCCTTCATGCCCTGTCAGTGTCTTTGTGCGGTTGCCGGACGGGTGATCTACAGGTCGGGCTCGGGGGCTGTGATTTGGATGGTTTGCTCGAAGTTTTGGCAGATTGTGTCTCGGCGGCGGTTTGGTGTGGCATCTCCGAGTGCGTGGTTGGCTGCTATGATTCTGGGGTCGGTGACAGTGATGATGGCTTTAGGTAGACTGCATCTGTCTGGTTTTTGGGAAAATCAGGGCGTGGTGTTTCGAGTTTGTTTGGTTTTCAACCGTTTGGAGTTCACGGTGGTCGGAGTACGTTGTTGTGACGGGGCTTTGGGAAGCAGCTGCAACGAAGGCTGTGGCAGCGCCGGACGAGACGGTGATGGGCGGCGGCACGTGAAGAAGATGATGACTTGGGCCGGGTTTGGACCGGTTCACTATGGCTTGGGTGAAGCTGTCCTTGGGTTGTTCCCATTTGGGTCTGAGTAAAATGGGCCTGGTTGATTTAGGCTTGCATTATGTTAATAGCTTAGTTTACTTTCAATAATTCACTAAGTTTTTTAGGGACCAATGCACTTTTTTGTGCTTCTAACGGATCTTCTGAAGTAGTACCAAGGAAGATTCATGCTATTTCAAATGTATTTAATGTCAAATGAGTGCCCTAGTTTCCACGTATCACTATGGGTACTAGCACAACTTAATTATTACCTACCCCTAATTGGTAGCAGGAAGGTATGTAATGGTCATTTTGGTTTGTGATCAATATATTGGCTTTTTGCCTTGATTAAAAAAAAAAATCTTACTCGTTAGATAATTTCTATGGTAATTAAAAAAAATCACTTTTAAAGTGAATAAGCTCCTTACTTACTAAAATAAGTTTTTGTTTGAATATAATTATACGTATATCACTTGTAAACATGCTAAAAAAAATTGAAGTTAAAAAATAAATAATATGTTAATGAAATTCTTTAACTTAATAATTGAATTAATACCGAGTATTATTTAATTTAGTGGCATTAGTCTCTCTTTTTATAACAATCTATACATGCAGCTCCATGAGTGCGATGTTGATCTCGATGTTGAAATGGATGGATCAAAGTAACTGCGTTGCCAAAAACTATAAAATTTTCTGAAAGTTGAAACCAACCCACGTTGAGTAAAAATTTCCAGGAAGAGCTTTGTGCATATTAATGGAATTTGCATGCTCTACCAAATGGCCCTTTTTCTTTTTCCAGTAGCATTCCCAGGAACAGAAAGGGGATGCCTAACTAATAATAAGCTAGTGTAGATTTTAGTCCTTCATTTTTTTTTTTGAGGGGAATGAAAGACTAATTCATTGATGAAACATCATTACAATCAGAGATTAAAATTGCCTCCACAAACGGAGGAATAGTTGAAAAAAATTCCAACTGAGAATCAGCATTCTTAGCATCTCGCGCCAAGATATGAGCCTCTCCATTGGCTTGTCTTCCCACCTTAGAACACGAGCATCCAAAGCTTCATGCAATAGCTCTCGTAGGTCTGCTAACAGAAAACCCAAGTCCGAGTAGGCTAAAGAAGAAGACGACAGAGCTGTCATCAACTCCAGGCAATCGGTTTCCACAATTAGAGGTGTGAGATGATGCTCAAGGGTTGTCTGCACCCCAAGAAGCAGGGCCAACAGCTCAGCATGTTTGGCTGAGTTTGCTGTCATGACCGAATGCCTAAACGCATACAGAAACAGCCCAGTATGATCACGAAACACTCCTCCCAACCCTGTACGCCTAGAGGTTTGATCAAACGCTACATCAACATTCAACTTCACATAGCCAACTAGAAGCTTAATCCACTTTGGCATGACTCGGATCCCCGACACGGACTGAGTAGCAACATGGGCTGCTTTGTAATCCTTCCACCATCCCAAAGTCATGGGTACCACCTCAGAGGCTTGCTTGAAATCTCCATCCCAAACTTTGGCATTCCTATTTCTCCAAGTATCCCACAAGATCATCAAGGAAGGGGCAAAGTTTTGAGGAGTCAAATTATGGACAGTAACCAACCAGTCAACAACATTTGTAGGGGCCGAAACCAAGGGTAAATTGGAGCCTTCAATCAAGCTAGCAGCGTGAGGACAGTCACGAACCACATGGATAGGCGTCTCAACGTCTTCGTTACGGAGTGGGCATTGGGTATCAAGATCAATACCACGTTCACTTAGCCGACTCCGAGTAGGAAGAATATTAGCCGCTGCTTTCCATGCACAGATTTTCACAGTATTGGGCACATATGCTTTCCACACTTGATTCCACAAAGCCGCACTTAGATTGAGTCGCGGAAGAATGATCAGCAAGAACTCTGTGTCGAGCCACATGGTAGGCTGACTTCACTGTAAACCGGCCTTTTTTGTCCCCACCCCAAATCCATCTATCCTCATGATTCCGGGGACTAAGCGGAATATCAAAGATCTTTTGAACAATATGAGCAGGAAAAAGTTCTGAAAGCAAAGTAGAATTCCACACACCTGGGGACAGGAAGAGGTCAGCTACATATGTAACACGATCTGAAAGATAAACACCCAACTCCTCCCCACATAACCACGGGTCTGTCCAAATGTTAGTAGACAGACCATTCCCAATATGACGCTGAATACCAGCTCGAAGTATGTCTCTCCCATGCAAAATACTTCTCCAAGCATATGAAGGCTGTGTCCCTAATGTAACTTCCCAAAAGTTGCTAGTTGGAAAATAAAGAGCTTTGAACAATTGACCAATCAAAGAATCAGGGCTTTGGATTAATCTCCAGCCCTGCTTGGCTAGCATAGCCAAGTTGAAAGCGAATAAATGTCGAAATCCCATGCCTCCCACACTTTTAGGTTTACACAAATCATCCCATGCCCGCCAATGCATCCCCTTTTTCTCCTCCGTACTCCCCCACCAGAATTGGGCACATAACTGATAAAGTTCCTGAATAAGGGTCTGGGGGAGCAGGTAACAATTCATTGTGTACAACGGAATAGCCTGCGCCACCACTTTAATTAAAATCTCCCTTCCTGCTGCACTAAGTAATTTAGACCTCCAACCAGTTAGTTTTTTGGACAAATTATCTTTAATGTAAGCAAAAGTATCAGACTTGGATCTGCCAACAAGAGTTGGAATACCCAGATATTTCTCATGCTTATCCACCGCTTGCACTCCCAGAATCTGTGCCATAGAAACCCGCATGTGGGGAAGGACACTCCCACTGAAAACCACATTACTCTTCTGCAAATTCACCTGTTGCCCAGAAGCTCGTTCATAAATATTTAATAAATTCCGAATCAAGGTACAATCCTGAGATGTAGCACTAGAGTAGAGCATACTATCGTCAGCAAAAAGGAGATGGCTAATAGAAGGCGCCCCGTCACAAATGCGCAACCCTTGCCAATGACCAGACGAGACCGAGTGTGTAATCAGTGCAGATAAACCTTTAGCACATAACAAGAAAAGATAAGGTGACAATGGGTCACCTTGCCGCAACCCACGTTGTGGAGTGACAAACCCCCGGGGAGTACCATTAATAAGAAAAGAATAACGCACTGTAGATAAGCAAGACATTATCAGTTGCACCCACCCATTGCTCAGTAAAACCCATCTTCAACATGATTCTCTGTAAAAAGCCCCACTCAAGCCTATCATAGGCTTTTCTAATGTCCAGCTTAAGGGCTAAAAAGCCCTCCTGTCCCCGCCTCAACTTGTGCATATAATGAGCTAACTCCGAAGCTACCAAAGTATTATCAGAGATCAGATGATCAGGAACAAAAACACTTTGTTGAGGAGAGATAATCCCTGGCAAGAAACTCTTGAGTCTATTAGCAAGAACTTTAGAGGCAATCTTATAAATGACATTGCATAACGCAATAGGTCGCAGATGCGACATATTCACCACCTCCCTAACCTTAGGGATAAGAGCAACATAAGTATAAGTCAAGTCTGGGGGCATTTCCAAATGAGTTAACATCGAAATGACCGCATTACTAACCTCATGGCCAACGAGATCCCAATATTTCTGAAAAAAGAAAGGTGAAAGACCATCCGGACCTGGCGCCTTTGAAGGATGCATCTGAAAAAGAGCTATACGGACTTCCTCCAAACAATATGGTGCTAGTAACGTCTCATTCATCTGAGTAGAAACTCGGGGTTCAATGGTCTGGAGAACCAAATTTTGAGCCTCCACATCAAGGGTGTGGGAACTAAAAATAGTCTGAAAATACTCCAAAACCACACTTTCGATACCTGCCTTGGACTCTTGCCATACCCCATTAGCATCGAATAGACCCTTAATTCTATTCTTCTGTCTCCTGTTCGATGCTTTCTTATGGAAAAATCGCGAATTCCGATCTCCATCCTTGAGCCAGATCGCTCTAGAACGCTGTCTCCAATACGTCTCATCAATAGACATTAATTCATTCAAACGTTGTGAGAGTTGAAGCTTAGAGGTCTGATCATTCTGATCAAAAGGTTTCTGGAGAAGCGCATCTAACTGCGCTCTTACAGCTTCCACTTCTTCCTTTCGGCTCCGAAAAACAGTACGATCCTAATCCAAGAATTGAGTTCCCAACCCTTTAAGCTTTCGGCAAAGCTCCAACATCGGTGCCCCCCCCCATATGGGGTGCCCCAGGCCTCCTCCATCTTGGCCGAGAAACCTTCATGAGCACACCACATTTCTTCAAACCGGAATTGACGCCGGTAGAAGTCCTGACGCATTTGTTCCTTACGCACTTCCAGCAGAAGAGGAGTATGATCAGACCGGCACGGGTGGAGATTGATGATTTTGGAGAAACCAAACTCTGAACTCCAAGCCGGCGTACAAGTACCCCTGTCAAGCCTCTCCTTTGTGTTAGAATCACACCATGTATAGAGACCACCCGCTGCCCCCATATCATTCAAATTGCAATCTGACAGCGCTTGCCGGAAGGCTTGCATCTGACTAACACTGCGTAGTCTACCCCCGAATTTCTCACCCAGTTCCAAAATCTCATTGAAATCACCGGCAACAACCCATCGCTCTCCCGGGTTTCGAACAAGAGACCGTAGCAAATCCCAAGATGTATGACGCTGACCAGTTTCAGGATGGCCATAAAAGCCCGTGAACCTCTATTCTGCCTCGTTCAGAGCATTGATGAAAGCATCAATATAATATCGATCCATATCGTGAACCGTAACGGAGATAGTATCATCCCAAAGTAAAGCCAAACCCCCAGAACGATCAACTCGATCAAAGTGAGCAATATGAGAAAGACCAGCAGAGCGAAGAAGTGACTGATGTTGTTCCTTGGTGCAGTGCGTCTCACTGAGAAAAACCAGATTCGCTCGATGCTTCTGGATTAATAACTTGAGGGCATGACGAGTTCGTCTATTGACGATTCCTTGACAATTCCAAATCAGCACGTTCTTGTTGAGAAAACAGGGTGATCGGAGCACCTACTATAGCCGTCCGACGGCACTACAGAAAACCAAGGATGCTAGGGCAAGAAAACCTAGCTCCGAAGTATTAGCTAAAAGAAATGCAAGTTTGATCTTTATTTAGTCCTTCATTGTTAATACAAAAGATTTCAGAGTTAATCTAGCTAGCCAAGTCAGTTCACTTAGAATTCATTAAACCTAATTTTTTTGCCAGTAATATAACAACTTCACAAGGGTTCAACCAGACTACCAGAGATATTGGAAGAGGTGGCCTGCATTATTAACTAATTGCCTAAAATAGGTCAGTTGCAGATTGCAGTTATAGTGGTACGGTACCAGAAGAATGATTTGGGGAGAACAGAAATTAAATCAAAACAAATTCTTTTCCCACCTGACTATTAAACGATTTTCAAACTACACATAATTCTAATAGGTTGAGACTTGAGATCTTGAAGTCTTACTCTATAGTTTATATATTGAGTTAATTACTGTTTACTCCCTATACTTATAGGGTTTCATCGTTTCAGTCCCTGACCTTTGAATTTCATCTAAAAGGTCCCTGAATACTCTCAATTTCCTCCCATTTCGTCCCTGCCGTCAAGCTCCGTTCAAATTGTCCATTAAATTGCTGACGTGGCACTCCTCATGCGCTGAAATGTCTAATTTACCCTCACTTAGTTTTTTTTTAAAATTTTTTTATTTTCTTCTCTCTCTCTCTTGTTTTTTTTTTTTTTACCTCTTCTTCTTCCAGCTCTCTATCCTCCTCTGGGTTTTTTTAATTTATTTATTTTCTTTTTTATCCACTCACATCAGTGCTGATGGATCTTGAATAGGTAATGACTCAATTGGAAGCTGCAAAAGGATGACCAAATGACACAAATAAAAACCCAGATGCATGTACATAAACTTTGCTTTTCTTCTTGACTATTCTACTATATATATCATTTAACAAGCCCCTAAAAGTACAGATAAGTTTCCAAAAGAAAAGGACTTTAAAAAATCTTTGCTCGCGGAGTCGCGGGTAACAAGTGGTTTCAAACCAAACAGAAAAGCAAGCAAAGTTCTAAACAATCTCCACTCACCGCAAAAGCAATCAAGTCATCTATAACCGTTTTTTTCCTATCACAGTGGCGGTGTCTACCGAAAAATTCAGAGTCAACCAAGCACAACCTAAATATGGCAATTACAACTTCGACAGAAAATTGCACTGCCCCAAATTCGTAATACATCTTCCAAGAGTGAAAATGCATAACTTCATCATCCCAAAACCCTAGTCCAATTTCCAAACCTCACATTCTGACCAATACATAAAAATTAGCATGTCAATCTTTCAATAATCAAACTTTCTACCATTTCCTTCGAAACAAAAACCGACTCAAAAATCAAATTCCAGAGCTCAAAAAGAGGAAATTCACGAAAACCCAGTCACAAAAAACCACTCAGAATTCACAAAATTACAGATTACAGCCAGGGCGGATTCACATAGAGGCCAGATTAGGCACTTGCCTAGACTGGGTTTTTGAGTTTACACTGATTTGGTGTAGGCAAGGTTTGTGAAAATGGCAGAAATTGGGCAAAAACATGGCAAAACCAGGGCAAAATATTCATAATTGCCTCCAGAATCTATAGCTTCCCTATAATTTTCCCTTCTTGCCCTCCTGCCATTGTCTTGCCTTACCTAAAAATATTTTCTGGCTCCGCCCCTGATTACAACAATTCAAGTTCATCTTCTACGAATTTCAATGCGCCAAAAACCAATGGCGACGAGATTAACAACATGCATTTGAATTATCAAGTTCCCAATGCTACGATTCTTTCAAATTCTTCAAGAACAGAAACAGTGAGAATTACATAAACCTAATCAATATGTTCTCGCATTTTCTCAGAGTGAAGAGAAATTTGAGAGCGACGACTCACCTGATTGTTGTTGTTGTTGTTGGGTTGGAACATCTTTCTTCTTCTCCTTCCGAGTTGACTCAGTGAGTCATCTCTCCCTCTCTGACTCGCTCTCTCTCGCTCGCTCTCTTCCTTCTTCAACTGAAATTTTAGCTATTAAGGGGAGGAGAGAATCTGAAATATCATTTCTTCCAGCTCTCTAAAACCATCACCATCCTCTTCACGCCCTTCACCCATGCAAGTTAGCGCCACAACCACCACCACTACCATGGCCTCCTCTCACCCTCTGCCGCCGAAGCCTCCCGATCTCGACCTCACGATCGTCTCCGCCAAGCACCTGAAGAACGTCAACCGGAAGAACGACGACCTCAAGCCCTACGCCGTCTTTTGGGTCGACCCCGACCTCCGCCTCGCCACCAAATCCGACGACTCCGGCTCCACTCGACCCGTCTGGAATGAGCGCTTCACTCTCCCTCTCTCCTTCTCCCTCCACGACTCCTTCCCTCTGACACTCCCAAACCCTTAGTCGGCCCTCTCCACCTCCCCCTCGAAATCTTCCACTCCAAACCCTCTGACACTCCCAAACCCTTAGTCGGCCCTCTCCACCTCCCCCTCAAAGACCTACGCGACCCGGATAAACAGAGGAGGAGAGAGATGGAAGAAGAAGAGGTAAAAAGAAAAACAAAAAAGAGAGAGAGAGAAGAAAATAAATAAATTTAAAAAATAATAATAATAAGTGAGGGTAAATTAGACATTTCAGCACGTGAGGAATGCCACATCAGCAATTTAACGGACAATTTGGACGGAGCTTGACGGCAGGGACGAAATGGGAGGAAATTGAGAGTTCATGGACTTTTTAGGTGAAATTCGAAGGTCAGAGACTGAAACGACGAAACCCTATAAGTATAGGGAGTAAGCAGTATTTAATCCTTATATATTATTCTAGTTCTCTTTGCAAAGATGATATTTTTGGTGTGACCGATATTATTCTTATAATTTCTAATTGAGTAAAGTATTAAAATGATTAATTATATTACGAATTCTTAATATTATTAATTCGGTTACGACAGAGGTAATGCATGAGCACCTACTAGTGTTTTCAGAGTTACTAATTTAGTTAGCTTGAATTTGAAATTAGAAGCATGTGTGGTCCGATGTCGATACATTTGTCGTCATTAAATATATTGCTTGCTCTTCTCATTAGATGCATCATGAGTTTTGAGTTAATTAAATGTGTAAATTAGTTGTATTATGTCTCTCATATATATATATATATAGTCCTTCTATGCTAAGGAGGTCCTTAACTTGGCTTACGGTACGGATTTCCATATTTTGACTACTTTTCGATCACATATTCACATCTTAACTGTTAAGTTTTTAGGTCATAATATATATAGGGCTAAATACTGTTTAGTCCTTGAGCTTTCGACCAAAAAACACTTTAGTCCCTGACATTTTAATTTCACACGTTTAATCCTTGTACTCCAAAATTTCGAACCAATAGGTCCTTTCTGGTCCTCGCCGTCCAAAACCTCAGTTACTCTCCGTCAAAATGTCTATTATACCCTCAATTTTTTATTTTTTTTACATTTATTTATTTATTTATTTTTTTTCACTTACTCGATAAGTTGGAATTCTCTCTCAAGTCTCAGCCCCTCAAATCTCTCTCCTCTCAGACCTCGCCGCCCCAAAATCGAGCCACCATGGGTAGTAGGGAGGTACCCGTGGAGAATCTGTTTGGAGCTCCGATTCAATCCCGAAATCGAGGCCGAGAGACAAGATGATCTGACCTGGGTAAACATCTTCACCTTTGAAAATAACCGGAACATCCCCCTTCAACTCGGAGCCCTCACTGGCCCAAACAAACACCAAATTCAGTATCTCCCCACTCTCCTCGTCCCTATGAATCTACAAAATCACAATTTCACAATCCCAATTTTCAAATCAGATCAGAACAGAAAAATAAGCAGAGCGACTTCCAGATAAATAGGTTCAGACCCATCATTAAAACCAGGCTTTAAAAATCGAGGGTTCTCAGCAAAAGATGCAAAAACAGAATCTGAAAAACAAGAAAAAGAGAGGTTGATAACATTTATGGAAGAGAAAACAATGCTCTGAAAGCAAAGTTGGAGAAACCCATTTCCGATTTTGGTTGTTGGACTCAAGCAAAGCCTCTAGTCAAAGAGATGAACAATAGTATGGAAGTGAAGACGACGGCGGAGATTCGACTGGTGGGCTTGGGGCTATTTTCCGGTGGCGGCTGAGCGAAGACGACGGCGGAGATTCGACCTGGGCTCTGTCTTTGGCCGAGATTTGGTTTTCGGTGAACTCTCTGGGGATGGCTTAGAAGGTGTGGTAGAGAGAAGATTGGGATTGGATAGACGTGTGTGAGGCAGAGGGAGGGTTTCGATCTGGGCGTAGAGGACAACAAGAAGAGAGAGGAGGAAGAAGAGGGCACGGGCTAAATGGCTTAGGAGCAGCGAGTAGGTGAAGGAGGAAAGAGATGAGGAAGAGGAAAGAGATAAACGGAGAAAAAAAAAAAAATATATATATATATATATATATATATATATATATATATATATAAAAAAAGTGAGGGTAGAATAGACATTTTAGCAGGTAAATGATTGTCACGTCAACTACTTAACGGAGGTTTTTGACGGAGAGTAACGGAAAGGACCTATTGGTCCGAAATTTTGAAGTACAAGGACTAAACGTGTGAAATTAGAAGGCCAGAGACTGAAGTGTTTTTTGGTCAAAAGCTCAATATATATATATATATATATATATTAGGCTCGTTCCAAAGCGGACGTCCGCACTTTGCTAAAGTGCTAACGGCGACACAGCAGCGGCGTTCCAGGCGACGACGACGGCTCGGGGCTTGGCGGAAGGAAGCCGGAGGCATCTCGGACGGTTCTGGGCAGCGTTCGAGGTCGGAGTTGCAGGTTTCTGGGCAGCGACCTCACCTGCAACTGCAAGTTTCTGGGCAGCGTTGCAACTACGTCGCCGGCGACTCCACCGACTGCAGACCGGTCTGTCCTACCCCTGGCGTCCGTCCGGCAAGCCCCGTCGCGCCCCGAGCCGAGTTGCAGCGTCAACGTCCGCACTTTAACAACAGTGCAGACGTCCTCTTTGGAACCGCTCCGTAGAAATTGATGCTTTAGCGGATAATGGCACGTCCTCTATAATCTATTATTCCTAGTCTCTGGAATAACCATTTTAGTTTGTCTAATTATCGTTTCGATTATTTTGTTCTCCAAAATTTGGTTGCTTGACATTTTGTTCAAGAAAGTTTAGGTAACACAGTTTAAGTCAGCAAAGTGATTGCAAAGCACGACCTATGCTGGTTTAGAAGGATACCTTATTAAATAAGGCTAGGTAGCAAACATTACAGAAAAGATCGTTGGAATGTGCCTCAAGCCCTCAATACAATATTGGTTAGGATTCCTAACAAAACGATTCCCCACATAATGAATATCGAAAACGAAGTGTAGTAATCATAGTGCCACTATCTATCTGATAATTAACTTGCAGCTGACTTTGGGGTTTGGATTGAAGTCAATCTCTGTGAGACGTGTAATGTGTTCGTTATCATATGCCATCTAGGAGAAAATCTGAAGAGACTTCTACATCACATTAATTCATTAGAAAATGTAAGCACCACAAATTTTGATCTCTACCTAACCAGCTCATTTTGCGATTTACATGCACCCAATAATTTCATATTTGGGACATTATGACCAATAGAATATTAGTATGATTCATCATTTCTTCATGGGCCGTGCATTAAATTTGAAGATTATGTGCTAAGCTAGTGCTAGTTGGGAGTTAGAAATTTCATTCATTCATTCAAATTGTGAAGTGTATGTGCAACTGTTTCTGCCTTCTGGTTGGACATTCTCTGAATGGAAGTGTTTGGTGTAGTTGACTTCTTTTCTCCTTTTATTTTTTTGTTTTCTAAGGAAATTCAGATATACAAATCTATAATAGTAAACAATTCTTGTCAGAGCTGATCTTGAATCCACCGCTTATTGAATCGGTTTGGACATAGTCTCCATTGAAACTCCTTAGGTTTCGTCACATAAATATGTGTCATGAGCATCCCAATCGTTCATGATTTTAAGATAATCTCAATAATATTTGGGCATTGTCTATCGAAATTTATTGCCAATAATAGATCAAATCACCATTCGTTTTTCTTTAGTGTTATATATATATATATATACACACACAAACGCACAGATCCTATCCAGAGCGGAGCTCCGCTTTGAAATTAACATGTGAAGTTCGAGTTTTTGGTCACTTTTCGGTCGCACATCCACATCTCGACCGTTCAGTTTTTAAGTACTAGTGTATAGATCATCTCTGTAAATTTTCAGCCAAAATGATGATCGTTAAGGCATTGATTACTCCCTTAAAGCTAGTACGGTTCAGGTTGACAGATTCAGTCCGTCCATTGGTCTAAGCAAGTTAGATACCTTAACGATCATCAATTTGGCTGAAAATTTTCAGAGATGATCTACACACTAGTACCTAAAAACTGAACGGCTGATATGTGGATATGCGACCGAAAAGTGATCCAAAACTCGAACTTCACACGTTAATTTCAAAGCGGAGCTCCCATATATATATATATATACAGATCCTATCCAGAGCGAGGCCTCGCTTTGAAATTAAAGTGCGAGGTTGGAGTTTAGGGTCACTTTTCGGTCGCATATCCACATCTCGACCGTTCAGTTTTTAGGTACTAATGTATAGATCATCTCTGCAAAATTTTAGCTAAATTGATAGTCGTTAAGGCATTGATAACTGCCTTAAAGCTAGTACGGTTCAGGTTTGACAGATTTAGTTTGTCCATTAGTTTTAGCGAGTTAGATACCTTAAAGATTATCAATTTAGCTGAAATTTTGCAGAGGTGATCTATACATTAATACCTAAAAACTAAACGGTCGAAATGTGGATATGCGACAGAAAAGTGACCATAAACTCCAACCTCGCACTTTAATTTCAGAGCGAGGCCTCACTCTGGATAGGATCTGTATATATATATATATATAAGATTTTTCTCAGGTAAGGATGTTCTTCCCTAAGGTTTAGGTACGGATTTGGTGTTTTCACCCACTTTCCGATCACATTTTCACATTTTAACCGTTCAGTTTTTAGGTCCTAATGTATAGATCACCTCTGCAAAATTTCAGCCAAATTGGTGATCGTTAAGGCGTCCAAAACTGCAATTTACACGAACGGACCGAATCTGTCGAACTGAAACCGTTCGTATTTATAATGGTAAATTGCAGTTTTTGATGCCTTAACGATCGCCAAATTGGCTGAAATTTTGCAGAGGTGATCTATACATTAGGACCTAAAAACTGAACGGTTAAGATGTGAAAATGTGATCAGAAAGTGGGTGAAAACCGGAAATCCGTACCTAAGGCTAGGTAAGGACGTCCTTAGTGTAGCCGTACTGTATATATATATATATATATATATAGGGTGCGGCTATTGCCACTATACTGTCTTCTTAGTTCACTCTACAAATAATGTTAAATCATGATGTTTTCAATTTTACCCTTGGTAAAATTCGATAGAAATTATAAAACTAGAAAATTGAGAAAATAGCAAAAGCGAGGAATTTCATTGTGACAACCCAAAATTCATAGCAAAAGCTTGGCAAATACGAGGAAATTTCAGTTGTCGCACATGAACCCATTGGCGACAACCAATTTGTCGCATAAAGTAGGTATTTGCGAGAAATTAACAGTTGTCGCCCATATGACATTATGCGACACCCAATTCCTCGCAAATGTCAATTAGGCGACAATTTCTACCAATTGTCAGTTAATGTTTATGTCACAACTTTAACTTCCTCGCAAAATAAGAATTAGGCGACGACTTATGCGGATTCTCATTTAATTTTTATGTGACAACTAGATTTTTGTCGCTGAAGACTGATTTAGAAACAACTTCTGTGAGTTGTCGGATAATGGTTTTGTGACAGCCTTAACTTCCTCGCTGAAAATCAATTAGGCAACAACTTTAACGGATTGTCACTTAATCTTTAGGTGACAACTTTAATTTTCTTGCAAAAGACCAATTAGGCGATGACTTCTACAGGTTGTTGCTTGATGATCATGTGAAAACTTGAACTTCCTCACTGAAAACCAATTAGGCGACGACTTCTACGAGTTGTCGGTTAATGTTTATGTGACAACTTTAATTTTCTCGCAGAAAGCCAATTAGGCTACGACCTCAACAGGTTGTCGCTTTATGTTTATGTGACAACTTGAACTTCCTCGCAAAAAATCAATTAGGCAATGACTTCGACAGGTTGTCGCTTGATGATTATGTGAAAACTTGAACTTCCTCACTGAGAACCAATTAGGCAACGACTTCTACGAGTTGTCAGTTAATGTTTATGTGACAACTTTAATTTTCTCGCAAAAAGCCAATTAGGCTACGACCTCAACGGGTTGTCGCTTTATGTTTATGTGACAACTTGAAATTCCTCGCAAAAAAACAATTAGATGACTACTTCTATCAGTTGTCGGTTAATGTTTATGTAACAATTTTAATTTTCTCGCAAAAAGCCAATTAGATGACGACCTCAATGGGTTGTCGTGTAATGTTTATGTGACAATTTGAACTTCCTTGCTGAAAACCAATTAGACGACGACTTGTACTAGTTGTCGGTTAAAGTTTATGTGACTATTTTAATTTTCTCACTAAAGACCAATTAGGCGAGGATTTCTACAGGTTGTCGCTTAATGATTATGTGACAACTTGAACCTTCTCGCCGAAAACCAATTAGCTGACGACTTATATGAATTGGTTCAACGACGAAATTATACGAGACAAACAAGAAGTCTCGCATATAATTTTCTACAACAAATACATATGTGTCACATATTAATATATGCAACAAAATAAAACCCTGCAGTTATTTTTGGCAACAAAGAAAAGTCTCGCGTATAAATTTTTGATCAAACATATAAGCCTCGCAGATGAAATATGTCACGTAAACGAAGCCTCATATATTAGAAATTGTAACATACATAAAGTCTCGCATATATAATTATGTAACACACTTGCGTGTCTTGCAAGATGTCATATGTGAGGAACAAATTGCGTCACATATTGAAAATATGACTAATATACAAGCTCCACAAATGGAATATGCGACGTAAGTGAAGCCTCATATATTACAAATATTAACAAATATAAAGTCTCACATATAGTTTTTGGTAACACATTTGTGTGTCTCACAATTTGTGATATGCGAGGAACCAATTACGTCACATATTAAAAAAGCGACAACTGGTAATTTCCTCGCTTTTGGCAATCAGTAAAACACAGTAGGCCACAACTGGTTGCGATAACCTAAAGTCGTCGCATATTCAATTAAGCGAGAAATTTAGACTTTTCAAAACAACTTTGAGTTGTTGCTGATGACGTTTTATCTTGTAGTGAGCCTCCCAACTAGGCTAATTAGTTCCAAACTCATTAATAAAAAAGTAGAAAATAAAAAGGGTTTTTGTCTATTTACCCTAATTCTAGGGTCATTTATCTCACTTATCCCATTAAGTTTTTATATTCCCTCTTACCCATAAAGACTCTAATAAGGTCTTCCCTAATACCCAATTAAGTTTTACCCTCACTCTTTTGTTACATAGAGAGAGAGAGAGAGAGAGAGAGAAGCCATAGGAGACTTTGTCGGACTCCGGTCATCGGCCGCCGGCTTTCGGTCACCAGTAGCGGAATTCCGACCAATGATCGTCAGATTCCGGTCAGCAGTCACCGAAATCCGTTCACCGGCGCAGCCCACTGAAATTCTATGAAAAACCTAGCCAGAGATTCCCAAAGAGGTCATCGGATATCTCATAAGTCACCAGAGATGTTTATTGGCGCCCCTCTAACAGACTTTATTGCCCTCAATAGACTTCTATTGGGGGACAATAAAAGTTTATGAAACCTCGCCAGATGTCCCTAAAGAGATCGTCGAAGATCTCATAGAATTAGGAGATTAACAAAGTCTTTTTCCTCTACAATTAAATAATAAGTCTAATAAACTAATTTAAATGAATTGACAAACACTTGTTCGTCGAAGATCTCATAGAATTAGGAGATTAACAAAGTCTTTTTCCTCTACAATTAAATAATAAGTCTAATAAACTAATTTAAATGAATTGACAAACACTCGTTAACCATGATAAACGCCTTGATAGATGCACTTACAAAAAAAAAAAACGCCTTGATAGATGAAGAAGAACATATAAATACATAAGGATAGTTGATGATTAAGAATAGAGAAAAATTCAGCTACCGTCCCCAAACTATTCTGCCAAGGCCAATATGATACCCGAACTCTAAAAAGTATCAATGTGATACCCAAAGACCTATATTGACATCAACGTGATACTTCCGTCCAAAATTTCTAATTGTGCCGTCTGTTTGCTGACGTGGCAAGCACGTGCATAACACGTGATATTTTTATCAAGGGCAAAATTGTCTTTCTCTACTAATTAATTAAAAAAAAAAAACACAACAAGGACAAATCAAATTCTCTCTCTTGCTTTTCCTCCTTCCTTTCCCAATCTGATCCTCTCTCCTTTCTATCAATCTATGTCTCGTTCTTCCAATCAAATGAAATTGTTGTTTATTTTCTGAGAATGAATTTGTGGCTTTATGAAGAACAGCCTAAATGGAGAATTTTTTTTTTATCAGAAGTGTTTGTGGCTTATGAAGAACAGTCGGAGCAGTGGACGGAGATCGCCGCCGGTGTCGGCCACAAGGAGGAGGCTTTGGGGCGGAAAGCCAAGGCGGAGGCTCTCGGGCCGGAGCACGTAAGTGTGGAGTAATTTAGCTATAAATAGGGGAAAGGAATTAGAGTGAGAGTGGTGAGGCGAGGAAGATTTGGCGGCGACCTGATCGCCTTTCCAAACCGGAGGGAGGTTAGGAGTACGAGAAGGAGGCGTGAGTGTGCGTACCAATCTCACCCCTGTATGTATCATGTGAATCAACCCAACGACAGGTCGAGGCTCAATCGAAGAAGAAGATGATGCCGAACCAATTCAGATTTTCAATCGTTTGCTATTAGCTTCAATCTCGGTTTGCAATTGTGATTGTGGGTAGTTTGCAACACCGGGAATGGCTCTGAGATTGTACTTGGATTTCTTGCTTTCTGGGAATGAAGATCAGTTCTGCCGCCGCCGTCTTGCAATATACCCCAGGAGGCGAAGTAATTTGATCCCGACAAATCATCCAGACCTTTGCGAATGGATTGCAGAGCCAAGAAATCAACCGGGTCGAGTATCGCCACAGCAATCGAATTGAATTGCAAGTAATTACAAAACACAATGCACCATTGCTACAATAGCCCAACCCCATTAATCTGCTTCTCCGCCATTGCACCCTACTGAGCATCAATCTCTTTTCACTGGGATTGGTGATGCTCGCTCTTTCATCGAGTCAACCGCCTTCATCGACCGCGACCACTCCCTCAAGTCCCTCCTCTCCCGCCTTGACCCCGCCGCCAACCCCAACTCCCGATCCCTGCCTAACTCCGCTTCTCCTGTCACCCTCCGCCGCCGCCGCCGCCGCCAACCCAACCCATCCTCTTCAGTTTCTCAGCATCCAACCTTCGAGCTCGAAGAAGAAGCAGACCCCAGAAAAAGAAAAGAAAAAAAGAAAAAAGAAATTGGTGATGAGATTTAACATTAGGGTCATTTTGGTCTTTTTAGAATATTTTTTTTTTGACTTGTTTGCCACGTCAGCAAACAGACGGAACCGTTAGAAATTTTTAACGGAAGTATCACATTGATGCCAATATAGGTCTTTGGGTATCACATTGATACTTTTGAGAGTTCAGGTATCAAATTGGCCTTGGCTGAATAGTTTAGGGAGGGTACCTGAATTTTTCTCTTAAGAATATAGTGAAAACATACTGACCCCTCTTTCTTTGTCCTTTTCTTGGTCCAAAACTCCTACTCTCACTCTTCCGGAATATGCTTGAAGTTTATGCTTTCCAGTTTTAGGATTCTTCAGGTATAGTTTAAGCATGAAGACGTCAATGAGTCGCTGTATAACAAAATCAACTTTTGTCAACATCGATCTTCGAATTCTAACTTCAAGGTCATTTGCGATATATTGGTCTTCAAAAGAAAAAAAAAAAAAAAATTCACAGGAGGATAATCTTCTCAGCGCAATTGAAGGGATGGCGAAGTTGAAGAAAATCAAATGGGGAAGAAGAAGCAGAATTGAAATTGAACATGCTTTTTGTTATGCCCATTTCTTAAATAATTACTATATTCAATGTCAACAAAACACAATTAATCATTAATGTCAGTTATACTCCACTTCATACGCTTTCTCAGGTCTTTGTTGTTTCTATTCATACCTCCAAATTTAGCATTTGGACCTCCCCACTTAATAGACCTCCAACTTACTTTTACAAATAATCATTTTGCTATCTACACCTCTCTAATCTTCCTAAAATGCCCATCGTCCAATAAAATCAATAAAAGCTCTTTTGTTTTAAGATTCTATTCATACTTTCAAAAATCATTAGTTGGACTTCCTTTAGTTTTTGAAGATTTGGAATTGTAGCAATTTTTTCTTTTTTCTTTTTTGGAAGTTCATCCTCCATATATGAGTTATAGAGGTGCTAGCACTTTTTCAATGAATTGTCGACTCTTGGTTAGCGTAGGCAACAATACCATGTTTGCTCATCATCTCGTACAAATATGTTTTCCAAGTATTATTTTCATTGCATTTAGGTGTCATTATCCCTAAACTGATTCAATAGCAACTTGAAATGAACATGGTTCTTTTGTTTTAGATATGTATGGGATAGTTGAGGAAATTACAATAATCAACCATGAGTCTAGTGCATTCTCTATAGATTTATATCATAAGGTTGAATTTTTCATCATATCTATAGAATAGTTCCACATAAAATTGCTCTGACCGATGATGTGCAGGAAGATCGATTTTGTGGACAACTACCCATTGCTGCATTTATCATATAAACGTGCTGGAGTACTATTTTTTGTCGTCACTAGTTCACATGTTTGTTTGCATTCAGAATGAGCAGGGCTTCATCAACTGAGGTGTCTTTGTATTTCCCATTTTCTTTCCTTTTATTTTTTATTTTTTTATAGCGCAGTGATAGATCTTGTAAATTGTCAGTTGTGTGAGCAAGGAAGTCTGTCACTTTACGAGGACAAAGTCAAATTCTGAAAATTTTGACTACAATGTTAAATAACGTTTGGTGATATATATTTTAGCGATTACATTGGAGGAGAAAGTTTTTTCCAAGTTGAAAAGTATTACGTACTGTTCGTAGAGATAAGAAGAGATTTTTTTTTTCTTATTTATGTCTTTATTGGTAATTTGACATGAGTTGACAAAGTCAACTATTATTTGAAAAAAGGGAGAGGTCCAAATACCAATATTGGAGGTATGAATAGAAGCTCCCATAAATAAAAGTACCAACTAGCTAGCTGCTAGCTAGAGTCAGATTTAAGGTTATGAGGCCAAAATTTTGGGGGTGAAGGGCAACCTTTTGTAGGCTATGAGAGCTCGTATTTCATTAAATTGTAAGGTAATGGGGCCAAAATTACAAAATATTTGTAAAAATACTTAGAGAAATTGTATAAAGAGCAAAATAAGGAAATGCATATAGTGTCTATGCAAAATATGTCAGTCTTATTCTCATTTCAAGAAGAAAAATTCTTGAATCTATTCCTCAAAAAGCTATTAATTAATATAGTTGTATTTTCCTCACAATGTTCGATGGTTTTGGAAGCGTAAATCATCAGTCTGCCATAATTAACCTAGAGATATATTTAGAGAAAATTAGACACCTGTAATTTCTTAAGATAATAATTGGCGTAAGAGGATGGCTTCAATATTATTTCATGAGTGTGACATTCGTTCAGGTCAAATGGGCTTAGACGAAAGGAAAAGTAATATCAAATGGACTAGGGCTGAAGGTTGGAAGAATCCAACAAACGGGAAAGCATCTGCTGCATTTTTCATTTGACAAGTATATATAACTGATTAACATGGCGACCAAGTACTGGGTTATCTTGCTTATATTTGTCTTAATGTGCAAGCATGGCCTAACATAACCGCGAAGGGCGGGGTGCAATGTGTAAGCAGCTGAATGCAGATCGAGGGCGTCTGTACTGTTCAACAAAGACGTACTCCTCAAGAAACGATAAGAAATCCATAATCTAGAATTCAAATAATAAAACTCTATCTACCGTCGAGGTCATCCCAAAACATGCATTTACAAGTCAATCAACGTTATCGACTTATCGTGTAAACTTCTGTGTTAGACAACGACATCCATGGCTTTGGTCAAGAATCGGGTAGCTCTTAGTTTTATGATCGAAAAGTCCTATCAAGTTTGCAAAGATAAATATAGCAAGACTAGAATAGAAGGTAAGCAATAAGCTGTTTAGAAGGAATACTACCCCTTTGAGTAAGGTGTATGTATCTTAGCTGATAGCTGTTGCTTCCCTTGAATGAGAATGTCAGCAAATTGCTTACGAGGAGATACAAGCAAGCAAATTGCTTCTACTTTAGCGCAATCTCTCTTTAAGTGCAGTTGATAGACCAAGCCTACACTACAGGGTAAGCTCTTTGAGTAAACTTATTGATCTAGTCTCTCATACAAGGCCTTTGTTCAATAAACTTTTGATACCTAATTGCACTTCCAGCCTTTGTTCTGACGTTGCCCTATTGTTAGATGTTGAATAAATTCAATCAGGCCCAATAATCAGCCTCTTTTGTTAGACAAAAGCCTCATTAAGCCTTTTTTTTTTTATATATATATAGAAAATTATATAGTAGCACCAGACCAAAGATGTAAACACAGAAAATCCACATTCAAATAGATTTATACAAATAAGGACACAAGCCCAGGCTCAAAACCAAATGAAGCAGGCTTGGCTCCGAATTTTAATGAAAAATGACCAAAATGCTCAGTTTTCATCAAAATTTACGTGCATGCCACTGACCTAATACACAACAACCAAAAACCAAATCCCAAAACGCAAACCCCAAAACCTCCAGCGACGGATCCAACACAGTAGCAGAGTAAGTTTTTCTTCAATTTCGAACTTGGTTCATGAATTTTTCTTCGATTCTATGTAAAAGCAGTAGCAATATGTTAATCCGAGCTCAAATTTCAGATTTCACAAATCTGCAAATTATCCGAAGCAGTAGCAGTTACGATTCAAATCCGTGCTCAGCTCAAATCTGGCTTCAATAGAGGTTGATAAGGTAAGCCCTTACTCCAATTTCGCTGCCTTCATTTATATTTCTTCGAATTAGGATATGAAAAAATGAGGTGGTAATAAGACCAAAGTGGAGATGACTTATTGGGTTGGTTTCGGAGAAAATGGAGGAAGCGAAGCAAGAGTGAAAGAGTGAGAAGAGGTTGGAGTAGTAGGAGAAGGAGTAGAGTTACTTATTGGGTGGGTTTCGGGTAGTTGGGTTCGATGGGAAGTACAACAACATTTGCAGTTATCAATAATGGCAGAGGGTCAATAATGGTCTCCTGATGTGAAGGTTTGAGTTGCAATTTTTGAGTTGGGTTTTGGTTAATTTTCATATGTATTTGGTAGTTTCAGAGTGGAAATTTGCTTGATTTTGATCCCATTTTGAGTCTGTGTTACTATGTTTTGTTGTACTGTATGCATTTTGAGTCTTCGTTACAACTTCCATTATTAGGAAGAATACTATTAGCTAGCACTAATTCTTTTCCCTCCATCATAAAGTAGCAAATTTATTAGCAAGGGAGTTTACTTGAGATGTTTTGTGATAGACATTTTCTTAAAATTTGAATTCGGATATTCATTGTTAGTTGACATTTAAATTAAGCTTATACTGATTAAAGGAGCATTGACCAGCCCAATTCTAAACTTTGCTTGTTTGGGAGGTCCCCTAGGAGTCTTGGCTTGGACATCAATTAGTACTATAGCAAGCAAAGACTTCAACTAGGTAGACGTACATATGGTAAAGCTGGTTCTGAATTTGGGTGAAGACTCCAATATGCAGTACATGACCCAGAAAAATATTAAATACATTAGCTCTTGACTAAAAAACACATGTAGAGTCTTCAATGAGGTTGTTGTTATACAAAACCCTTTTGTATATTGCATGAGTTGTATACATCGACAACTCATGCACATCAGGTGTTTGATGAAAGTCCTTAATGAGGTTGTTGTTATACAAAACCCTTTTGTTTTGGCATGTTGATTACTATTACTAATTGCTACTGGTTTGGTAATCTTGCTGTGGAAATAATGCGACTTTCTATGTTTTTAATTTCATTCATGGATTGACAGATCTAATTGCTACTGCTACTGCAAATGAAGCTGCTATTGAACCAATGACACGTTCAACAATAAAGAAGAAAAAGAAGTTTGACGAAGAGCTATGAGAGTCTCTGTCTTAGCAAAGTGTAAAAGAAAGGGATTTTTTTTTTCTTTGAGAAGTAACATAAGGGATTATTCTCTGAAAAAAAAAAAATAAAGGGACTAGAAGTCAAAAAAAGTAATTAAGGGTAAAAAAAGTAAATTAACTCATGAGATGTCAACTATTGTCAAGTGAAGAGCAGATTATCCTTATTTATAAGATTTAGTCCTTAAATGTTTAATTCAATCTTTAAATGATGTATCTGTTAAGTCATCTTTTGTCAATAACTTATATGTAATTTGTTACTTCTTTTATGAGCCAATGACAATGTCAAAATAGATTGGACCTCTTGAATTTGCAGGTCTCAAGTACTGATCAAAATCCAATAAATTTTCAGCTAGGACAAGGTAATATTGACAAATGAAGCAATAGCGTTTTGAGAAGGCGTTCTTGGTGTTCTTGCTGTGAAGCATTATGGATAATATAGTGTCCAAGATTAATAGAGTGTTTGCTTATTCCTTTGCTGAAATCCGATTGATCATATTTTTCAGGAAGTTACATTTGTAACAGATGTCATTGTTGGTTTAAGTTATGATGTAAAACAATATAGCTATTTGATTCAATTGTCTCCCTATTTATATCTACTGATCGTTCCATTAGGATCAGTTAGGAGGAGGTTGTGTAGAGTTTTTTTTTTGTAATTTTATTTAGTTCATAAAAAAAAAGGTAAAATAGTCAATATTTTCGAACTACTCTTAATTATATACCACATAATGGGGATATTTTTTGCATCATATGTTCTCAAACAAGGTTTTTATGTAAAAGCCCTAAACCATTAATCTCACTCCGTAACCTCAAAGCTCACAAACAAAAATTCAAATAAAACATCAAGGTAAATAATAGACAGGATAAAAAAAACAGAAGGAAAAAAAAAATTCCTCTGGCGCTCTCCATGAGTACTTAAATTTACAGAGTAATCCTTTTTTTTTTCTCAATCGATCGATTATCTATCTACCCCTTAATAGGTTTTTCTCTGCAGTTTCGACCTCTTCCAAGATCCTCGCCTTTCTCTTGGCCGGAATCGGAGCCGTTGGCCCGAAACTAACATAGTGTCCCGAAACGGCATTGATCGCCGAGTACATGTCTCTGAATGAAACCCTAGCCAGCAGATTTTTCTCCCTCCTGTACTTCGCCACCCACGAGTTAGACGTTTCTCTGAGCTCGGCAACTGCGGTGGCCACATTGGGGTCGTTCTTGTCCATGCTGATGGTGCTCTTGACCTTCTGGATCACCTCCTCGGTCTCTTTAACGTACTCTTCGTCCGAAGCAGCGAGGGCTGCTGGTGTTAGTGGGAAGAGCCATGCTGGCGACGAAAGAGTCGCCGCCGCGATAGATAAGAATTCGCGGCGGCGAGCTTGTGGGACTGAGGTTGTGGAGGCAGTGGCGGTGGCGGTGGAGGTGGTGGTTTTGGTGGCCTTGATGGGAACGAGTGATTTGAGTTTAGAGGTGGGAGTTAGGAGTGTTGGTGAGGCCATGGCTTGGTTGGGAGAGGATTGGGGAGGAGAAAGAGTGTCTGTTTGTAAGGACTAAGGAGTAGAGGGTGTAGAGCAGTAACTGGGTTTCTGCCACGTGAGCTTATCACCTTATCCTTATTTGTTGGTCTATTGGATGAGAGAAGAGGAGACCCAATCAGAACATAGTACAGATAGATCTTCCAAAGGGGTGGGTGTTTTAGGTTCCGAAGTTACTCCAAGTAGCTACTAGTTACTTTTCTTTTTTGGCAATGCAGTTCAAGTTACTTGAAAATTGAAACTTTGGAATCAAATGTACATCTATCCTACTTAACTTAGTCGAGTCAATCTAGATGTTAGTTGGGTTCATACGGATAGTTCATAATAATTCTGAATTTTTGGGTTACTTCCCATTCAAATACCATTGGCTAAGGGTTCTTTCATAAGCTAAAAGGAGGCCTCTGAATTTCTTGGAGTGACCTCGGTTTACGAAACCTAGGTTTTGTGTTGCCGGCGGCGGTGAAGCTTCGCTCCCAAGACCTGGCAAGGCTGCGACGCGCTCTCGGGCGCGACGACGGTGTGGCGGCGGTGCGGAGATTGGTCTGGATTGTATCTGGTTCAGTGGCGGTGGATTGGTTCCGGATTTGTTCCAATTGGGTTCTCTGGGTTGGTGTAGATCGGGATTTGAGCAGTCGATCGTGGTGGTTTCTAGTGTAGGGCTCGGTGGTTTCTGGGCATAGCACAGCGGCGGTCCTGAGCGTGTGTTGCTTGGACTGGTTGGGTCCGGCAAGAACAGGGGGCGACGAGCAGTGGTCCTTCTTGCGAAGAATAAGGGGAGCAGGGCCGATTCGCTTCCAATGGGTCTGATTGTCGGCTTGGAGCAGAGAGGCAGCGAACCCAGGACGGGGATGCAGTGTTGGAGAGGCCAACCGCCAGAAAACTTGGCGACGACAGTGACGGGGCAGAATCAGAGAATGGCTGTTGCTCACCTTACTCAAATTTGGGCTTGGGCCTGGGCTCAAATTTGAGTTGTTGGGCTCTATGTTATAGGCCAGTAGGGAGGGTGCCTTGCCACCCTCATTTGTCAATTAGTGATGAAGGTGGGCCTGGCCTGAGATGTGGACATTCTTGGGCTTTCAGGTCGACTTATGGTCCAGGACCAATAGTTTCGGATCAAGACTGCTACGAGAGTTGGTAATTATCTGAAATAAAATTGATGTTCATTTTCAAGCGGCTTATGGATAATGAATTGCTCCTATTTGTTTGCTAGGAAGTGGCTCTCTGTTGGTACCGCAATTGCGCTCCTGGCTAACGGGGATGCTAGTCAATAATGTTGCCATAGAAGACACGAAATTGTTCTTTGTTTATGGATTCGCTTACAAAATGGGCTCAAAATTGACTTGTAATGAGTTTACATTACTTAGACAGGAGCGTGGTTGTTATCCCGCCATTTTTCTGTCTTTAAGTGTATGTTAAACTCTGGCTTTTTGGTTGGTCATTTAATGATATGAAACTTTGCTTCAAAAAAGAAAAACCATTGGCCACAAAAAAAAAAAAAAAAAGACTTATATCTAATTTCCAACACTCTCTTTCATCATTTGAGTTAACCCTAGAGAGAAGGCTCATTAATACTTTGATTCTGACTTAATAACTTTCTAATTATTTTCTACAATCCAATCAACTAATTATAAAAAATTTAAAAATAAAACAAAATTGGCTCTATTAAGAAAATGCTCCAACCACTGCAAGTGGCCTAGTGGTTCTTGCCTTGTTGGGTGTGCTCCCCAACCTAGGTTCGAACCCCGAAGCTGTCAAAGTGGCTAGGCACTGTGCTGCAATGCACAGTTGGAGCATTTCACATGCGCCGAAGGGGTTTATCTTGGGCCTAGGAAGCATTTGGGTTCCCCTTGACAAAGTCAAAAAAAAAAAAAAAAAAAAATGCTCCATCTCTCATCCTCTATTAAACTAACCCTATTTTTCTTGAACTATATGTGGTGACGCCTCTCAAACCTGTAGTTGGCTTCCTTTTTTTTTTTTTTTTTGAGAGGACCGTTGGCTTCCCTTATGTGGGCGTTAAATGTTTTCCTCTTTGCTCATCTTTTGCCTCATTGCGGCGACGGATCTCATGGTGCTTGGGTTTCTCATGGTAGTTGTGGTGGGTTTCCTCACTTATCCAAAATCTCATGGATCTCAATGCTAAAATCATTCCAAAATGTCACATTCCGAATCCAAAATTTCTAAAAAGTTGAATTTTTATATGACATTTCATGTCTTCTTGAATTAGCCCAAAAGTAAAGAACTATGAGCCCGCCGAAATAGAATCAAAATAGAAGCAGGCCTATACATAAAAGCCCAAAGGCTTGAAGACGGAAGTTCTCCAAATCCATATTTTATGTCTCATCCGCTAAAATAACTAGCTTTTCTGCTTTATAGTCTTTCACACGCTTTCGTTAGAATTCTCTGTGACACTCTCATTGCCTTTACAAGTGGGATTCTGCATGATATGATCAGGTTCCCAAATCATAATAGAAATGAAGTTACATTCCCATATGTCTTCTTCTCCGAATAATTACTTTATTCGTTCCACTCGTAGTAGTGCTTGTTGCCAAATTTTACTTTCCAACTTTATTTACTGGGTTCGTGATGAATTAGCAACTCAATCTCGGTTTTAGTTCTGACTTTATCCCTCATACAAAGTTACAAAACCGCACTCAGTGTCATTCTTTCATTAAATATGTGCAATTTGTATGCAAAAAGATTTTAGGGTACATACTTCTTACTTCATAAAGAAGCCAAAGGTTAAAATTTGTCCGCCCCTTTCATCATTTTATCTTGTACCAATACATTTTAAAAAAATAAAAGTGCTCCCCACTTTTTGACTAATACAAAGTAATCAATTTATATCCTTCTTTTTTGAGTGTGTTGCATAAAAGGAATCATCCCATTTCTGTTTTAATTTGATAGGAGATAAGATGTGAAATTAGATTATTTTGTGGTAAGATTTATTAGTGGATTTGAAAATAAAATATGTATTTACTTACATGACATGACACTTCAAATTGAGATCTTGAATCTTAAATCTCATTTGAAGTCCCTTATCATTGCCCTTAAGAAGTATTACAATCTTTAAAGAAGCATCCTTATTAGTTGCATATAGAGATCCAAGAAACAGCATAGGAGTTTTTTTTTTTTTTCTTTTCTTCTTCTTACATTAACATAATTGAATCCCTAATCTAGTCTAATCTTAATCTTATTTCCCACCCTCCCTCATCACTGGGACTAACTCCAAAGAGTTTAGAAACAGCTTAAGAGTACTAAAGCAATACGTTTATGTCCTTGCACCTGAACAGGCTATGATCGGTCCTCCTCCAATCCCATTCACTATTTGGACCATCGATTTCGCTCTCCAATTAACTTATCACGAAGTCACAAACTGCAAAGCCTCCCAAAATTGTTAATGATTCAACCTGAAACAGAAAGAAACAGAAGATAACATTATCTTGCAATAACAAAACATAATTAAATATCTACCGATCGACATGATCTTATCAATCAATATTAATAGTGGAAATCACTGATTGGAGTATTAGCTGGTAATTATAACGTACACGTTGTATGCTCATTCCATAGGCTTATGATGATTTGTGATCATAGCCAAATAATCATTTGCTGTTATAAAGTTAATTATATGCGGATAACAAATTTCAATATAACATAACACAAGTTGATATAAGGGCCTACACTTTTAGACAATTTGATGCAAAGATAGTAAAGCCATGACTTAAAAAAGTTTGTGGGAAAGATGTTGATTCATCAGATCGATCAACTAGGTAGGAAAGAAGAGAAAAAAGGCAAATAAAAGATAATGGTTGGCGCTTGGATATAAAAAGATAAAGGACATAAAGGAAAAATTGAAGCATATATATCCGGCCGTCACTATTTCATTTCACATTTTTGAAAGATCAGACAAGATAGGAATTAGGAGGACAAGAGGTTTGAAGTTCAGAAATGACATATATCTCAATCCATTTCAAATAAATATTACTATCACGACAATATTTAATATATATTATCCTTCAAAGGATATATTTTTATACAAATGTAAACGCATATAAATAGGTCAAGGCTTGTCAATTGGATTTAGATTATGGAAGAAAAAAAGTCTTTGACATTTATGGTGACATGACCTAGCTTTTCAGAAGAAAGGTGGGATGTGAATTCAGTCATATTCATGTTCATGTGATTGTAACGTGTTCTGATCATATATCGAAGAAGAAGATGAAGAAAAAGATATCTCTCCAGCAAAAAAAGAGAAAGCTCGAAGACAATGTGGTTATATGTAATGAAAGCAGATTGAGAAATATGCGTAACCTAACGTCCTAACCACGGATAACACTGGTATTTTCAGGTTTAGGGTATTTATTTATTTATTTTTTTTTTGACGAGAGGTTTAGGGTATTCGATCAGTCCCACATGAATATTCAGAGAAGTAACGAACCAAAAAGGACTGGAAAAAAGGCCAAAAACTACTTTTGAGCTGCATGGTTCTTCTTTATCATCATATACCGCTCCACATGCATGAACTGATTTAATATATATTTAGAGCAATTCGATCATCCAGCTAGCTAGTCTTGCTCTTCACCATTATGTGAGAGAACATTTAGTTTGGTCACAAACGACTCAGAAACGCAGAGAGGGTTGTGTTGCTAGCTAGTTGGTCGAGTTTAGTTGTGAACCTGTGGTTATATTCAATTATCTTTAAAAAGTGGTTGCACGTTGTGAATGGATAACCTGTGAACAAAACACCAAGAAATGAGGCCGTGGAGATCATGAAGTACGTTCTTTAGGGGGTGACAGCCAAGTCCATGCCAAATTGCTTCAAATTATCAGGATTCAATGGTCTTATATCAACTAGCTAGCTCCCTCCTTTCTTCCTAGGTTTTGAGGGCAATATGAATTTAATTTGAAATCCGCATGTCAACTTTCTCTATTTGTCTACTCATTTCGACCTGCGTAGAAAATAAAGTTGTTAAAACAACATCATCTGATCCATTGATACCCTAGTTCGTGTTGACATGTGCAAGATTCAATTGCATTATGCATACTTACTTGTTTTAGTCATTTTAAACGCTTTTGAGATAACTTGTAAAATACTTTATCTTATCTTAACCTTTTTGTGCGCAACATACCTCAACCACTCTCTACTCTTGCATACATTTTAAAGAAGTTTGAACAAATGTCTTGCCTTTAAACAAGAAATACTTGCCCAATTTTATTGACGATTCTAAATATATTCACGTACAAAACTTCGTTATGCATCCTCATCGTATCATATTGTCCTTTTAAGAGTCAACCTTATATGTACCACCCCATTCATCATTTCAAGTTTTCAACAATTAGCATGATCATGTCTTCAAGACCAGATTATATGGAGACAACTGGATAAGGAATTTAGTAATAGACAAGTTTGGTAAAAAGCCTAATCGTGAGGCATAATTTGGGAGGATTGAATCTGACCTTTCCAAGTTTTGAGTTTTGGGTTGCTTCCTGAGTGCCATTATCTCATCTCATCCCAACACGCTTTCCCTCCTTTTCATTCATTTAAACCCTAAAACTGGTTTCTTCTTTTCAGGTTGGAACCCTAATGGAAAAATAAATACATATATAAAAGGAAAGGAAAAGAACATAAAAAATTGGAAAAGGAAGGTGGACAGAAAAGCGCAAAGGCAGCACGGACAGGAGGTGAGTGACTGTATGTGGGCTATAGGCTGTGGCTGGGCCAGGTGGAGTGGGAGTGGGACATTCAGCCACGTCACGTGTCAGTTCAACATGCTTTTCTCTCTATTTGTTTTTAAAATTATGGACGCTCTTAAAAAAATCGATCTATAAAACCATTTTATCCGAGTGTTCAAAAGAAGCATCGATGGGTTATCATGAAGGAAATACAGAGTGACTCTAAGATTACAAAACAATATGAGATAAGTTTTCTAGTGTGATTAATAGTTATTGGCTCCCCATTTTTAGTATGAGTTTTTTTGAAAAATATTGGTCATACTGATAACAGTAAACCAATAGTGCGAAAGAGGTTGTAAATTCAAGAATTGTCTCCAGTACATCGCATTTTATATCCATTAGTTTTTCTTTGTCTAGAGCTGATTATTGAGACTTTAAGTTATCCGGATTCATCTTGCACCAAAAATTTTGTGCTGATAGATTTCATTGATTTCAATGTTCACATATGGGACTTGAGTGTGGCAGACCCTTCTCCTTCGGGATTGAGGGTGAGACTTGCTCCCTACATCGTCTGTTTCCGAGGAACTAATATCGCCTAATCCCTTATTTGTTTTTTTTTTTTTAAATTATATTAAGTTTTTTATTTATTAAATAAACAACTCATATACAACAAACTAGTCTATTGTAAGTTAAACTCATGACTTCCCACCTATAAAATAAAGACTTAGAGCATCTTTAGCAGACTCTCTATCTTGGCTCCTTAGCTATTTTAGAGAGCATGTTTAGCTTTTTATATATTTTAACACCTGCACCAGACTCCTAAGTGGCTCTCTATTATAACTTTTAGCTATCTCGCTCCTAAATATAGAGAGTGAGATGCGGTTCTCTATAATTTATAATATTCTTTTTGAGTTATTTTATGTAATTTTTAAATACATTTAAACTATTTAACCTTCCTTTAAAAAATAATATAAATTCAAAACTAGCTATAATGGAGAGTACTGATGCAGACGTATTTGTAAAGTGGCTAGCCAAAATAACTTTTTAGCTACTTTGGCTAAAATTTGACTAAAAAATGGCTAGCATTGCTAAAGATGCTCTTATGTCACTAGACCAAATGATATTGGATATCAACTTAAATTAGGTTTTTTTTTTTTTGAGAATGTACTTAAATTAGATTGAAATTATGCTTTGTAATCATAAATTTCTTGCTTTTATCCCACTCAAGTCACATAATTTATAACTACATATTCAAACTCATCACTCCCTAATTTCTAAATAAATAGACAAATGATGTTCTGAACATGCCTACATGGAGTAGGTCATGACTCATGAGCCAGCCTGCCTGCCTCATCAATTTGAATCCTTCTTCCCACTGTAACACCAAACAGTAAGCAAGTAAGCAACAGAGGAAAAGTGAATAGGAACAAGATAAGGTTATTCATACGCGCCATAAAAAGAGGGAGGAGTGTTGTTTAAGTTGGCCCTGGCATGATCAAATTGATTTTCTTCCATCATATCAGCCGGGGCTGCACGGCTACTCCACAGTAGTAACTCGACTCTTCTCTCTCTAAAAAGTAAAAAGATTCGGAAGTGTGTGTGTGAGAGAGAGAGAGAGAGAAGCCTCTCTACTTTCTCTCTGTTCTGCCCTGCCCTGCTTGCTTTTGCAATCAATGCACCAAGTGACCAGACCTCTCATCCCTCCTACCATTTCTCAACTCTCCACCAACATTATTAATAAACCAATCTCTTTCACTCTTTGCTCTCTTCTGTTTGCTTCTCTCTGATCCCAAAGTTCCAATCTTGCAGAAGAACATTGAAGAAAAAGGTACAATCCCATATACCCTTTTCTTAATTCTCAATCTAATTTCCAATGCTTTGTTTGTCTCATGATCAAGAATGTTCTTCAGCTCTTGCGTTTGAGTTGATTTTTATAAGATCTGCATGTGCAGAAACTTCTCTAGTTTTGTCAAATTCATTCTCCTGCATTATTTTTAGCAACCAAACAGAACATTTGGTGATTGTTTGTTTGCTACTCTTTTTTGATGATGATGCAATATTCGAAGTGATCTGTTCTGCTCACAAGCTTTGGGCTTTTCCTTGACATATACCCAGTAGCCAAACAAGGATTAAGCTTTTGTTTGTTTGCCTCCTTTTTTCTTTGTGATGATATTTGCGTAATATTTACATGATCGTGTTTTTTTGACAAAAAATCGTTGCTTTCGTCTTTTTCCTGCTTTTGCGATTTGCTTTATGTTGGGTTTCTCTAGTGGGAAAACTACAGTTCGTACTCCCGATTTCATTATTGCTTTTATTCCAATCTCCTTATGACTATTTCTCCTCCATATGAATCTGTTGACCCAACTCTTGCTCTGTTTGGTTGCTGAGAAACCGGAGGAGAAAAAGAAATTTACTTGAATTTCGAAATTTTCAAAAGTAATTGATACCAAATTTTGAGGTACAGGTCTGGTTGTTTGTTGATATTGGTCAAATTTCCAGTAACTCTAATGAGGATTGGAGATTCATAACTTGGGTTTCTCCAATTGGTTAAGAAGGTGAGATTTCTAACCATCTTCAAGATACTCTCATCCCATGGTAGTTGGGTTTTTGTTTTATTGGTTTTTTTTTTTTTTTTTTTTTGATTTTGGTTACAGTTGTTTTGTTTGATACTTTGATATTTAGTTTGAGAGAGGGATGGGAGAGCCTTCCTTCCTTAGTTGAAAGTGTTTTTCAGCTTTGGAATTCCCTGCTGGGCTATGTCTTTGGAGGTTCCGTTGGCCATAGATCTCTTTTCTTCTGTTTTATCGAGAGTTAAGATGGGTTTGTGGGTTCATTGGAAAGAAAAGGCATTTCGGATCTATGGTTAATCTCTAAGTTGGTTGAATACAAAGACAAATTTTCGCGCTTTTGCGGTGCGTTTCTTGGTTTTTATGCGTCCTGGTTTCCATCTTCTGTTTGTTTATGACTCAGTTTGCACAAAATATTACCACTTATTTGTATCAATGTGAGGCCCTGATGAAAGGAGGAGGATCATGCCAGCCTTTTTAAGCATATCATATTCCTTGTCACATGGCATCTCGTTGTTATTTTAATACATCTTGTTTGATTTTTTTCAGTTTCTTTACAAGCATCCATTTCTGCATTCTCAGAGAAACTATGGATTAAACTATTCAATTACTGTCTTCTTGTTTTCCTCAGCTGGTTTTGTCATCGGTTTACGTAACCTCCACAGCGTATTTGACTATGATAAAATGCCTCATGCCCCCAATTTTATATGTCAAGTTGTAAAGTGGCTTCGGCTTTGATGTGTGGGAATTGTTGGCATTTGGATAGTTTTTTGCTCAGTTGACCATTTCAGAAGTTCATGTGAGATCTGTTTGGCCAAAGGATGAATCTTATCCCTTATTGCATCAGATGTCTTCTTTGAGGAGCTGAACAAATGGGGGGCTGTGTTTCGACTAGTAATAAAAGGACTTGCAGTAGCAGGAACAATGGAGAGACGCTTTCTCCTTCATGCTTGGGGATTGGATTTTGTGCGAAAAAGAGGCCAAAGACATTCTTGGACCGTGTATATACCCTGCAGAGTTTACCTTCCATACCCAACCGCATTTTTACCAATGGAAAGAGCAGAGCGTCTTGCATATTCACGCAGCAGGGCCGTAAAGGCATAAACCAGGATGCCATGGTTGTGTGGGAAGTAAGTTTGTTCTTTACATTTGGAATTATATCTGGATGTGTTGGTAGGATACTTTTTTCTAAACTCTGTTTTTAAATTTTTTCCAGGACTTCATGTCAGAAGATGCGATATTTTGTGGTGTGTTTGATGGCCACGGTCCACACGGTCATCTTGTTGCTCGCAAAGTAAGGGATGCATTGCCATTAAAGCTGCTATCCTTCTTGAATTCTTCTCAATCAAGGTCAAATGTGTCGAGTAAAACATGTTTCAGAGGGAATGTAAAGAAACCAGATGGTGGAGAAACTGAGAAGGATGCTTCACCTGAGGAGAAATTAAATCTAGAATGGAGAGAAGCTTTCATGAAGTCATACAAGTCCATGGACAAGGAACTTAGGTCTCATCCGAATGTAGATTGCTTCTGTAGTGGTAGCACTGCTGTCACTCTAGTCAAACAGGTAAGGCAGGAGGCATTTCCCGTACTTCTGTGTTCTCCATTTATTTTGCTTGTTCTTGATTTCTCCTTTGCTGTCCAGGGGTCAAATCTTTTCATGGGTTATATTGGGGATTCCCGAGCAATCCTTGGATCAAAAGACAGTAGCGATTCCATGATAGCAATCCAGTTAACTGTTGATCTAAAGCCTGATCTGCCAAGTATGGATGATATAATTCTTCAGCAGTGTGTTAGTTTCTTGCTTTTTGTATAAAAATACGAACCTTATGTTGTTGTAAAATTTTCATAGGGGAAGCTGAAAGGATTAAACGATGTAAGGGTAGGGTGTTTGCTTTGCAAGATGAGCCTGAAGTACCTCGAGTGTGGTTGCCTTTTGATGATGCTCCTGGTTTAGCAATGGCTCGAGCCTTTGGGGATTTCTGTTTGAAGGAGTATGGAGTGATCTCCATACCTGAATTTGCACACCGGATACTTACAGAGCGAGACCAGTTCATTGTCCTTGCCTCAGATGGGGTAAAATTTCATTATTCAAAATCCAGTTCCTTCATAATCATTATACATGCCACAATGATAAAACTCCACTTGTCGTTCTCAATGGCTTTCAGTAACTAAGAAATAGATCAACAGTTTTTTTGTCACATTTTGATCACTAAACATGATGAGACAGTGAGATAGATCTCATCGGAATTGGATGTAAAAGATCTAGATTTATCATCTAAGAACTTGCAACTCAAAAAACTTCAGTGTACAGGATCATTAGATGTAAATACAATTTAGAAGTTTATCCCTTAAAGAATTACTTTACATATGTTACAGGTTTGGGATGTCTTGAGCAATGAAGAGGTTGTTGAGATAATTTCCTCAGCTCCAAGCCGCTCAGCAGCTTCAAGATATGTGGTAGATGCAGCTGCTCGTGAATGGAAACTTAAATACCCAACGTCAAAGATGGACGATTGTGCAGTTGTTTGCTTGTTTTTAGATGGGAAAATGGATTCAGAATCTGATTACGAGGAACAAGGCTTTTCATCTGCAACCCTCCAGAGCAATCACTCCGGCAATGCAGTTGAATCCGATGATGGCCAGAAGTCTGAGCCCTCTTTGCAGAGGAATTGCACTGTAAGATCATCGGATGAAAATGATACTTATGGACGACTACCTGTTGAGAATGAAGGGAATGTTGAACCAATGTCAACTGAAGACCAGAACTGGTTAGGTTTAGAAGGTGTCACGCGTGTGAACTCCCTGGTTCAGCTTCCAAGATTTTCTGAGGAAAGGCCTTAAGTTTTGTGATTCAAGTATGAAATGGCATTTTGTTGTACTATGGGATCTTTTTTTTGCCTCATTAAATCCAAAAGAAAGATAAATCTTTCTGGATTGCCATTTCCTCCAAATTTGTTGTAGGAGGCACAAAATGTCTGGGTACAGTTCTCTTCAGGTAACTGAGGCATTAACTGGTCTTTGGTTTTCTTAAGTTTTATGTACATTCATAGTCCCAATGACACTTTGGCAATGTAGATGTAGCATTTGTTACCTGCGGTTTTGTAGGCTTGTTTTACATCTGTAGTAGGCATTGGATTTATTCATAGTAGTGCCTGGAATAACAAGGATAAATGGTTGTTTCTGTTGAAGTTTCAAGTTCAGATGGAGCATATTACAAACTGAATTAGTGATATGAACAAGATGGCACATATGTCTATGATGGCACCCTTCTCATTTCTGGATAGATGACACAAGTAGGCAAAGGGGTTGAAGAAAGTTGCAATACATTGGCTGACAAATTAACTTGAATGTATTCCTTAATAAGATAGTACCTGAAATTAAGCAAAGTATCTAATACATTGAAGAGCAAGAAATTGAGAATTTGACATATGCAGATGCTCGGGGGAATCCCTTTAATAAATCAATGGTATCATTCAACGAATTGGGAAGTAGGGTACTTCTGCCTTCCCTAAAACTGAGAATCACTTCTTGTAGGCCTCTTCCATATTTAAGCAAAAACTTTGCAAAATTGATCGAATTCTTACCAACTTCAATGTTGGCCACCTTTAAGTGACTAAGAAAGGGACTAAAATTTTGAGCCTGAGTTTCCCAGAACTGCTCTTCCGTGCAATTGGAATCATCCAACAAAATGTTGTTCCACTTCTGAAAAATCATGGTATTGTCAGTAAATTCAGACTGTAAAGTTGGGATATATATCACAAGACCTAATTAAGAGTGGAAAATATATGTCAAAGCAGATATATCGTCTTAAATATGCCAAAACGTACATCATTTACTTTTCCTTTTCCTCTGAAAGAGTCGCTAAAACAAATCTCGAGGGTGTGGACTTTGGGAGAGCTCTTGAACAGGCATGCTATACCTGGGATATATCTTTTGTTCAACCTGCAGGAGGGATTCTTAATCCTCAAAGTCTCAAGTTTCATAAATGAGAATGGTAGACCACCTAGTTCAAAATAAGTTTCTGACAGAAACTGCACAGACAGATGAAAATAATTAAGCCACATCAATCCATATACAGATGACATGCGAAATTTACAGTTTTCAAGTACAATATTGTTCTTTTCAGCTGTCATAAGAGCCTTCTTGTTAGATGAAAGATGTATATGAATGTGTATTTGATTAATAGCATGAGAGGGATTATACGTAGCTCTTCATGATTAATTTGCACAAATTCTCTAGGATTGTCTTTAAATAAGAAATTTAAGGCACAAATAACACTAGCTGCTAAGATTCTGAAAGCAATAGGCTAGCCACTATGTGATTGGGATCGCAGACAGTACTATCTATGAATATGACTTATTTTAATGAAATGCTTAGTTTGGCAACTTAATTCAGTAGTAATAAAAAATTACAAAAGGAAGCTAGCATGATCAAAATTGTACAGATAGGAAAATTAACCTGTAGGTAGTTATAGGATATGGTAAGAACTTCAACTTGAGATGAACCAGAAAGAAGATCGACAACACCATTAGTATTAATCTTCGTCTTTGTAATAGGACCTCTATTCCGAGACCACATGAAAGATCTTTTGAGCCTAGGAAAGCTCTGCATTGAACAGTTTTCAGTAATGGCATTATAGCCCCAAATAATAAATTGTAAATTAGGGGCAAGGATTTTCACCCAACTTCCATTGATGCACTCCTTGAAACACCACCAGACACTCAAAACTTTTAGTCTCATTTCGGAGATGTCTAAGCTATTTAAATCCATATAAAAAAACTCGTACATCTCTTAGGTTTGGACAACTAATTTTGAGATCACTTGTTCCTCTGCAACTTTCTATCTTCAATTGTTCAAGAGAAGGGAATGAAGAACCGGAGAAAAAATCCATAACCAAAGCACTATCCACACATGTTAGAGACAATGTGTGAAGTGAACGGAGATAAGACCCAACAACGTAAGAAGAGGGAAACCCTAGCCATGAACTCCCACATCTACTGTTATTAGACTCGAGCCTCCGTAATGAGTGGCACTTAAGTTGACATCGAAGCAATTCAAATGATCTGTTTTCACTGCTTAACGAGACGTCAAGTACACGGTGTTCAACCCTAGACAAAGAACAAGACCGGTTCGGATCCCCCGGAATTGGAGAAATCTCCATGCTATAGTTTTCGTTGCGGGGAGCCAACACTGTTGATGATCCTTTCTTTTGTCTGGTGATGAAAAGCTTCAACACCAGTAAAGATCTCGTACAAGTCGATGATAGGATAGGAAGACCATACATGACTCCATCTTCGAGATAGGACACTGGTTTGCCCAACCGATTTCAAAGGCAAGAATGAGAGTATGAGATGCAATATATCGTCTGAGAGATCGCTGATTCTGTCACGATGCTTGTCTTCTTCCTCCTCCCTCCGCCGATCCGAAGCTTTTTGTTTTTGAGTGAAACAGTTGGAAAAAGCAATTATTATATATTGGTGGACATTGTTTAGAAAATTAACTGTACAAGAATATCGTTGATTTCATAACATTACATAGCATAATTTTCATTACACACGAAATCAAACTTTGGTGTGTGAGAACTTTTTGATGGATGGCTACAATCTGTCATCAGGGCTGCAATTCAATCAATTACTTCCATAAGTAAATACATAATAAAGTTGTATTAAGTTTGTATCAAAATCATCAAAATGAGGATAATGTGAAATAGGTAAACAAAATAATATTTGTGTTGAAGACAAAATAATATTTGAAGAACACTGCTTATATGAACAACAGGGTAGGTTTTGCTCCAAGTTCAGGCAAAATAATAACGGGACACAGTTAGAAACACGTCAGTGCATTTGGGCAGAAATTAAAATATGCATGCACATTAGAAAAGATGATTGATATGAAACCTGGGAGAGAAGCAGAGTCAATACTTGAACTGCAACAAAACTAAAATCAGAATCTCACCTTCTATCAGGCAGGTAGTGGCGGATGGTAAAGGGTATCTTCCTTTCACGAAGCTCTTTCATAGCAATCTATGCAATTCAAAACTCGAGAAGATTATACTTGCGTAGAATATGGAAACAACATTTACATTATAATGCAGTAAAAAATGACAATTGGACCTCTCACATGTTTCTTTAACTCAAAAGAAACATAATCCTATACACACATGATAATTTCTTTCAGCTAGAAAACAGAAGCCACCAGAAGAAAAAAGAGTGTTACATATAAACTACAAAGCACATCATATGATCTCTTTTTCGATTTTAAAAACTGCCTTTGATAGAAAGAGACTGACAATAGTTAACAAAACATAAGATGTTAACTTGTTCTCTATAAACAACCAGAAATGTTTGTATATTGCTGCGATAATTTACTATTTGTTTTAAGTCTACACCATAGTATTAGTAGATGCTCTCATGTGCCATCAAGAAAATGCACATACTCATAACACACCATTTCTGGTCTTGATGGGATTCTTCACTTTCACATGATACTCGAATTTCAGGAGTATAAACTAAACAATAAATGAGAAGCCAAAATAGAATCTCTTGTTGGTGCTAGCGATAGTAAAGCAGCAAAATAACATATCCAAAAGGAGCTGCAAGATTTAAATTGACATTATGGTATTTAACCAAAAGCAGTAAATTTCAGTACTGGAAGGGTGAAAACTCATTGTATGCATTTACAAAGGAATAAAGCAGATAAGGGAACAACAGAAACAATAATCGTGGGCATCCAGAATAGGCATAGGAGAATCTTATACCTCAACCATCACAGGGGCACTGATGCTGGTCATCCAAAAATTCGATTTGGTAAAGGGTTGGCCAAAACCAATCAATATAATTTCATACTAATAAAAGTTTAAAGAATACCTATAAATTTTGATGTTTTGGGAGGCCGTTCTGCTGGTACCTGTTCTTCCTTGTCATCACTTTCAATGGCATCTCCAGCAAGATCATCATTGTTATCCATATCCTCCTCCTCTGCATTTTCCTGACCATTGATATGCACTGGAGGGTAGTAAATATGTTGGTGAGAAAATGCAGAATGTGTTGTTATCAAGAAATACAGCTGCTTTCTAAATTTTGTGTATCTCAGATGGCAGTTTTCCTAATTATCAACATCAGAAGATAAATAAAGTAATACTATGACCTTTTTTGAAAGAGAAAGGTAGTTGCGCTTCTTAAAATGGAATTAGACTGACCAATATCAGTATGCCCGGCAGGCTGGATATTGTTGACAACTCGCAATATTCGAATGATTCTGTAACCCAGAATTTAACACAAATGAAATAACAAAAACAACAATCTGGCTGTACATACCTCAGTCAATTTGTTTAGATACTGCAGTCATTTTGCTTTAAAATCCAACAGCTTCAAAACGAATAATAATCTTTGGAAATTTTCTCTTCTCAAATAAACACAACTCCTCAGTGTAAGATCAGTTGCTCACATCTGTATCGAGATTGTAAATCCACATATGTAGCAACTAGCAACTGTCTCCATAAAGAGCGAATATCACCGTTTCGTTCTTTGAGCACCTCTGTCCAAAAGTCAAGCCACATCCAAGTTGAATTCAAAATTGTGCAAAAGTCATTCTTCTATTTCTTATTGTAACAACAGAGTGAACAGACATCACCATTACATATTGCTATTTAGACTCTTTGGTGAAAGAGATCGAACACATATATTGATTGATATATATGATTTCAGAAAGAAGAACATCACATGCATCCACAAAAGGCAGCAAATTCAAGAGGTATATAAAACATTCAAACCTACCGATTAGAAATTTGGGGATGTAGTCAAAACCCAGATCCCTCTCACACTTCTTTCTTTCTCTGTGTGCCTCTCCGATCAGTCTCTTTCTTGAATATCACCTCTATCTCCCACTCTCTCTCTTCGTGCGAAGCAAAGAAACAAACGCCGGGTCTCTGGATCATTCATGAACTCTCTCAAGATTGCTCTCTCTCTTCGTGGAGCAATGAAAAAGAGCCACATCCAGTCCTCGTCGGGGTAGTCAGGTAAAAGCCAGCGAGAATGTAGGGGCAAAAATGTCACTATCATTCAACAGATCTCGCATCCTCTTTGCAGCAGCAGCGTCCCTACATGATGCATCTTGTTGCTGCTTCTTAATTGTATTAAAATGTTTATCTCCGTCTTTCTCCTTCGAAGTGGTTGGTTGCAGACTGCCTTTCCTCAAGTAATACTGCTCAACCTCGTTCACTCTTTTCTCAAGCTGCAAATCCACCACAAACTAATCAATCCAAGAAATGCAAAACTGTATAATTGAAGAATAAATCATAAAGACAACTGTTTAAATAGAGATAATAGCTGACAAAAAAAGAGACAGTAGCCATAATCAATGCGAAAACCATTTGGAGTAGCACAGCATATAACAACAAACAGATTAGATAACAAAACCAGTACTGATATATGTCCTATAAAAGCCAATATTAAAGGTCAGTAAATAATTCAACTCAAATCAATAGCTATTATCAATGAAAAAATCAATGATAAAAGCCAATGCTTCAGAGTTCTCATTTGGACTTATCCTCCACCTTCTCCAAAGCTTGAGCTTCAGGGGTTTCTGAGTTCATTATTATTTGTTTCCTTGTCGAAGCAAATTGCAGGCATATCTGGAAGCACGATAAAAAAGAAGAAGCATATGACTACATTTCAAGAAATATTCATATGACAGTACGGTACCCTTTAAGTCTCTTTTACCAAATTTTCCAAGCCACCTATAGCTCACTTTGTTTTTCAATATAATTCCAAGTAAGGTTAAATGATTAGAGTATACACCTCCAGTTCTAAACTCACTTTTACTTTCTCACACCCCAGAAAAACACACACAATTTGACAATTTGATTTTCCTAAGATCAAACTCTTGAGAACGAAAATCGAAAGGTCAAACCTTCGAGAACCTTTGTTGGGCTAACATGTGCAATAGCTGTGTTAGAAGGCAACATCCTCATCCAAGCACTGTCCCGGTAAGACTCGAAGCAGCCTGTGCACCTTCTGCTTAAACAAAAACCATGAACCAAATCAATAGACAGATAGCAATTAGCAAACCATAACTGCAACATATAAAATTTCTATAAAAATGTTTTCTCAAGATAGCTGTCAAGAAAAAAAAAATCAACCCAAATAAATTAATGAGAGCTATGAAGATCATGGGGTACCTGGACTCCTGGACGTGAGATTATACAAATCCCTCGGCATGATCTAACAAATTTGAGGAGCTGATGTTGCCAAGAATCCTCAGGTGCAGGTACCCAACCTTAATTCTTGTCAGAGAAAAACATGGAAATTGTTAGCAAAATCAATACCTCCGAGCCCAAATCCTATATCAATCACATAGGACGATTTACACTGATTTTGAAGAAATCAATTAGATACCTCTTAAAATGAAGAAGATCGCCATCTCCAGAAAGCTGGAGCTTTGTAACCTCGTGCCGAGTGATCAAATGCAGGTTAGAGACGGAATTCAATCCCTTTGCCACAGAAATTAATCCTTGCCGCGTATCAAATCAAACCCCCAAGCACCAATTTCTTCGATTACAGACGGATATCAATTCCCTCTGCTCTCTCTCTCTTTACCTCTCTGTGGAGTGAAGATGGAATCAGACTCTAAATCAGAATTCTCAGCAAACAGCGTAACAGGGAAGATGGAATCAGACTCGTACATACTAACAAACAGCACCACTTCCTTCACTATCTACCTCTCGGTGGAGTGAAGTACCATAGACACGACAGCATTGAGCATCACCCCAGGTGTCGTAGCAAGAAACAGCATGCACCGAGCAACACCCCAAGTGTCGAAGCAAGAAACAGCATGCAGGGGCAAAATCGTCTTTTCGTCCATTACCGGCTCGGCTCCAGCCTGCACTGTTCATAAGCCGATGAACAGTTACTGAGAATTAGAAGATTTTAAATTTAAACTAGGAATAGTTGCCCGCGCTTTGCTGCGGGAGTTAGGGAGTTAGGATCGTTAGTGAATTGTTTACGTACAAAAGAAGTTTGAGATCTTTATGAATTGGAAGTTAATTGTGACAAAAATTTTAATGAAAACTATGAAGCATAGTAATGAAGAAAACAGTGACATATAGAGGGAGAATTGTTACATTATATTCATTTGATAAAAGAGTACATGTACACTCTACATTTGTTACACCAAAAGTCATCCAAAAATTGCTTGCTGCACAATAATGTTAGGCATTTCAGCTGCAGCTTTACAAAAAAGCTAGCTGCATAGTCAGATTAGCTATTATAGTTGCAGCTTTACAAAAAGATCGTTGCTGCAATTTTGTAACATTGTGGAGCGTTCAAAAACAGTTGTGGTTCCAACTGTACTTGTCATTGCAGCTACACAAAATCGATTACTTTCATCAAAAAACTGTACACCACAGTTATCCTGGATTAAACAGTCTTTTTGTTTTCAGCTGATGACGTTATCCTGGATTAAACAGTCTTTTTGTTTTCAGCTGATGACGATGATGTGGTTTCATCCTCCTCTGCTTCTCTCTCACTGTAGAGTAAATAAAATATAGTACTTTTTTAAATATTGATAAGAATTGATTCATTAAAATGAATTATATAGTATATGTATTAATGAATGTGATAAAAATTAGAATGGTATTTTCCAAATAACCAAAATTTAAAAAAAAAAATTAAAAAGAGAGAGAAAATATTCAGATCAGTACTACTTGCCTTCTAGGTTTCTTGTCTGGTTCAGATATGAATAATCCTCTTTTACTTGTCTCAGCAACTCTCTTTCTTTGAAAAGGAACAGGATCTGGTGTCATAGTTGCTGGGTCGTTTTCAAAAGGTGGTACAGAGGACTCCATATGTGGGAAGACTGCTTTGATTATAGCTCACTATCTTCCTTTATCTTGAGCTGAAAAAGGAACTTTTGGCCTCTTGTTTTTTCTATCTCCTCTGGTAGTGTTGATTCTGTTGGGTATGATCTTTTGCTGACCAAATCTTTGCAACTACTTCCAAACAGTTGCTCTGCTGGTTTTCCCATTATGATAACCGTTGCCTCATTTTGTCCATCTGTGATAGTCATGTAGATTCTGAAACTGTATATAAAGAAGAGACTTCAGTGTTGTTATTTTGTTTTGTCAGATAATATAAAATTTGTCCTGAAAATATAATTTTTTACAGTGTTTACCAAGGAAGAATTTCTTGCTTCCCATGAAGTGAGCAGCCGAGTTGATTGTCATGTTCTTGTTCTTTTAATTCTCGATAAAAGTGAGGACATCCTTTATACCACCAACCGTCGTGTGTTGCAAATCTGGAAATTGAAGCATTGCAATACACCATTTGTTCCTGTAATTGAAAAATAAAAAGGGGTATAAATTATTTACAACGTAGCATAATGAGTCTATAATTTACAAAGTACAACAATTTGGGGAATAAATTGTAAAAATGTCAAAGACTTGCAATTTATAAATTAGGGCCAAAGTAGCATAATGAATCTATGATTTACAAAGTACAACAATTTACGGAATAAATTATTTAAATTTCAAATACTTACAATTTATAATGTGTAGTTGGAAACAAAAATTGGATTTTATACCTTGTATGACAATGGATCCAATATGTTCAATCCAGTCACTGTTTTCATATTGGTTTCCTGGATTTCTTCTGATGTTGGCTGTTTGAATGGTGTTGGAAGTATTTGCACTCTATCAACCAGTTTTGAGAACCTACAAATTTTTAAGCATGTGATGAAACTGTTGATATTTTTTTCTTCCCTTTTTTGTAAAACTGTTGATATTTGATCAAGTAGAAAGTGAAACTTGACCGAGTACCTGTTTGGATTCATGTCGACGTCAGAGAGGTTGCAACAGCGCAGCAGCTGAGGTCGGTCTTCACCGATGCTTCCCGAAAGTAGGCGTTGGTTCTTTAGATTATATATTTAGGGTACATGGCAACATTGTAAATTCCCAGAAAAAATGGATAAAGCTGTAATCAAGACCCAAATCAGTAAAGACAAAGTGATCTGAAAGCTTCAAGCTGATTCTAGATGGTTTGAATTTTCAATACCTTGAAATTGACACTTAGACTTGTAGCTCTCAATCTCAACTATGCTGAGACTGAATCCTCTGCAGAATAACATAGATACTGTTAATCAAAACTAACCAAATTAGATGACCCACCAATTCTTCTCTGCTATTCCATTCTGCAAAATTCACAAACAACCACCTGCATATCAAAAAAAGAAAAGAAAAAAAGGCATCAGAGAACAACCAAATCAGGAAGGCCCCACACTCACTACCCACACCTCCGACCACAGGATTCAGGCAAGACCAACCGAAATGTAGGCATGCAAGCAAGAAACTCAAACTCAAAAACAAAAACAAAAACAAAAAAAACGAATTGAAAACCAATTACCCAGAGCAAGAAGAAGCAATACCTTTCTTGGCCTTGATAAATTCTCCCTTCCTCCTCTCCAATTTCAGTCCTCTACAGATAACAAAATACCACCATCAGTGAACTCGGTATTCTGTTTTGGGACCATTGAAAATATAAAACCCAGACTACCAAACAAAGGCAAATCACATACACTAATCTAATCAAAAATCACAAAACAAATCCATGAAATCAAGGCAGCCACCGTATAACCGAAGAACATCCAAATCCTACCAAGAACAGAGACCCAACTCTTCTCTTACTTTTGCTGAAAAGAAAACCACAACATCCGAACCCAGGTTAATTGAAAACTACTTAGATTAGTTCTGAACAGGAACAACAAACTGGAGCTCAAACAAATTCAAACCCATCACCGTATAATCATGGAAAAACTGAGAGACCAACAAAAAAAAGTAAATCAAACAAATTCAAACCCATCGTAGAATACCTGGGATGATCAGTTCACTCAATTTCTGTTCCAATCGACCATCAACTTCTTCCCGTCTCCCTCTTCTTCAGTCTCAAACTCTCTCTCTATCCCTAGATAGATATAACGCAGCCTGCAGCTCTCTCTCCTTCTCTCACGCTATTTCTCTCTCAAACTGAAGCTCTCTGTCTATTTACCTCTCGGTGGAGTGAGGTATCATAGACACGGTACCACTGAGCAGGACCCCAGGTGTCAAAGCAAAAGATACACACACTGTGTGAAGCGAAGAACAAAGACACGAAAGCTCTGAAACCATATACAGGTGTCGGGCAAGAAAGATGAGGTAAGGACAATGTCGTCTTTTCATCCATCACCGGCTCGGCTGGAGCCGTTACTGTTCATAAGCTGATGAACAGTGACTTGACAATTAGTATATATAGTAAATATTGGGAACTCCTTGACCTAGTACGTGGTTATCAACTTTGGCCTACATCAGGTCTCTTGTATCTGATTCTGTTTTTTTTTTTTTTTTTGGTATTAGTCTTTTCTTATAAAAAAAAAAAAAAAAGACAAAACAAATTCATGATTCTCTTTTGATAAATGTATTTGTCTAACAGAGAACGAAACTAGCAATCGTCAAAAAGTTACGTTTATCCGAATCTACAGTCAAATCAGTATTTTCCACTCAATTTCAAGAAACCCGAAATATCCGGGGGGGGGGAAACATATTGACTTCTTGTACGGTTAAGAAGCCTATCTGCATCTAGATTCTTAAATATAAATAACATCCGTCATGTTTTGCAACTCAAGAACTTAAGAAGGATCATTTCAGTTCTCTTCAGATAACGCTTTGGCCTTTGTTTCCTGTGGCCTTCTAGGCTTATTTCACTTCTGTAGCATTGAATTTCATAAGTAAGACTGTTGGGAGTAACAGAGATGATCAAACAGAGGTACTGATCTCTAACATGATGCACTGCCTTGATGAAGCTATAAAACAGAGGCCACAAGTTTCTCTTAATAAGCCAGTTTCAAACCACGTGAATACGGTTTTCAGTTATATTCCCGGTGTCAGATTCTAGTCTTGAACGAGTACATATTATGACCCTTAAAAATAATTTACAGAACTTGTAATAAAACATAAAATAAATACCTTATATTTGACAACCTACATTGCAGGCTTCTTTATAACTGAAATAGGTGACATTTTAAAGCTGAGGCAGTAAGTCATTTGCATCAGCTCTGAGATGATCCCTATAGAGCTCAACTGACCAAATAGGCAAATAGCAGAGAAGATAGTAAAGGCAAAACCAGAAATGGTAAGTACTCTGTCGTTCAAAGAGGAAAATCCGAATATGTAGGCTGATAAACCATCAACCAAACCAGTAAATATAGCCCATTAATGGCCGTAAGAGTTGCTAGTACATATTGGCACATGTAAAAAGCTATAAGCTCCATTCCAAAACCATGCAGACATGATAACCAAGAAACAGCTCCACTGTCCTTTTTAACCGAAATTTTCAAATCATGAAAAACTCAATTGCATCCCAGCTTTGATAGTAACTCTCCATGCAGTTTGCATCTGTATCTGCTCTATCTCCCATGGCTTCTACTCTTAACTCACCGCCAAATCTTCACCCAACAATGCTAAATCCGCGACTATAAGAAGACCTCTTATGTTCCTACATTTCCACCACCAAGCCTTCTTCAGCAAGAGCTATATCCTATCCATTCCAGTTCTTTGATAATGGCAGCTTCAAGATCCCATTCTTCACTCCTGCCTCTCCTGTCCATCTTTGTTATCCTTCTTACAATAACTGGCCAAGCAGTTGCAGGGCGCGATGTCCCGAAAAACACCAACAAAGATGAGAAGAAAGAGCCTGAGTTTTTGTTTGGCCATGATGGCAGTTTTCTCATTCCAGGCATTGGGAGGGTGTTGAAACCACACAAGTTTTTTCCTTACACTTCTCCATACACTGGTCCACGCACTGGTGGAAGTACTGGAACAGGTGCGGCTCCACGCCCTGGTGGAAGTACTGGAACAGGTGCCTCAGCACCACCAGGTCATAACTATGTTCCTGGTGGGGATGATACCTTTGTCCCAAACCCTGGTTTTGAGGTTCCAAACCCTGGCCACCCTTGAGTCTGTTTCAAGAGCTTGCTTGGAATAAGTATGCTAGAATATCTGTATCACCAGTGTACTAGTTATGTATGTGTTTGTGTTTTCAGTCTACTGTGTTCTGCTAGAAGAGGGTGTATGTCTGCAGTGCATTCACTTTGAATAAAGTAGCAACAAGATCTATGCTAGTGGCTGTTTTTCTGTGCACTGTTTCCTCTCTAGCAATATTTTGTGTGTTGTGTTTTGCATCTTCATTTTACATAGCGTGTGCCCATCAACTGAGCTCCAAATTATTTCATTGTTCCGGTAGACATAATATCAGGTGGATAAAACTATACAACTAACAACAGTCTTTACACGAAGATATCACCAGAAATCAAAAATTATTAATGTATGCAATAAAGATCTAACATTAAATCGAACGGACTTCTCTAATATGTAGGAGATTAGCATGTAATAATCAGCATCAATGTTCTCAACAAAGTCAAGGTTAGTACATCTACATCACTCAATTAATCAATGGTTGGAAAGTCATCAATCCAATCTGAAAAAAAAAAATAAAAAAATAGAGGTGTGCCATCAATGAAGATTATATAGAGATCAGCATGGAAACTTGAAGCTTTCATTTTGGTATGATAAGCAAGGACATACAACATCATGTTCGTTAAAAAGAACATCATGAAATTATGATTATACAAATTATAATGCTATAATTCCAGAATTAGAGGCCATAACAAGCAATTCTTTCTAACTCACATTTGATCAAAAGGGCACATGATTTTTCAATACCAAAAAACCATCATGCACTTGAAATCACAGAATCTGAACCCGACACCAAGCCAGCATCCACAAAAGCCTTCAACTTGGACTCTAGCCTGATAATAATAGACATGTCATTAAAGAAAACAGCTGCAAAAACTTAAGCAACTGCCATACACAAATCCATAATCACTCATTAACAGAACGAGACAACTTTTTATGCCATTACGCTCCATCCATCCTAGATCCCCAAAGAAACACCAACTCCTAAACTTACACCTTCATACGCCTTGGGTTAGCCTCATCACTCAATCTAACACATTAACTTGATCGCATCCTATGAATTTCTCGACAACACTCAATTAACCAATCTAAGATAATTTGGGCCACCACTTTTTCAATAGCTCACACGAATCCGCACACTCATGTTCTCTGTCCTCAGAAAATCTCTCAATTACTTGGATTCAAAGAAACATGTGCCCAAAAATTGGAATACACACCCTACAAAACAAGGCATTGAGAAGCTTATTGGCATAAAATAGCCTAGAATAAATGTCACCACCAACCCACATTTTCACACCATCAATTCCAACTACCCACAAGAGCTGCTAATTTCTTTCGATACACAAATTACAACCAAATACCCAAAATTTCAACTTCCATTAAAGAAAGAACGATTCTTTACCTGAATGAAAAGAATGTGGTATGCGTCTAGATAGAGAAAGAATCAGATGCGGTGCCGACCAGGATCTTGAAGATGATGAAGCAGAGGAAGCCGAAGAAGACAGCGAGGAAGAGGTAATCGACGAAGACGAAGAACTCGGTTGAGCCGTGGTTCCTCTTCTTCGTCTTCTTCTTGGCGATGTCGTCGGACGTCGCCTTGGGCTCTTCGACTTTCGCCATTGCCGCCGCCGCTGAGTCGGATCTGGAGTCGGGTTACGGGAGGATCCGGGAGTAACGGAGTTTCCAGATCCAGGGAGTTTTTGGCGTGTAATTTGGGTCTTATTCGGTTGAACCCCCGCTCTTTGTGAGAGCCCGAAGTCACGTGCATCGCATGCGGTGCTTTTCAAGCTTTTTTTTACCAATTAAAGTAAGTATTTTGCCGACGAATAATTAGAAATCCGTTGGCGAAGGTAAGCTTAATATGACCAACATCTTTTACCGACAAACTTTCATCGACACATTTACAGATGAAATTTCATTTAACAAATGAGAATGTTTTTTATCGACGAAAAATTGTATGTATAGGTATCTCAAAATTGGAACGACTTTTATTAACGAACAGTCGGCGGCAAAAGTATTTTAAAATGAGAATGACTTTTATCGACAAATGTGTCTTAAATTGATAGGGATTTTTTACCGACAGACTTTCGTCATCAAAGGTGGCTTAGAATGAGAACGTGTAGTTGGGAAAGGTGTCTGAAAATGAAAATGAAAATTTGCAACGAACAGGTCTTCGATGGTGAATTCGGTGTTTACTCCAGTTCTTTTGTTATTGTGTCCCTTTCAAAATGAGAACGAATTTTTCCGACGAACGTGTAGTCGGCAACAGGCCAACAGTGTTCACTCCAATTCTTTAATGGTTGCCGTAATACCATCACCTCCCAAGACAAATGAAGTTTGTCGAAATAATATTATAGGTAACCTATTAAGGGTGCAAAACGTAGCGAGACAAAATCTTCTTAATAGCACTATCGATATAAGTATACAGACTATACATGCTATAACATGAGTTGCCGCAGGCCTGTCAAATTCTACGTAGAATTTGACTCGATTAAATTCTATATAACATGTGATCACCAGGAAGAGCTGATTCAATTTGAAACAGACATGCAACATATTTGATGGAGAAAAAAATTATTTGCATCGTGTATATATACGCTAGTTACCCGAACCAATGAATGCTGGCTCCTCTATGAAGCTATAGGGGGTGCTAGTCTAGTCAATCAATAGATGATGATCTCCCTCACTGCACATCTGGGATTTGCGCTTTCCTGGCATCCCTCAGAACACTAAATGAGTGGATATGGTGATTACTGTAGAAAACTTCTTCTCAGTACCATATAACATTTAGTCCTGCTCAAGAACAGAATAATCTATTAGCAGATGGGAAAATTCATAGACAATATAGGGAGAAATTCAATAATCCTTTTTATTGGATCTAAAATTCATTCAGTCGTACTAGGCAAGAGATCCTACATTAACAACACTAATGCGACATACCTTAGGAGAACTGCTTGACGAAGAAGTGGAATCTGCTCCAGACGATACCTCCAATATAGTGGCCTCTGACTTCTCATTTGAATATCTACATTTCCACCAGTGAGACAAGATAGAGAAATCTATTAGAAAACAGTGTCAGCTTACTATATGTATATGGAACAAAGATGAGGAAAAACAGCTAGGCATCACGATTGAAGACCCCAACAGATTGACAATCTGATTATTTCCATATTATGTAAAAGAAGAGATGCATAATAGACTGAAAGACCTAGAACTACTAGGAATTATATGAAAAGAAAACTAGTTTGTATAGACTGACTAAGATATTATCATGACTAGGCAAGTATTTGATTTGTTGAATCTCTTTGGTTAATAGAGTAAAGAGGAGCATATAATATGATGAAAAAGAAGATATGGAATTGATTAAACAAGTTAAAATCGCAACTCTAAATGGTCATATATTCTAAAAAAGATCCAAGGCTTCCATAGGGAATTCTTGCAAAATAAAAATGACTAAGACCAGATGCTTACGTTGAGAGAATAGTAACCCAAATAAGCTCCACACAGTCCACCCAAAGAAGCCTTTGTTCAAGAGGAATCAAGCCATAGGTAATTAGATGAGCAAATGGCCAAAGTTTCCATCCTGCCTGTCATGCCAGTCAGAAACATAAGCAGGCTACAAATTGTTATGTAATAACTAAACCTGTATGAGAAAGACTTAGCATCAACAAGCATTTCGATCAAGTATGAGAAATGTACACGAAATTATGCCTTTTTTAAGAGTATCAAGTTAAGCTCTGCCAATATGAGTACACTAGTAATTGAATCAATTACTACTTTCTGCAGGACACATCAAGGCACCCGTCTCTTCTTTTAGTTATATGTATATACTTTACTGTCATATTGAAGTTATTTACCTGTTGTTGTTTGGGTGTGTGTGTGTGTGTGTAATTACATAATAATTGACACGGCCTATGGAACAAAGCAAACCGTAAGCTTGAATCAGAGATCAGGTGAACAGATCTGTTAAGTGCTACTCTATCTGATTTGAAAAATACTTGTGTAATCTATTCAGAAAGAACAATTGAACCTCGCAAAAACAGCACAAAGGCAGTCACAACTTTTAGAATGAAGATTAAAGAAGAGTTTCTTACAGTCAGCATGGGTCGAAATGTAGCCTTCAGTTCATCAAAAATTTTGGTTGGGGACTCAAAACGCAAGACCCCCAGAGCCACAAAATAGATGCTGTTCCATATAGCCGCCCACACTGTTTGGTCAAAGGCTATTTTGGCTGGGACTACCCACCAATCTTCCAAAGGAAAGAGAGCCTGGAAACCAGATTATATGGTCTTAGCCACTCAAGAAACCCACCAAAGAAGTCAGAAATAAGCAAATATAAATCAGAACCATCACCTCACAAAATTGGTAATAATAATGAGAAAGGGATCCATGGAGGGAAAACCCTACAAGCCCTGATCTGAACATGCGTGTTCTATCAAATTCCAAAAGCGGCTTCCCTTCATAACACTACATGTTTAATGAAAAATAACTTAGAAACTACAGAAACAAATCATATAGATATAAATTTTATGAGAGAATCTTAAGGGAATCAAGACTTACTTGGGCAATCCAATCTCCTAGAGTATAGACTACCCCACTTATCACCATTTTGGCTAAAACAGGGTTTGCTTGGAGAGCTTGTTCGTAGGCAATCCAATTGTGCTCAGGTACATACTTCAGTATCTCGTAAAGGGTCCATCCCTGAAAAATAGCTCAAAATTAGTTCTAACACGCAAAATGCTACAAACATACAGAGACAAACCCTCATTCAATGAGGAAAGAACTCGAGTTTGGTTCAGGTCATCATTAAGTTCCAATCCCAGTAGATACTTGGTATAGTTTAGTAACATCAATAACGTATTCAGGATCATCTAATTCCGGCAAGAAAGCTTAGAACTTCAAACCAATCATGAACAAATTAAGACATTCCTAATTCAAACTAGAGGAGGAAAGAACCCAGCTTTGGTTCAGCTCAGTCATTATACTAAAAATCATTCTACCTAAACAGGTTCCCATTTCAAAGCTTAGAGCTTTAAGACAAACAGACTTAAAACCTTTGCAGCTTATTTGCATATGAGCATCAAAATCCAAACTTTCAGTTTCATAACCACAATCAAGGAAACCATAGTAAACAAAACGAAGAAGAGAATCCAATACAAGAAAACATACATGCCAATAGTCATGGTCAATCGTAAGCAACTTAGACACCGCAAAGGTCCCAAATCCGAGAACAATCAAAGCATTGACAGCTCTACTGGTCAACTTATCCAAATCCTCCCCATCTCCATTTCCTCCAGAACCAGACGATTCAGATTGAAGACCCACAAACTCTTCAGACCCATCAACCAACAACCGGCTCTCTTGGTCAGCAACCACCTCTCTGTCCTCCGTCACTGACCCAACAGTAAAGCTTCGTTTTTTCCGGGCCGAGATGACCCATTTCTTCGATGGGCCGGGTCTGCTGAAGTTCTGGGCACACAAGAAGAAAGGAAGAGAACTGGGTTTGTGGGGTTGAGGATTTAAGGAGGAGGTTGTGAGCTTACGAGCTGCGTTTATGTTAAGTGTAGCCATTAGAGACGCTAACGGAGTGTTTGGGATGGAGCTGAGAGAATTGGAATGGGATTATAAACGATTATGGTTACGTGGGAGATGGGAATTCGGCTCCGACGAAGGTTTGATTACGATCGTACTTGCATTTTCTACCATTCATGGTTTGTTCCTGCTGCCGACCAGCATCAGGTACGTGTATTTGACAATCTTCTTTTTGGGCCGTGTTTACAATTCTATGAGGTCAGACAGCCCAAGCCCAATGAACAGATTGGGTCAAGTCATGTAATCCTTAATCAGTTGAGGACAACAACTCCATATACAAGTAATGGCGGAATCAGATTCGTACGACGATGATGATCATAGGTGGTCCAAGAAACTCGTAGATTACATCGTGCAGTCAATTCTACGACTACCTTGAAGGCACCCGTGCAATGCAATGTCATGCTGAAACATATTAAATCTTATTAACAATATATTCTGTTGATGTAAAATGAAATGGTTAACAATATCTTTTGCACCCATAATAACTAAATTGCACCGTAATTTTTGAGTTCCGCTAGTTTGAGAAATTAATGTTTAAAGATTGTTATTTGAAAGTGTAAAATTTTTTGCGAGAAGATAACAACATGCGATTTGACCAAAAGTCGCGGTACTATATATGTCTGAAATTGAAAGGAACAAGAGGCAGAGTTTTATTTTATATAATTATATATCTTGCAGGGTTTTCATCATCCCATACAATATTCACGACCAAAACGCAATGTCTTTTCCCTAAGATCATATATGGAACGGTGATTTGTTTGCTGGTGTGCACCAATGGCATTATACTCATGTGGTCTCATAGCCAAGCAAAAGAACTCTGGCCTTTGCCTTGGGTTCCAGACTTCCAGTCCAGATAAAACCCAGCCTGAGGCTGCATCACTAAATCAGCCCCTTTCAAATGAGAGGTGATGTTTGGGAGATTGTTATATCCCACTTTTCTTGATGATATTCGTATGTAGCACAAATTGAATATTCCATAATTTGGCATCGATCATCCTTATGTTACACACCTTGGAGAAGTAATTCACTAGTTTTTATTCCAAAATTGCGTAGGCTCGTCCCATAAGATCGGTGTAACTGGTTCTTCCAGAGTCTATTATAGTCCCACCATGCCCAAAACCAAACAAGAAAGCTGGGATTCCTAGGCGTGTGAGCCTGCAACGCTAATATCTATCATGTTCACATAGTAAGCATTCTTCCCCAGTTCCCCGATACCGTGAGACAGCCTGTGTCAAGAAAGTAAGTTCTTGTTCGTGACCATCGGAATGTGCATGCATATCCTCACTTGTGCCATGAACGTTGCAGACCTCTGATAATCAACTTTCAAACGCACAACGTCACTGTTGGGATTGCTGGCCAGCAAACCAGCATTTCTTAGGTGTTTGAACTTTGAAGCGAGCTTTGGTTTGGAGAATGAGATTTTGAGCTCTTCTTCTTGCGTGAGGTTGGGTTGGTAGAGCAGTGACTCTGGGGAATCACAGTGGATGAGCTTGATGGTCAAGCCTGGTTTTGCAATGGTTAGAGTAGTGTGTAGCCAGAGAATTAACAAACTGTACAAGAGAGAAAGAAATTTTCCCTGATGACAGTCATGACACATCAAATCTGCTTACATACTGTAGATTCAAAAAGAGATTTTAATTTTAATTCCTTTCTAGTAAAGATCATCAAGACTAATGACTTCCAATTAATGTCATCTTCCATTTTTCCATGATTACTTATGCCACAAATAAGTACAAGCTTTCGGCTTTGGACAAGTCGTAGGAGTTATTGATTTTCTCATCTTAAGTGATAAGATCCCCGTGTAAGGCTTTGCAGAAAACTTCTTTCCTTGGAGGAACTTCATAGCACCAGTAGTACTAGTTCTGCTCTCAGTAATGCTCTTCGAGAATGTTGAACTTGTTCCAATTACTCTCTGTTGGATTTGAAGGCTTTTAGTACCAACTTGGCTATGGCTACTAGCCAAACTTCTATGATCCACCTTTAATGGAAAATAAATCGCTTTGTTGATGTCAGCAAGCAACTCTGTTTGGGAGTCAAATGCATTTGTTGAGTTGTAGAACATCTGAAATGCTTTGAGGCACTGAAATTGGAGAAGTTTACATGCTTCTGGCATATCACTCACTCCATTCACCAAAACCTGTTCCAGAAACTGTTTCTTCGTTTCATCCAATATCTTCTGTATAACCTCTATTGATTCTTCAACTCCCAGATTCGGATTTTCCTTCATGTGTAGCAGAACAAGGTTTGGCTTCCCCTCCTCTTGTTCCCGCTGCAATATTAATGCATCCGGCGCATCAGTGATTTTTTTTTTTTTTTCATATTAAATTGAAAGATAAAAATTACTAAGCATATGATTGTGTAAACTAGAAAACTACCTCGTAGGTTCCAATATCGTTCAAAAGGCGTGTCGAAACCATAAGTAGATTTGTAAGCGGCTCATTTTGAGGGCACTTGAGGAATTCTATTCCTTGTGGACTAAGCAGAAGAGCTGCTGGAAGAGTAATAGTTTGTGCAGCTATAGAGCTCGTGGCGACTTGAAGGTACTCAGCTATTGATGGGGTATGCCCAGTTCTGCTCCACTCTGCCTCCTTTAACCATTTCACAAATGTTTGATGCCACTATATTTGACAAAAAGAACATAACCAAAAAATTAATAAATAAATAAATATTAGTAACATAAATCCTACCTTAAGATACGAGTCAAAGGATTCAAATTCGCTCACCACCAATACTTTAGTGGTGATACCACCACTCAATATAAAACTGTCATGTGCTATAAAATATAATAATATTTAATCTTGATGTTTTATTAAAAAAAAAATTTAAGTATTAAATGAATTCTATATAGGGAAAAACTCACAAACAGTACCTGAACTTCAAGCCACTAATAACTTTCGTACCTCAAGTTTAAAAAATATCAGATTGGTACCTGAACTTCTGACCCTGACCCAATATCAGTATCTGGGAACAGTAAAATCGTTAATGGAGTTAATTTTTAAAGGGTAAATCTGTCATTTCACTGTTCATCATCTCCAAAACTCTCCCTTCTCTCTCTGCAAACCCAGATTTTTCATTATCTTCTTCATACCTCACACACACAAACCCAAATCGACCAAAGGAGAGGTGAGAGGTGAGAGGAGTTGGTGGTGGATGGGACGGTGGCTATTGAAGAAGTGAAAGGTTGGTTGATAGTGGTGATGAGGTATGAAGAAGAAGAAGAAGAAGAAATCTGGTATTGCAGAGAGAGGGGAGAGTTTTGGAGATGATGAACAGTGAAATGACAGATTTACCCTTCAAAAATTAACCCCGTTAACGATTTTACTGTTCCCAGGTACTGATATTGGGTCGGGGTCAGAAGTTCAGGTACCAATCTGATATTTTTTGAACTTGAGGTACGAAAGTTATTAGTGGCCGATAGGTCAGGTACTGTTTGTGAGATTTTCCCTTCTATATAACGTGGTAAGTTTTAAAAGGGTGGTGATATCACCACAAAATAAAAGTGGTGAACAAATTTGATTCCCGAGTGGAACTTACAAAGTTTGAATTCGATCAATATCTTACTAGATCTTGTAGGTATAAGTTTACGTCACATCCATATTTATTGAAGAATTGCATTGAAATGTCATCGAGGAGATCCTTGAGAGCTTTCAATATAGTTTTGCTGTATCCATTCAGGCCTTTCTGCTGCCGTCTGAAAATTGCATATGATAACCACATTAGTTACCTCCAACAAGAGCACTGTACACGCGAAGTGCTTATTCCCATCGAAGCACTGCGAAAATTGTTCTTGTTTATACCTTTTGACGGCATTGGTAAGACTTTTGAGATCACTCAATGAACCTTCCGCATCAAAAAAATCATCAGCCACCGTAACAAGGATTGCACTTTTGACAAGTGCCAGTCTCACATCCGAAAGGGAAGGAGATGATACAGTTGATGCAACTGCAAAATAACAGTATGCGGTTTTCTGTCGTGCAAACCCCATGTCACAAAGTCCCATGTCCTTTGACCACATCTGTAACTCGGTTAGTTCATCTCTGAATATTGATTGTCTGAGTGAATAATTCTCTATGGCAAGTTGTTGCAGCATAGCATCACTCGAAAATGATAGTCTGCACGTAATTAATAGTAATAAATATTTAACACATAATAGTCACATTAATTTGACTAACCTCGATCATCTAATTACTAAATCTTACCTATACGAAAAGGCTTTTCCTGTCCATGGATGAATAGCATCTTCCCTCTCAATGCATTTCCTGTGTTCCAAATGATCCAACCGAGCAAGCCATGGATGACTAAGTTCATGCTTAATCTACACAAGGGGAAATGCCCAGCAAATTCATGAGTACTCGGAACTTTACAAATTACAAGTACGTTCCGAGCTATTAGTTACCAATCCTCATTTTCAGGATTTTTTTTTTTTTTAACTAAAGTTTTATGCAGAGACTTTCAGCTACAATAATGTGGTGTTCATGACCAACGAAGTCACCGAAGTTAGATTTTAGTCACAAAATTTGTTGCGACTAAAAGCTTGTAATTTTTGTTGGGGTTTTTAGTTGGTAATTTTTTTTTCTTAGTTTTGCTTCTGAATTATTTCTATACATACCTGGTCTACCAGCAATTTCTCGGAATTTGTTGTTTCCTTTTCCAGTATTCTTGTAGAGAATAACCTAGCATCTTCAAGCTGACTTTCTCCGGCAAAAGTAAGATCTGATGCCCTGAATACATTATACATGGCACTCAAAAACGTTTCATGGTGCTCTTCTATGTGCACCAATATATCTTCATCTTGGAGGAACCAGCAGAACTTCCCTATAGATCATGCAATAATCAAATAAAGAATGAGGATAGTAAATTTACTAGTATATATACGCACCGATCTGTACTTACAAGGAGATACAGTATAGCCATGTAGTCTCAGTAGCCGAAATGCTAGTGAATCTCTATAAAGTTCTAGTGGAAGCAGACCATGCTTCACCGTCATCCCTGTCCCTTCATTGTTCACATAACTTCTGCTCTTCAAAAAAAATTAGTTAGTTCAACCAGATTTAATGTTTATATATATATATATATATATGGAGTCGTTCAGAAGCGGACGTCCGCAAAACAGAAAAAGTGTAGACGTCCATCCTCACAGTTGCATCAGGCACCGACGGGCGGCGCTAGCTCTTGCCGGACGGAACCAGGCCTCAATTTCGAGCCTCTTCTTGCTGCTGGACTCGTCAATGAAGAGTTCGAAGTCGACCTTGGTGGTGCTTCCATGGTTTCAGGCGAGCTCGCCGCGCATGGCTTCGAATCCGATCACCTGAGCCTTCACCTTGATGGTGACGTCATCCGAGATGTCCAGAGTCTTCGTCCAGGAACAGCAACGCTGCCATCGATGCCTGATCAAGGGCAAAAGTGCGGACGTTCGCTTCTGATCCAGCCTGATATATATATATATATATATATATATATATATATATATATAGGTATGTAGGTATGTATGTATGTATGTATGTATGTATGTAGTGATGATTCTAATGGAAATGAATTATAGTCTTCACCTGAAAACTTGATCAAGTAGAATCGTTATCTCCTCCATGAAATACTCTGCTAGGCCCAGTGTCTCAATCCGGTTAATAAGACAAATCTTTACGAGGTCTTCATCCATGGGGTAAATCGCAGGAACTGTACGTACACACCAAATTAAATTGTATTCCTTTTGTCAATGAATGAGTGTTTGTATATATATATATATTTCTTGCCAAGAAACCTAATGATTTATGATGTAGACGGTAGATTTCTGCATCTTTTATTTGTTTGGCGGAGGACTGTACATGTTGTTATGTTGTATCTTTAGAGGATGTCCACGTACAAAATTAAATATTTTTGGCATAACACAATTTTGAGGCTCCAATGCAGTATCTGTGGTTCTAAACTCTCTCTTATTTGCGAAGAAACCTAATGATTTATGATGTAGACGGTAGATTTCTGCATCTTTTATATGCTACACTTACGAATCTATGCAAATTATAACAGATAAATTGAACCTAATTTAGACCAATAAGTTTTTTTTTTTTTTTTTTTTTGCAATATAATCCAATTATCACAACCACTCATTCTCTTACACAAGGATCATTCATGCAAAAATTATTCACATAAAAAAGTATGGTGGTATAAATTATGTAAACAAAGTCAAGTAGCGTTTGATATTGTTCCAATATATTTATATCAATCAAAATATTAGTAGAAGATTCAAGTACGAATATTCTTTTTCCCTTTGATAAAAAAAGATGAACAGTATAAACAAAGATAGTCTATCAGATATTGAAATGAAAATGAACTATTTTAATCATTGACCTAAGTACGTATATGCAACTGAGTGGTCGAAAAGAATATGTATGTCCACATTTTCTGAATTCGTCGATGTCCATGATTTAAAGATAGATTTCCAAAAACATACTATTTGTCGATCCGTAGATATCATACCTCCATATCCACATCTTTGGACAACAGAATTCAAATTCACCAAAAGATTCTTATTTCCTGTCTTCATAAAAGCATAGGCGGTGGCTGATGGAAACTGGATGAGGATCCCATAATCTTCACTCTGTTGTAGCAAAATCTCATTATAACTCTCCGGCAAAGCTTCAAGATATGGCATCAGTGTCTCATAGTACTCCTGTCCCAACCTGCCCCACAAGTTTGGAATTGATTTTGAACATGTGAACCAAATTAATTTGACGAAATTAATAATACTACTATGTTAATCAAATTTGATAAACAAGACTGGTGAAATAACGTGGTGGCCTGGTGTTTAAGGATATTTGTTTGCGGCGACTAAGTACGTGGGAGGAACAAAACCACCCCAATTAAGTCAAGTCATAAGTCTATTCCCATCAAAAGTTATACCTGTTGATTTGGAATAGTTGTTGTCTCTCATGGAAGATCTGTTGTATAAGCGCTTTTGAACCATTTGAGAAATGAACATGCAGGCCTTTGGTCTTTGCAAGGTCAACTATTGCCGGTAAAAGAAGTACAAACCACTCGGGAAAGCAGCCATTTTGCTCTTTCAGTATCTCTTCTGCATTTGCATGAATGAACCCCAACCCTAGACACCAATCTTCACCAAATTAATTCAACCAATTTCAAAAGTTATGCATATATAAAAAGAAAATTCTACAATGTTCCTAAACATATGATGCGATGCTCCTTACTGTTTAACCATTGAATCCCATTAAAAGAAGATCTAACAGTTTAAAATATTAGAAATTATTCTCCCACACCAAACGAGAAATTCATGCCTACCCTTTTGAATGGCAGTGTGGCCAACACTCCAGGTGGTGAGTGCAACAATGCAAGCGAGAGTCGAAGTGAGGGAGTATAAGGTACTTATAGAGGTCGACTCTGATGATCCCCAGAAGCCTCCTGGTTTTTGGTTCCGGAGCACCCATTGCAAGCATCCCCGGAACAAGGGCCGATCTGGTTTTTCAGGATTCGGAACCATGGCGAGCCAAGCAGCACTACTAGTAAAAAGGCTATTAGACACTGATTTTAATCCGTATGTATTAATCCCATTATTCACTGAAATCTGTGTGGGATGGTCATTGGCCACCCTACACTCACAGATTAAATTTCTGTCCCATTTGAGGGGGGTGGCCATTGGCCTTTGCACACAGATAAAAAAGTCTGTGTGAGTGTTTTCTATGGGACCCACTCATATTTCAGATTCTCATTTATTTTTTACCATCAGATCAAAATCAGTGTGAATTTAGATCAAAGAAAAAATTATGCTTGAAATATTAATTTAACATATTTCCATATTTTTATGGTAAATACTAATAATTAATAATTTGGTTTCTTGTTCTAATTTAATGGTAATTATAATGAACTGGTCATCACTCTCCCAATCTGCAATTGTCTTGCAAGTCTTCCTTCACAAAATCACGTCTGCCATATATGCAGCAGTATCCACCCCAAGAACACTCAAGATATCTCAGTTCATCTTATTCATTATCCCACATGATATAACCATAACCAAACCTGAAAAAAGATCAATATAACAAAACAATTAAATTCAAAGTAAGATTAAACATGATTGACAAAAAAATAATTTTTTGTTAAAATCAAAAAGAAAAACTTCAATCCGAGCTCCTCCCATGCTTGAGATCAAAAGCCATTACCAAGATCATATCAGGAGCTAAAACATCACTCAAAGCCGAGGCTAGAGAAACTAATAGTGCCACAGAAGTGATTTGAGATTTGGGAACGGATCTGAAATTTGAGATATGTATGAGAGATCCCAGATCTGAGATCTCAGAAAAGACAGAAACAACGAGAACTCAGCAGCTATGGCGAAGGAGCAGATATCTCAAGCCATGGAGCTTCCGTTGAGGATGCGATGTCGTTTTCGATCCAGATCTGAAATCTATGGTGGCTAAAGGAGGCTGGTGTTTATGAGGATTTTACCCTTTTTCTTATCTAGAAAAATCAAAAATGAAGTGATAACTGATAAGTACAAATAAATACAGGTATCAGTCTATGTTTTTACACGGACATCAGTAAAAATTATCTTATTCACACGGATGTCAGTGAGTGCTATCACACGGATATCAGTGAAAATGATTTTCAACGGATATCAGTGAATATTATCTTAATCACACGGATATCAGTCCATGTTTTCACACAGATATCAGTGAATATTATTTATTTACACAGATATCTGTAAATACAATTTATTTTACGATTGAAATCTCAATTTGTTAATTTTATTACATACAGATTTCTGTATATATAGTTATAGTCATAGATATTAGTGTGAGTTAACAAATACTAATTTAACATCTTTCACAGATATCTGTGGGTCTTCTTTATTCACACACATATCTGTACATACAATTATAATAACTATTCATGTGGTCCCAATTTAGCATATTAGATACAGATATCTGTGTCAGTTAATCCTTCACACAGATATCTGTCTAAAATAATCATTCATACTGATATCTGTAGCTCATATAAATCAGTATGATTAAAATCAGTGTGCATCGACTGTTTTGCTAGTAGTGCAGTGTCGTAAGCAGAAGGAGACACAAGACGATATACATCATCCACTACATGATCATCATCATGTTCTGATGATGAAGATGAAGATGAGAACATCTCCTTTTTAACCTTCATTACAAGATTCTTAACCAATGAGTAGTCTGGCAATTCCATACTGAAGATCTTAGATTACGTACTCTATTAGTTGTTTGAAGAGGCTCGTATGCGATATACTACTTATATATATAGATGGAACTACAAGACAGTAAGGCAGGTGGGAATTGAATTACTCATCTATCGAAATTAAATCATCCATGCATATATACGGTACGTAGGGTATACTCCTGAAAATTAAGATCAAAAGAATAATTTTGATTACTCGAACTCTCGAAGTTTTGACTATACTAATTATGACATCACTATGCACGCCTGTTTTTTTTTTTTCTCTTCTTCTTCTTGTTGTCTTTAGGGAATTGGTGTAGTTTAATTACTTGGTTCATTTAAATACAATTAAATATAAGTAACACTAGAAACTGTTCACACCCTATGGGTGTGGAGAAGTGGGTGGTCACCCGTCTAGAAGTGGGTAGTTAATTTCTGAAAATAATAAATTTTCTTATTAATTACTTATTTAAGTACTTTTGACTTTTTTATCTTCAACAATTAGAAAGATATATAAAGTTATTTAATATTTTAGGGGTATAAAAGTAAAAAAAAATTAGTTATGGTGAGCAAGCTCTCTTCTCTTAAATATAGTATAGATAATACTTGTCAAAGATATAACATAACACTTGTGGCATCACCATCACTATTTTCACATGGGTTCATTTATATATCAAGTCATACAAGTGAATCTCCCACACTTGAGGCCTAACATGTGAATTTTTCACTTACCTATTTAACTGGATTTTAGGACAATGAATATGATTGATGCATAATCCTCCTTGATAGCGTGTGAAAATCTAGGCATCCAACTAAAGTTGTTAACAAATTGGATTGACATCAATCAAATCACAGTCTATTGTCATTTATCAAATTGTTGTCTTCAAATCCAATTTGATTATTGTAATACCCCGAAAAATCCAAATTAAATTCCATGGATTTTTAGAAATGATTTCACGATAGTAGGAGCGAGTACGAAGCTTGGAGAAGTTGTGGAATTAGTTCGAACGATTTTATTTTCGAAAACGAACGTTTTTAGGGGGTCAACAAAGTTGACTTTTTATACGTTCAAAATTTGGGAAAACTTCCTTCATGAAAGTTGTAGAGCTCGTCGATACGAGTTCGTGGACATGTGGAACGCAATATTCGGAGTTCGTATGAATAAGTTATGAATATTTGAAAATTTGGAAATTTCTATAAATATCAAAAAATGTTGACTTTTTTCATTAAGGACGAAAACATGTTGAATTTGCGGAACAGTCCCCGCGTTTTCTCTCCGTCTCTCCTCAGAACCCTCGGGTTCCGACCGACCCGACCCGGCCAAACGGCGGCCCTCCGACCTCCTCCGGCCCCGGACCCGGACTCCCCCGTGATCGCCGCTCCACGCCCAGCCGTCCCCTCCCATCGCTTTGCCGAGCCGCTGCCCCCAGACCTGGATCGAAGATGCTCAGCCAAGCGGATTCGGACCCGACCGGATCTCCTACTTCCGGCGACCACCCGACAGATTTCTTCGACTTTTTGGGTTGTCCTCCTTCCCCCGATCATCCCCATGTAAGCCTTGCATGACGATTTTGAGTGTAGACCGCTAGATCAAGGTTTGACTTTTTGGACGCCTCTGATTCAATCTAGGATCCGATCGTGCGGCCGAGATTAATCCAACTTCAACGCTTGATCTAGGACGATCTAGGCCGAACCAGGCTTAGCTCCAGGTATGAAAGTTGATCACCCTTTCATTTTGAAGAAGTTTGTAGTTGACGACTTTTGCATCAGAGGTGGTTGACCTTCGTTGACCGCCGCGTTGACCACCGTCTGTCCTCCGCTTGTGGCGGCGGGTCGGACCTTATTTTGAGTTTATATTATCTGGACGATGATCTACGCATCCATACGAGCGTTTTGATATATTACAAGGTTATTTTAGAAAATGTGGATAAATAATGGATTTACGTTTTGACGTTACTATTTAACGTTTTTAAATTTTATCTTCGGTTTACGATCTGCGAAGATCTGACCATCGGTTTTACTTCAAATTATAACATGTTGATCGTATGACTGTCCCGATGACTTTGTGTGGTCATGGGCGAAGATCCGACCGTTGGATCTTCGTATAAATGCAAAACAGTGATTAGGGAGGCGATTCGTGAGAATCCGTCCGTCGGATTTTCGTATAAATTTGTGAAGATGTTAGTAAGGACGATTCAGGAAGATCCGACCGTTGGATCTTCGTGATGATTTTTGGAGGGTGATCCTAAAGGCGATCCGTGAGGATCCGACCGTTGGATCATCATTTAATTTCGATCCGACCGTTGGATTGTCGTTTGAGTATGTTTTTGAGTTGTTGGCTAAGTTAAGGTCATGTTTGACTAGGTGATTTGTGATGACCTGGATTTCTGTTATTTAATTTTGGTAATTAATAATGGGCCAGTTGTGCGAATAATTATTATTGTGCTTTATTCGTAGATTGTATGTGAAGTGGAATGGTTTTCGTACGTATAAATATTTGAATTTCACAGTTTAGGAGGTCGTGTGAAGTTTGACTTTTTATATGTTGGGATTCTCGGAAAACTTCCTTCACGAAAGTTGTAGAGCGCGTCGATACGAGTTCGTGGACATGCGGAATGTGGGAATCGGAGTTCGTATGAGGAAGTTATGGCTATCGGAAGAAGTTTCCGTTTTAGTATAAATATGGAAAATCTGAAATTTTATTTCATTTTTTCCCTTTCCTTTTCCGGAAACCCTTCTCCTCTCTCTCTCTTCTCTCTCGGTCGACTCCTTCAGAAACGAAAATCTTCGACTGACCCGACCCGGACCCGGCCGACCCGACCCGACTTTTCCGGCGGACTGCGGCGGTCTCCGGCGACGAAACTTTCCAGACAGGTTCGCCTCCTTGCTCCGGTCGTCTCTGTGGTGGTCTCTATCGACGATTCTCCTCCACGGCGGCGCTGCAAGGCGGTGCAGTTCGTGGTTTTTCAACCCAACCGGAAAACGCAACTCCGACGTCGGCGGCGCTTCAACCTTGGCCTGAGGAGTTCGCAGCAGCCTCCTTGTGCGAGCTGTGGTGGTTGTTTGGAAGGATACACGTGAAAACTCGATCAACTCAGTTGGGATTACTGTTCACGGCTTGTGAGGTAGTTTTCGATCCCTTATGGTTGTTTTCTGACTTCGAGCTAGTTATGTGTTGGCACAAGCATGCTTAGATGAAGCTTTTTGATGTTGGGAGTTTTGTGAAATATTGAGTTTTGGTCGGCGGCGGTGCGCCTCCGTCTGTGGCGGCGTTCCGGCGGTGTTCCGTCCATGTATGAGACAGTTTCTGGTATTATATGTCTTCTACTCGTTGATACGAGCGTTTCGATATATAATATGCAAGTTTTGGAGTTCGAATGAATTTGTTATGATTTTTATCGTTTCATATCGATGAATTTATTCGATCCGTGAGGATTTGAGTATCCGATCGACTTGTGGTTTGGACACATCGATCATGGAAGTGTTCCGGTGACCTTGGGAGGTCTCGGATGTGGTTTTGCCTCGATTGGCGCCACTTTGGGGATTTTAGTCCAAAACAGGGGTTTCGGATTTAAATCAAATGTGAATCGTTACTAAGTGGATACCGTTGTGATTAGGTACTTGACGAAGTATTTGGACGGTTAATTGGCGGATTGACTGTTTTGTTCTTGGTTGAAGACGCAGCGGGAATTCAAGGTGAGTAAATCTCACAAGGATCTTTATGAACAGAAGTACCATTATTGTTTTGGCGTTAATTATTTAACTGCAAACTATAGTTGGTATTAGTAGGCATTCCTGAGCGAATGACTACGTATATATATATTTACGTGAAATATATATATTCATGTGGATGGTATTTGATGAATAATATGCATGATGATGCTTATATTATTGTTGAATATGATTTTTCATGGAAACAATATTGTGGAAAAAGATGTTTTCTATTGTTGAAATGTATTGATGTTTGATGTTACATTTTTGAGTCAAGCGTGACTCATTTAAATGTATTGGTCTTTGTACCAAGAGTTACAGATGGTGAGCAGGGATAAGGAAAGCCGAGATTAGATGTTAGTAACGTTTTAGGTCAGGTGTGACTTACTTAACGTTCGACTTTGAGACCGGACAGGGTCTGAAAGTCATAGGTCACAGATGGTGACAGGTTGCAGATGGCGACCTTGATGTTTGATTTCATGATCAGACGGGGTCTGAAATCATATGTCACAGATGGTGACAGGTCGCAGATGGTGACCAAGGCAGGAAGTTGGTAATCACGTCCTTGGTAGGACGAGTGATTACGATTTCAATAGAGCTCTAGTCTGTCTGTCATGATAGCTTATGGGAGTAACGGTCGAGGTTGCTTGAGACTCATAGGTATGCAGCTTAAAGGAGAGTTCTGATGGCATTCTTCTTTAATTGTCTAGATGAGACTTGAATTGCTACTTGATGGTTAAGTTAGCAAATAGGGCATGGTCATAGTGGTGACTCATGTTGTCCTTTCTATGGAAAGGATATGGAATGTTAGAAGGAAATCATGGTGGCATGTTCCTTAAGTAGATTGACGTGAGTTGTTGATTGATGTTCATGAGTTACTCATACGAGCTTGAAGAAGCTTACCGGGTTTGTTGTTTGGCAACCCCGGTGCACCATTCAATGGTGTAGGGGCTAATCCTGCAGGTCAGGAAAATCGTGGCTGAAGCTGAAGGAGCTTGTTGGCAGCAGAACGGGTAGGAAGCAATTTTTGTTGGCTTTGCCAATATATGACTTCTGCTATGCAGTAAGCTCTGAGGAGCATTTACGTTTTATTTTGTGATGACAATTTAAATTCGTAAATTTTTGTAAAATATAACTCTGTGGAGCGAGTGTATATTAACTTGGATGGTTCAGTGTATCAGTAAGTACTTGTTTTAAGGGAAAGATGTTCCAGGTATTTGTATTGATGACTGAACATTCACGCATGTATAATTATGGGATTATATATATCGATTTTTATTGTTGTTAAAAATCAGGGGCGTGACATGATTGACGGTCTTCCTTGGGTGAGCGGTTTCGGTGTGTATTGTGTTGAATTGAAGACGCAGCGGGAATATCGAGGTGAGTAAATCGCACATGGTTCATTCACGAACCGAAATTCGGTGATTTTATTTAATTGAGAAATTGTGGAAATTGTTTTATGAAAATAAATATTTGTTTTAAATTATATGGACTTGATCGACTACGGTCCATAGGTAAGTAAAATGTATTTAACTATAAAAAAATGAATTTCTAGATTTTATTGCATGTGAACTATAGTTGGTATTAGTGGTCACTCTTGTGTGGGTGACTACATATATATATATTTACGTGGAATATATATTGGATGGTGTGAGTTACTGAGTTATATTTTGAGCATTACCCTTTGGAATATGTGATTTATCTTAGATGTTGTGTTGTCTATGATAATGGGTAATTGAGTAAAGTGCGATAGTTGAGTCGTTGAGATGAATTAAATGAGGAGTCGAGTGAATTGAGAAAAGCAGTCATTCGTAAAGTGAACCTTGGCCCAGGTGACACTTTACGATACAGTTAGAGCTCTAGTCTGTCTGCCATCATACTGCTTGGGGGATAAACGAGTTATCATATGCCCTTGGGTATGACATCACATACTGAATGGGATGATTAATATAATTAATCATAAGCCTGTAAGTATGATATACTGAATGGGGTGATTAATATAATTAATCATAAGCCTGTAAGTATAATATACTGCATGGGATGATTTATATAAATAAATCATAAGCCTGTGAGTATATATTGAGTAAGAAGTTGTTTATTTTTGAGTAGTCATGATGAGATGTGAGTTGATTGATGCTTGAAGTGACGTTGTACACTTCAATTCTTATGCAAAACAAAATTAAAATGTGCTTGAGTTGATTGTGTTACTTTAAATCGTGCAATCCTTTCGTTTACTCATACGAGCTTTGCAAAAAGCTTACCGGGTTTGTATTGTTGCAATCCCGGTACACTATTCAAACGGTGTAGCGGGTAATCCTGCAGGTCAGGAGAATCAGGGCGGTGATCGAGCGGGTTAGAGTATTTGTTATAGTTTTACAGCATTTGTAATAGTGAGGTGAGTTAAGCTCATTGAGCCTTAGAATTTGATTTGGTGAGAGTGTGTTGTAATAATTAACTTGAGGATTTGATTTATTGTAATATTGAGAGGTGTGAAGTGTGGTTGTTTGTGAGAAAAAAATTCAGGACGTTAATTGTAATTGTTATTATTCATGTTTCGGATTTGAATTGATTATTCAAAATTCGGGGCGTGACAATTATAGTCAATAGTCAATCTATTGGATTCAATTTAGGGATTCAAATCATAATCTATCAAGATTATCATCCCTTTAGCATTAAAGTGAATATTGTTTCTCACGGTTCTTACTTGTCTATTAGCATTAAGTGATTTGGCTAGTATTGTTGATGACATTCTGGGGGTTCAGAAACTAATACCGAAGGTTCAGATCACTTTTGGGCCTAGAATGTGCAACCGGCTTGCACATAGGTTGGCTAGTATAGGCTTTGAATCTAGTATTAAGGAGGCTTGGTTTACACAAGCTCCAGATTGTATTACAGATCTGATACTTTCAGACTGTACTGATGTAAGCTGAGCTCTCTCTTAATAAAACTTCATATTATTTAAAAAAAAAAAAAAATAGTTTTTGATATCGAATTTTAAATTTATTAATAGTGCTCACTTACGAGACCAATAAAGACCGTGAGAAATAAGTGAATAACACATATTTATTTTGAACAAATAAAAATTCAAGCTAATCTATTTTGTGTATGTGCTTATATATAAGGATTCTCAATTGAAGTTAACCTTATCATTAAAAATTATAGTTACACACACTCTTAAAAACACACAATGTATAAAATTATAGCAATCGTTCATCTATTCTTTAAAAAAAAAAAACAAAAAGGTCGTTCATCTTTTAGGTCCACTACCCTTGAGTGATTGTCTTAGTACATTATGTGACTTGATTGGTTTTTTTTTTTTTTTTTTTTTTTGTCTGGTGCGGCTGCCCTCAAGTCTTGATTAATGAAACTGTCGAATACAAGGGGGGGGGGGACATAAAGCCTAAACCCCTGATTACAATAAGCATCTAGAGAACAACCCGAAATGATATCAGGAGTCTCTACAAAATACATGTATTCTAACAAGCACCAATTAGCAAAGAGTGCATCATTGGCTACTCCATTTGCTTTGACATAACAGAAAGATAACTCGATTACAATAAGCATAATTACCAATATCACAGCTTTCCTACTATGCTACCACTGGAAAATAAATCCGACGACACTTAGTTTCATCCTGCCACTAGGAGGTAGCGACCATTTAACAATGAATCGTTGCTTCGCTAGGTCAGACAAGGCACTTAGAGTGCATACACAGTCATTTAGCCCAACTAACCGTACAAAATACATGCAGAGACTTATTTCACGCCAAATGCGAGACATAACTAAATAACAAATAAAAATAAAGCTAGCAACAAAAACAAAGCAGAAAGCCCAGGTCGAGCCTAAGAGGGCCCAGGTCTAAGCCTCTACCCAGGAAGCGAGGAGACCACGGGTCACCTTCCAAGCTTGGTATCCCCCCACCACAGCCACCGCTGCTAGGCCACTCGCCCTGCCGCTATCGTCTGACCGCTGCCATCGACCTACCATCATCCCCGTCATGCCATGGATAAGTGCCGCCCCACGCAGACAAACCCATCCTCAGGTCGAATCTCTCAGATCCGACCTAGATCGGATTAGTCTAATCAGTTCTAGGTCACGCCGCCACAAACACACCACGAATAGGCAACCTCCGATCAGTTTCCGGTCGTGACACCAAACCAGTCCGCTGACTAAGCCATCGAGGAGTGAGCCAAAGCCAGAAAACTGTCGCGATCTCCCCCTCCCTCACCTTGCACACCGCCATCTTGATCTCCCCGATCCGAAAGTCAATCGAGGAAATCAGCCACACACCTAACCCACAAGGAATCAAAAATGGCCCGTCCGACGACGGCACAGGGGGGCTCACCATCGGACCCGGGAAACTCTCTGTTTGTTGTAGCGCGTTCTCTTCTTCTCCAAGATTTTTTCTTTGATTGGTTTAATGGTGTGGGATTCTTAAAGAAGATCCTAAGAGATGGTTGATTCTAATTGTTAATTGGACTTGGGAGTTAGGTTTAGATAGCACGTGGGACTTGGAAGTGGTGTTAGCTCAGTGGTTAGAGCACCCACTATCTAAAATCCAGGTCATGGGTTCGAGTCACCATGGGGGTAGGAGTGAAATCCTTTGATCCTCTTAAAAAAAAAAAAAAAAAGGTTTATTAGATATCACATGGGGTAATATGCTCAAAATTTGAAGGGTGCGGCTATTACCACCCTACAATTTTCTTTGTTCACCTTACTTGCTCATTACACCCTACATTTTAATTTCAATTATTAAATTTACTTATTTAATCCATTTCTCTTTCCAACAATATCCTTATATGACATATCCAATTAAAAAATAAATGTTGTTAATGAAAATATCTCATTTAATTTATACTCATAAAAAGATTAAAAGTTTATTAAATTTTCCTAATAAAATCATAATCTGATTTATTCTCATTTTAAAAAAAAAATTCTTTCAATTTCAATGTTCTCTATTTCAATCCATGTAAAAAAATTAGTAAATTTACAATTATGATCAATGAAGAATAAATTGATTTTTTTTTCTTCGTGTTTTAAATTTTTACTTTTGGTGTTCACAAATAATATTGCAAAGATTTTGATGAAGTTAAAAGTAATGGTTTTGTGAATTGAATAACGAATTAACGATGAAGAGGCAACAAAAGACAAAAAGAAGTAATAAATTCAAATTTGGGTGGAGAAGATAAAAATTAATGTTATCCAATAAGAAATGAAGTAGTCTTTGTATTTAATTAATTACTTATATATATTTATTTTTTCTTACATATTTAGATTTTAGAAAATTAGTGTACTTATCAGTAATTTTGCACTTGGATAATATAGTCTTTTAATAATTCAAATGTTTATAGGGTGAACTAAGAAAATGGTAGGGTGGCAATAGCCACACCCAAATTTGAAACATATTCAATTATTCGATCATGTTACAAACTTAATAAGTTGTCACCTCGTTGGGATTAAGGTGTGCTATTTGTTCATAAATTCATTTTTTTTCGGGAATTTATGCTCCAAAAATAAATGCAATGCACGTTCGCCTAATACTATTATGGGGAACACCCTCTTAATTAATAAGTTGAAGTTGAAAATCTGTGGTATTTGGCGTATATGCATTGATGTGGATTGTTAAGAAGAATTTATGTATGTGAATAATTGACAAATAATATTACTGTATATACAAAATGGTCCAAGAAATAATATACACGCTTCCATACCAAATTTAATTGGAAAAGAATTTTAGAAAGAATCGTGTTTAAATGCATGTATGTATTTGAATTTGAATTCAAATTGTTAACTAAAAATTCCTTTCAAAAAAAAAAAAAAAGCAGCAAAATCGCCGAAACATGGTTTTGCGTAACCCGGAATCCATGAAGACTTTGATTTCCCCTAGTCCGATTGTTATGTTGATAATTGCGGCACCTACATACTCAAAAAAAAATTGCGGCACATACATGTGGTTCATGCTCAGATTGATATGGATGGTTCAAAGTTGGAATTCAAATAGGCAGCCATTCAAATACACAGATCGATCCGACAGTGATAGATCCGGCCCGCCATATTTATATCAGTGTATGAGAATGTTGAATGGTGCGCGGCTCAAATTTAACAAACCAGTAGCCATATACGATGAGGGAAAAAGATCGATCTTGTCTGAATGCGAATCGATCGTCAAAAGAGAGATGGGTGCATTCACGCGTCCAATTAATAATGCATGGCCGGGCCGGGAGAAACATTCATGCACCTCTGGAATACTGCATTCGTCAGTCAATCATCGAGTCATGAGTCTACTATTCTCGATCTTTAAAACTAGAGTCTGCTTACTACATCATACTTTTTTTTTTCTTTTTTTTTAAAGGGGTTTAGAACTCAACTAAATTGGGAGGCTCATCCCTACGCCTGACTTATTGATCTCAAACTCTGTGTGTGTTCTTGTCGTGTTTGACTCTGATCTTTCCAAAAATACAAACAAAAGAGAAGCTATTAATCTCTCGCCCAGTTTCATTTTGTCTAGTGTCCTAAATTTCTTATTCGTTAGTCAAAGGTCAATTCACGCAAGACTAATAATAGTTGTAATTATCAATTCTTTTGTTTTAATTCGATCAAGTAGCTTTTGTCTAATTACACTATGTTCCCTTGTATTAGGAACCTAACAACCCTATGTGGTCGGGGCCTATATTCTATGTCTCCATTTTATCCATAGTTTATAGGCTCACTTTAAATAAGTGAGCAGTTAGTTCGAATATTGGTGGTCTATTTCTATGTATCACAGTAGTTTTGCTACAATTTCTTGATCTGTCTGGTTGAAGGCAGCAGAATGATATGTAATAGTCATCTTGACATGCATCAATGAATTCCACATTCCCTTCCAAAAAAAAAAAGTACTTAATTATTAAGTTATTCACAACTTTTGTAGACTATTGTATGAACACCAAAAAACTGGTAATATATATGTAGAAGTGTAGGATTATGTTTGGGTGGCGCACATCAGCTCTTAGAGCAAGTGCACCCGTAGTCAAGAAATGTCAAAGTCGAGAAGTCAAGAATTCGACCAGTCAAGCTACTATTCACTGCCACTGGACATGGGTTTGCACCCGTTGTTTTTCTTGCCCGGCCAACACTGTTCACTCCTTCACTGTTCACAATACTGTTCAACACTGTTACAAATATATATATATATATACATTGCTTGTTGGCAGCCGTAGGATTGAAAGTTTGATTGAAATGAAGGGCAGGGATTGCTTGACCGTTAGGCCCATAATTCAAAATCCACCAACGGGTTAGTGCCAAGTGGCATGCCGTCCCCACCTCTGGTGCGCTGAGCTTTCTGTCCATGCCTGCGCCACGCGTCGATCACCCGTGCTCCACTCCCCGTGTAGGCGCGTCGAAGGCTTCTGATAACCTCATGATGTCAGCCACGTTCACTTGCTTTTCTTGTCTCTATATGGGCTTTGATCGGTCATGAAATAAGTCATGGAAATGACTTATTTCTTGGCTGTAGTCAAGAAGGAGTGCCTTTTGCCCAGTCAAAAAAACTCCGGTGGAAGCATGAATATCCATCTCAAGGTCATGTAGTCAGGTTTTTCTTGACTATGACTATGACTATGACCTCCGGTGGACTTGCTCTTAGTTGTCAACTTGTCACACATCATGCATTAGTTCTTAGTTGTCAGTTGTCACACATTATGGATAAGTTCTTAGTTGGCACACATCATGCACAATAGTCCAAGAGTTCGATGCATAGTGTTCTAAAAATTTCTCTAATCAGTAGCCAGCCTTCTTGACTAGTTTGGGCGGCGCCCAAAAAATGATCAAAATATTTTTTTGTTCTAAACTTAAAAATAACTTTGTTTGTAAGACCATCTCCAACGGAAAGGTCTTTTGCCAGATGGACAAGGTAACGGTAAGAATTGATAGAGCAACCCAACTCCAACAGATCTGTCAAATCCTACGTGGATTTGACATATCAAACCAATCTGTCAAATTTGACAGTTCTCCCCAACTCTGTCAAATTTTTTCTGTTCTCGCTCTTTGCTTCTCTTCACCTCTCTCTCAGTCTCTCTCTTTCGTCTTACCCAGAACAAAGCCACTTATGACAAACCTTTCATGAATCATTCTCTGATTTTCATCTCTCAATTTCTTCATACCATACCAGAAACAATTATGGCAAACATTCATGAATTTCTGGCAAATATTCGCAAAGTATAATTTCTGATCTGAGATTTGGTGTTGGTGATTTAATGGAGATAAGCAAAATGAAGAACATCTTACACCCAAATGCAGATCAAAATGAATCCCAATAATTCGATATCTTTCTGCTTCTTCTATTAATTGGGCTTTGCTTGCTTGTGTCCATCCTTATTGCAAAGTCAAGCTAAGCTCTTTCCTGATCAAGACTCAAACTTTAATCTTTCTTTCTCTGTTTTGATGCTTTTTGCAGATCTTGGTCTGAGCATAAAAAGGGGAAAATTTTGGTTTTGGGTTGGTTGCTTTTGTGGGGTGGGGGAAGAAGGGGGAAGGGAGGGAGAGGGGGAGAATCGGAGAGAGAGAGAAGCAGAAGAAGAAGACATAGAGCTTCTGAACCAGACCCAAAATGGTTGGGTTGAAGTGCTGAACAGGAGATAGAGAAGAAAGAGAATCTTTTTGTTATAAAAAATTTCGAAAAATAATAAAATAATATTTAAATATAAATAATCCATTGGACAAAAAATTTGTCAAAAATGACCATAACACATCATCATTCAAATTCGAATTTGACACAAGTTTTTTGACCAACTTGTTGGAGATGCTCTAAGTAGTTATTTATATGCTTAACTTTTTCCTTCTCTTTTTAATCAATTACTACTAAGTATAGCTTTTTTTTTTTTTTTTTTTTTGAAGAAGACAGTAGCCAATATATTGATAAAAAACCATAATGGCTTTTACATACCATTCCGCTGCCATCTAGACAGACAATAAGATGTGTTAGTACCTACAGTGGTACTCATTTGACATTGTATACATCGTAAACATAGCGGAATTCTCTTTTAGTACTACGCTGGAGGCGCTAAAAGAACTAAATAAAATAGAAGGATCCGGCCCCCCCAACCTAACTCTGAAACAATGAATCTAGTCGCCTAGCCATCTCTCCAAACACGATAACCTGCGAAACCGGTTCCAACTTTGCTCCACCGACCATGCCGCGCCTGCTCCGCCACGATTCAACCGCCACAACTCAATCACCCGGAACAGCGCTGCCACACCCAGCATCACCACAACTCACCCCAGTCCAGCACCTGTGATCCACGCTGCCGCAGAAAAGTAACATTCCCAGAAGGTCGTCGATCCAGGAAGCAGCAAAGCGAGTCCCGATCCCTCATAGCCACCGCCATCATAGAGATTCCACGCCGAACCTGAAGCCAAAACCAACCTGCAAAAACCTCAAGCAATACCTCTCATAGAAGCTCCCCGAACGCTAGACATTCATCCCTGTCCGGCAGCAGACCGCGCAGCGTCGACAAGGCCAAAGGCCAGACTAGATGCCAGGATCGCCGCTGGACGAGAAGCGATCTCTCGGTCTAAATCAGCCGCGTCGCCGAGCTTAGGGTTTTCTCTCGCTCTTTCTCGAAGAAAAGATATTATTTGACAATGATTCATATGTTTTATAACAAAATAAAAATTCACCTAACCACCCACATTAGCCCACCTACTGCCTAAGAACATCTTTAGCAGACTCTCTATTTTCACTCATTAGCTATTTTGGAGAGCATGTTTAGTTTTTTTTATCTATTTTAGCAGCTGCACCAGACTCCTAAGTGGCTCTTCATTATACCTTTTAGCTATCTCGCTCCTAAATATAGAGAGCGAGATGAGACTCTCTATAATTTAAAAAATTTATTTTAAGTTATTTTTTGTCATTTATAAATACATTTAAACTATTTAATCTTCATTAAAAAATAATATAAATTCAAAATTAGCTAAAATAGAGAGTACTGATGCAGGCGTATTTCTAAAGTGACTAGCTAAAATAACTTTTTAGCTACTTTGGCTAAAATTTGACTAAAAAATGACTAGCATTGCTAAAGATACTCTAACGATTTTTGAACATTGATATTAAGTTATTCACGTCCAGTGGACAAAAGATGACAAAAGCAAACAATTTAATATTATCTTAATAATACCGTCACGCTACATATCACTTTTGGTAATAAATAGAGCCTCAATGTCAAAAGGAGATGACTTTCAAACATTTTAAAAGGAAAACTGCAACTATACACCAAAGCCAAATAGTCCCCCAAATCATATATTTGCTCATTTTCAAGCCTAAATAATCAAGCTCTCACTATAGAGAAAGCCTCTATCACTCTATATCCACTCTCCGGTATCAATTTCTACTCCGCTATTTTAGCTCATTTGAGAAAATCTTTCATATGTATTTGATGTTATTGTGTTTTGTTTTGTTTTTTATTTTTTATTTATTTATTTATTATTTTTTTTTTGAGATGAATGATGTCAATTTTTATTGAAGCAAAAAGAACTAGTGATTACAGGATTCAGAGGTTATAGCAGAAGTAAGAAAAGAAGGAGCTGTGACCTGTTGGTAAATTATAATTCCAACATTGTAAAGGTCATGGGTTCGATTCTCACTAACATATGTAAGGGTGGGGTGGGTTAAGGGTTTTTTTTTTTTATTTTTTTTTTTAAAAAGGAACTTCTTAACATAAAATAGTAAGGCCTATAGAAGAAGCTTGTGCTGCCATTAGATGAGCAGCCTTGTTTTCCTCCCTCCTTGTGTGAACCAAACGGACATTTGGCATCTCCTTAAGCAAGAACCCCAAGTCATCATAGATCCTACCAAGCAAAGACAAGTTGTTTCCCGTCCCGGTCAACTATTGCTTAATAGTGAGAGCATCAGTTTCCACTATAATATGCTGCAAAGAGTATTCAACAATGAGCTGAAAAGCTTCTTACAAGCCAACAATTCAGCATGTTCAGCTGAAAGCAAACCAAACATAGGTTTTCCTTTCCCAATCAAGAACTGCCCAAAAGAATCACGCAATACCAAACCCACTCCTCTTGCTCCAGTCTCCTTGACAAAGGCACCATCAATATTTAATTTAACACACCCTACTGGAGGACACTTCTAGATTACAACTCTTGCACCCTGGATGCTCCACCTTGACTGCTAGAGTTATAATAAATTAAATTTTGAAGTCTAGAAGTAGACATAAAAGTCACATCACTAGCCCTCGTAACCTTACTCTCCCACACCCTATAATTTCTTTCTTTCCACACTCCCCATAGCAAGAAAATTAAACTACCAAAATGGTTCAAATTTAACCTTTCAAAGCAGTAAAGCAGGCATTCCAAAACCGTCATGTCATCTGTCTCAATTGTGAAAAATATTTAAGCTAGAACTGAGTTAGAATTGATCACCTCCCTTGAGAAAATGCAATCACGACAGAGATGCAATGTCGTCTCCATGGCTCTTGTGCACAACACACAAACTTGCGACTCAAGTACCACATGTTTAGAAACCAGCCTCTCCATACTAGGTAAAATGTTGTGGCAAATTTTTCAAACATTTACCCTTTCCGTACTTGGTATATTGGCTTGCCAAATTTTCTTCCAAAAGTTGGAATTAGTAGCCTCCAAAATTCGAGGACTTTCCAAAGATGAACTAAAAGTATACCTATAGGTTGTTTTAACTGAAAATCCTCCCTTTTTCTCCAACCTCCAGACCAACCTATCCATCACCGCACAACTAGTTAAAGGCACAGCCAACACGGCCTCTGCTTCAACTTCATTGAACAAATTTTAGACTTTTTCTTCATCCCAAAACCCTTGTGCATGCATCTAGTCATGCACTGTCATATTTTCATCACTCAAAAGCCCACTACTAGGCATCAAGCCAGGCAAGCTGGGAACCCATGCATCAATTCAAACCTTCACAGAAGCCCCCATACCAATCTGCCAATACGACCCTGCATTTACGAAAACTCTTGTAGAAAAAGTACTACGCCAGGAATACGGTGATGAGCTATGACCAGCAACTTGCCAAAAAGATTCATCAGGAAAATACTAAGCTTTATAAACTCTAGCAATAAGTGATGTAGGGTTTCACACAATCCTCCAAGCTTGCTTGGAAAGCATAATCAAGTTAAAATCAGAAAGTCTTCGAAACCCTAGTCCACCCTATTCTTTAGAAAAAACAAAAAGCCTCCCAAGCTGTCCAATGTATTTTCCTCTTATCTTCCTTGCTTCTCCACCAAAATCTTGCGCACATATGCTCTACATCTTCACAAATTTTTTTTGTTAATTGGAAGACACTCGTTGCATAGGTTGGAAGAGCCTGAGCCAACACCCTAATCAAAATATTCTTTCTTGCACCACTCAACAACTTCCCTTGCCAATTCTTTAACTTTTTGGCCAAATTGTCTTTTATATGCCAAAATGTCGTCTTCTGCTCTCTCCCCACATAGGTTGGAAGCCCTATATTTTTCATGTGATTCCACAATTTCCACCCCCATCAAAGAGGCATTATCTTCTTGTAACTCAACTTGTACATTTTTACTAAAGACCACTAAACACTTATTAAAATTGACCAGTTGGCCAAATGCTCTCCCAAAAGTCTCAAGAACATCTTGAATTTCATAATATGCTTCAAGAGAACCTTGAGCATACATCATACGATCATACACAAAAAGTAGATGGTTTACTTAAGGAGCTTTATGACATACCGCAATACCCGGCAAGAGACCAAAAACTTTCTTCGATTGCAATAATACCGAAAATCCTTCTGGCCCAATCAAGAAAAGATAAGGTGACAAGGGATCACGTGCCCTGTCGTAATCCTCTGCTAGGAATCACAATTCCCCTGGGCTTACCCCTTATCAAAAACGAGAATCTCAAAGAACAGACACATTAATATTGCATAACATCTCAAATCAACCTCGAGCAAAACCAAGTCTCTCCATCACCTTTCACAGAAACAACCATTCCATTCTATCGTAGGCCTTGCTGAAATCCAATTTCAATGCCATGCACCCATCATGCCCATCCCTTTTATTGTGCAAAAAATGAGCAATTTCATTGGCAACCAGAATATTATCCGTAATCAGATGTCTCGGGTTAAATGCACTATGAAAAGGTGAGATATAATTTCTGGTAATACAAGCTTCAACATGTTAGCAATCGTCTTCGAGCATATCTTATAAATAACGTTACATAGAGCAATCAGCCACAAATTTGACATCTGTTCAGGGTTTGTAACTTTAGGGATCAAACAAATATGTGTAAAGTATACATGTTTCAAAAGTGTGCCCGTATGTAAAAAAATTTGAACCGCCTTTGTCACATCTTTCCCAATGATCTCCCAGTAATGCTTAAAGAAGAGAGGAGGCATCCCATCCGGTCTAGGGGACTTGGTTGGATACATGTGAAAGAGTGCACAACGCATTTCCTCCTCACTATACTGTTTGACAATTGAGCGTAAATAACAGGCGTGACTCTAGGTTGGATAGCCTCTAGAGTCAAAGGCTTATGAAAAGATTCAAACTCGATCCACTACTTTTTTAAATACTCCAAAATAATCTTATTTTTGACCCAATCCGAAAATAGAATCGCAAAAAAGGGAATTATGGAAAACAAATGAAACTATTGTCCAAAAAAAAAACAAATGAAAACCTATGTGGAATCCAAGTAAATTGTGGTAATTTTGAAAAAAAAGATCTAGGTTGGATAGCTGTTGGATCATCATTCATATATATATTTGTGCCCTAAAACATGGAAATAACTTGTTCTAAAAGTTCAATTTAGTGTTGACTAATCTAATTCCATGTTTTGTAGAAAATCTTGACAATAGGAGAAAAAGTGAAATTCCGGCAAATTTTCCATGTACAACCACTTTTGGCGGCACAAATACTTCGTGAAGCAATCCCAGAAAAATAGGAGTTTAAATGGAGCAATGAAGCCATGGACCATGAAGTACTGATGCAAAGGACTAAGTTTGATCACTCTTTTGGCCGAAAATTACAAGGGAAGTCCACGGAAATCGTTATGCAAAAGAGTTGCTGCAAAGTAGAAAACTGCAGTTTCAGAATCAGCTTTTCAGGAACAGTTTCGGAGAGCATTTCTTACATTCTTCAACCTACATCTTTACATAAAGGGCCAATATTCTTAAATATATGATGTTTTACTTCAACATGAGCCAAAGAACTAGTCAAAATCATGAACGAGGCAGCAGGAAATCAAGTGCAAAATAGGCTTCTGGGCTAGTAAGGCAGAAACTATCAACTTTTCACGAAGCTTTTTGGGAGATCTTTTCCGATGACTTACTTGGAGTTTTTCTAGAAGGTTATTGATCATTATTGAAGATATGATGTCATAGATCATGAATAAGTCAAGAACCATCCAGAATCACGACAATATCAAATCAATCCTTGTCCAAGAAGGAAGCTTTAGAGAAAGAAAACGTATCCTAGTCAAAACAGGGCAGTTTGGCAAAAAATCTTCTTTGGGCGGATTTCTTGTGCATTTTTGGAAGGTCTATGATGCGGCAATTATCAAGGAGAGTCTCAGAAGAATCCTACAAGATTATGGCAAAATTAATCCATCAAATTATCTTTTGGATAATAGGCATCCCTATGCACTTTCTCTCCCATGCTTGTCACCTTGACTTTGGTGACCCAAAACCACTCAACACTCTTCATTTTCATGCTTCCCATGCACAATAAAGAGAGCTAGCTGCTCCTCTCTTCTCCCTTAGCCATATTTTCTACTCTACTCTCTTTAATAGTTCATCATCACTTCCCTTTTTTTACTCCATCTCTTTCATACCATTTTCCCTTGTTTTTGGGATCTATTACCACTCCAACACTCTCCTTTTAGCTCCATTCATGAAGCTAGCTGCTCCCTTTTTCTTTCTTCATCATTTTACACTTCTCTCTCTTCTCTATATAAGCATCCCTTCATTACACTCTTCAACCATCACCCATACCACCATATTACATCTGTTTTCTCTCTATCTCCACCATAAAACCTTCATCTTCACCTCCCAAAATCCAAACTCATACCATGCATACTACTCTATCCCTTCCATCACCACCACCATTTCTTATCCTCTATCTCCATTAACACCACCACTACTACATCATTTCTCCACTCTCTTTTCTATCATCATTTTCTCCATCTACTCCACTTATTCGCACAATACATAATACAAGCTTCACTATCTTTTATCATCAAATATTCAAGAGCAAGAAGAAGAGGGAATCACCACCATCACCACCAAGACATGAGCTTGGGGACCAACCAACACACCACTAAGCAAACTCTATCCCTTTATTTACTCTAGATTATATTTTGGTGTTTAATTTGATTATGAAGTTAGTATATGTAATTATGAAAGAGTAGTACTTCGTTGGGGCTAGGGTTGAAAGCTCTAACCAATCTTGTATGAATTGATGTTATAATATTATGTAATGCAATTTTCTTTAATATGCCTACATGCTAGTTCAAAAGTTGAAGCATATGCTTAGACTTTACCACTTTGAGTATGGGTGTTTGCTATGTTATGATATAATGCTTAAAGCTTGGTAACCTTTGAATGTTAAAGCATGAAAGCACACTAGACGTGCATGTAGGGGTTGTACGTGAATTACAATCACTTAGAGATAAGATTGGTTGATTTGCATGATTTCTTCATCTCCAAACTTTATGCACTTAGGGTAATGCATTAGATACCTAACCGGATTGAAATGCATGACTTAAGTAGTTAAGTACTACACCCGAGAGGGGTTGCTAGCTTGATATCACAAAAGAAGCAGTATGTCCCTTGTTATACCCGAGAGAGATGCAAGGAGAGAAATTGGTTAATTGGTTTAGCATCATTCATATTGAAATGCATCAATATTTGCAAGGGAGGTTAGTGGTAGACAATCTAAATCCTAACTTTCATCCATTTGATCACTAGTTTAGTTTAGAGTAATTTAGTTTACATTTGAGCATCTAGTTGTTTTCAATTCAAAAGTACTATCTTCAAAAACCGAAATCAAATCACTACTCCATCTTGCACATACTCACCATGAGCCTAGATTTCCTTGTGAATTTATGTTTGTGATTGTACATTTGCATATTCTAGCTCTCCTTAGGCTCACACCCTAGCTAGTTAAAGGAATCCAATCCTCGTGAGTTCGACAACCTTTCTTAAATCTCTATACTATTACTTGTACCCCTTATACTTGAGGGTGGGTATTTGGCTAACAATAGCCTCTAGAGTCAAAGGCTTATGAAAAGATTCAAACTCAATCCATTACTTTTTTAAATACTCCAAAATAATCTTATTTTTGGCCCAATCCGAAAATAGAATCGCAAAAAAGGGAATTATGGAAAACAAATTAAACTATTGTCCAAAAAAAAACAAATGAAAACCTGTATGGAAACTAAGCCTCATCATTTGGCCCGCGGATCAAATGGCCCGATGGAGGCCCGCAAACCCGACGTGTAAAAGCCCGGCCCGCATAAAAGCCTGCAAAAGGCTCGGCCAGGTGGGTAGAGGGCCAGGCTTGGTTTAGGGGTTGGAAGCCCGGCCCGCCAAAGGCCTGTAAAAGCCCGCCAAGCTCGGTCCGTATGCCCGTAAATTAAATACTATACTATATATGTGTAGTTAATTATATATACTATATATGTACACATATATAAATTATATATTATACAAAAAATGCATATATATATATATATATATATATGGCCCTTCCATTAAGAGATTTCTTTTTTTGGCCATTTAAAGGGATCTCTTGTGGGACCCACTTTTTTATTGTATTTCGGCATCTCGACCGTCTAATTTTTATGTCCTAATGTGTAGATCATTTCTGTAAATTTTCAGCCAAATTGATGATCATTAAGGAATCGAACTAGATTAAATCAATGGACAAAAGAAATCTATCCAACCTGAACCGTTCGTGTTTATAATTGTAAATCGCAATTATAAATGTCTTAATGATTATCAATTTGGCTGAAAATTTACAGAGATGATCTACTCATATATACCTAAAAATTAAACGGTTAAGATGTGAATATGTGATCGAAAAGTGGGTCTAATGAGCGATCCCTTAAAATGGCAAAAAAAATGGATCCCTCAATAGAAGTACACACACACACATATGTATATGCATGCGCATGTTCTTCCCTAGATAAACGAGGGCTAACCGGCCCGGCCAGAAAATGCCCAGTTTATATGGACAGGCTTGGATCTTGAAATTTATAATAAATCTCGGCCCGTCATTATGTAAAAACATTGTAAGGTCCGGCCCAATCGAAGCCCTCTACGGATGGAAACCGAGTAAATTGTGATAATTTTGAAAAAAAAGAAAAACTATAGAATGGAAAAAGAAAAGGTCCCACCGAATTAATGAACGAACAAAATCTGTCCAACCTGAACTGTTTGTGTTTATAATTGTAAATTGCAGTTATGAATGCCTTAATGATTATCAATTTTGCTGAAAATTTACAGAGATAATCTACTCATATATACTTAAAAATTAAACGGTTAAGATGTGAATATGTGATCCAAAAGTGGGTCTAATGAGCGATCTCTTAAAATGGCCAAAAAAATGGATCCCTCACTAAAAGCGCGCACACACATATGTATATGCATGCACATGCTCTTCCCTGAAATTAAATAGGATTAAATTCAGTTTACCCCCCTAAACTTTAGGCCTAAAATCAAACTGGTCCTTAAACTTTATTTTTAATCAGACTCGTCCTTGTACTCTCAAACAACATCACCCAAGTCCAAAATTTGAATCCGGGTCCAAAAATGACGTCAGCTGCTGAGTTGGAGCCGACAAGAGGGCCCACACTTCAGATTTTTAAACCCTGAAGGAGGGCAGAATTGACATTTCCTATTTAATATAATTTCTAATTTGTATTTTTTTTCTCTATACTCTCTCTCTCTCTCTCCACTGCGCAGTCCTCATGGAGGAGGCTCTCTCTCCCCTTTCTCTCTCTTCACTGCGCAGTCCTCATGGAGGAGGCTGAATTTAATCCTAATTAACAGTTCAGGGGCCTTGGATCTTCAAGAACCCTAATTAACTTATTTAGGTAAAAAGTTAAAATATTTATTATTTGGAACTAGAAAATATAGGCCCAGTCCAGCCCAGCCAGGATAAACGAGGGCTAACCGGCCCAGCCCGAAAAGGCCCGCGCGCAAAGCCCTATTTATATGGACGGGCTTGGATCTTGAAATTTATAATAAAAACCGGCCCGACCCGACCGAAGCCCGCGCTACGGATGGAAACCGAGTAAATTGTGATAATTTAAAAAAAAAAAAAAAAAACTACAGAATGGGGAAAAATAGAAGAAGAAGGTCCCACCGAGATTTGAACTCGGGTTACTGGATTCAGAGTCCAATGTCCTAACCACTAGACCATGGGACCTTTGACGCCCAGTATTTACTTGGTACAAAATATAAACAATTCAAGTAAGTAAACCTTCCCGGTAATTCATAAGCAGTGACTAGTGAACTGTAAACACAAAAGTGACAAAACCCTGATGAGAAGAAGCCTACTCAGACTCAGAGCTTCTTCAGCACCCCATGTCCTTCCTCCATGGCCTCCTCCTTCCTACTACAATGGTGGGTCTTCATCAAAAGCCTCAAACTTTCAGTCCACGTCAACTTTCAGCTCAAATTCCAGGTGGGTCGTCGTCACCAACTCTCTTCCTCCACCAGAATGGGTAGAGCCTTTCAATGACGTCTCTGACATAGTCTCCAGCCCACAACGCTTCGACCCATCTCCATGGGTCGCCCAAATTCTCTATCTTTTAGACGGGTCTCCACAGATGGAACCCAACTTAGACTCTTACTGCCACAAATTCCTGATCAAACTGTCTCCCAATTTCGTTGCATTTGTGTTGAAATCTGATGATCTTCGAGGAAAGCCCGAGACTACTCTCCGGTTTTTCTCCTGGGCCGGTAAGCAAAAGAAGTATCATCATAAGCTTGAATGCTATGTGTCTTTGATTGAGCTTTTGTGTTTGTGTGGTGATTTGGATAGGATTAGATGTGTTGTTATTGAGCTTAAAAAGATGAACTTTTTGATGAATTCGAATGCGGCGAATTGTTTGATTAAGAGTTTTGGCTGTCTTGGAATGGTTGAGGAGTTGTTGTGGGTTTGGCGTGGGATGAAGGAGAATGGGATTGAGCCTAGTTTGTATACTTATAACTTTTTGGTGAATGGATTGGTGAACTCGATGTTTATTGAATCCGCGGAGCGGGTTTTTGAGGTTATGGAAGGTGGGAAGATTGTGCCTGACATTGTGACTTATAATACAATGATTAAAGGGTATTGTAAGTCAGGGAAAACCCAGAAGGCAATGGAGAAGTTTAGGGATATGGAGGGGAGGAATGTGGAGGCTAATAAGATTACTTATATGACTTTGATGCAGGGGTACGGTGTTATTCGGAAGGAGATTTCGATTCATGGTTGAGTCTGTACCAGGAAATGAGAGAGAATGGGATTGAAATTCCGTCTCACACGTATAGTTTAGTCATCAATGGGCTATGTAAACACACGTATAGTTTAGTCATCAATGGACTATGTAAAGGTGGGAAATGTATGGTTGGGTATGCTGTTTTTGAAGATATGATTGAGAGGGTTGTAAAGCAAATGTGGCAAACTATACAGCTTTGGTCGATTCATATGCAAAATGTGGGTACATTGAAGAGGCAATGAAGCTTTTCGAGAGGATGAAGAGCGATGGGCTTGAATCAGATGGGGTTACTTATGGGGTGATTGTCAATGGATTATGTAAGAGTGGGATGAAAAAATAAAAATAATATATTTCTTTTTGTTACAAATTAAGGCCCTTTTAGGCCCATTTCGGTCCTATTTGGCCCTATTCGGAAGGCCGACCCGACCCAGCCCTTTCGGTCGTAGTGGCTCGGGCCTTTTGGGCCGGTAAGGGTTAGCATATTTAAGCTCCGGCCCGACCCTAAATTTTGTTGACTTTGACTAGGCCCGGCCCGACCCTAAGCCCTAAAATTTAGAGTAGGGCCGGCCCTAGCCCAGCCCATGATGACCCCTAGGTCGCTATTAGATTATCCTTGGAGAAAAGCAAAGGTTAAAATTCATTTCCTAGGAGGCTAAGATTCACCAGAATATCATCTTAACAAGTGATGGTCCTTTCTATGTGATGCAAATACCCAAATAATGGATGACAAAAACTTAACAAAGTAACAAACATGGTTAAGAATCAAGATATTTTCCTCCCCTGAATTAGTGAACAAGACTAGCTTGTATTTGCAAGTTGCAAATGTAAAGAGGTTGTGAGAATTAATGCTCATTCAGATGAAGGCCCCATGCTCCCAAGGAATGGCTATCAAAATCAAGTGGGACGTGTGGATTTTGTTGTCATTTTTGTTTGTTTGTTTTTTTTTTTTTTTCCACCAAAAGAAATTATAACAAGAAGATTCTAGGGTTGATGCTTTGTAGAAACCAGTATGAAAAAATGGGTCCCTAAGAGCAAAGATAAGATTGAGGATATTGTAGAGCCTAGACCCTAGAGATGCCTAAACAACTGGGGTAGGACAAAATCTTGTATAGCCTACTCATATCAGCAGTTGTTTTCATCATTACAAAAGATGCCTTTGCATTCCTACCTTGTGTAAAAGAGTATTTGAAAGAGGCACATTTCTTCACTCTCTATCAATGACTTGATGTCCTTGGATACTTGGTCATCTGGCTTTGAGTGCGAAGAGTCTTCTGCTGCACCAAGCCCAAAACGCGCGGTTTCCAATTTAACCATGGTCCACCTGCACCATGATTCATAGTAGTCCCAAAGTCTTAAGATCAGAATGGCATTGAACCTCTTCTGGCCAGTTGTATATGCGGATTGATAAATTCTTTGTGTCATGAAAATAACTGTGCGATCTAGTCCTGAAACCGTTTGTGGGACTATATATATTGTGAGGTGTATGAATTTCAAACCCCCACAGAATCGGAGAAATGATCTTTGGCTTGTGATTTAACGGCTCCAAACCGTTACACGTAAATAGAATGATTAACGAATGATGATTGGGTAGGAAAATACGTAGCAATAATTTTAGCACACCTTTGGACATAAACACATATCAGCTTAAGACAGTTGTGCATACCAACACCAATGATGCGACGCAGAAGAAAGTGAACCTGCAGAATTTTGTTTATGTCCAAGAAAATTAATGTTAATGGTCCCAAATAGTAGACGCAGTTCGAAGTCAGGGGCCTGAAGTTTTATCACAACCACTTATGAATCATCCAGCCAGGAGAGGATTAGATCAATGAGAAATGCATGTGGAATTATTGCACCAATTATATGTTACGAAAATGAACTTTCCTGGGGATTTTTTTGATAATAAGTAGTTGTGTTGGATTTCTCATTGACAAACCATCTCTCTGTACTTGTGTTGGATTCAAAAACATCAAAATGCAGGAAACAACGGTTCTAGTTCAAAGTGACAGCTAGGAAGAACAGCCAAGTACAATTTGGCATGGAATGCTTACATTTCCACTGTGTTTGTTTTTGATTCTATGCGTCTTTGATTTATGCTTGGATTTGGCTTAAACTCGAGCTTTGATCCATTTTTGGATTAGGTTCGAGCCTTTGAGATGCCTATAGAAGCAAAGATATTGCAGTCGATGATAATATAGCTAGTTTTCTAGGTAGCTAGGAAGATTTCTTGGCATTTGGGTTAACAAAGTCCAACTCCTAGAAACTAGGATGAGGCCACCGTCCACCTAAATCTGTTTAGTTCATTCAAAATGAGTGCATTTAGGTAAAAGTGAGACCTAACAACACAACTTAAGCTTCTCATTCTGAAAGGGTAGGCTTTGCTAATTTTGCTCTGCAAAAGTGCAAATCATATTGTATCTATGATGCTGACTTCAAAGCCAAGCTTTCAAAGCTAGGTCCCCTGCCAATTACACTCGTCCAGTCCAGTCGTCCCCATATGATTTGAAAGAAGAATCTCTCTCTCTCTCTCTCTCTCTCTCTCTCAGAAAAGGATGACACTATACATGTTGTGTGGTCTACAAACTGACGTACTGTTTCTAAGATGGACGGAGCTTCTGCAACTTTAGGAGGTTGGTTGAGCTTTTCAGTACGTGACAATAAACATAAATTTATCAAATATATATATATATATATATATATATATATATATATATATATATATATATATATATATATATATATGCTGCTGTGCTGTATGCTCTACTATATGCTATAGAGATACTTGTAACAACTTCATTTCTGTACTACTTCTCAGATAGCCTTCTCTAATGGAGCCAGCTGTAGTGTGTAATAACCAGAGCAACGGCGATGACATCATCCGGTGGTTTGAAGATGTATCGGAGAATGCAGAGTTGGTTCAAACGCAGACGCTGAGGCGGATACTTGAGCTGAATTGGGGGGTGGAGTATCTCAAGAAATGGTTGGGGGACGTCGAAATCAATGAGGTGGATGAATGTGCATTGGAGTCACTTTACACGTCTTTGGTACCGCTTGTTTCACATGCGGATTTAGAGCCTTACATTCAGAGAATTGCAAATGGGGACTCAGCTCCTCTACTCACCCAACAACCTATGACTACTCTCTCTTTGAGGTTAGTTCTTATGAATTCCTGTTCTGCCTTTAGGCAATGAATGAAGGACTAGATGCTGATTTATGTGCAGCTAAATAAAATAGACCTTGTTATCTTATATCTACTACGAGCATTTCTGCTGTTACATTGGGTTTAAAGAATCAAAACAAAGCTTTGGACTTTGGTTTCATGTTTTGCACTCTTGATGAGTCTAATATGCTTCCTATGTCATCGGTGTTTAGTTCCGGAACAACAGAAGGAAGACAGAAGTATGTACCGTTTACTCGCCATAGCGCACAGACTACTCTTCAAATTTTCAGACTGGCTGCAGCTTACAGATCAAGGTTCAACCTTTATCCCTTTCTCTTCATTAGCCTTTTAATATGTCTCAACCAATTTATAACCACTGTGTATCAGACCAAAAAGTAAAATAGAAATACAACTGTGGCCTAAAATTATTACTAACCAGACATTTCTTTCAATGGGCTCTTTTTCTTGAACTTATAGGGTTTATCCAACAAGGGAAGGAGGAAAGATCCTAGAATTCATATACAGCAGCAAACAGTTCAAAACAAGGGGAGGATTAACCGCCGGAACAGCTACAACTCACTACTATGCTAGTCAAGAATTCAAAATCAAACAGGAAACGACCAAGTCATTCACTTGCAGCCCAGAAGAAGTAATTTCAAGTAGAGACAATAAACAAGCTACATATTGTCATCTCCTTCTTGGTCTCTTCTTCTCTGATCATGTAGAGTTCATAACCTCGACGTTTGCCTACAGCATAGTCCAGTCCTTTGTCACATTTGAAGAGCTCTGGAGAGACTTATGCATTGACATTAGAGATGGCAGTCTGAGTAAAAGAATCAACCTACCAAAAGTGCGAAAAGCAGTGTTGGACATCATCTCCCCAAACCCGAAATTGGCATCAAAAATCGAAGCTGCGTGCAAGGAACTGGAAGACTTGGATTGGTTTGGTCTGGTCCCTAAGCTTTGGCCAAATGCCAAGTATGTGTATTCCATAATGACAGGGTCAATGCAACCATACTTGAAAAAACTACGGCGCTATGCAGCTGATGTGCCATTGGTTAGTGCTGAGTATGGATCAACTGAGAGCTGGATTGGGGTGAATGTGGATCCTTGTTTGCCTCCAGAGGATGTCACTTTTGCAGTCGTGCCAACTTTTTCGTACTTCGAATTCATACCTCTGTATAGACACAAGCAAGATTGCAATGTAGCCGTTGATGACTTCATAGAGGATAAACCAGTTCCACTCTCACAAGTCAAGGTTGGACAGCAGTATGAGATCGTCCTCACCACCTTCACCGGTAAGTTAAGTTACCGTTAATAATGCTTTGTTACTTTCGGAATCCAATTAATTTTGCATGTTAAAAATTTCACCCTATTACATCCCAACATAAATGATCCTCATAATAGTAATTAAACTTGAGTAAGACATGTCTCCGCACCAAGCCTAACCTCCATTATACACAGACATGGGCTGTCGGTATTATTTTGCAGAGTATCCATCTTCAAAGAAATCTAATCTCTTATTCTCTTTTCAATGACTCATGGCCCACTAGTTATTAATTGGAAAAGTTAGGTAGGCATTGGATACGTGGATAGATCTAAAACCATGGTCTCCTCATCTAGTAAGATTTGTGCCTTGTCTTGATCTACCTCAGTTTTATTCTGGATGTTGATGCAACATTGAGCAAAATGGAGAGAGTAGGAGTAGAAACGACACTGTCGTCACTTGTCTACTACCTATTAGGATATAATAGCTCTAGAATTTCAGGGAAGACAATATTTTTCACTCACATTTTGTCTATGCATCATTGTAGAATAGTTAGGTTGAAGTATCATTGGAGGCTAAATGAGACACGTACGTATTGGAAGATACGTAAAAATTATTGATATTATTTAGCAAACTTTTTTTAATTCTTAGAAATACAGTCATTCAATGGGATTCGAGTGATTATATTTCTAAGAACCTAAAGAGTCGAGCTAAATATATTTTAAGAGGGTCCAACTTTGGACTATTTATGGAACTTTTGAAATAGTAAAGAGCCAATTTTTGAATAAAATTTAGTTGTGACTTTTCAAAATGTAAATTGATTGAATTTTCTACCCTTGAAATTTTCTTTTTCAGGACTCTATAGGTACAGGCTAGGAGATGTGGTAGAAGTGGCTGGATTTCACAGGGGGACTCCAAAACTGAACTTCATATGCAGGAGAAAGCTTATACTGACAGTAAACATAGACAAAAACACTGAAAAAGACCTTCAAATGGTGGTCGAGAGAGGGTCTCAGTTGCTGAGCAAATCCAGAGCTGAACTAATTGACTTTACAAGCCATGCGGATGTGGTGAACCAACCCGGGCACTACATAATTTACTGGGAGATTAAAGGTGATGTCGAAGATATGGTTCTTGGTGAATGTTGCAGAGAAATGGATGCTTCATTTGTTGATCATGGGTATGTAGTCTCAAGGAGAAGCAATTCAATTGGGCCTCTAGAGCTGAGGATTGTGGAGAAAGGAACTTTCAAGAAGATTTTGGAGTATTTCATAGGAAATGGATCAGCATTGAGCCAATTTAAGACCCCTAGGTGCACTAGCAATAACGTACTCTTGAGTATTCTCAATCTGTGCACCATTAAGAGGGTTTACAGTACAGCATATGCTTAGCAGTATTGATCTTGATGGTTTAGTTTCTTCCAAATAACAATTAATGTAACACCAAGACTTCAGCTGAGAAATAAAATTTAACCCTATAGAATATCAAGGAAACTTTGCATTATCTAGTTGTGCATTGTGTTCGTCAGGTTCGACTTTCTTCTGCATATGCAATGTTACCATTTCCAAAAATAGAACAAAGAAAACATCGGTACTTCATCTTCTTCTTCTTAATGGGATAACATATATATATATATCATGCATCAAAATATTTCTACACTTAATTATCTCATAACAAAAAAAGAAATTATTCTGTTTAAGTAGTGCAACAACTAGATAAACTCAAGTTCCCAATTGCTTATTTTATTAGGGAAACATAAACTTTCATTAAATCGAGGAATACAAAAGTTTCAAAGAACAAGCTTCGGGGACTGATAGTAACAGAAGGAAAGAAAAGTTATATTCGTGATCAACAAATGATTACCAGCTAGCTAATAGTATACTAAGAACTGGTATTTGCTGTCCTCATGCAGTGGAGCAATTCTTGGATGGCCATTCTTATACATAGTGACTATATTCGGCTCCTTGGATTTCTTCCGTTTCTTCTTTGCGAGCTTCTCTTCCTTACATTTCACACAATCCTTCTTGGGAATGTTGTAAACTGTATGTTCCTTTAGTCGGATTCTAGTAGGAGCATTTGGTGGAGCATTAGGATACTTAAATTGCCGCACACCATGAAACTCACAGAACTCGATACTATTGCTAACATCTTCATCTTCTGAATCGCTACCAGCATCTACTTCATCGCGCAGATTAAATTTCTGCAGCCGCGATGGGAGGAAGTCATTGTTGAAGCCATCACCATCTACCAATTGAAGCTTCTTCTCCGGCCCCTTGTCGTGAGGAAGAGAAGTGCTGGACATGGCTTTGTGTGTGTGAATGAGATTGCAGCTAGCAGAGGGTTGGGGTAATTAAGAGCGTGAATTGTGATCATGGAATTGGAACACTACCCACGTCTGTTCACATATAGGGCGAGCTGGGAGGTGTCTCTTTCCTTTTCCTCATAGGACACAATTGACTATTAAGTAAAGTCTGTCAATATAGGAAAGATTAGTATCCTATTCCCTTGTGGAAGGGGAAAGAGGGAAACTTTACTCTTCTTTGTGGACCTCGTCCCTTGGGCCCTCAATGTAAATTCTAATTATGAAGATTAGCCTTCAAAAGTTCAAAGCCGTCCAATAAAATATCCTGATTTCCAGATACAACCTAGCTAACTTAGGAACAAGGTGCCAAACTTGTTGCTTTATCTGATAGCTCTTCAAGCATAAAAAAAAAAAAAATCTGATAGCTCTTCAAAGGTTTGGTGCCATGTCCATCAAATAATAAAATTCTGATATCTTAATTGGCTTAACCTCCCAACTTGACTGATTTTTCGACTCTCTTATTGAGAAACAAAACAAAAAGCACTAGAAGTTCATGAATTTGCTTTCAAGGTACTACTATATTTGGATGTTACCTTGGTAAGATCTTAGGGCTCGTCTGGTACCCTGTGTGTGTAGACTACGTACGTTATTTTCAATAATTGTCCTGGATCAGCTTTGAGTTAGTTTAAGTAAATAAGACTGAGCTATGTTTGGTGCAATATAGGGAATTTTCTTAGGTACCCAGTTGTTTGCTATACACTCATTTTGTTAAAGATTTTGGACCATTGGATTAGTAATATATCCAATGTTCCAAAATATTTAAAATTTGGTAACTTGTTTAGCCCTTAGAGCATCTTTAGCAGACTCTCTATTTTGGCTCCTTAGCTATTTTGGAGAACATGTTTAACTTTTTATCTATTTTAGCAACTGCACCAGACTCGTAAGTGGATCTCTATTATAACTTTTAGCTATGTCACTCCTAAATATAGAGAGCGGGATGAGGCTCTCTATAATTTAAAACATTCCTTTTAAGTTATTTTATGTAATTTATAAATACATTTAAACTATTTAATCTTCATTTAAAAAATAATATAAATTCAAAACTAGCTAAAATAGAGAGCATTGATGCATACGTAATTCTAAAGTGACTAGCTAAAATGACTTTTTACCTACTTTAGCTAAAATTTGACTCAAAAATGGCTAGCATTGCTAAAGATGCTCTTAGCCAATTATTGTTTGATTATCAATTGAAAATTGACAATAACGTTTTTTCTTTTTTTAAAAATAAAATTAAAAAAGCCTTCTAATCTAGGTTCACCGAATTACTATTTGTTAAATAGCCTTTATCACTAATTAATTTTATCATTAGCCAATTAATGTTTTATTAATGCATGATTATCAATTGAGAATTACACAATTGACATTTACATTTTTTCCTTATTAAAAACAAAAACCTTCTAACCTAGGCTCACGGAATTAGTATTAGTTGAATAATCTTTATTACTAATTAATTATATCGTTAGCAATGTTCTAAAAAACGCTAGGCGCTAGTCGGGCGGTAGCTCGGAGCCTAGCGCCCAGAGGTCTAGACGGGAGCCTAGGCGGGGACCAGGCGGTTTTTTATTATTACTTTATTTTATTTTTATAATATATATATATATATATATATATATATATATATATATATATATATATATATATATATAAACAAGTGTGTGTTTTTTTCTTTTAGTTCTAATTATCTCCACTCTCTTATTAGAGTGTTATTGATTGTAATTATATTAATTAGTGTAAGGACATAATTGTCATTTTCCAATTAAGTGTGATTAGAAAAATCTGCTTTCTTCTTCGTGAACTCTCCCATTTTCCTCTCTGCAGTTTCTCGTCTTCTACCTCGATCTCTCATCATCCTTCTTCTTTCTCTCGCCAAAATTGACAACCAAGCACCTAAGATCTTCGCTGCCTTCACCAAGGAAAGCTCCAGTCATCGCGTTCAGACTCAAGATTTGAATTTTGGTCTCTAGCTTTCTCTCTCATCGGGTTCATCGCCGGAACCACCACTGTCAATCAAGTCACCGGCGTTGGGTTGTCAATTTTGAATCAAGGGTTTAGTCGTGGACTGGGTTTCAGTTCAGAGGGTAGTCTCTAAATGATTTTGAGTTTTGAATCTTCTTCTTCTGTTCTTCATCCTTTTGATACCTGGCCAGAATCAAAAGAAAAAAAAAAATTCAGTGCCCAACAAGTCTGCCTAGGCCGCCTACCCTCCGCCTAACCCGCCTAGGCGGCCGCTTGGAGGCTCAACGCCTAACCACTTCGCCCAGGCCAAAATGAAACGGGATGCCGACGCCTAGCGCCTAGGCGCCACCTAGTCGGCCGCCTAGGCCGTTTTTTAGAACCTTGATCGTTAGTAGTTTCCTTAACCAAATATAATTCGTTTTACATGCATTTTATGACAACCACAACAATTAATGTAAAAATAGATAATTTGTGTTTTAGATTTTTTTTTTTTTTTTTTTTTAAGAGAATTGTCAACTCATTGCATTGATCAGCGAAATTACACATAATGACCCATCCCTGTGGGACTGTCAAAAGAGTCACTACCTAAGTAATTCAACATTTTTAAAGATCATGAAGCCCTGCCAAAATCTATCGTAGAACATCCTAGAGAATCAAGAGGCCAAGATGTCCCGAATATTTTTGGCAACAAAACTCATTCTTGAGCAGTACCCGAAGTCATGCCCATCAGGAGAGGACTCACACATACCTCCTCAGAATCCACTTTCTCCCCCGATGGAGTATCTTCTCCCATCACAGACAAGGCATTGCCCACCTGTCCGTCAGCAGTCTCGGCAATAGTAATCTTCCGAACCACTCTCTTACTACGCACCTTTGGTCCTAACTGATTCTTGGACCCTTTAGGCCTACCCCTCTTATTTTTCAAAGGTGAGATTTTCACTTTCCCATTATCATTAGGTAAGCCAAAACCCTCCTCCACATCCAAGCACATTAACGCAGAAGAATCAGAACGCAGTTTAGCCTTCTTACCTGGACGAGCTTGCACAGAAAAAGCTGAGCGCTTCACACCACTTACTTGTGCTGCTTCTATAGCTATGGGAGCCACCGGCATATTCAGTGGGGCTCCAGATTGAATGGGACATGGAGCATTCCAACTTGGTATCCCCTTTAGCATCTCCATGGACCGGCCAACAATATCCATGAGATTTGGCACTTCAGCTGTTGCCAAATCTTTGTTTTAGATGTAGTAACTACTTCATGTACAGCTTGTCATTACTGCTTTTTGAACTAATTTACAAATGTTATCACAATATGTTATCATATAGGTAAACTATTATATTTTGACCAAAACAACGTATGTCCTCATTGGTGTAATAAAGTTCTCCCTTGAGTAATTAAAGTAATATATTATGTAATTTCCATCGTCGAAGTCGTAATTACTTTCAGTCGCCGTAATTTACCACAAACTACACCAATTGATATAAAAACGATAATCTTTGTTCTAATTGTAGTAATTACGCCACCTACAACCTATGTACTAGTTATGGACAATTTAACATGTGTGACAACCAATTTGTTTTCGCAGTGGTAAATCTTTATATTTTTATTATTAATGAAATGATTACTTCAATGACCATGCATTCTACCACAATCCACGTCAATTGATGTAAAAGCGACAATTTTTTGCTCTATTCATAGTAAGGTAGTAATTACTCCACCTAAACTAATGTACTAGTTTATGGACAATTTAACAAGTGTGACAACATTTGTTGTCAGAGTGTTTGAACCTATATTTGGCAAGGCCCACATAGCAAATAGGTGGGCCCGGCCCGCAAGGCCAAATGAATGACCGCGGCCAATTAGCCGCGGCACATTAAATGTTTGTTGTCAAATTTATGACTGAAGATAACGTGTGTAGTGAACCGTTATTAAATCGGGAGAGATCAAATGAATGACCGCGGATCCACAAGGCGTAATGAATGACCGCGGATCCACAAGTCGTAATGAATGATCGCGGCTAATTAGCCGCGGCACATCAAAGAGGTTGATTGTCAGGAGAAACGTTACCAAAGTTTGGGGCAATTAACTTGAATGAGCATCAGGAGGTGTTATTGTCAATCATCAGTTACAAGACCTGATTGATTGCTCATGATAGAATTAATCATTGATAACGATATCACAAACATGAATATTGTTCTATTTGTAATCAATGCGGTCTTAACTGTAAAGGTTGAGATTGTTTCTTTTCCTTCATTCAGTAGTTTAGCTTCACTATAAAAAGGACCATAGGATTCATTGTTAAAGGTCCTCGACCAAACGCTCTACGCGATTACACAAATTTTATCTCAATACATTTCAACATTTCAGCAACACTTATCAATCTTCACGTGTTTATCTTATTGCTTTCTTTACTGGTATTTATCTTTCCTGCACTTTACTTTGTTGCTCTTTACATTCAAGCAGTTTATCTTCCTGCACTTTATTTGCTGCACCTTTACATTCCTGCACTTTACTTTGTCTTTACTTACACTTTTATTTTATGTTGTTTACTTTACGTTATTTAATTACTTTATACAAAATACAAAATCACAAAAAGAATCATCATCACTTCACTTTCACCTCAATCACCGAGTTACACAGCACTGCGGCCAGATAAGGCCGATCTGTGCTAAAGTCCGTGCATTCAAGGCAGAGAGAACCCCGCAGCCGAGATCGATCCTTCCTCGGCCCACAATCAACTGATCAGAAGTCAGATCGGCGCAAGATCTACAATCTATAACAAAATCTTGCTTGGCCTACCGGCCCCGAGTTGGCACGCCCGCTCACACGTCACCACTCCAGAAGGACACGTGTAAGCCAAAGAAGCCCTCGGCCCAGTGACACGCGGCCGAGACGATTTTTGAGCGAACACAGAGTGGTAAATCTTTATGTTTTTATCATTAATGAAACTATTACTACATTGACTACACATTTTACCATAACCCCTAACAATTGATGTAAAAGTGGTAACTTTTGTTTTATTTGTAGTAATTACTTCAAAAAAAAAACTATATCATTTACAAGATTATCAACCATTTTATAATTCCAACAACATTTGTGTTGTTAACATGGTAAAATTAATACAAACCAAAAGATTTGTAAGTACTCAGTATTGTAAGAATGTAAGGAGGTTCTCCATTTTTTTTTTTTTTTGAGAGAATTAGTCAACCACTTTATTAATAATAATCATAAGAAAAATTACAACTTATAGATGTAGAAACTACATCAAAATATAAAATAACTAGAACAATACTAGATGCAACAATGCATAGGAAATAAAACCTAACAAGGGTATTAAGGGATGCAATTAAGCATTTGATGAAGCACCGGACATAATCCGGGCTATGTAAAACGGTACCAATAGTATGGCCGACCATACTTCCACTCAAAGATATACGTCGAATAGAGGGTAACCTTCTATCAAGGTAACCGGCGGTAGTGTGATTGACCTTGCCTACTCCATGCAAAAAAATACACCGAATAGAGAGCAATCTCCTACCTAAGTAACCAAAGAAGCAGATTCAAAATTCATAACAATTTAGGGTCCATAAAAAGTCTCTTGGATCCCAAATGCGAACCCGAACAGTAATGGGCTCATACACCAGTTGCAAAGCCTCATTCTCCATTTGATAAATGTTGTCCAACTATGATATTTACGCCTTTCATTACTTAATTACAATAACCACAATAAGTGTGGTCATAAGTCGTAATTTTAGTTATACTTGGTGTAATTTATTATTGTAACAATATTTGTTACATGTTTCTAAATAATATTACATATCAAGATAGAATGAATTGTTAAAAAAACTACACATAAAAACTACAAAAACAAAGAAACCCTAGGAGAGCTCTCTCTCTCTCGCTCTAGCAAACCTCAGGCCGGTGACGGCTAGTACTTTCCTCTTCCTCATCGACAAACCCTAGTGCTGTACCCATGGTCCGGCTTCCATGGAGGCATGTACCGCCTTCACATCCTCGTTTGCTCCAGGCTGTTGATCGGCCCTTTCCTTGTTTCAAGGAAGGGTGGATTGCATGCTGTTTGGCTTGGCTCAGCTTCCGGCGGGGATGGTTTCTTGGTTGGAGGAGGAGACCCGAGATCCGATTCGAGCGGCGCCTCCCTTCTTATAGGGATTGGAAGATTTTCGATGGAGGTACATGAATGGCAGCAGAGTCTTGGCAGAAGGGAGTCGGAGCCCTGCTTTGGTGGAAGATCATGATGTTGTGGTTGTTGTGGGTGCAGATTCACGGCGGCGACGGGATTGGTCAAGCACTGAGTCTGGATGCTGTGTTCTTGGGGGTCCAGATCAGTGGGATGGGGTACTCACGAGATCTATGGAAGATCTGGGTTTGGGACCCAGGAATTAACGATCTGCCTGCTGGTTTTGCTGGATTTTGGTGGTGTTCCACCACCGGAAGAGTAGTCTCCGACCATATTCAAGGGCAAGGAGGAGAGGATCGAGCTTGGGTCGTTTGGGCCTTAGTTCGAATGTAGTGTCAACAAACCATATCTCGTGACCTGCTGGATCTTACATTTATGGGAGGCTTTTTGCAATCTACTAGTATTTTCGTACACCAATTGAGGTCTCTAGGCGAACTTACTTGTTGTTCAGTTGCTTTGAGTCATGTATTTTTCACTAGGTTGCGATTTCTCTTGTTTGTCGCTTGTCTAATTGTGCGCATTTGTTTACAATGAGGGTCACCTGTCATTTGTTTGGCGGCTTATGCCATCTAGAACTGTTGGTATGAGACAACATGTGATGTACGTGTCTTCTGGCCATGGATAAGTAATGAAGTTATCTATTTCTAAGAAACATATTTGTTAATAAGGTAAATTTTATTTTTAAAAATAATACATGTCAACATTTAAGTGGGTAACCTGTTAACCAGTTTAATAGATTTCCACTACATTAATTTATTATAAAAAAATATTTAAAAAAAAAAGATATAACATGCATCAAGATACCCTAGACAACCCCGTAATATAGTACTGTAGGATTAGTAAAACAAGTAACCCAGAAGTACTACAAAACAAAAAAAAAAACTCAAACAGCTATCAACCACCAAAATAAAATAAGAATGAAAAAGAAAACCCAAATCAACTGTAAAACCAACAAAGGAGAAGCAGCAGCAGCAGAGTAATTTTTCAATAGAGAACCATGAGATAAAACCAGAAGAAACCCAGAAATCATCAAACCATCCATCGCAGTAGGAACTCCAGAGGCTAAGAAAAACTCATCGTAATAGAACTCTAGAAAAACAAGGAACTTCAGGATCAACACGTATGGATCAAGGAAATTGAAAAGCTTTGTAGGAATCTCTTGTTTATGGCCAAGAAATCGATGATTCTAAAGGAGAAAGCAAGAAGTTTTTTTTTTTTAAATATGTTGTAGCTCTGCATCTCATTCTTAACCGGTGTTATCATGTCCTCTCGGACCTCTCCATTCGTGCGGTAGGAATACGGAAGCAATAAGAAGGAAACAGGTGCTACCTAGTTAAGCTCATTAAACTTAATCCCAGGCCATACCAAACATGGCCCAGCTGCCTTCCAGTCCCTTCTAGTCCCTTCAAAGTTCAAATCCTGTGTACCAAACAAGCACTTAATGTTTCTACACTACAGCGGACAAATTAAACCAAACTGAAAACTAATACATCTTTTTCCTCAGAAAAAAAAAAATAGTCAATGGAAGGATGTACCAAAAAAAAATAGTTAGAGGAAGGAACTTTTATTCTTGTACCTCTAATGATTAAAAGAACTTTAGTTTTTATGTGAAGTTTCAAGTTTGATTTTTGTCACCTTCATTAATGTTAATTATCAAAGAAATTTGGAAGAAAAATTCACCTCGTTAGATTGGAGGTGAATTTGTGAGGAGACATGAGGTACGGTAAAAAGGAGATATATTAGGAAATTAAGAGTTGGCAACAAAGTTTGATAGAGGTGTATTAAGTACACTTCTCATATATAAAAACTCCTAATATGGTTCTTTTAGTCTGTAAAGGCAGTAAAGCCCAACCTATGAACAGTCAAGTAGCTTAAACAATATAAAACCTCATCTCAAGTTTCCAACTTGTGTCTCTTCCTTCATCCTTGTTTATTTTTCTCTGTTCTGCTGAGAATAGTAATGGGAGGTGGAGAAAGTTGGGGAACCACCACAGCTCTGGTACCTCCAATGGCAGCTCCACTAAATCAAAATACAGAGAAAGAAGATGAGCAATGGAGTAGTAATTTCAGCAACTCTATCAATTCTGTGTACATGGGTTTTGTAGCTACTGCCATCCTCATATCAATGTTTATTGTTATGGCGATTTTAGAGAGATTCTTCAGGAGGCCCAGAACAACATCACAGCTCAGTCATACTGCTCGGACACACTTCGTCTACGATAACAATCCCAAGCTTGATCACAACTCTTCTAAAGTAAGCTTTAATTTGGTGCTCAAAGTACGCCTTCAAGTAATATTTCCAAGTTTTTTTCTTTCCCTATTTGATTATCTGAAGTCACTAAATCCATTTTTGAGAGAAGTTCAGCGTTCAACTAATAATCCGAAAGCTGGAAACATCATACATCAGAGTTCAAACCAAAACAGATATAGAACTAAGCCACATGGAATAATATTAGGAATATATGTTTCTTTTGAAATTGTTTACCAACTCATTAATTAAAAATTCAATAGCTTTCCCTAAGTGATTATTCAAGCTTAATTTAGCTAATTGGGTTGGTAGCTGGTGGTTTAGGTTAAGGATTACAGGTCATGGTTGCTTAAAAAGTTTATTAGAGGCCGGTATAATGTGGAGTTTCTAATTCTATAGTGGGTTGCACCATGTCTGTGTTATACTGCATAGTACCTGCATTATTAACCCAAAATTATAATTTATTACCATTTGATCACCACTCTCAAATCATTTTGCATCACTTACAAATCATTTTGCATTATCAGTGTTTTTTCTTTGTTCCTATATAGATGTTTTCTGTGTGCTCGGTTTGTGTTCTTGTTATCAACCTGGGAGATTTGCATCTGAAATTTCAGAAATGAAGACATTATTGATTTCAATAACTAATTGATACCCAAATTCAAGCATGGAAATCCAAACTTATCACATGCTTGCGTGCGAGGACCTATGTTAGGAAGTTCTTCTTTATGGAATTCTAGGTTCAAAGTCACCATATGGTGCCAAAAACGTTGATGTTTTCTATATGTATATGATCTCGAAAAGGGGCATGCGTCTATTGTTTAAGGAAAAACACTATCATATAATTGACTCAGTTAGCTTGATTTTCACTACCTTATGCCAAGCGTCGCGACGCGATTGACTAGATTTCTTAATTCACAGTGTATTTCGAGAACACTAGGTTAATTTGAAGGGCTGTGTTATGTATTCTGCAGACATGTTTAGTATTAAAAGGTTAATGAAGGAATTCTTTATATATTTCTTGTTAGCCTAGTCGAGAAGGAAGGAATGTGACTATAATATCAGCTTTTATCTTCTTTTCTTGTACTGTAAGAGTGGATTCAAAGCATGCCATGCCTCCCTTTTTACAGTTGAATATGGTTCTTTTCACTGTGACATTGTCGGTAAATGTTAAAGTTGATGTAATTTGAATTGACTTGTAGCCTCTTACTTTGTTTCTGCAGATTACAAATTATGCTAGAGAAGTATCTGTAGTGATGCCCGGAGAAGAAACTCCTACCTTCATTGCACACCCTGCTCCAGCACCATGTCCTCGCGAGCACGTCACTTGGCCTCTCCACTCCATCGACGCAGGCCATGCTTCAACTTCAACCCCCACTCCTCAAGCTAAATTCCAAAGCCAAATCCAGACATGAATGTGACTGCAAAATCCAAGTTTTTTTTTTCATCATACTTGGGTCAGTTGACAACTTTTGAACATAGGAAAGCCAGTAGTAGGCAAGAGTCGAGTGATATGTACATTCCACAGTTTTCTACTTATGCATAGTTAGGTCGATGTGAGCTGATGATGTTTCAAGTGGATCCAAATTCACATCCACTGAGTTTTATATGAATGAATCCCTGTCCCGTGAAATCAAACGCCGATCCTCAAAAGAGTAATGACAATCGGTTAGGATAATGTTTAGTCCGTCACTCTGCATTGGTTAACAAGAGTCATCAATTAGTTTACAAGAAAAGGATCCAGACACACACTACTGTTGAAGCCTAATCAAGGGAAATGTCTTCGCATGTAAAGTCGCGCGGTCAGTCATCGATCACCTGCTGGCTTCTTTCTGCACAACATGCACTACTGTTCTTACAAACCTGAGATAAAAGAGTACTATCTGAGGAAGCAAGCAGTCACAGGAAACTTCCAGCGATACAAACGTTTTCAAACACAGGACAGAGGCAAAGACAACCCCAGCATCCTAGCTGGAAGCCAGTATCCCTAGGAAGCTTACCAGAGTCACCAATGAAATGATGAAAGGGAAAGAACTACATAGGCTTTGTCCTACTCATTCCCAACCTATCCCAAAGTAAAGATACCAATTCCAGGACCATTACTACTTCATATCCCTAGACATTTTGCAAATCTCAACTTTATTTAATCAAAACAGAAAGAACTTTGGATTGAGCAACATGAACAAGAACACCTGGATAAATAGATAGATCAAGCAACAACAAGAAAAATCTTGATACCATTTCGCGAGAATTTACATTGTTTTCGAAAGCAAGAACAATTTTTCCATTTCTTCAAAGTACTGGTTTTGCTACTCCAAGCTACTATCAAAGCATGTTTTGCTCAATTCCCCTAACAAAGAGAAACACTAGGACAAAATGCAACCATAAAAACAACTAGACAAAGATGAAGCACTCTAACGAAACCAGAGGGTTGTCAAGGGACTCCTTCCCCTGCTGCGGCTGTGAAACGCCGTCGTTTCGTTGCTCCTCTTCAGGCTCCTTTTTTCCGGCCAACAGTACTTCCTCTTTAGGCTCGTTGTTACCCTTCTTCTCACTCTCCTCTACACCCACCGAGGAAGAACTGCCACCGGCTCGTCCGGTCACCTTCGCGGGGCTCTTTCCTCTACCCGCTCGATTCACTCCACCCGCATTCCGGGTAGCCGGTGACCTCGACCTGGACGACACCGTTTCACGCCTCACTCCAGTAGGAACCGCACCACTCCGCTGCATGGTCCTCAGCTGACCCGATTCCCGTCCCCGGAACGACGTCGTCTCCGTCCGGTTCCTCTTCCCAGCCGCCGGCTCCGGCGTCCTCCTCGGCGGCTTGGGCCCTCTCTCTCTCTGGCTAGCAACCTCGCCGGAGTAAGGACGCTTCCGTCGCACCACCGGCCCAGAAGACCCATTTGCTCTGGGGCCCAATTCCCGCTTCCGATTACTGGTAGCTTCGTCTTCTCTGGCATCTGCTATAGTAGTGGTGGTGGTCGTCGTTGAGTACGAGTAGCTCTCGCTGATCCCACACGGCTCTGAAAGCTGAGAAGCCTCGGAAACCGCCGCCTCTTTGGGCGGGGGCGGCGGCTCAGCTTGCAATTTGGGTTCTTCTTCCACGAAATCTGGTTCTTCTTTCGGAGGCGAAAGGGTGTTTTTCTCCGGGGGAATTTCTGGGTTTTGTGTTGGCTTGGAAATTGGGGTTTCGGAGAGGACCTCTTTCACAGACTCTTCTTCCACAACCAGCGGTGGTGGTGGGGATCTGGTTTCGGGTTTTTCGACATGGGTTTGGGTCAGAGAGTTGGGTTTCTTGGCGTGGTAGTGGGGATGGGGGTGGTGGTGGCGGGGGTTGGGGCCATTGTTGGGGTGTGGTGGGACTGGTTTTGGGGTCCTGGCGGTGCCCAAACAGCAACCCATTTATGGATTTGGTTTGCGAAAAACTCAAACCAGGGAGTGTCAGAGTGGTTAGTGGTAGAGACTAGAGGGTGAGGATGAGGGTGGGAAAGACATTTGAATTTTAACGGTCATAAAAACGATTTGGGGGTAGTGTGAAAGAGACGGGGGGCTGTTTTACAGGGGCGGAGATATTGATAAGACTATAAGAGGGTTTGGTCTGGTTTGGTTAATTTACAGTGAGAGGGCCTCTCACTTTTTTGCTTGGTCACTTTCCACAGGACAGGAGGGTATAAAAGGTTTTGAAAAAAGAAAAAGAGTAAAGAAGAACAGAAAGGTTTTAGTACGGACAAAATTGATATATATGCATACGCCACCATCAAGATATGGTCCCAGATGGATGCATGTGACCTACCAACAGGAGATCCTGAAGTTCAATACAAAAACGCAAAGCTTGAACATGAAGACTATCGGAATTCTAGTATCCAGTACAGTCAGTACTCGGTAGTAATAGTAAGTGAGTAGGTGGTTGAGGCCCCCAAGGAGGACCCCAACCCCGTTTGGTCAATTCAGCGAATGTCTCTCGTGTGTGTTTCGTGGCAGAGTGGAATCCGGAACAGAAAAAGGAGCTGCATGAGTAGATTTTCATTCAAGAGGAAGCAAGCAATTATTCTTGTTAAAAGACTCTCTTAGTAAGCAGATTGACAGCAGCAATGAGAGGAAAACAAGACCTCAATGGAGCAGCAGAGCAATATCTGGTAATTACAATGAATTGAGGATACAGCTCGAATAGAGCATAACAGATCGAGTGTCAAGCCCATGTAAGCTTCAGCCTGTATAATCATTACTTGTACAATACAGGCTGAGCTGAGCAAGGGGAAAAGAATACAGACTGATACTTTATGACAATACAGACATGAAAATTTTGTATGTAGCAAATAAACCCACTCATCATGCGGCAGAAGGGTGCGAGGATGCAGCCCGATCGGCCTCTATCATAGATTTGATATAGTATTCACCTGCTTTGTATGACGACCTGACCATGGGACCAGATGCCACATACCGGAACCCCTGTTCCATTCAAAGTACATAGTTAATTCATCTGTTATATATTCTGATCTGATGTTTGAGGTGCTGAAATGATATCAAATCAGTCTGTCTATTTGGTGTACATTCAATGATCTACTTTCCCGACAATGAAAATGATCACAGACACATTTGGTAAAGTAACAATTATAGAATGATATAAACGATCAGTTGTTCCCTGCACTTTATTTAAAGCCAAAGCTAATTAATTGAATCATAGCACAAGACACAAATCAGGCCCCAACCTTAAAGAAAGTGAGAATTTGTATATTCAAATGGTAGAGGTTGGTATATGATAATATAAAATATAGAATGTAAATGTTATAGAATCACCACACTGCCTAAGATCTGGTTTCCAGGTTTAGGAATTGGGAGCAACCAGGACAATAAGGACCATTACGGTCATTGGTCTATAGTGTTGAACTGTGAGTATATAAACTATAATCAAATCCGCTTATCTTTATTTCAGCAACACATCGTAGTTGACATTTAGGGCTAAACCCTGAGTGATTTAAGAGTCTTGTAATATCTATTCAACCACTCTTTCTATAAATTAGTGGTCCATAACAAGATTCTGGGCCACTCAATGCATCTTTCTTTGTAAGAGTTAGTCATACTGCATTGCATTGCACATCCCTTTAACCAAAATGAGAGGAGAGAACCACTACTACAGCTAATAGGTTATGGCATCGGAGTGGTTTTAAATAGATACTAGTAAGTCAGAAGAGGAGAAATTTTCTATCAATGCTGACATTAAAGTAAAGAAGAAATTGAAAGGGCAAGTAATATGGTGCCATTGCTGTTTTTCCTAGCCAACACATTCTTGAGCATGAAAAGTATGACATGCAAGAAATAGTACCAGCCCCAAAAAAGTTTCCCCAAACTACAAGGAATTAAGAAAGAACTTGTAATGCATAGGAGAACTAGTTCTAACCAGGATATATAAAAACAAAAGATAGAAGCATACCATTTCCTCGCCTATCTCTCGATACTTATCAAAAGCCTCAGGAGTGACGTATTCAGACACAGGCATATGGCGCTTTGAGGGTCGCATATATTGACCAAATGTCATCACATCAACACCAGCTGCTCTCACCTTCTCCATTGTCTTCACAACTTGATCAGGTGTCTCCCCACAACCTAACATTACTGAAGTCTTTGTTAGTGTCCCAGCAGGAGCATACTCTTTGGCCATCATCAAAACATCTAAAGATTGTTTGAAATTCGCACGATGATCCCGTACTGCCCTCTGAAGCTCTTCCACAGTCTCAATATTGTGAGCAAGGACATCTAATCCTGATGTTGCAACTTTCTTGACACAACCCGAATCCCCTCGAAAATCAGGAACTACAAATCGCAATGACACAACACATATGAATAACGAACCACATATTGAAAGTATAGACATGAACCTAACTTCAATCAGCTACATTTCTCCCTAGCAACTTGTAGATACAATGGCCAATAATTCATATCCTAAAGTTCATTCTGTCTTAACTTCTTTGACTTCTACCAGCCTAATACAAACAATGCATCCATACCGTAATTCATAATCAAAACCACTTAGCTAAAGCAAAGAAATTTCAAAAGTGAATACATACTTAAAGCCTCGATTAGCATATTGGGTTTGAGCTTCTTCAACTTGATCACGGTCTCAGCAAAATGTCCACTCCCTTGATCAGGCATATCATCCCGGTCCACGCTAGTAATCACCACATAATCCAACCCCCACGATGCAATCGCCTCCGCCACATTCGCCGGCTCATTGGGGTCCGGCGGCGGTGGAGTCCTTGAAGTCTTCACATTACAAAACCTGCACACATTTCCAATCAACATTCCAACCACGAAAACCATAACCTCATCTCTCACACACATTTCGTCGAACACCTCACCTGCACCCGCGGGTACACGTGTCGCCGAGAATCATGATCGTGGCGGTGGCCGTTCCCGTTTCGCCGCCGGACCAGCACTCGCCGAGGTTGGGACACTTGGCCTCCTCGCAGACCGTGTGGAGCTTCAATTCCCTGAGCTTCTTCTTAATCTGCGTGTACTTCTCGCCGCCGGGGATCGACTCCTTCATCCATTTCGGCTTCGGCAGCGGCTTCTTCTTCGTCCCGACCTCCACGGAGTACGGACCTTCGCCTTCGACGAACTCCGTGAGAGTGGGAGACTCGGCGGCGAGGCGGGCCCGGAGGCCCGCCAGAGTTGGCGGGAATTGGGAGGAGGATGTGGTTGACGGCGTGGAGGAGGAGAAGGATCGGGTCGTGGACTTTAGGGTTCGGGTTAGGGCTGAGAACCGGGTCTGCATCTTTCTCTCTCTCTCTCTTCGGGTTAAGGTGGTGAGAGAGATTTTGTTCATGTGATGATGATGAGTCGATGGTGAGGAAGAAGATGAGGGAGGTTGGTCGTTCTGGTTGGTTGGCGTAGACAATTTTGGATCTTGGATCCAGCTCTTTCCGGATTTACGGCCCAATTGAAGCTGGATAATGGGCCTGTGATCATTTCAATTCACAAAAAGCAGTAACGCAAGTTTGCAACAAATTTTGGGCCATGAACCAATTTGGACCTAAGAGAAATGAGACAATTTTCTTATATGAGGTAACGTATCGATACATAGGGAGAGACTCTATTCACTTATTCAGGATTTTAAAATGAGGACTCATTGAGGATTTTCGAATCAATGGTTGGATGAGTGATCCTAATTTTAGTTGAAATATTAATTCTACAACACATATATCATCTAACTGTTAATTTAAAAGTCCTCATTTTAAGGTATTCATTAGAGTCTCACTCTCGATACATAAATGTAAATAGATTTTATGTTGTGGTAAACTAATTTCAATAACATCATGCAATAGTGTACTAATGTATCATCAAATGGAGTTGGTCTATTGTCGGTTAGTCTACATGTGTTGATGCATTAACAACAAACTAGGATCCCTAGAAAACGATATATTTAGTTGGTCGCATAATAGTGCTTTGAAATGTCAAATTTTGATTTGAGGTTTGCATATAATGTCAATTTCCACCCTACCTTTTACACCTTGATAGAAGAGTTGTGACAAGTTAAGTGGGTGTGACTGGGTGACCGTTGGGAGGACGAAGACCCATGAATAAATACATAACAATATAGTCACTAGCTGAACCAACCAATTAGAACTGGTAGCTAGGTTGGATTAGCACGAATATGGTCCCAAACATATAAAATTCAGGACCAATCAAGTAGTAGAATTTATAGGGATGCATGACCATTTGTTAGCTAGATACAGGGCCGGTCCTGAGATTGTAGAGGCCTGAGGCGAATATATACATTTTTTTTTCCTTATCAAATTATTTTTTATTTAATTTAGTAATTATATAATGATAACAGCGAAAAGAAACATATAGTATTTATGTTATATAAGTACTTCAAAGATATATGACTCGAGAACATGTCTGTACGAAAAAAAAAAAATTTAATTCAAAAATATACAAAAAACTTAAGAAAATATATGCAAAAATGTCATTAGTGGGATTCAAACTCATGCTGAAAAATACCCCTAAAAGGCAGCCTTGCCACTACTCTAATTTATAACATTGGTGATTTAGGCGCATAGTTTATATATATTATATAATATTTATTGAAAGTCAGAGCTATGAGGCCCCCAGAAGCTGGTGGCCTGAGACGGTTGCCTCAGTGGGCAGCCCTGAGGGCCGGCTCTGGCTAGATACATAGGTACTAGTTGGACAAATAAGAAGAATGCTTGGGAATACCTCAAATGATGACTAATAATAATGACCTAGCGAAAGAGCGTATGAACATGAAGTTAGGATTGGAGTATGAACATGAGTTGGGATAAAATTAAATTTCGAGTTGTTGGAGTAGCTGATATAATAAGAAATATTAAAAGGTACATCCGTAGAATTGGAGGAGTCTTATTAAAATTTTGTAATTTTAAAAACCAAAGGTGTCGATTGGTGTTTGGAAGCACTGTAGCAGCCAACAAGAAGATCCATGTTTGAATTTGATTGATATATATATAAGTGGGAGTTATTGTGACACTTCATTGCTAAAAATCTGTGTCTTTCTTTCCTCCTTCAAACTAATTTATCAACCCACTTCTCTTTCGTAGGTTATGTGACTGATGTCACAGTTCATTAAACAAATAATGGAACAAATCGGATTATGGATATGATAAGGAAAAGCCTCCAATGCTGCATACATGATACATCAGGACGGCAGGACCATGCTGGAAAATGAATCCGAGGAGGAATATCATTATATAGGAAATGAAATCACACTATAATTATGTTTCCTTTCTTAATTAGAGGTCAAAGGTTAGAACTTTGTATTTGAAACCGTGACAACAACGTAACAAAGAAATCAGACACAATCTAAAACAAAAATCATTGACATTGGAAAACATAACGAGCGACTAAGTCGAGATAAAATAACACTTTTGATTCTGATTCACTAATCACGAAATATGGGATGAGTTGTGAGTATTTTGGATATTTTGTGCTGTAAAATGAATTATTTTAAAGTGTATTATTCATGTAAAATCATATGATTGGTGGGTCGGACGTGTCACGTTACGTCTTTTTTTTTTTTAATTTTAAAAAATATATTTGATCATTGTATATGCATAGATTTTTGTCATTCATAAATTATAGTGATAGTTTGAAATTAGATAGATTTTGAATACAAAAGAGGGGAAAAAAAAACGACGAAGAGTTGGGAGTGTGAATGAGTCGGTGGGTAACTGGGTATTATTATGGGATAGATTCCGTGATTGAATGACAGCTAAACATCGCTTGCCTCACTTTTATGAGATTCTATGATTTTTCTCTCTCATTTTTTTAAGACTTTTGTTTTTTATGTTAGAATTTTGCAAAGAGATAAAAAAGAAATTGCTTTTTCCAAAAGCCGCTTTCTTCCCCCTTAAAATTTTATTCCCACACTACACGTTTTACTTTACGACTAAGCTCCACCTCTTTCCTATGTCCAAACGGGGCTCTTCGGATCCCCATTAGAAAGAGAAAAAAAAAAAGCACTTTTATCGGGGGAAAAGAGTTAAAAAAATTATGACCGTTTTTTTCTTATTTTCTGTGTAATATTTGGAATTTATTGAAAAAACAAAGCAGAGGAAGCTGTGTGTCTCTGAATTTTGTGGGCCTGTGATTGGCTGGACACGAAAGCCCATGACATGGCATTCGACATAACACGTGAAGCCCATAGAAATAAACTGGCGGCTATTATTGGGACCTTGTAGGGTCTTTAATGCAACAGAAATATTTCAAAAATATCTATTAAAACGGTTTCACGCGCGCTTGGGGAGCGTGGCCGGACTGTCCCCATTGCCATATGCTTGCAAGCTTATTGAACTTGGAAGTGGGGGTTTCGTTATGTGACGCGTAAGAGTTCAAACTTCAAAGATGTCACATGCACAATGTGTCGATTTCGGTTCACTCTTGATAGGTTTTTGATATCTAGCGAATGTTTTCGGTGGGGATATCAATGGGCTGGTTGAAAATGAGGATCACCTGCTATTGTTGGCTAATTACTAAACTTATGTTCAATTATTTTGATTCAAGAATGAAAAATAAAACAACTCAACATTTTGTTATGAAATTTACATCTAATAATAGATAAGCATAATTTTTTTGGTCAATTATTAACCTATAATCACCATATAACGTATTGAAAAAAAAAAAATTAATGAAGAAAATACATAATAAGAACAAGTATTGACATTATTAAAACTTACTAAAATAAAAAGAGTAGACATGATTATTATTTCAAAAATCAAGAACTTTGCATAGTTTGTTATCATAACTATCCAAAATATCTATTAAGCAATAAAGTCAAAGATGCTTTGGACTTGGTAGATTATTCTGAGATAATGTCGGTCATGTTTAAATAGTTTACCAAGATATTTAGTTGTTTATAAATAAATATCGGTAAATTTCTCTGAAAATTAATATCGATTTACCTTTTAAATCAATCAAGTATCTATGCGACAGAAAAAAAAATTGTGGATTAGGTATTGATCTTGTTAGCAAGGTTAGCAAGATTTAGCTAAAACAAATACTTAGAAGCTAAGATTGAAAGAATTTTGTGATGGAAGTGAGGGGAACTACGCAAGAGTATGTAATAAATTATTATTGTTACATCATTCATCATAATTGGAATTAATTAAGCAAATTAGTATTGTTTGCTAATCTTGGGAAGCAAAAAAAAAAAAAAGGTGGAGAGGAAATTATCCAAATTAGTATTGTCTTATAACAATCCAATCCCGTATTCATCCTTTGTAATGAATATCATTGCCAATATATTTAGTCATTTATTTACAAATATTGGTAAGATTCCTTACAAATAAATATCAATTTGCTTTCTAAATCAATCAACTCTCTCTCTCTCTGCAACAAAAACAGAACATATGGACAAACAAATCAATTTCAATATCCCCTTGTATCTTGTTTGTTTTTATAACAATCCAATCGCCTATTCATCTTTTGCAATGATCCAATCCCTTTTAATTTGTGGATTAGGTATTGATCTTGTTATAAATGTGGAGGATTCATAACATATTAGTTAGAAAAGAAAAAGAAAAAGAAAAAAATGAAAACCGCGACACGCGCCACATGGGGATGGTGGGCATAGGCGTTTTCACCTTTCTTTCTTTTAAGCAGAGGAGATATGTATGACTTACGCACACAACTGTTCCTTCAGTTGAAGTTCTAGAGCGAGAAACAGAGAGAGAGATAGTGGTTAGAGAGAGAGAGAGAGAGAGAGAGAGAGACACAAAGAGAGTAAAAAGGCAAAACAGAGAGAGAGAGAGAGAGAGAGAGAGAAAAGATAAAAAAAAGAGTTTCAGAGAGCTTGAAGCACCTCATCTCCATCACCTTCTTCCTCTTCTTCACCTGACTTCTTCACCTTTTTCCACATTTCCGCTCTACCTTTCTTTTTGCTTACCAAGGTTAGCAAAACAATACCAATTTGCTTAATTCCAATTATGATGTAATAATAATATATTTATTACATACTCTTGCTTACTTCTCCCTCACTTCCATTACTAAATTCTTTTAATCTTAGCTTCTAAGTATTTGTTTTAGCCAAATCTTGGACTATTCAATCCCACTTCTCTTTCCACAAAAAGCTCTCTGCATTTTTCATCACTTCAATCACTTCATTTTGCTCCAGCATTTCACTTGGTTCTGTTAGCTCCCCCCAGCAAAGTCCATGTAATTTTATGTCTCTGTTTTTTTTTATGTGTTTGTGAGGTTTTGATTTGTTTTTGGGTTCCAAGTTTCTTCAGCTGTTGAGCATTGATAAGATCAGGGGCTGTTTTTGTTTTCATATTATTATTATTATTATTATTATTATTATTTGTAAGTGGGTTTTTGTTTTGGTTTGATTTTCAGATTGGAGTATGGTTTTGTGAATGATTGCTTGGGAAAAAAGGAATTGAAAATAAAATTGGTATGAGATCAATGGGGACGAGAAGATCTGAATTGGAGTACAAGGAGCTGAAGATCTGCGAACAGGTTTTGATTGGGTTTGTATTGATTTGCTTGGTGCAAGTTTCGCTTGGAGCTACTAATACGCAAGATGGTAAGGAGTCAACCCATTTTCATATATTGGCTATTCTTCAGCATTGAGATTCTTATGTGTTTTTGTTTCCCAAGTTCTAACTGGTTGATAATCTATTGAAGTTTACTTAATGAACACTTGTTATCTGCATTTACTTTTCAGTTGCGGCGATTAACAGCTTACATGCTGCACTCGGCACGCCCGTTCTTCCTGGGTGGACTTCTGCTGGGGGAGACCCTTGTGGGGAAGCATGGCAAGGGGTTCAGTGCAATGACAGCACAATTACATCAATGTATGTTAATCTAAGTGACCGACTTGTTTTATTGGATGGATGATTCTTAACTTGTTTGTTGGCAGTGGTCTTATGAGTCATGATTATATGGTTTTGCAGAACTCTTAATGCTGCCAATTTGGGAGGAGAATTGGGTGAGAACTTAGGATCGTTCACTTCAATCAGAACAATGTAAGTTATACTCTCCTTCTCTCCCTGACGGGGTGAGTGAGTTTGTTGTTTTATTGTGTATTTTCATTTGCTGATGTCTTGGAATATAAATGGTTTCTTTTGTTGATACATTTCTGGATTACTGAGCAATGTTTTTGATGTTTTGCGTGCAGAGATCTGAGCAACAATCATATTGGTGGAAGTATACCTTCCATTTTACCTGTTACCATGCGAACCTTGTATGTTTCCTCTTTATGAAACTATGTATTTATACATCAAACATAATATACTAGCCTGAGAATGCTTATTATATATATATGACTATTGTGCACACCTGCTTATGCAAAAGATATGATGGTCTTTACCTTTGGCAGTTTTCTTTCAGCTAATCAATTGACCGGAAGTGTCCCCATTTCTTTGGCTTCATTGGTTGAGCTCACAGATATGTAAGTTGCTTGCTTTATTTCCAGTTTTAATGCCTAGTAGAGCGGTTCCCATGTTTTTTTATTTCTTTTATATGTGATTTCTCACTTTAGCTGTTTTGCCAATCAGGTCTCTTAATAATAATCTCTTAACTGGTGAAATACCAGATGCGTTTGAAAGCCTTACAGCGTTGATCAATTTGTAGGTTCTTATTCTAAACTCTCCAGAGTTGTACTTTCCATATTTACTTTTATAAGCTACTAGTAGCTGATACACACTTATCCTATTTCAGAGATTTGTCTGGTAACAATTTGAGTGGGCACCTGCCACCCTCTCTAGAAAACGCTAAAGCTTTGACCAGTCTGTGAGTATCTTGTCTGAGTAAGCCATTAATACTATGCATATTTTGTCTCGGTGAATGAGCTAACAACTCTTTTGGCAGACATTTGCAGAACAATCAGCTATCTGGAACACTTGACGTGTTACAGGATCTTCCCTTGACCGATCTGTAATCCTCTAAAACAATATGTTTAATTGTCATTTGTAGAATCTTGTAGGATTACTTTCGGTTTTTACTGTTTTCCATCTTATATCTTTCCCATTATAAATGAGTTCTTCCTTTGTTGAACAGGAATATAGAGAATAACCTATTTGCTGGACCCATTCCTCCAAAGTTGCTGAGCATCCCAAATTTTAGGTGGGACTCACTGAGTATAAAAGTTTACGGTTTGGAGTGATTACTTGCAGTTTCATTCACACTATAATCTTATTCTAAACTGAAGCATTAGGATTTTGTTGCAGTTAATTTAGAGAATCTAAGTTTCTTCTTGTGGTTATACATTGTTGTCGAGAGAAGTAGAAGCAATTTATAATCCGAATCCTTTTAAATGCAGAAGTGATGGAAATCCATTAAATTCGTCTATTGCTCCAGTCCCTCCACCCACATCTCCGTTGGCTCCGTCACCTCCTTCGACTACACCACCATCTCCTTATGCCTTTTGGGGACCACCTTCTGGAAAAACACCACCTGGTAAAACACCACCTGGAACACCGCCCGCATCTGCACAAGAAAAATCAAATTCTGGAAAAGCAAATAGCTTTTTTACTACTAAAAGGGTAGTTGGGATATCAATTGGAGGGGTGTTTGTACTTATTATTTTGGTACTAGTAGTTTTGTTTCTTATGCCAAGAGCTACCAGACGAAGAGGAGAGTCTGACGACAGAATTTCCAAGCCGCATCAAATAGGAGCTTATCGCGACAGGGAGAATCCACCCATGGATAATGGGTCCTTGGTTCAACCAAACAATCAATTACAGAAAGGTTAGCAGCTTCTCTCACATTTTTGTTCAATCTAATCTCGATTAGGCTGTGCTTTCTAGGATCATATATGCACTTTAGTAACGTGACTAGCTAAAATTTTGATGAACAGTTCCGAAAGAGGAAGTTATGAGGCCCAAAGAAGATAATGAAACAGAACCCCGAAGACCATGGGCAATGCCAAAGTCAAATGATGAGCAAGATAGAAATGTCCAAAGACCATGGGCAATACCAAAGTCAAATGATGAGCAAGAGAGAATTGTCCAAAGAATGAGCGCAGTACCCAAACAACGAGATGGTCATGTGGTTGATATGAGTCGACTTAATTCGTTTTTGATGCCTCCTCCCCCTCCTCCTCCGCCACCCCCTCCTCCACCACCATTTCCTGATGAGAGGGTCATTGTAAAGCCAATTGTACCAACTGAAGTCAAGACAGTGAAGCCTTCCACCAGAAGTCTAAACCTCACAATTTCTGCCAAGTCTTTCACCATTGCTTTACTCCAGCAATATACAAACAGCTTTTCTCAGGATAATCTTATAGGATCGGGCATGCTGGGAAGTGTCTATAGGGCTCAGCTTCCTGATGGAAAGGTTTCTTTCTTAATTAAGAATTGGGTTCATTTATTGCTAAGCATCTACATCATTGCTGAGACATTGACTGAAATTTGTCTCGGGTTGATTTAATGCTTCATGCTCCTTCTGTCATAAGTTTTCTGCCAACAGAAAACCATTTTCCCCTTCAATATAAAATGATATCAATTGATGTATAGAAATAGTCCATATGCATTGAAAACAAGCTGTCAAGCTTGATAAACAAATAGAGGATTGCATAAGAACAATTGGATTGCACCTTTAAGCAGATATGCAAATATTATATAGACTGAAATTAGATGGAGTCTAACCTACATTGTGCTAAAAATTAGAAAGAGTCATTGTTTTGGTTTTTTGGTTGGTTTTTGTATGCCTTGGATTTCCAGAAGAACAGCATAACTATGTTTTCTTAGTGTATCTTAATTCTTGTCTAAGCGATGTAATGTCCAGCTTATGCATTAGTTTTGGTTTTTAGTTTTTTATAAAGAGGGAAATACAGGTGACTTTTTAAGTGATTTTATCTAGCGCACTTAGTTACTTGTAATGATAAACTTTGGTAAATTCATCTCTTCCTTTCATATGATGAAGCAGTTTCCTACGTCACATATGCATAGAAGAGTTCAGAAACTGATGTTAATCTTTTCTTTCTTTGTTTATGCTTTTGTAGCTACTTGCAGTCAAGAAATTGGACAAGAGAGCTTCCAATCAGCAGAAGGATGAGGAGTTTCTTGAACTGGTAAACAACATTGATAGAATCCGGCATGCTAATGTTGTAGAGCTCATAGGTTACTGTGCAGAGCATGGTCAAAGGCTTCTTATCTACGAGTATTGCAGTAATGGTTCACTGCATGATACTTTGCACTCGGAGGATGAATTTAAGAAGAAACTATCGTGGAATACTCGCATAAGAATGGCACTTGGAGCTGCAAGAGCTTTGGAGTGAGTACCAATTTCTGAACCTACTCATCTACACTTACATTTTTCTTGATCAAATTCTGAAAAGAAGATTATGAGGAGTCTAAACCTGTCTTTGTTTTGTGTGAGAAGGTATTTACATGAGGTCTGTCAGCCACGTATTGTACACAGGAATTTCAAGTCTAACAACCTTCTCCTTGATGATGACCTTTCTATCCGTGTTTCTGACTGTGGCTTGGCTGCCTTAATATCATCTGGCTCCGTAAGTCAGGTAAGAGATGATGCTACTAAGATGTAATTACAAAAGTGAAACTCTATTAAGCAATCTGTGCATTCTTGAGTGACCCAATATGTGGACTACTTGGTCCCAGATAAGTTTAAATAGATTAGGTCTCCTTTGACATGATAAACCTTTATTTTATTTTCATTGGTTAAGTTACGTCTTCTGATCTTGAAGCATGCTATTGGACTGTCAGTCTTAACTTGTAGCTGTTTTTGGAGAAAAGGCGCGAAATTTCTCAATATCCGTTTAAGCCTATGGTTACGGAGCTCACCCCTACTACTACTTACTACTGCTAAATTGTTTCATACTTACAGTTGTCAGGGCATCTGCTATCAGCTTATGGTTACGGAGCTCCAGAATTTGAGTCAGGAATTTATACTCATCAGAGTGATGTTTACAGCTTTGGTGTAGTGATGTTAGAACTATTAACAGGCCGAAAATCCCATGACAGGTGAACAAAATACATATTCCAGTCGTAAAGGCTACCGCTTCAATTCTAAATAAAAGCTTAATTTTTCTTCTTGTTAACAATTGAAATATAGGACACGGACTCGAGCGGAGCAATTCCTGGTTAGATGGGCCATTCCCCAGCTTCATGACATTGATGCATTATCAAGGATGGTCGATCCCTCTCTAAACAGAGAATATCCCACAAAATCCTTATCACACTTTGCTGACATTATATCTCGATGTGTTCAGGTGAGCAATTTGTTGTGAACCACCTAAGACGTCTTAATTATTATTATTTTTTTTTTTTTGCACCATCTGGGCCTGTAAACATAGCTCACCCGAATCCATACCCAATCATATGTCTAACATCAAGTGAACTTTACAGTCGGAGCCAGAGTTCAGGCCGCCAATGTCTGAAGTTGTTCAGGACCTATTAGACATGATACGAAGAGAGCCTCGCGGCAGCGGATCAAGTGAAGACTGACCTGTGAAATAAGATTCATTGAATTGATTATCAAGGAAACAACGATGAGGACATACTAGTTGTCACTGCTACAACCAACAAGATACATCTCTCCTAAAAAGACTGCAGATGATGCTCCAAGTTAACACCACCAAAGTTCACATCCCTCTGGAGTTCTTACTGCCATCAACTACATATAGTTGCGGATGTCAACAGTCAATAGTTCGGTGTTCAATCTTCTGTGATCATTCGATTATTTATTTTGACTCGTGCAATGAAGTGTGTGCTGCATAAATGAGCTAACCCAATTATTTGTGACTATAACGTCTTGATAGTGAAACATTTTCCCCGTGTATTGCTTGATGCTTTAGGAGCTTGGTTTCTACTGATTCAATTATTCAAATTTAATGATCTATTCCATCACAAATATTTGGATATGAACTGCCAAACATCAACATCAAAGTCATTGTTTAATTGATCTTCATCTCTGATCTACTCTTTTAACTATATTTTCGGTTCAACCAACACTTCTTATACCAAGCATGCAAGACAAGATGAATGAAATTAATGTTATATTATTAGTTTAAGCCAAGCACAATTCGCTGCTTGAAGATCGGCTATTATCTACTTCAGCCGTTAATCTACGCCATTTTTAAAAGTAATTTTATTTGTGAGTGATTGTGACTTTTCTTGGAGAGCGTTATTCGCGCTCCTACAAAGTAAGAGCGGAAAGGTGGAGCGCGAATAGCTCAACATTTTCTCACTCTAAGTTAGTTTACAAAAAGAGTATTGTATCTAAAATGCGTATCATAACCGGCCAATACAATATTTTTTTCTTCTTTAATATGAAATAAACCTTAAAATTTGTCACCTTTAGTTTTTGGTCGAGTAGTGTGGGAGTTCCAATTATATTTAGTCACTAAACAAATAAATTTTTTTTTTTTTTTGAAGTTGACTCATGGAAGCAAAGTTGGTATATAAATAAGCTATGAAATCTTGTTCTCTCTTTCACCCGCGTAATTTGCCTCTCTGATGTTTTCCGTTCCAGTTTTCCCAGGAGACGCTTCTTTATCTCTCTCTCTCTCTCAAAACCAAAACAAACTTCTCTTTCATTTTCACGTCCAATGATTCCATAACACTCTCATTCCCATTCCCATTCCCAAGTCAGACTTGCACTCACCGGAGGAGCTTGGATCGCCTGCTTCGCTCCCATGAGTCGTTACGATGCTAACCCCTTCGCTGAGGAAGATGTTAATCCCTTTGCGGTAAGTCACAATGTACACCTGCATGTTCCTACTATTTGTATCTATGGACCAACAATATCCGGCTTCAAATCTTCAATGTTTTTGCACTGATTTGGATCTCTCTGTTTGGCATGCATCTGATTCCGTGAATTTGAACGCATAATGTAGTTATTTTCATCTTTAGTTTAGTGGCTTACATTACCATGAAAATGAAAAGAAACAATAGATTCGGATCATAAGCGATTTGTTTTGTGTTTGGTCGTGTAAAATTAAAGAACATGATCAGCCAATGAAGATTAAAGAGATTTGACTTGGATGAACAGCGATGATGTTTGTGTATATATGTCTGTGTAGACTTGTTGATGTACATGGCTTTTCTCTTTTTGTGATCTTCCTAGTCCTTTTTCTTATTATATTTATGCTACATTTTCAGGATGGTAAAGGTCTTTCACCCCTTCCCCCTGAACGCTATGATCGCGGTGCAACGATTGATATACCTCTTGATAATTCTAGGGTAGGTTGCCTTTGCAAGATGCTGAATCACAGCATAGACTTGTTTCCTAATAGTTTTTTTTTTTACTTCAGAGTTTAAAAGACCAGGAGAAGGACCTCAAAGCTAGAGAGGCTGAATTGAAAAGGAGGGAACAGGTAATTGCCGCTATAACTCAATGCTGGTTCTGCAAATTGTAATTTCTGCACTGTCTAAAGGAGATAGCTAGACCGTTGCTTTATCCTCAAACTATCTTGCACTATTAGATATAATTATTTCCATGACGATTAGATTCAGTGACTTGTTGACTGTCTATGTTGGTGAACAAAATGTTCTTTTATTTTTTAGACACTGCCTTTTATCTTAGCTTGAATGGTGTTGAACCATGGTTTACATTCGCTTACAATTTTCCAATTGGTGCGGCATTGATTAATTTCATGCTTTAGAAATAGTTAATCTTTTATTTAGTAACCAGAGTATATAATGTCATCATCTTGTTGCAGGAAATAAAGCGGAAAGAAGAGAACGTAAAAAAAGGTTTATCCATTTTCCTATATGTGCCAAAGATAAGCTATGAGATCAAAGTCCAATTACAGATTTGTAATTTAAGATATAATCCCTTGTTTTGTGTTGGCAGCTGGAGGTTTTAGTACCGACAAAAACTGGCCTCCATTTTACCCCATCATTCATCATGACATTGCAAATGAAATACCAATCCACCTACAGAAGATCCAGTATGTTGCGTTGACGACATATTTGGGTACGTTTGTTGCTGTATACATTCTTCTGTAATAATTGTCAGGATCTGAATTTGCTTTTTCTTTATTGCTTTATGTTCTCTATCTAAAGGTCTTCTAATTAAATCAAGTCAAATTGTTCTGTAGCTTCAATTGACTAGGTTTATTACATTTCTCAGGTTTAGTTGTGACTCTGTTGTGGAATATTATTGCGGTTACTGTATTTTTGTTCCATGGAGGAGGTTTGATCTATGACTTGGTGTAAACCTTTAACCATTATAAATAAACTGCTGCGTATCTTTGTCTAAACTTGTCTACTCTTGTAGGTATAATCAATTGGATAATGTCTGTTATCTACTTCGTAACAACTTGTCCTCTTGCATATTTTCTCTGGTATCGCCCTCTTTATCGTGCTATGAGGTACTTACAATTCTCTGGAATGCCCTTGTTTCCGCATCACTACACAATAACTGTATATAAGGCTAGGCCTATGAAAATGATTACCCATTTGATGATTGTGCACTTCTATATGGTTGATCGGAGTTGGCTTTCAACCAGTCTGCTTCATACTTTACTATCTACTCAGAAGGTGTTAATGGGAAAATGCACTCTCTTCTACTCTATGTTATGATGCTAAGAATGCTCATGACGCATCTTTGTCCTATAAATTTTGTTTCTTTTATCAGTTATTGTAATTGTGTGCCATCTATTACAGGACCGATAGTTCCCTAAGTTTTGCTGGGTTTTTCCTCTGTTACACTGTAAGTTTATATTGTAGTTACTAGTTATATTATCTGCATTCAAGATAATAAGAAAATTCTCTTATCTGCCCCTGGTTTCCTATTTGCAGTTCCATATTGGATTTTGCATCTATTGTGCACTTGCTCCTCCAATTATCTCGGGAGGACTATCTCTTACGTGAGTTTTTCTTAGCTAGTTATCCATATATTCTACTCGGATTTACTAATGACTGCTTTCAAAATGGATCAAAGATGCACACTTGCTTTAGTGAATATCTTGCATCAATGTCCACCGCTCTCCTATAATTTTGATAGGGTAAAATCCTCATATAGTACCCGAATTATCACGAAATGCACTTTTTGGTACCTACAAATATTTTTTAGGGAGTCTAGTGGTACCTGTACTATCCCTCCATTAGCCCTTATAGTACCTCCGTCTATTATTCCGTTAAAAATGCCTATGTGGCGGTCATGTGACACTCATGTGACAAAAATAGCAAGGGTAAAATAGTCTTTCATTCATATTTAGAAATTATAGAATTTAATATATTGAATATCTATAATTAAAGAAAAAATTTGACACATAAAAAAAATAATAATAATACCCAATTTATTCTTCACTATTCTCGAGATACTTGGGGAAATTAATTTAAGTACTTCTAGTTTTCTTTAGTTTTTTTTTTATGAAAATTTAATATATATATTAATTTGGGTCAACTAATGAGATAACTTTTTTCTCGAACAATTAATAGGATTAATCAATGGAGATGGTACGTAAATCTAGATATTCACTACATTCAATTTTAGGTCTTTTTTTTTAACCTAGTTTAATTTATTTTAATTTAGTTTAGTTAAAAATTTGTAAAAGAAATATAAAAAAATAGGTATTTTACTATTTTACCCATACTTTAACGGAATAATTGACGAAATTACTAAGGGCTAGTTTGGGATTGCTGTGACTTTTAAAAAAAACTGCTGCTGCTGTGTTGTGAGAATAATTAGCTGTGAATTAAAACAGTTTCGTGTTTGGTAAATAATATTTTTAAAAGTGCTGTCAGTACATAAAATAACTGCAGAGTGTGTTTTGATCCACAGCAGCTTCTAAAAGCAACCTCTAGGCTGCTTCTAAAATCTGCTGCCAGTGACCTATAACTTTCAATTAAAGCTGCTTTTTATTTATTTACCAAACACAATAAAATCTAAAATTTTGAACAAAAGCTGATTTTTTTAAAAGCGAAGCAATCCCAAACGGGGCCTAAAATGGCTAACGGATGGATAATACAGGTACCACTAAACTCCCTAAAAATTTATAGGTATCAAAAAGTGCATTTCGTGATAATTCAGGTACCATATAAAGATTTTACCCAATTTTGATATCATGCAAATCTCGGCCTAAGGATTTCTACCATTGCGAAACCAAGGTTTATTCTAGTAGTGATCACCATCTATTTTTAAGTTCCTTTTACCATTGTCAAGAATGTACATTCATCACATTAATTTCCTCGTAAATATTGTTTTCTCTTTCCACTGAAGCTGATTTTTCTACGGTGTGCTTGTGTGGACAGAGGTATTTTGTCTGCAATAGCATTAATTACTCTCAACCAGGTTACGGTTGCGGTAAGGTTCAAGCTTTCGATATTCTATGTTGGTTTCATATTGTTTCAGTATTCTCTTATTATGGGAAGAACTGTGCTGTTAGCTTGCCATTGTTAATGGTTTGATCTTGATGAGCTGATGAATTTTCGGCAGATATTTTTCTTCATTGGATTTGGGATGTTTGTCATCGAAACACTAATGAGCATCTGGGTTCTTAAGGTCAGATGATTAACTGACTGACATACTCTCATCATCGGTGTTTTTTTCCCCCTTCGGAGAAACTTATTCTTGTTTCATATTTGCAGCAAGTATTAACCTACTTCAGAAGCAGTGGCAAAGCTCAAGACATGAAGCGTGATGCTGTAAGGGCAGCAATATGAGAGTGGATGCATGCTTGATTTTGTTCTCACATATATAGGTTATTTTTTTGGTCCAATGTCTTCTTATATAAGTTACAAAATGAGGAATTATCACAAACCAAAGAGTTTTGGATGCTTCATAACTTGTTATGGTTGTGCAGTCGGATGATGATGGCTCTTTTAGCCCACCTAGATATATTGTTTATAGTTTTCACCATATCTGATTATAGAGAAGACTGTTTATGTTTTGGTACTTATGCATGTCCTTGTTACAACTTTGTAAGTGAACGCTTTGATAGCTCTACATAGATGTGATAATTTGGATGAAGAATTGTGTACATTCAAAATTTAAATATATTATAGCTCACTTATCAAATGATTTTGAATTACGAAAAATGAGAATCACTCAAATCTGTAGAAACCATTCATGTTCATCAGTAAATATAACTTTGGTCATGCTAAAAGCTACGTGAGTTTATTCCTGCATGTGACTTCATTTTCATCATTTGAACTAATTAACAAATGAACGATGAAAGTGACAAAAACACATAGATGAAACTAACTCGGAAACAATCAAATGGAAGAAAATTAAAAGATCCCTTGAGGTTTTTCTCCCGCCATAACAGTCATAATCATCATCTTCCGGATAAGAGATTAATTCATGGATTTTCCATCATAAAAGGACAAAAAAATAAAATAAAAAAATCAGTTGAGATAGAAACAGAATTCAGAAAAATCAGAAGAAAAGAACAAAGAGTTTGAAAGTTTCCTTCTGACGATTTTACCCCTAAAGGTTCCTCTTTCTCCCGAACCATCCCAAGGGCAGTAGCAGGAAATGAAAAGGCTCAAACATTAACAAGCTCCTCCTCCTCCTTCTCTTCTTCTTCCTTTTTCTCTCTTAAACCCTAATTACTTTCAGAGCTGGAAAACCGCAAAGTCCCAAAGATTCAAACTTTAAAGGCAGGAAGAAGATGCTTCACTGCCAGAGCTACAATTCCAGAGAATTAGGGCAAGAAAGTCTCCACAGCTCAATGCAAGGCCACACCTTTTCACCAAGTAAGCTTCAAAACCCCCAATCTAATTTCACTACTAGGCCTCTTCTAGGGTTTCGTTTCACTCCCCACAACCATAGCTTAGCTAAAACCCAACTATGCCCTGTTCCAATTTCTCAAAAGGGTAGCTGTATTGTGGGTTCACGACCTCAGAAGCAGGGTTCAAGAGGGTCTAGGGTTTATGTAGGGTTTAAGCTTCAGTGTCATTCGAAAGCATTGGTTTTACCCACGAAGGTTTCTTTAGTTAATGGTAAGAAGAAGAGGTATGGAGGCGTGTTGCCTTCGATTTTGAGGTCTTTGGAGTCTGAAAACGATGTTGAAAAGGCACTCAAGTCGTTTGGGGAGAGTCTGAGTGCGAAAGAACAGACTGTGATTCTCAAAGAACAGAGGAGCTGGGAGAGAGTTCTTCGTGTTTTCGAGTGGTTCAAGTCACAGAAAGAGTATGTGCCCAATGTGATTCACTACAATGTGGTGCTTCGGGTGCTTGGTAGAGCTCAGAGATGGGATGAGCTGAGGCTTTGTTGGGTTGAAATGGCGAAAAAGGGTGTCCTGCCGACTAACAATACGTATTCCATGCTTGTTGATGTGTATGGGAAAGCGGGACTTGTGAAGGAGGCCCTGTTGTGGATTAAGCACATGAAGCTAAGGGGACTTTTCCCGGATGAGGTTACAATGAATACGGTTGTTCGGGCATTGAAGAATGCAGAAGAGTTTGATAGGGCGGATAAGTTTTATAAGGACTGGTGTACTGGGCGGATTGAGCTCGATGACCTTGAGTTGGATTCTATGGCTGATTCTGTGATTGGTTCTGTTTCGGAACCTATTAGTTTCAAGCATTTCTTGTCCACTGAGCTATTCAGGACTGGTGGGAGAGTTTCCACTTCAAAAATTATGACCTCAATGGATACAGAGAACTCTATTCAGAAACCACGACTTACATCTACGTATAATAGTTTGATTGATTTGTATGGAAAGGCAGGGCGTCTGAATGATGCGGCTAATGTGTTTGGAGATATGATGAAGTCTGGAGTGGCAATGGATGTTATTACTTTTAATACTATGATCTTTACTTGTGGAAGTCATGGGCATTTGTTGGAGGCGGAAGCTTTGCTTAGTAAGATGGAAGAAAGGGGTATATCTCCTGATACAAGAACTTATAACATTTTTCTATCTCTGTATGCTGATGTGGGGAACATTGATGCTGCTCTGAACTGCTACAGGAAGATCAGAGAGGTAGGTCTTTACCCGGATATTGTATCTCACCGGACTATTCTTCATGTATTATGTGAGAGAAACATGGTCAGAGATGTGGAGATTGTGATTGAGGATATGGAGAAATCTGGTGTCTCTATTAATGAGCATTCTCTTCCTGGTATCATCAAGATGTATATTAATGAAGGACGGCTTGATCAGGCAAACTTACTTTATGAGAAATGTCAGTTAAACCGTGGGATTTCATCAAAGACGCATGCAGCAATTATAGATGCATATGCTGAAAAGGGACTTTGGACTGAAGCCGAGGTCGTATTCTATAGGAAGGGAGATTTGGTTGGACAGACGAAGGATATTGTGGAATACAATGTTATGATCAAAGCGTATGGTAAGGCAAGGCTTTATGATAAAGCTTTCTGTCTCTTCAGGGGCATGAAAAAGCATGGGACTTGGCCCGATGAGTGCACTTACAACTCTCTCATCCAAATGTTCTCCGGAGGTGATTTAGTGGACCAAGCAAGGGATCTTCTAACAGAAATGCAGGAAACTGGTCTGAAGCCACAATCTCTAACCTTTTCTGCTCTTATTGCCTGCTATGCTCGCCTTGGCCAGCTTTCGGATGCAGTTGATGTGTACCAAGACTTTGTAAAGTCAGGAACAAAGCCAAATGAGTTTGTGTACGGTTCTTTAATCAATGGATTCGCAGAAACTGGCAGAGTTGAGGAAGCACTGAAGTATTTTCACCACATGGAAGAATCAGGGATAACTGCAAATCAAATAGTTCTGACATCTCTGATAAAGGCGTATAGTAAGGCGGGAAGCCGTGATGGAGCAGAAGTGTTGTATGAGAGGTTGAAAGGTTTTGATGGTGGCCCAGATGTTGTTGCATCTAACAGTATGATAAATCTGTATGCAGATCTTGGTTTGGTATCTGAAGCCAAATTGATTTTTGAAAATTTGAGAGCGAAAGGTTGGGCTGATGAGATAGCGTTTGCAACCATGATGTATCTGTACAAGAGCATGGGCATGCTTGATGAGGCCATTGATGTAGCAGAGGAAATGAAAGAATCGGGTTTAATAAGGGACTGCGCTTCATTTAACAAGGTGATGTCATGCTATGCCATTAACGGGCAGCTACGTGAATGCGGTGAATTATTGCACGAGATGGTAACTCGGAAACTGTTGCTTGACAGTGGAACTTGTAATGTATTATTCACAGTATTGAGAAAAGGAGGTATTCCCATTGAAGCTGTAACCCAGCTAGAGTCATCTTACCAGGAAGGAAAACCTTACTCTAGACAAGCTATCATCACCTCTGTATTGTCTCTGGTTGGTATGCATGGTTTGGCACTCGAGTCCTGTGAAACATTCACAAAAGCTGACATAAATCTTGATACTTCTCTCTACAATGTTGCGATATATGCTTATGGTGCAGCTGGGGAGATTGACAAGGCTCTGAACATATTTATGAGAATGCAGGATGAAGGTGTGGAACCTGACCTTGTAACGCATATTTTCCTAGTAGGTTGTTATGGAAAAGCAGGTATGGTTGAAGGAGTGAAGCGAATTTACAGCCAGCTGAAATATGAAGAGATAGAGCCTAATGCGTCCTTGTTCAGAGCTGTTATAGATGCCTATACAGATGCCAATAGGCATGACCTTGCCAAATTGGTTAAGCAAGACAGGAAATATGCATTTGACTCGGAACATCATGTAGATTCCGAAACCAAAGATGAGTTTGATGGCACTACTTCAGAGTTTGAGGATTGATAATATTTGAAGTGATAAACTTGTAACGATGTCACACTGTACAGAAACAAGCATTAGTGCATGCATCTAACACTCTGTATGTATGTTAGGAAACAGCTGAATGAAGATTGTACAGAAAGTACTGGATTTTTTTGGAACATGTATTGTATTCTCCATTGTACGATATAACATGCCAACACTGAATGCAACTTGTGCTGCTTTATATATCAATTTCATGCCGGAGCAATTCTCTGTGGCTGTTTGGTTTTCGAGTCCCCCCAGGCCCCAGCTCTGCATCTGAAGCCACTTCTAGTTGTAGGTGAATTTTTAACATGGTTTACTAGTAGGTTAAGATTAAGGGTCCTTGTCTGGTGGTAAACCATACATAATGAGACGAAACAAAACTTCTTATGAGTTCAAAAATGTACAACTCCCGTTTTTTTATTGAAGTAAGAAAAACGCAGAATACATGGGATTTTTGTTCTGAGCATTTCATCTCAAAACAAAAGCTGTATTGTACCAGCCTACCAGGTATCAAAAGGGGCAATTGCCTCCACCTGTTTCTTGCATTGCATGACGTCCAATATCGAGGACATGAAGGAGTTCCATGAGGGATGCCAATTGCTTCTGATAAAACTATACTCCAGCCTCCAACATGGGTTGATACCCAACTTTTGATTCACTTCCGTCTATTCTCGTTTTCACACAATGTCCCCAAACAGCATTAAAATCTATTTTTCTAGGTATGTGCACATCACCAACATGAAGATGAGAACCCAATCTACTATTAGATTCAATCCAGCTCTTAGCCGGAGTCTTCTTAACTCCTCTATCTTGCATCAGCTTGGCAATCTCCATGGCATCATCCCATCGGCCTACTGATCTGTAGACATTAGCTAGAAGAACATAACTCAAATGGTAGTCAGGTTCAAGTTTTATCATTTTCTTGGCTATGCGCTCTGCAGTAGCAGAGTTCGTACAGGTTGTGCTAGCACCTAGAAGAACTGCCCAAAGGGAAGAATCATTTCTACACTCTGCACTCTCTATTAAATTCTCTGCTTCTTCCAGTAGCCCAGCACGGCCGAGGAGATCAACCATGCAACAATAATGTTCAATCCCAGGTTTGATCCCATACTCTTTTGTCATCAAGATAAAGTTCTTTCGCCCTTGATCAACCAAACCTGCATGACTAGATGCAAATAGAACCCCAATAAAGCTGATGTAGTCAGGCTTCATCCCCTCTTTAATCATCTCATCAAATATTCCAAGAGCTTCTTCACCTTGGCCATTTTGAGCAAACCCACAAATCATCGAGTTCCATGTAATCAAATTCCTAACTAGCATCTGGCTGAAAACACTACGGGCAAAATCTATGCAACCACATTTTGCATAGAGATTAACTAGGGCCGACTCAACAATCACATCTCTCCAACCACACCTTCTCACATACTGGCAATGAACCTCTTTCCCATGTTGTACAGCCGCCAAGCCTGCACACGCACGAAGAACAGTTCCAAAGCAGTACAGGTCAGCCTCTTCCATCTCCCTGAAATGCTTAATGACAGACTCAAATTCTCCCGCTTGACAGTACACCCCGAGCAACGCAGACCACGAAACAGAGTTCTTCACGGGCATCCTATCAAAAACACGCCGAGAATCATCTACACTCCCACATTTCCCATACATGTCAACCAAGCTACTCTCCACAACCACATTTCCACAAAGCCCGTACGTAACGACCTTCGCGTGCATTTCTCGACCTTGCCTCAGCCTCAGCCTCCCCAGATTGCCACAAGCAGTCAATACAGTCCCAAACGTAAACCCATCCGGGAACAACCCATGACATCTCTGCATCAAATAAAAATACCCCAATGCTTCCCTAAACAAATCGTTCCGCGTCAGCGCTGAAATCACCGACGTCCAACAGATCGCGCCCGGTTCAATCATTTCATCAAATAGCTGGCGTGCATCCCCCGGCCTATGGTTTCTCCCATACATGTCAATCAAAGCAGTAATAATGACCGGATTCGAATCAAACCCACGACTCACAACCACTCCATGCAAGCACCGGCCGAGGCTGTAGTACCCGACCTGCGAACAAGCCTTGACCACCGCGGATACAGTGAAGTCATTCGGCTCAATCCCGAAACTGACCATCTCCCAAAACAATGCAACTGAGGTAGCAGGCTTTCCGGCGCGAACGTACCCGGTGATCATCGACGTCCACGATATCACGTCCCTAAAATACAGAGCATCAAACACTCTCCGGGTTTCGGACATGTCGGGGATCAGCTTGAAGTACAGAGACAGCAAGCTGTTCCCGACGAACCGGTCGGTTTCGAGGCCCGACTTGATGACGTGGGCGTGGATTTGGAGGCCTTGGGTGAGAGAAACGGCTCTGGTGCATGTCTGCAAGAGTGAAGCGTAGACGAGTGGTTTGAGGGTGATTTCAGAGGGGTTTATGGAGTTGAGGATTCGAATCGCATCGAAAAGTAAGCCGAATTTGCAGAGGTGGAGGATTTGGGATTGTTTGGGTGGTGGGTTTTGGGTTTTGTGGAGATTGGAGGATATCAGAGAGCTGCAATGGCGCTTGGAGAAGAAGTAGAGCTTCATGAAAATGGGGACGACCACGCCTCTATTTTAGCTCAATGGGCTAGAATCACTTTACCTAAAAAGTTTAGAATTGTTGGGCCTAAGAGGATGAACCATGTTTACTAGGATATCAAGAGGTAGACCCAAAAAAACTTACAAAGATATGCATGAGCGTAGAAGACACTATGTAATGTATACGGTAAGTAACTGAGCATAAATATTATGTTGAATCACTCTTGAATGTAAATTGAATGTGAAAAACAAAATGACACAGCTTAAAAATAATTTTTTGTACTTTTAAATTTACATCTAATGGTGATTGAACCTAATTTTCTTAATCAATTACTGACCAGGTGAACATTATTAATGCAATATAATTTAATATCGACAAATGAATAACTGAAATGTTCTTTCATTCTTAAATCATCATATATGTAGATAATTTTTAAATAAGAATTGTAAAACAAAATGACACGCTTGATCATTTGAACAATACAGACAAATATAGCTTGTTCCCTGACTTAACTTCGGTTAATTAGTTGTTGTAATGTTGTATGACTCGTGATAATCAAATGACAAAATTATATCGGTTCTTTTTTGCACCAAAGAATAAAGACCAAATCATGTCTGATGAATTTGTAGCTGCATTTGTTTTTCATTTCTTTTGCATGAATAGTTCTTGAAAACAAATCTAAATACAAAATTGTATGAGTTTTAGAGTATAGACCCACAAACTTCACAAAATAAACTCTATAGTTCAAAAAATTTGAAACAACCTCTGCTGTTTAGCTGTGGTATTAGACACAATTTAATAGATTGGTTTGAAAGCAGACTTATACGCTCTAGAAACATCTTAATTACTGTAACTCTAATAATTAAAACTCGAAATAGAATTTTAAACAAATTATATATTGGATCCTTTCAAATCGGTACACATGATTTTATGATGTTGGGACAAGCTGAGCTTTCTGTTTTAATGTGAAAGGATCAAGTGATCAACCAAATGTGAAATCCAAACAACCAACCAAATATTAATGATATACCGAGAATTTGGAATCGTTGGGCCTAATAGGATGAACCATAATTCCTAGAATATAGGAGCTAGGCCCAGAAAAAACTTATTAGTGGATGTGAACATAATGTTGACATTTTGAAAAATTTTCTTTCATTCTTATATCAAACATAGCCCTTTTAATGATGACCACTAAAATGAGGACTAATTGTAAACTTTTGTGCTAGACTCACTTTTCGATCATATTTTCTCAAATCAACCGTTAGATGTTTAGATATTTATGTGTAGACTATTTATGTAATTTTTCAACCAAATTGAAAATCATTAAGACATTCATAATCGTGATTTATCGTTTATGAACATGAAATGTTCATATTTAGTAGATTTGGTTCGTCAATTGATTTATCTAGTTCGGTACCTTAATTATTAGCAATTTGGAAGAAAATTTTCAGAAGTGATCTACTCATGCATACATAAACATCTAATGGCTGATTTGACATAATATAATCGAAAAGTGGGTCTCCCAAACCGTTGATTAGAAAACCCTAAACTAGTTCTCATTTTATTGCTCCTCATTAGAAGGGTCCTCATTAGAAATAAGGCTATATTGATAATTTCAAAATAAAAATTTGTAAGACAAACAAAAAAAAAATGATTATTTGAACTATACAAGACTATTCGGCTGGGCTCTAAGAGGTGGTAGGTTAGTGCTGGCGTGGCGGTCATATGCTCTATTGGTGTACTTAATTGGTTTCAGGACTCCTTGAGATTGGAACTTCGCTCTCTGCTTTGACGTCGGTGTGTTTAGATCCTTATTGTTTCTTTATTTGGTGTTTTTATTAGTTGCTGGATCTATTTTCATATATCAAATAAGTCTATACTCTTTTAAGTCAACGTTAACGTCTTGAATTCCAATTAGTATCTGAATTTGGGTATTGGTTAATTGTCCATAGGACCTAGTTTCCTGCCGGCTTAAGACCGTGCATTTTAGTATTAGCCTGTGTTGATGTGATCAAGAGATTCTGAGATGACCCATCCGATGGCTTGCTATTCTAGTCACCTATCATTATTGTTGTTTTTTGGTTAATTTGACTCAATCAATTGCCCAATCTTGCCCCATATATTGTTGGATCTAATGACTTGTCAGTCTCTCCTCTTTCGAGTGAGGACTCTCATAATTAGTCTTGATGTGTATTGTTGTGGTAGTATTTCCTTAATTGAGGTTGTATTTGCGGTCTGTATGTAATTGCAGATTATTTGAATGAATTTATTTTTTTTTTAAAAAACTATATATACGAATATAGCTTGCTGCATGACTTATTTTTGGCTAATTAGTTATTTTATGACTTTAGATAATTAAATGACAGAATTATATATATATATATATATATATATATATATATATATATATATATATATTTTTGCACCAAATAATTTAGATCATATCAGTTCCGATGAAACTGTAGATACATTTTTTTATCATTCTTTTGCATGAATAATAGTTCTTCAAAACAAACCTAAAACCGCAAAGTGTACGAGTTGTTGAAGTATAGACTCACAAACTTCACAAATAAACTTCATAATTCAAACACTTTAAACGACCTCTACTATTCAACTATGGATGGTTTACAATTTTATAGATCGGTTTGAGAACAGATCTATACACTCTAGAAATGTCTTGATTCTTGTAACTCTCCGATGATTAATTAAAACTTGATATAGAATTTTAAACTAATTATATATG